>NC_080636.1:1392500-1992500 GCF_027579445.1 Ammospiza nelsoni
TTGACTGCCAAATTGGTGAGAGTGGGAAGATGCTGAATACTGGAGATCTGTTTCAAAGGAAGATGTGTATTTGTTGTGACTGGCTTCCACTTATGTAATTTGCAACTAATTTAGTCCCAAATTCATTAGCTGATTTTCTATGTTTCCAACAAATGAACAAACAAAATCCCTGGATTTGTAGAGTGGAGGGAGACTTCAATAACCTTGTCAGGTTTGGGGAAAACAGAGAGAGAAGTACTGAGACTAAGTTCCTCAAGTGAGATTAACCTCAACAATCTGAAGTATTCTGCACAGGAGAGACAGGGAGTCACACAACCAGCTTAGCCCTGGTTAGTGAAATGAGAAATCCATTCCCACAGTCTAGTGGAAAAAACCAGTGGGTGTCTTCAGCCCAGCTTTAGTCCTAGTTTCAGTGCTAAAAGACAGAACAAATTGATCTGGCTCATGACTTTGACATTTGCTCTGCTATCAGCATCAGCTCTATCTGATAGGATGACACTGCTTAAGCTGTGGTAGCCAGAGGAAATCCAATGCTAAGGAAATGGACATTCATTTAATGTTTATCTAGGATCAGCTCCACCAATGGATTCCAGATGTTGGCTTTAATTGTTGCATTCTGGTATGTTTAAGCAGCAGGAGTTCGTAAGGCCGATTTGTAAATCAGTCTGGCAGACTCATACTGAATCCCATCTCTGCCAGCTTTTCTAAGTCAGGGGATGCTCTTAAAATGTTAAGTACTTAATGTGTCTGCAATGCAAAAAGGAGGAAAGATTTAAAAAAAAAAATCCTTCCCTTAATGTTCTTTTCCTTTGCTCCTTCTGTCCTTCATTTCCTTCCCGTAAAACTACAATACTTGCCATTCCCCTCAAATGAGTCCAATGAGTCCAGATGAGTCCTAAAGCTAAGGAGAGCAGGTATGAGGATGCAGTCCTGCAACATGGGTGAGGCACCCTGCTCATCATTCACATACATTCCTTCTGAGTAACTCCATCAATTCCCACCACAGCCAGTGGCAACTGCATGCATGGACTACATCCAGCTGCAGTGTTCCTGGTATTTGAACCTCCAGTTTTCATAAAATGGGAAAAAATATTGATTACTGAAACCTTGGGACTGTCTCAGTTCTCAGCTTCCGTATCCTTCTAGCTTGTGTTCAACTGTCACAGCTCTATCCAGAGGTGGTACAGAAATGGCTTTCCTATTCTGAATCCCAAAGCACCACATGAGCTCCAAGTCAGACACCAGCAAACCTAGCAATGGTTTTGTTCCCAGCACGACTTCACACATCAGCTGAATGTGCTGGATTATTGTTAGGGAATTGCTTATTGCCACAGCCAACTTGCCAGTCAGGCCGTGCTTACAGGAGAGAAAACTATTCTAAAAAATACCTTTTAAGTACCATGTCCCTACTGACTATACTCACTATAGCTCATTAAAACTGCTTTTGAAAGCAGTTTTCTCAATTTCCTTTCAAAACACCTGCTTCTGAGAAAGCACCTCAGCATTCAACACATGTGAACCCTACTTACATTTTCCCAGGAATGTGTGCTTAGTACACACATTTTTCAAGAAGTGTCACTGGATGCTTAGGTAAGGTTTCAAAGCTTTCAGCAATGGCAATATTCATCCCATGGAAGTTCATGGGAATTCTTCAAAAGGGGTTGACTCAGCCTCGGCTGACTGCTTTTGAAAAACTCCCCTTTATCTGCTATCTTTGATGGTCCCAGAGATAAAATGCTGAAAGGGCAGTTTACCATCCTCCTTTAACACTACAGGCCTCTAAGTGGGGTCCACTTCTCCCCTCAGTAAGAACATGAAAAGCGTTTCACTCATGGCCCGAGTCATACTATATCTGAAGAGAGGCTTGAGGAAAGCAGCGGCTAAAAATCCACCTACTACTCAGAGCAGAGACCAAAGTACCAGCAAACAGCTGGCCCTATCATCTCCCCTTAGCCATGGTTTAGCATTTGAGGCTGGAGGAAAATCCCACTGCATTACAACAGCAGATCCCCCAAAACAGGCAGGGTGAAGTAAACAGCCTTGAAAATACTTTCCAGGTCCATGGGGCCATAAACAAGCAAAGCCCAAAAGCAACACCATCCCCAAAAGTTAAATCATTATCACTGCACATCCTGCAGGGTGCTGGGGTGGCACCAGGTGTCATGTCACATCTGCAATATTAAAAAGCCAGAACTCCATATGGGAATAAACAAACTGGTTATTTCTCCACAGGAAACAGGCTGTACCAAGTGTCATAAAAGCTGGTACAGAGCTCCAGGGAGATAGCTGTCAGTAAAATACTCTAAATAAAGGTTACAGCAGAACTAACAGGAATGACATGCAGGCATCTTGTTGACTTTTATTCCTCATGTCTGTAACTATTTCTGTGGTCCACAGAATATGAGAAAAAAATTAATAGATTTGGCCCAAAAGACAGAAGAGTGCTTTGTCCAAATACGAGGTGGGAAGGATGTAGTGAAACTTTTACAGAGTTTCTCCTTCAGGATATGCCAAGGATATGACATGGCTTTGGAGCAACCAAGGTGCTGTCACAGGATCTGCAGTATCCCCTCCCTTGCTGAAGATGCTGAAGGGTGGCAAAAATGTCACTTGTGAGCAGCCCAGTGAGCAGCCCATCCTCCTGGTAAGTGAGGAGCTCTGAACACAGGCAGGGCCAAAAATTCTGAAGAAAATTTAACACAGGTAAAGCAAACGAATAGCAATAATCACATACATGGCACAACTTGTGTATTCAAGATTTAACAGGCTAAGTCATAGTTGGATATGTCCATGATGCAGCTTTTGCATAGAACAAGAATAAAATGCATCCAAATCATTCCTTGTGAAGGGATATGAGATACACACGAGCTCTGACAGTACTGAGGATGTTCAGTGGCCAAATTCCTCTCTCAAACAATTCTACCCATCTACCCCTGAAAGATGTTGCTCTTTTGTCTGTTTATCAAGGCAAGGTCTCAAGGGGCCACCACAAAATTCTCCATAATTATCCAAGGACAGAGCACCCAGAAAACAACATCATCTTTTTGAAGGTCACACAGGCATGTTTTTACAATGGTTCTTGGTCAGAGTTTCTCAGACACCTCCTTAGAGGCTCTGAAAACCATCCCAGAGGAAAAGGGGTGATAGAGTCCCTACAGATGAAGCCAGTGTTAGCAGGACACAGTTCCAATGCCAGGAACATGCTCAGCACCTTGCTTGCATTTCAAATCAAAGACATACACCAGCTTCTCAAAATTCACCATCAATATTTTCACTTCCCAGAAGTGAAGGCTGCTGCATCTTCCAAACCTCCTTGAAGGAAAGGGATTAACAAAACCACACTCAAACCAAAGCAGCCCATGAGAGACCTTGGCTGACACTACCCTCTTGATGCTGTTGCCACGAATTTCTCCTGGGTTGGAGTTTCTCCTGCCAAAGCACACACCAGGGCTACCAGGAGGAGCTGCAGCGGGCTGGCAGTTGTCAGGAGACACTGCAAACAGAGCACAAACACTGGGCTGTGCTGGGGACTGCCGAGGCGTCGTTCTTCTCCTCCATCAGATCCTGGAATTGCTCAGCAGGGAATCCCAGCCTGCATCTGAAGGGGATCCAAGTCTCCCAGTTGCCTACCAGTGACCAAGGAGGACTGCCACCAGTTCTCCTCTCTCCTGCCAGCTGCACATTCAGAAAAGGTGAGATGAAGATCCTTGTCTACTTCAGTGCTGAGGTCACCATAACTCCTTCCAGTTTGAAAAAACACCCAACACAAAACCAACATGCCAGGTCACATTGCTTCTCTTTAAGAAGAGAAACATTCAATATTGGACTAAAGAGAAGTTAATGAAGAATTTGGTGGTGATGCTTTTCCAAATCGAAATAGTTTCGCAATGGAGGATTCAATGCCAAATATTTCAAAGCCTTTTGTTGACAATCAAGCAGAAAACTGACTCAACTCAATAGTTCAAATGACTTGACAACATTTTTCAGGGAAACAATGAACTGGAAGAAAAAAAAGCAATGAAAGGCCTAAGTATCATTTCAATTGTGTGATAAACTCAGACTTAGTGGTTTGGTTGGCATGAAGAGATCAGAAAACCACCCATATTCTGCATTTTTTGCTCTATAACCTAACAACATTCAGTGTGTCTGTAAGAACTTTACATACACACACAGGAACAAACATATCTGAAGCAAGATCAAAGAAAAGAAGAGAAGAAAAGAAGAAACACATCAGCTGTCTTTGTTGCGCTGGATCATTGCAATGGAAAATAAAATCATTTGCTTCCCTTTAATTTACATGAAATATTTTCTGTACAGGCCTGTTAATAATTGAGCTTGATATTAAACAACAGCATTGTTTTCACTGTTTGTCTCCCTATTGTTCTGTCACTTGCAGTAATTTAAAACAACCCAGAGAAATCACAGACAGATGCATTGTGCAGAGGACAGATGTGCTGACCCACACAGCACTTGAACAGCTACACCTGCAAAGTGCGTTTATGTTCTTTGCTTTTTGCTGCATATTAAAAGAAGGTTTTCTTTAAAACATTATCTCGAGAGCTGCAAAATACATCATGGGGGTAGAAAGTGAAGGGATAAATTCTGTGTTATCTGACTCCTTTTACTGTTTATTTCTCCCCTCTTTTCCTTGGCTTCGGTGCGAGGAACAGGTTCCATCCCGCCAGAGCAACCAGAATAAAACTGACATTTTATGAGTGGAAACAGTCCAAGCATGGTGGCTTATGCTCTTAACAGCCTGACATCTCAACCTCTGAAGGCAGCAGTGGTGCTGTTTCCAGTGGCTGCAGAACACCTTAAAAAGCAGCACAAACTGACAATGAAAATAAACTACGGTCGCCGCACTGCTGGAGTCTGGCAGCCTTTAACAAATACAGCAGCGCCTGGGTGTTAAAATACATAAATCTGTCATCATTACCAGGCTAAGGGGTCGTCATCCTATTCTCAAAATAAAAGAACTGTGCATGATCAGTAGGGCAGGGAGTTCAGAACAAAGTACGCCTTTTACAAACTCTCAACTGCTGATAGATGGATGTTTGCAAGGGACTTAATGTCTTTAACAGGGTACGTTTGAGAAGGAGTGTAGGTTTCAGAACTCCTGGGATTAGTACTTTTTTTTTCCTTTTCTTTTCCAATTTTATTGCCAAGAAGTGTATAATGTAAACACTCAGGTCTTCTGACTACGAAATCCACATTATTATAAAGAAGGAAGAATCAAAGCCTTCTAGCACAATGATATTATTCACGAAGGACAACATAGAATATGTTCCTCCTCTCATCAAACAAAAATAAATTGGATTTTAAAATAGGTCTGTACACTGATTTTCAGCAGCTCTGTTGATTTTTATTTTCCTTTTTTCATCTTTTTCTTAATGTGGATGCCAAAGACAGCACAGGAAAGGCAGAGAACCAGACCCTACAGGAATGTAAAAATACAGCTCCTCAGCAACCATACATTTTAACAGGCAACATACCTACATGCATGGATCAAGAGGCAGCATGTGAGCAATTGGTGCTGTGTACGTGCACTTACACATAAAAAAGCAGTCTCCAAAAACAACATCCAAGCTACACATTATAAACTGGTCCAACTTGGCACTGCTCACTCTATAATAAATATTCTTCACTGTGCTTTAATTTACAAGTGTGCCTTTTGGGTATTTCTGAGTTAACTGATACCAAAGAGAAAATCTGGCTAAAACCCCACTATCTGTGGCATTTACTGTGCAAACTGGGGACAGCAGAATGTGTGGTGGCACAAGGGAATGGGGCACAGTGCTCTGGCACAGAGCTCCTGGAGACGCTGTGCCCATGAAGCTCAACTCAGCCTCCGTGGTCCTCTGAGTCCAGTGAGGCCACGCTAAATCCTTCACTCCCAGCTTTCAGCAAGAAGCAGAGGGAGGAGCACAACTTCCAAGGAAAACCTGTCAGGAATAGGGGAGGATGGCAGTAGTTGTAGGGAAGCTGTAGAAAGGCCCTGCTACTTGGAGAAGATAAGTCATCTTGGATGCTTGGCAAGGTGGTAGATATCTCAAAGCTGCTGATGCCCAGGCCTGCAATTAGCTTGATGTCTTCTCATTACTTGGGGTGCTAGTAATTAAAAGACTCCTAACTACTCTTCTGCAGTCATAGCAAACCTTGCTTGGGTATCCAGACCACCTTTGGAAAGCCTGCCTTCCTCACACATACAGATCACCAGCCTGGAGCAGGGACTGCCTTGGCTTTACTCAGGAACAGAGCTACTCCTCTGCATTGTGGGCATGCAGATGTGGACAAATCTCCTGCTGAGCTCATCAGCACTGCACTGTCAACAGGGAAATTCCACCCCCTGCCCATATGGAGGATTGCACCAAGACAGCTCTGATTAATAAAGTCAGAGGCAAGAGATGTTTTTAGCCTCAGACAAACTGACGAGAAAAACCCAACGTGAACACCACAAGCTCGCTGGGAGCAGAGGCTCTTTCTATTAATACCATTTAACAGAAGGAAGCCATAAATTGCTCAGATCAAACACGGTTTTAACGTCAGCCTGCCTGGTATTGTGCGTTGCTTTCATTCCCAAACAATATTCATGCAGCAAGCAGAGCTGCAGCTTGCTATTTGCACGGGTGTAGCAGCCACCACACACTCCAAAGCATCTGCAAAGGATTGTGGGCTAAATGCATCCATATGTCCTGCATGCCTGGGATTTACACTGGCTGCAGCTCTGGTTTGCCACAGTCTGCCACAGGATGGAGTATGGGGGGAAATTATATATCCATACATACATGTATGAATTTCATGCTTACATCCATGGAAAAAAAAATCTTCTCATTTCCTTTAAATTGTGAACAGGTGTTGTCACCTTCTTAACTTGGCTTCTATGTTACAGCTTCACAAAGGGAAAAAAGAGATCTACCCGAAACAGTGAGGCTTTTGTTAGCCAGAACATGATGTATTGATAAGCATACTGTAAAGTTTGTTATAAAATCAAATGAAACTAATAAAACCGAACAAAGATCTTGTAAAAACTGTGGACATTATACAGCATTAGCACTGGGCTGCATAACAGATCTGGACTTGGAAGAAACAAAACTGCTGCCCAGTTGTGGCATTTTGCAGCCTTTTACACCCGTTCACCAAGACCATCAGTCAAACCACTCAGTGTTACATTTTTGATCAGTCATTTTTAGGATAGTTACAGCTAACACTGGCACTCACATCATCACCTCCTTATGGATCAAGCTTTTGAAGAACAAATTGTTATGGGCTGTTGTGACATCAGTCTGGTGCAGCACTCATCAAAATGATGAAAACTAGTGAAATTGTTTCCCTGTAGCATTGCAGCAATAGTCACACCTTTTCATTTCACCGTATTTCTTTCTCCTCCTTTCCTCTCCCAAGGACAGTGGACATTGTACAGCTGGATATATTGGACAGGGAGTTTGTTAGACTCTAAATTGGATCTCTCAAATGAGGAAGAAGTGAAAAACCCTTGAAACTCAGGGGGTAGGAACACAAACTAACAAACTTTAACACAAATTAAACAAACCTTAACAAACAAAACTGGTTTTAGATTTCTTTTCACATGCTTGTGCTGTCCCTGAGCAGCACCAGGCTTGGCCAGGGTGTGTGTCTTTATGCCTAGACTGATGAACACTGAGCAGGAAGAGCCCTTGCTTGGGTGAGGGCATCGTTAGCCAACGATGAGTCACTTCCAGTGGAAAAGGAGCTTCACTTCCAAGTGAACAGCTTTTAGCTATGAGTTTGCACCAAAACATGAAAACACTCACAGTTCACTGACTCCTCTACTCTACTGGGACCCGTTCATGCCCATTTCCAGTCTGTTCCCACAGGCTGGCACGCAGGGTTCCCTCACCTGGCCACACCAGCAAGGCAGCTCTTGTTAAGAACCAAAGCCCTTGCTACACCTCCACAGAGGGTGACACGGTGGCACCTCGTCACATGCTGACAAGAGATCCTTGTGCAATCAGCCCAGTGGCTGGGTCTTGGGAAGGCTCCCTTCTCCTGCCCAGCTCCCAAAGGCCCAAAGCAGTCTGAGCTTTAATTAGCACCACAACCATTACGAAGCATCAGTGGCTATGGCCAGATCCTCATCTGGTGTTAATCACCCTGCGTGTGCACAGGAGGCCACCAACGGAGATCCAGCTGCTGGATTGGGGGCCTTAACAAACTAAACACCAACTTGGGAACTGTTTATTGTCACAAGGAACTCTTCATTTCCATCTAACAACTGACTAATCATCATCAGCCATGATTATATGCCCTGTGATTGCGTTAATGGTCCCATGCTGGATGGACTGCCCTTTGCACTTCATGTTGAAGTAAATGCACTAAACTCCATACCATGATCAGCACAGCCTACACCACCTTGTTCTCAAATGCAAAACCTGCATATTTTCTCCCTTTATTTTTGAAGTGTTGACTCATTTCAATTTTTGCTTAGCATTAGTAGACGCTTGGAGCACACACTGCTGACTCAGGGTTGATTCACATCTTCTTGCTGAGCACATCTCTCTCTGGTCCCCAGAGTTCCTTAAGAGGCCAAAACCCAAACATAAATGAATTTGTCATGCTTTTCCAAGATGGCTGGTGGCACCTGACTCTGGGCTAGAAATGTTTTTTCAGCTTTTGCACTGTAAATGAGTTCTGAGACACGGATTGATGACTTCATTGCAGAAGCGTAATGCAAACCATGCTTTACTGAACTTGATTTTTTTTCACACAGTATTTTCTACTACTACAAGCAGAAAAAAGAATGTAAGAATAAATATCCATTCAGACAAGGCCATGAATTTTTTCAGGATACTTATGCTGACTGTTTAAAAAAATGGTTATTTTAATGCAAATTTTTAACACATGCCTGTTAACAAAGAGAGCTGTCTTTGAACAAGCTGTAAAAAAGCAGAAAATAGCAGTTGGCTCAGCAGGAAAAAGCTACTTTAAAGATAAATCATCTGATGTCAGGACAGATTCTTGAAGCAATCAATTGCAATAGACAGACAGCAGACATTTAACAGCAAATTTGATTTGTCTGAGAGTGAGATGCAGCTCAGATTCTGAACAGCCCATCAGCAGGTCAGGACAACAAGCTGCCCTTTTCCTCCTGCTCTCTGCATCAAGACTTTACTACTCTACAACCCAAATGGAGCAGGCACCAGAGGGGGATATGAACTGGACAGATGATGGATTCCTCAGCAAAATACTCCTCAAAAAAAAAACCCTTAAAGAACAAAATAAACAACTGCAGCAGTCAGAGACATAGGGCAAAAAAAAAATAAATTCAGGAGAAGCTGTTTCTGGGACTTACATGTTGATTATTTTTGTGCTGAGATGCACCCAGGCAAGATGGGTCCTTGGCAGTTCACAAACACCAAGTGAGGCAAGAAGGTGACAGCCCCAAACTCTTGCTGCTGCTTTTTTTTTCCTTTGCTACAGAAAGCAGTAAGAAACATGGATGCAGATGTGAAAATGGAGACAGTCTGATCTTTCATCACCTGGTTGAGCAACTGATGCAAGAAGTATTTACTGGCAGCACCTGTAGCAATAGCCCCACATGTTGTAATGCTGGCACACCTTGCAGGATTTGGCCTGCAACACTTCTGCAAGTGAAAAGTCCTCTGTGTTGTGTGTTAGTGAAAGAGGTCATTATGTTACTGCATAAATATTTACCTAGTCTTTCCTACAGCTGTTCACAAACAATTTTCCCTTCAGAGAATGTCCAGACTCCTGGAACTCGGGATACTGTTTGTTATTGCAGAGAGAGCAGCAATGGAGGTCCTCCAGCACTTCCATGTTAGAATACTTTGTTTTCTCAGTTATTTTTGAGTCAGGAAAAGCGCACCCATTTGGGCTAGGTTTTCCCAGGGAGGGCCTGATGGCTGGAGTGTGGCTCCATGTGTGCAAACTCACATTTTGGCCAAGCTGGCCACAGCTCAACAGAGGCTTCAGTTACACCACCACCTGCTATTTTTTTTCTGCAGAACATGCCTCCCTTCAGCACACAAGGTGGACAGTTTTCAAACAAGGAGTAGCTATTCAGCACTTTCTTTCTTCCTCTTTGGCCTTAAGTTTCCTTTTAGAGCACACTGGCAAGGAATTTTTTAATTATGCAGTAAAGAAACCGCAGGTTCCAACCAACCAACCATCTATAAATTAAATAAAGTTACTTTTCACACCTTTAGAATTAATTCAGTTGAGGGAAAAAAGATAAGATTTAATGAACACCATTGTAGATACAATTTCTGGGGAAGGTATAGCACATTTGTTTTGATGAGCCACACATAATTCTCCAAAATAAGGAACCATTGTACTTAATAACTGCAATGTAATTAAATACTGATTAAAGTTCCTCTTCCAGCATTTGTAAATCCGTCTGCAGTGTAATTGGCATCCCAAATCTTGTGGTGAACCACAAAAACTATTAAGGATAGCTAAGAGAGGAAATTGTAGTTTTGACTTATATTGGTAATCTGCTTTTACTGGCTTACATTTCACACAGGGCTGTATTAGAGCAGGATTCCTTGGATCTCTGGGATCCTGGCCCTGCAGTCTGGGAAGATGGGGAAATAAGCAGGGCAGAAACCAATTGCTACCATCTGGGTTGGCAAAGCCTTTGTTTGAGAATGATGATCAAAATCCCAGAATAAGAGAAGATTCACTTCCAAAAGAGCAGCTAGGAAGACGCAAGATTAGGAGGTAAAGACTTTAGTGTGTGTTATGAAGTAGGAATCGTCTTTTGGGGAGAGATTTAAGAGATTTAGACTCAACTCTGAGCCTCAGCTCCTATTTTATGTGGTCTCGGCCTAATCACCTGGTCTGCCTTTATCTCAGTTACCATCTGTAAAATCACTGTAATCCATCTCATCGGCACTTCCAGCCAGGCAAGCTGGACTCCTGTCTCCAGACAGGCACAGCCACACCTAAGCCTGCTCTGCTCGTGCACTGAGCTGGCTGGCTGCAAGCAAGACCTGTCCTGAAGCCACAAAGGGACGTTCAAACAGTCTTATATTTGAATTATTACATCTCACAGAGTCCAGCTGGGGAGCTCATCTCTGCCACGTCTGCAGGACCCCCCAGTGTTGGAGGGTCCACCGACCTTTTCATTCCTTTGTACAACGTCCCAGATTTCTGCTGGTTCTCTGTACTATTATGGAATACTGTGGCTAGTAAAAGTTAAATTAGTAAGAGTTACATAGCACTGAAAGCAGGCAGAGAGGCTGGATACTGCTGAATTTAGTCACAGCTCTCTGTAGGATTTGGCTAAACCATCACCTTATTCTGCTGCAGCCTCCACGTAAATAACACTGGGGTGACAGCTCCTCACTTGCCAGTGGTGTGGCAGACCTCAGTTAGAATTATACAGCACAACTCCAAAACTTTGCAATCAGCTACTGAATATTTTCCAGATATTATTGGTTAAATTTCCAGAATGCTCTCTCTCACGTCAACATGAATTATATTCTTTTAAGTCCTAGTGTTTCATGAATCATTTAATGCTGTTCTAGATCTAATATCTTAACCACCTTGCCCATGTCTGACACCTGTGTGCTTTTACATGTTTGGTGTTAGCAGTAAAGCTGGAATAAGAGGGGTTTTTCTTCTTTGAAGGAGTGGGAAAATAGAGAAGCCATATGGTGCAAGAAGCCTAATGAAGTTTTGTGCTTTCCAGAGCACAAACAAAACAGCTCCATCAATTTGATCTCCATCATCAAAACTGACATGCAGTTGGTTTTAAAACACTGCCTCCTTCTCAAAAACCAACAAGGGATTGATTTTCTCTCAACCAAAAGTATTTTCACCAAGACGAACACGAGCATCTGGTCATTGCATTAAATGTCTGGGTCCCTTGAAAGAGTCGGTCAGTGATACCTTGTGTTTACTTGCAGAGCTTGACAGAAAAGACACAAGGGGAACATTTGTTTTCAGGGGAAACTGCTGCAGTGAAAAGCAATTGGTTTGAAACACTACATGAACACAACTGCACCACTGAAGAGAGGGGACGTAAGCAATCCATCAAAAATGGCCTGAGCAACAAGAATGCACAGGGGCACACTGTGACACAAGGAAAGAAGGCACAAAATAGCAAAAGAAGTACTGGGTTTAGCCAGTATTTACAACAAGGATGCGTGGAAATGAATGATACTTCAGCCCACATGTCTGACACAGATTTAGGTTAAAGTCACCCTTCTCTTGGTACTCAGGGATCAATATTTGTTTGCATAGGGCTCAATCTCACACCCACAGAGGCCAGAGGGAGCTTGCTATTTCCTTCCATAGATGCCTGATGAGGCTCTAAATAACTAGGGTTTCTGCCCAGGGCTTTTCAGTGCCAAGTACAATGAATACTATTGTTCTTAACACAATTATATTTGATAATCCAATTTCCCTGAGCAACTGAATTGGAATTTTTGTCCCAATCTTTCCTGAATTCTAGTGCAACGTTTACCCCTGTGCCTCCTGACTTTTTGTTTTCATTTGCTTCTGTTGTGTTACCAAGAAATAGGCAGAGTCTTCTTTGATTTACAGATACCTTGATGCCTCTGCTCTGGAATAATGGGATATGGCTAGAGTTTTATAGAAGACAAAGGATGACACAAGAGATCAACCACTTTGGCAACTTCCACATACTGCAAAAGCACAAGCAGGACTAAGCAGTTACCTATAGCATTAATTTCTCCACAGCCAAGAGTCTGAAGTCTGTATAGATATGACTCTGTAAGACTATTTCCCCTTCACCCTGTTTGTTCAGTGTAGCACAGAGAAGTGGATGAATGTGGCTAAGAAAGAGGTGAACAAGGAAAACCAAATCCTCAAACTATGTAAACTATAAGACAACTTTTGCAGCTCTATCCCACTGATGCTACAGGAGTCACCAAAGGGTTTCCCTCACAGAAGCATCTCTTTCCAGAAAAGATATTTACATTCTGGTCCCTTTCTTATACTGGCTGTGCAGCAAAGTGCATTCTCCAAAAATCACCCTGCTATCAGGTGATAATCCTCCATCAAGCAGCACAAAGTGTCTGCTACATGCCCTGAGCCCACAGCAGTTTCCTTTCCTGCTGCAAACAATAAAAAGGAGAAATAGAACAAAACCAGGCCAAGAGCCAGCCAGTAGGCAGCTGGAAACTGCCCTAAACTCTGTCCTCACTCCCACCATCTCAGAGAAACAGAACGTTGTAGACCAGATGCTCAGAACACTGATCAGGCAAAAGGTGAGCAAGATATCTGATCTCACGCTCAGCTTTGTAACCCTCCCCTTGGCTCCCCCAGCATCCTCTAAAACACTGCTTTTCACCCAGCTCTTTTCCTTCTCCCAGCCAAGCCCCAGTGAGCACACTTCTGTGGCAGCCCCTGTAGAGGAATCTCTGATTACCCAGAGAAATGTCTTTGGGAGTCTTTGGAGTAGCCCCAAAATCTCATTGCTGGGCCAAGCAAGCCTTTTGAAAATGTCAAAAGCATTGCCAATGAACCCATGGTCACTGAGACAGCATTTGAAGCTTTTTTAATCCTGCCTCCACCAAGATTTCTCAGGAGCCAAGCATCCCTGGGTTACATGCCAGCTCAGAGCTTTGTTTCAATCCAGATATTATTATTCCTGAAGACACCATGCTTTACAGCTCAGCATGTGGATCTCCCCGCTGTGCGTTTTCATACGGGCGCTCCAACATTTGTTTTGAGAGCTATCCTGTTCCAACAGCAAACATAAAGATCAGTGTGACCTCTCCTTATCACACAGCCTTTCCTGTGTGGAATTCATTGTGATCTGGACCCCGGTGGCTATTGCATCATTTCTGCTTATGCGTAACCTTTGGCACTCTGCAATCTTATCAGCGTGCAGCCGGCTGCAGCAGAAGATGCGCAGCAGCACCGCCAGCCCTGGCCATCCTCAAACACTGGAGGGGCCAGCTAAGAGTGGAGGCCAGTGAATGATTAGCAGAGCTGTAGGAGCTGTAAGACTGTCAGGATGGATAGAGATGAGAGATCTCTGCAGCCAGGTCAGGAACTCGGGGTTCATTGCAAAGGGCCTGGGTGCAGGGCCCTGCTGGGAGCTGCCAGCCACAGCTCAGGGCAGGCCCGAGAGAAGAGAGGGGCAGAGAGGGTGAGAGGGTGAGAGAGTAAGAGGGGAAGAGTGTAAGGGAGTAAAAAAGGTAAGAGAGTAAGAAGGGTAAGAGAGTAAAAGGGGTAAGAGAGTAAAAGGGTAAGAGCGCAAAAGGGTAAGAGAGCAAAAGCGTAAGAGAGCGAGGCTCCCATTACAATACAATAAATCCTCTTCTGTGTTGAATATTCTGATTCTCACTAACCAATCTAGTACAAGATACAAATCTTATAGCATTTACATACTGCCTATAAGAATCATTACATTACCACACTGTGTTACATTTTAAACCCTAAAAACTCCTCTTTGGGCCCCTTCTGCCAAGCTGGCAGGGGCTGCTCTGACCCTTGGGCCTGTCTGCAAGCAGAGGGTGTTGTTCCATCAAAAGGGCATCACCTTCAGTCCAGCCACACCATTGTTTTCCAGTTGTTCAGTAACTAAGGTATCTCAAAGCTTGCTTTCATTTCAATTTCGCTTATAACTTCTATATTCTCCAAATCTTTTGCCAGGCAATCACATTTATAAGGCTTTCCTGTATCATCTTCCCCAACACAGAGCAAATCTGCAACCTCTGACATGAAACGAGCTCTGTCTGTGGCTCCAGAGCAGGCGAAGCCTGGCGGTGCCCGGCCGCACTCACCGATGACGATGAGGGTGTAGTTGACGTTGGCGCTGCCGAAGCCGTTGGTGGCCTTGCAGATGTAGGTCCCCGCGTCCTCGCTCTCCACCTCCTTGATCTTCAGGCCCTGCTGGAGGATGCGGAACCTCGTCCAGCCGCTGTGGATGGTCCGCCCGTCCTTCATCCACATGGTGAGGGGCGGCGGGTCGCCCTCCACGGGGCACAGCAGCTTGATGGTCCTGCCCAGCCTCACGGACTGGCGGTGAATCACCTTGTCAGCGATCCTGGGGGGGCCTAGCAAAGAGCAGAGACAGCGACAGCTGTTATGGCTTTTGCCAGTGACACAGCACTGATTCAAAGCTGTGTCATCAATCCGGCCATTACACTGACTGCTGTACAGAATAGAAGGTGCTTACCAAAAACCACTTCCAACCAAGGCTGGAAATGTCAGCAATTACAGAGACTTGAAGGTGTAGCTTTGCAGCTCAAGCTAACCCACCAGGGAAGCCTGGCTCTGAGGCTCTATTGCTTTTCCAGCATTTTCCTGTTGCAAGAAGGAGCCCAACCACAAACTTTTCTGGTGTATTTGGTAAAGAAACTGTAGTTGTTTTAAACCTAACACCTATCCTGAAGGTAAAATTAGTAACAGGGGTGGTGCTTACAACAAAACACTGCCCCACACCCCCCAAATGTTTTAATTCTTTCGTGTTGTATGTACAGTAATTTCCTTTAATAGTCACCAGATGGGCTTTATCTGAGACACATAAGCCTGCAGTTGTTGAACACAGAAAATTCATTGAGGAGTGCTTCAATAAAAGGCATAGCATAGCCTGATATGTTAACATTGCTTATAGTCCAAAAGAGGATATTTTTATAAATTTCCTTAGCAACCCTGCTGGTTTGACCCACTTGACAAATATTTGCTCTTTGTAAAAGGTGATAATTTCATACAAAAGAGAGTGTCCCTGGAATGTCAGACTAAAAACACTGTTTGCCACATGATAACAGGATGCACTTGGACAGGCCAGCAATCAGAAAAAAGAAGTGATAAAGACTCCAGCAGTGGGAATGCTCCCATAGCTGAATTCCAATTGAAATTCCTTCCCAAGGCTCTGAAAAGTTGAGAGACTTTTTCCTGCATCTGCCTTTTCTGCCTTTTCATTAATTGCACAAGTTCTCTACACAGATTGCAATAGCAGTGCTCTTCCCAGAATAGTCTTTTAATGGGTGTGATAATAAGTGCCCTGTTCTTGCACAAGGACAAAATGTTTTGCTAAGAATTGCTGATGCTGAGTTGCACCCCAAACCCACAAGATTTTTGTGGGATTTGGAACTGTTCCCTCATATTTTACTCCTGTTCCTAACGTTTTGCAGGATTGGACCCACAGGGAATAAACTACAGAGATCATATTTGCACTTCCTCATGACTAATTCCTATTATTCCAAAGTCTGCTTGATTTTTCCTCAGCATGACTGAGGCAGTACATACAGTCCAGCTCCTGAATGACTCCAGAGCTGCTGTTGCAGTTACTCATGTTGAATCCCACCCATGAATTTTGCAGCTTTGCTGGTGAAAAGAAATGCTGCTCAAGCCGAGAACAGAGTGGTGAACTAACTTATTAAAGAGTTTAACTAAGAGGCTGGTTAAATCAATGGGTCTGAGAGGCACACTCAGATTCTGATGAACTCCTAATGACCCAAAGTAAGGACCTTGAGAGCACTTATTCTGAAAAAGTCAGAGATAACAAAAAATAACAAAGAAGGCAAAGATAACACCCACCCCTTCACATCTTCTGCAGTCACCTGTGGGACAGGTCATGGGGGTGATGGTATCCTCCCATACTCCAAGGGACTGGCAAAACACCTTGAGAAATCCTGCCTGTCCAGGTGTTTCTAAAAATTCCAAATCACCCTTATGTTCTTCACCTTGTGAGATTTCCATCCATCTCTGTGGATGGAGAGACAACCCCAAGCTCTTTTGAATGCTGGTCTGACACAAATTGCATTGCTGAATATTTTAAAATGAAAATCCACCCATGAAAAGGGGCTCTGTGTATTGCCTTTGATAAGGCAGAATTCACAAACACTGGGTGAGAATCTGCCCCCAGTTTCTATTTCCCTACATGATGCACTCACTCAGTGCAAAGGAGCTGAAATGCCCAGACAAGTCCACAGACTCTTTGAAATTCTAGGCTGGCCCTTGGAGAGGTTCCTTTCTGACTCAGAGCCCTATCTAACCAAGTCAAACTTTACGAGTCGTTTCACTGCAACCTGCCTGTGAGCCAGGACTCTACTTCATGCATATTCAAATGACAAAAACAGATCTATAATTAGTACTGGGAAAAAAAATGCTTGGTGCAGGGCAGGCAGGGACAGTGGGGAGAGGAGCACCCTCCTCCCAGCTTGGAAGCCTGCTGCAGGCTCCTTCAAAACCCCTTTCCTTCCGACATTCATGGTGACTCCTGATGAATTTGGAGACCTGGAGGAATCAGATAGTTTCCCAGTCACGTCATGAGCTCCTCTGGGGCAGCCTGCACAGGCGGGGCTCCTGATGGCACCAGAGTTGCCTCTGGATCTGTCACATGTTTGGGTCAGTGGTAAGCTTGGTCCTCCTAAATGCCATTTTCCTTTGACTGACCTTTCATTCTGAGGAATTGTTGGATCAGTCCCTGTCACAGGATCTATCCGCAGACCTTTATGACATTTAGAAATGGGCGCGTTTCTTAGAGCCATTCTGCCTTAAAACATTACTGCAGCTCTTCATCAGCTCCTCCAGCAGCTTTCTCAGGAACAGGAATAAAGCCCTCCCCTCACTCTTCTTTCCTGCTGTGAATTTTGCACTTCTCAGTAATTTACAGCTCTAGGACAAAGATGATAAGGCCTTGTTTCTGCTGTAAGTATTTCCATTTCATTACCTATCATCTTTGCATTAATAACTTTCTGCTCAAGCTGTACTCTCTGGAGTCAGTGTTCTGATGTAAATATCGAGCATCATGGTAATTATTGCAATACGGTAATTTACTACAGTGTTTACAAAGAACCACAATATAATTCAGCACCTTCACATACACCAGAGGCTTCAGACGCCCTGGCAAGCTAATGGTAGCTGGACCTCCTGAAGCTGGGCTACAGCAAGAATAAAATATTGATATCATCGGGATGTCAGTCTCTCTTTCTCATGTACAGGCATTCATTGGGTCTTATTTCACTACATATCTGCAGAGCCCTGCCTTGGGACTGCAACAGTGACGGATGAATGCTTTTCCAGTCAAGACACACTTTGGCACATCTCACCACTCTGCACCATCAGAGGCACCAGGGGAGGCAGCAGAGAGGGGTAAGTTTGTTTTGAAAAAAGGCCCTTCTCCAATTCCTCTGGGCAGCGGGTGCCACTGACACAGAGCTGCCTCACACTATCTAGGCAAATCTGCACTATCTAGGCAAAAATATCTGCACTATCTAGGCAAAAAACACCTTCCCCCTCTGAATCCAGATATTAGGCTGCTCAGCATCACTCAGGTTCTCTTGGAAATTAAAGTCCAAGGTTTCTCTGTGGCAGTTCCATCTCCTACTGCATGATAAAAAGATGTAGTAAAAACATGCTGAGCCAGCCAATTTCCCGTGTGCAGCCCTGCTGCTGACAGGAGCTCCCCACCTTCCAGCACTGGTCCCTAACATGCCAGGGGGTGTCCAGGGGAGCAGAGTGCCCAGCCAGCCCTCCCAAGGCGCTGCTTTGGGATTGTCCCTGTGTCTGACGCCGCAGGGCTGGGGCGCGCATGCGGGAGCGGAGCCCGGCACTGGGGCCCTGCAGGCTGGATACACATCTACAGCTGCTCGGCCAGGCAGCACCCCAGGAAAGCACCTGCTGCTTCACCTGCAGCTGCCAGGGAGGTAAAAACAGCCTGAGCCCTGGCGCTGACCGACTTCCCATCCCTCGCCGCTGCCGGCGTCTGTCCCGTGCTCTAAGGCAGCAGTCAGAGGCAGATGAAATTACTGCTCAAGCAGCCAGAGTCGTGATCTCTGCTGTCCTGGGCTCAGCTTTGCGTCATGTGTGAGCAGAAATGCTCTAATTGAGTGCAATACCCTATGTCTGCTCACTATAGCACTGCTCCTGCCTTGTTTGTGGGCAAGGCAACACCCCAGGAGCTGGAGAGCAACGCCATAAGGGATCATTCTGAAGCCTGAAAACATTTCATTAAACCAGGCTGTTAAAATAGTGACTTCATATATTTACCAATGCAAAATTAATGCTAATATGGATCATCTTTCTGGGCAGGGGGAAATGAATCCTGTCAACTGCAATGCACCTGCACTCACAGTCAAAGCTCCTGGATCCTTTCAAGGTGGAGCAGCAGAGAACAAGTGCCCTCTGGCCCTGAGTGTAAATCCTGGAGGGGTCTCTACACTGTGCTCCCCCCAATTTCTTAGCCATTAGGCAGTGATTCTTGGAAACATCCACCTATTTTAAGTGCTGAGAATCTCCAATTGGTGATGCTTCTGAACACAGCATTTCCTTCCTGCAGTATTTTTTCACGGGATATAGGCATGAAAACAAGGCCCTAGGTAGATATTCCATCCAAGATTTTTAGGCATTTTTGTAGTCAGGAAGGGAGAGGGAACTCTTGCAGTTCTCCAGCAGGCAAGGACAGCTCTCTATGGCCACGGGGCATTGCTTTTAAGCCCCATCACAGTGGAGAGGGCACAGTTGGTTCTACAGCCTGTCTGAACAGAAGGAGCTCGCTCAGAAAATTAAGCCCCACCTCAACACAAGCCCAGTGGAGCAGGTTTTCCTAAATCCTCCTTGTCCTCAACCCAATAATTTGAGAGACTAATTTCTTAATATTCTGTCTGAGGGAAAAGGGTGGGATTTGACATCTGAGGATGTGACTCGGGAAGAAGTGATGAGAATGCAGCTGCCTTCCCCCGTGCTTCGTTGTTATTCTTTCTCCAAACACAAACTAAATATAACTTTGCCCCATAACATTCAAATAATTTTAGTTACTAGCAGGGATCATGCCTGGAGTTCCAAGGGCCAGGGTGCAATCAGGCTTAAAATATAATTTAAACAACCCAGAACCTACATTTTCCACCACTGCTTGTAGTTTCCCCATCTGCAAATACATATAAACACAACCAGAAAGAAACCAACAAGCTCAGCCAGATGCCAAGTTTTCTGTTCAAGATCATATAAACTCAGTCAAACATTAACAAGGAAATGCCATGATCACCTCATTTGTTTTAAATATTTCTGCTCATATACATGCAGACAAGTGTGCAGATTTATTTGCCTCATTTACGAATACAAGCAACTGGAATCCCCATTCTGTTCCATTATATAAAAGACAGACTCTACACCTGTCTTGCTGAACAGCTGGGCAATTTTCAATTTATATCCACTATCCTACACCACAGAAAAGCCCCTCTTGCTGCTCTGCTGCTGACACTGCTTTACCAGCATTCCTGCTCTCCTCCACAGTGCCTTGGGAAGGGATAGTAGCTGCCATTTCTTGGCAAAAGGAGTTATGTAAAACCCAAGAAAGCCTCTTTGCTTTAGCAAATAGCTATTTCCAGGAAGCAGCAAAAACAACTTGTAGAAGTGTATTTAAGATGCAGCAGTGGAATAGCCTGGAGCTTCCTGTCCATATTTCTCACAGTCAAAAACACGCACACATGTAATTATATTTTCCTGGGCTGCACTGCAAAGTTCATGCACTCATTCAACTCATACATGCAGTAAACATGATTTACAGCTCTGTGTGAAAACCCTCTAAATATATGGTGTTTTGATAGTGACTCAAACCCAGCACTATAATTTAGCAACACCTAGCAGTGAAAGCTAAATGATTTCCCACTTCACATTCCTAACTTTCCATGAACCCCTTTTTACTGCTAACCTGGGGAGGAGATACTGCTTCTGCAATTGTTTGGACTTATCCTTGCTATTCCTACAACTGAACTGCACACTAATATCAAGCTTCACATATGGTGAACGCACCAGCACTGACCCATGTCCTATGAGACCATTTGCCATCACACAGTTCAAAGTGAACTTTATTAACACATTAAACATAATTACAAAGAGGAAATTCCAAGGAAGGTCAACAAGCCCGGACAGTTTCTTGGAATGGAAAGTAATTTATAATATCCACATACTGTATTGTAAAGTTTATAAAGAAGTTAAATAAGTTTTAAGAGCCCCGTGGGTTATGTATATTTTATTATTTAATACCAAACACATTCACTTTCTATGTAGATAAGACTTCTTTTGAAGTGCTGTGTTAGCAAATTAGCAAAGTCATTCACAATGAAGCACCCAAACAGCCCATCAACATGGAGTACCACAGATAGTGTATGTCCTATGAGGAAAATAGAGTAAGCACAGAAATGCTTCATTTCAACAGTGAGACAAAGGAATTGGACAGAGGTTACCAGCCAAACTGCTCATTTGGTGGAAACACAATCTCTTACACCAAAACTTGAGGCAACGTTTGACCTTCACCATGCTCATCATGGTAAAACCTGAGCTTCCAAAGTCTTTACTGCCAAGGTGGTTCACAGCAAAGTGGATTTTCTTTACCTTTCCAACACTTCAAAACGTACACAGGCAGCTGGAAAGGACCACCTAAAAGCCATATTTGAAACACACATCCACAATTGCCTATCTTGGGGTACCTGCAAAGCTGGGCTGGACAATTCCTGCTTACGACCAGAGTTTAACCTCTTCTACAATAGTTTAACCCTCTCTACAAGACCAGCATGAGGATTATGCACTCACACTCTCTGCATATCATTAATACCGTTATTTGTATTGGCATTCAGGCTGTAATGATGGATGAATGGACAGAGGCCTGGCTCTGCTAGGACAAACTCTACCAAGGAGCAAATCTCACAGGGAAGGCTTTACAAAGCAGTGTTGGGAACAGCTCCAATCAAGAGGAGTAGGTGTTCCTGCAAGAGAGGAGCTCTTGGCTCTCTGCACAGTTGGAAGCCATTACATGGAGAGCAGAACTGATAAAAATGCTTTTTGAGAGAGATAAAAGGATGAATGTGTTGCCCATGTATCCCATTAACTAATGGAATAAGCAGTTCAAAGGACTGGTGAATCCAACATCTTTTCATATTTTCAAAACAAAACAGTTTGCATTTCCAAAAGGTATTTGTTAGCCAAGTAAAGTAGGGGTCAGCGTGGGGGTAAATGGTCCAAATGCTTTGGTATGTGACATGAGGAGATCAGATTAGATGAGCTAATGGGTCCTTCTTGGCCTGAAAACATAGGCGCCCACAGACAAAAACAATGCTTATCAAAAACAATCAAAAGATTAAAGAAAAAACCAACAGCATCTCCGTAGAACAAAGACTCTGAGCGAGGAACACAAAAACACCACAAGTATTTGCTGACCAGCCCTGATGGCTGGTCAGGCTTAGGTTTGGAAATCATGGACTGTTTGCAGAAGCAAGCTCCAGGCTTGGGTGCATGGCTCTGCCCAACAACCACATGGAGAAAACAGCTTTGCAGATCCATTTCACAGCGAGTGAAGTGCCATATCTTCCCTTTCTTCCCTCCCTCTGTGGTAAGAGCTGCTTTGCTGATGAAATGGGTATTTATTGATAGCACAAAAAGTACCTGACATATTTTTACATGAGTAATAACTGGCCCCTTGTGTGAAGGCTGCCAGTAAATCTCCTACTCTAGATGTTCCAAAACTAAGAAAACTAGAATATCTGGGAATGTGTTCCATTTAATTAAGTGCCCTGCATACACATTTCACTGACATTTAATAAAATAGTTATTGTATGTTGAACAATTGGCACTTGATTATTGCTTAGATTTATTAGTTCAACAACAGTAGATGAGATATGTATCTCTTATGTAGTTTCTAAATCCTTTGAGCATATGTTTCCAATAATCAGTTGGTATTTATTTAACATGAAATTACCATCTTATTAAATTAAATGTGCATGGGTGACATTCAATTTCAATTGTTGCCGAACATTTTTTCAGCAGCAAAAAATAGTAACTTTATCCCTCAGATTTCAAGGTAGCAAACGCAAAGGAGAGTTAAGATTACTTCAAATTACTTTTGAGGAAACAGACTTCATATGCTGGAAAGTTTCTAGTGTGGAAGAAATGATATTATTTATTGTTTCTCAAGTGCTGCCAGTGGGATTAGTGTGGGCCAAAGGAGAGGACTAATATTTCTACTCAAAAGCTAAAATTATACTGACGGTGCAGTTCAGGTATGCAGCCCAATGGATAATCAGAAAACTTTTCTTAGAGAAGAGATAAGTACAACAAAGGTGTGTTGGCACACACACCCTCACAATCTATCTCTTCCATTCCCATTCAAGAAGGCAAGCCCATCTAAAAAATGTCATTCCTAATTTGTTGGGCATTTTTTCAAAAGAAATGGCCTTAAAACATGGCTTCAAGATTTTAAAATTAGAAGGGTTTTTTTTTTTCTTTTTTGGCCTGCTATTTCCAGGAAGGACAAACTGCCTAATTCTGGAAGAAAGCTAGAAATCCTCTGGCTTGAGGGAGGATCCAGAACCCAAGTGAAATTCCATAGCCCCAACCTGCTCTCTCCAAACCTAACACAGAGCTCCACCATCTCCACCACAGGTCACAGAGGGACCATTCCTGCCAACACAAGACATTTGTTTGCTTCCCATAATCTCTGGGAAACAATCCAGTCAGGCAGCCCTGAATTACCTTCTGGGTTGGATCTACCCAAATTTTAACATAAATACCATTATACTGTGCCCTTCCAACTGTTCCCCAGCCATGCAAATCCTGCTTCACAAGCCCAGCAGATTTTCCAGCCAAATCGCCCACATCTTTAAGACTTTCAGTAAAACAAACCAAGCACTCCACAAGACTCAGTTTAATTCACTTTTTTTTTTGGTAACAAAACTCCCCTTCGAGCCAGCAGTAGCAACCACATTCCAAATCCCCAGATTCCAAAGATAGGTGTTTATTTCTAAGACAACCTGCTGATTGCTGTCCCCTTCTGTGTCCCTCCTCCCTGCACGCAGCATTTTGTCACCCATCCATTTAATCTGAACAGTTCCTAGAAAATAGGATGCCCAAGTTCACGTTTGGTGACGCAGACTCCCCTTGAACCTTGGTAGTCAATATTTAACCCAGTCTGAGCAGTGTGCAGGGTTTAATAAGTAATTAGACGTTTCCCTTATGGACAGGCTCTTGTGTGAGCACTGTGCAAGCAGGAAATTGTAAGTGTCATTGTTTATGTCTGCAGGAAAACAGAAACCATGATGGTTGACTCCGTGCCATGCACAGGAACGATGCAAACACAGACCTTTAAATAGCTGGTTTGCCTTCCTGCTAGCCCACAGCAGCAAGTTTTCAGCCACAGACTGACACAGAAGCCTTTTTCACTTGTATCCAAGGAATTGGTTTTCCTCAAAATACTCTTAAAAACCTTTTTAACCAGAATTCACTGTAAGGTATAAAAGTGGAGAAGACTTTAAACTCTTCCATCCACTGCTGGTTCCTACTGGCCTTTCCCAGTAGCCAGGACGGAAAAGGTGTGATTAGTGCACTAAGGACTCAGAAGAAAACCATCCTGAACACTCACTCTCGATCATGAGACACTGCCAAAACATCCCTAAGCCTTCTGCTGTTGGGAAATCAGTGGCAGTGCCCTGCATGGCAAGGCTGCTCTCAGCCCTCCCTTCCCTCTGCCCTCGTCTTTGGGGGCTTCTATGTTTGGTCACCACAAAAGCGTGGTAACAACTGTTTGATGGTGACCACAAAGAGATAAACATTGTGGTATTTAAGAACTGGAGATATTTTCAGAGGCCTCACTAGAACAGAAAGCATTTCCAGCTGAATGGCTGCACAGCAGGCTTGGTATGGAGACTTTGGCAGAACTGTTTTCCTATGAGAAAATCACATTTTTGTCAAGATGCAAGACTTTACCTGCTTTTCTCTTCCAAAGAGTTTTGCTTGGTTTTCTCCCCTTTTCAGCTTGAGAAATATTTTGTGCAATAACTTTGGCCAATCAAAGTAAAACACACACAAGCAAAAAAGTTGTGGTTTTAAAAGTATGTTGACTAAGCAATGGTAATATTTTTTAAATTGGTTGTTGTGTTCCTAAAATCTGAAAACAGAATTGATTCTGGACAAGTAATAAACAAATATATATATATATATGTGTGTGTGTGTGTGTGTGTGTGTATAAATATGTGTATATATATGTGTGTGTGTGTATATACATATGTCTGTGTGTATATTTATATATATAACTTGTCCTGCTCTGGAAGAAAAATTAAAAGTAAAAAGACAAATCTTGTTCTAAAAGAAAAATGCAACTCATCTTTAAGACATCAGCATTTTAAAATCTGCCTGAAACCATTCACTGCTGCCCTACCAAAACCTCCATGGTAGGCGTGATAGGAGCTGGCTCTTTCTCTCTGAATTAAAATCTCATCATAAAGGTCTGCCTTACATATGGCTATATCAGTGTCATAATCTGGACCAGAGACATACTTTAAAATCAATTCTTTGACCTTCACCACCAATTACACTTTGCTTCACATCATGAAGCTGGTTTGGTGCACATGGACTAAGTTGCTTTCGTATGAAATTGAGCTGCAAGGGGCATTTAGTTCTCAGAATCAGACTAAAGCTATTCTGAAGTGAAACACTCCTCTGAAATGGAGGTGCCACATCCTCAAAACCAAATGTTTTGCTTTATAGATCCCATCTTCCCAAACCCCACCAGCTGCTAATGCAGACAGTCAGCAACTGCTACCTGGGCCCCAGGGAAAACAAAAGCAGAAGCTGTCCTCTGGCATTTCCATTAACGAGCACTCAATCTACATGACCAAACTGGAGCTGATCCAGAATAAACTCCCAAAGTGCCTTTAGTGTGAACATCGCCTCCTCAGCACCAAATATTTCACTTGAAAGATTTGTTCTTGTTGTGCCATTCTACAGTCTAGCCTATACACATCTGCACATCACTTCCAGGAGGGGGAAATACTTGAATGCACTTTAAAATAAAGTTTTCCCGGGGTTGATTAATTGCAAACCTACATTTAAACTCAACAGACACCAAGTCTCCTGCATAGGGAAACTATCACTGAATTCTTATAGCATTCCCATCTGGTTCCTGCTCTTCAGACACTGAAGCACACACTACCTGATGTAAAAACACAATAGACTCACTGGGACAGAGGCAAGTGAAGCTTTCTGCAGCCTGCCTGCATCTGGGAGAGCTTCAAACAGACCCACTTCCTCTGTCCCTCCTCTGGTTCGCTCCCAACAGGGTTAGCGCACTCTTAGCTGGCTTTTATTTGGTTTACTACCAGGAGAGAGTGACGACTTCTTGCTCTGTCACACTTACTATGTCCAATTGCACCACCTAGGACTGCCAGAGGCTGTGCTGTAATGTCCTGGGACTGTTCAGCTTCTAAATCAGATAAAACCAGACTTGCATTTAATCTGGTATGTGCAAAGGTCTGCTGCACCCCTTGCTGCTCAAAAGCTGCCTGATACCACCTGGAGGAAGATATTCCTCCTGTACCTCTACTGCACACCAGCATGGCATGTGTCAGGATGAATGGTACTAGCAAACCAGCACCTAACAGTGTGGGTATTGTAGGTATACTGCAAACACATATTTAAAATATAAATCCATTTAGATTCCCCAAACTATGAATTTGGAAATACTTCTCCTTTGCTGAAGATCCCACACTGCCTGCCTTTCATCCCTGTACATCTGCATCAAGATGGTGCTAATTACTATTTGATACACAAGCAAGCTCCCAACCCCCTGTTCTTAGCACAGCTTTATTTGAGCTGCCCAAACTCCAGCAGCTACAGAGGCACACGGGAGTTGTGCTGACACTGCTCCGTGATTCCGAGCGACGCCATTCCACTGGCGGGCTGCGCGCTGGAATGTAACATCATATCCAGCAGGTAGATAGAGCCACTGGAATATCAATTAATGTGCACTCCTATTACCTCAGTGTCTGGTAATGTGCAGTCCCTCCTGCAAGTGGAAGGGGGAGAAACCTTGAGAGCACAGGCTCTATCTAGGAAAAGCTGTGCGCGGAGAAATATTGTCTCGATGCGGAGCTGCCCGCATCCCACGGCGCACGTGCGGGTACCAGCACACGCACGGAGCATCAGCTGTCAGCAGGAATTCCTGCCTCACTCTCAAGTGCTGCCACAGCCTGTCTGCACAGCCTGCCCCGTTTCTGAGCTTCCCCGCTCACTAAAATAGGTTTTACTGCTGAAGTGACTTGAACTTGTTCTTGAAGCCACGTCAGGAATCACTCCGTGCTGCTTGCTGGCATTTCTGAGCAAGGAGTCAGGAGGTCAAAACCCAAGGTCAGAGAACAGCAGGCATGCAGGATCCCTTGCTGTACCTGAGGCTGGAGAAATCAGCACATTCCTAATCGGCAGCTAATCCCCTAATCTTTATTGCATGTAAATTCCAGCCCCTTCCCAATGTCTGTGCCATGGTGTTCTCCAATCTGATTATGGTGAAGCCCCATTGGAAGACTCGTCGATAAAAGATGGAAATGTGAAAAATCGATTTGCTGTATATCACAAACAGTGCCGCAAACCCCTCCGGGGATCAAAGAACTGCCATCAAACAGCAACAAACAGAGGGCTGTTAAAAACACTTCTTATCTAATAGTGGATGTGACTATTTAACAAAAGACAAAATTCACTTCCGAAGGGAGAACAGTGCTCCATTGTTTGACTGACAGTAAAGATCAGTTCATGACTTAGGCAGTGTAAGAAAGGTCATCATTTAAGGCCAAGCTGTAAAAGCGTGAGGACAGAAGACAAGAGGGTCTAGATGCACTCTGACTCACAATTTACTCCACCAACAATCTCAGCTTTACTTCCAGAAGGTACAGCAGCAGCACTACGGACATGGAGCAACTGGTCAATTATTTTTGGTCAATTATTTTGTCATTTAGCATTTATCTTGGTATGAAGCAATAATCATGGGTAGGGCTGAGCAAAACACTTCAGCTTTTGGTCCTGAGCTCAGTCAAGCTTTGCCTGAAATGGCCCCACCAAGAGGGTCCAGAGCTTTGGCCCACTGGGAACAGCCTGGACTCCACTATTTTAAGTGCAGTGGTTTTTGAAAACAATAAAATTTGATAATGCTTCTAAAAAATAAAATATTTTGGCAGGACCCCACTCTCCTATGTCCCTTTCCTAGGGTAAATATAAGGGAAACAAAGCCTCCTTCATGTAATTCACCAGAAGACACAGAAAAATTCTAAATTGGAAGAAAGCAGAAGCCAATCCAACTCCTGTGTTTCATCTATTGAGGGGACTTTGCCAGAACCCACAATTTTAATTTTTAAATCTTGTGATATTAGGTGCTTGTTTCTTACTGTCTCTTTTCGGAGGGCATGATCCTGAAGGAGAATCTCCTGTTTATTTAAACACAAAAGAAAATTTGTGACCTTTGCGATTGTGGGGAATCACTAAATGCTCTGAAAACAGGAAACAAATAAATAAAATCCAATTTGTTCCAATTTGTTGTAACATTTAAGCTATTTCAGCCAGAGAACTGGTTTTTGTGGGGTTTGACCAAGGAGTGTTGAACACACAGGATTAGTAACGTGAGCATTTCCCACGAATGTGTCCCATGTGATTTTTTTTTTTAAGCATCTTTATGACATGCATTAACAAAAGGCTGCACTGGCTGTGGGATCCAATAGCTGTAGGATCTGAAATAGCTTATGCTCCATCCACCATACAGGAGATTATAAGCAGGTGTCTCTCCTAGAGAAACTGGCACATTACAATCAACAGGAAGCTGGCTCGTATTCCCAGATGTTTGTCATTATGGGAAGCAGGGAGATGTTAGGGTCAATAAAACCACACTGCTACTCTTGCAGCACCTACAGTCCAAGAGGGACTTCAGTAGCTCAGCCCTGCCATTGATAAAAGTTTTACAAGACCTCTGCTCCAAACAGCCCTGAAATCAAAGGTCTGTTTACTTAGCCTTTGCTTGCTGGGCTTTAGGATAGTGCAAGGAAGATCAAAGCAGGGACCTCGTTTAACATGTCCAAGTACACAACCAGCAAGTCTGTTTATGTTGGATTCCTACATGCTGAGAGTGCTGCTGTCTGTCAGCACTTCAGGCTCATTTTCAGCAATATTGGGTGAGGAGGGAAATATTCAGAAAGACCCCACAGATTTTGGGCCTGCTGAAACAGAAGCCAAAGTCGGAGCAGGGAGCTTTGCTGGTAACTGTGACTGCCAAGGTCAAACACAAACTCCTTGCAGGGAAAAGGAAACCTTCATGGGTCAGAGACCTCTGGTCTCTACTGAAGGGCTCCACCACTAAAATGCAGCTGAAGTCTGCATAAAGAGCTGGAAATGCATTTTGGCTCTGTATAATTTGGTTCTGTACTATTTGGTTCCATATAAATTTTTATTGACAATGCATAAAGAGATTCAGTTTGGCACTGGTAAGGGACGACACCCTGATCACCTCATGCACAGAAAGAAGGGCAACAGCCACCAGCAATTCACATCTCCCACTGATACCTGTCCAGCCCCACATTGGGGATGGGACAGTTTACAATGACAGGCAATTTATTAACAAAGCTTAATTTCCAATGGCCCTACATTCTGTGGAGCCATTTGCCAGGGCCTATTAAGGGGCAAGAATCTGCTGACATCTTCATTTATATATTTGCTTGTTTCTCACTGTTGCATTAATGTCTCTTTATTTAGAAAATTCATCTATATATTTAGAAAAGGCTGAAGATTTGCAATGGCCTTTGTTCCAAGCGTGGTGGCAGTGGGATGCAGCACAATCAGAATCCCTTCTACATGACTTCCCATTTTCACAAAGTTTGAACTTAGTATCTCTCACATCACTCCTTCTCAAACAATGTGTGTGAAATTGGTTTATAGGCTTAAAAGCTACTGGAAGGGATGGAGATGGATTGACCCTCAGAAAATGTCACCGCATGAATTTCATCTCTTTAGGACATCAATGTAAAGACCAGCCAGAAAAGGACAGGTATGGAAAGGGTGCTCAGACAGAAGGAGACAGCTGGTATTTAACTTTGGAAGTAAGGCTCTTTCTTTGAAAGATTTATCCGAGAATTTAACCCCCATCTGGTATCACAGCAGAACCTCCACCAGAAAATTGAATAACAAAAATGTTGCGATGGATCCACTTTTTGTCATTCCTTTTACTTTTCTCAGGGTCCTGTTAAAGTTTCCTAGGAAAACCCTTTCATGTTCTGAGCAATGTTGCTCAAAATAAATATAAACCTGGGACCTGCAAAAGGCAGTAACCAGAGTAAGGAAAGCTCCCAACAAACTGCTCGCTCTGGAGCTGCCTCCTGCATCTCCCTCTGAAATACCCAAAAAGGCAGAGACAAGGCACTGGACTGGCACTGGCCCATAGATGAGCCCAACAGAAACAAATTAATACCTGCTGCTCCTTCCCTTGGCTTCACAGAGAAGTAAAATTATCTAAGTTAGTAAGTTGTAAGGACCATGAGGAGAAAATCTCACAAACTGTGGGCTGGAGGAGCCCCTTTAGGTCTCATTCCCACCCATCTCTCTGGACTATCTGCAGAAATGAACTTTTAAAACAGAGACAAATTAAAGAGAAGAGAATCTAATGAATAAAGTACTTTCTTAGGTCCTTGATAGTCACACAGCAAGGGTCACACAAGGTACCAAAGTGCCACAAATTGCACAATTGCACAAAGCTGGGGACACCTTCCTCTCTCGAGGTGCTGTGAGGACACACACCAGACTGCAAGGCACCCTGTGATCACAGGCAGATGGGAACCTGGATGGATATGCAGCTCTCAAAACTCACCAAACAATCTTCTCAGTTTCCCAGGGGAGATCCTTTCCCTAAGGAGGCAATACAGGCAGCTTTGTTCCACCTCCTTCCACTGCCTCCAGTCAAAATCCGCATCTACACTCCTCAACCGTTCCCTGCCCCTCCTCCCGGCCCCGGTATCCAATCCCTTCGTACACTTGCAGACAGTTATTGTCCCCTCAGGTGTCACTTAGCCAAGCTATACACATATTTACAAGCAGCTCTTTTAATCTTCTCACATAAATCAGTCCCCAGTTGTCTGATCCGATCATGCGGGCCTGTCTCTCTTTGTCCGGACGAAAACCTCGCCTGTCTCCCTGACATCTCCTGGATGTCGAGCTGTCAGCTCAAGCTCAGAGCTCTTAATCTTCCTCCCCCTCCCCACCTCCTTCCTTAATTGCTGTGGACACTGCTACTGTCCTGCCTGTCGCTCAGGCCCACAGCCCTGGTGTTATTTTTGCTTTGCTCTCCCTCCAGCTCTCCCCATCCTGGCTCAGACCCTGAGCCAAAGTCTTTCTGCAGCTCCTTGATAAGCCCAGCCCTGGCTGCCCGTCCACTCACTTGGAGTTTGCATCCAGACTCCCATCGTATTTCATCAAGACTCCTCTGCTCCAGCCTTGGCAATGCACACTCTTGCCTCATCCATATTAATTTTTTTCTAGACACTGCTCTGGCCACTTCCCCCTCTCCTCACATCCACCTTTGCCTTTCCCTGCCACATCAAACAGCTGCTACTTTTCTTCACTTGTCAAGGCTCCTCTGGCCTCTTCCCAATCACTGTTCTGCCACCTCTTCCTTACCAGAGGTCCACCCTCTTCCAGCTGTGCCAGATGTCCAGGCTCTCTCCTGCCTTTTTACATTTTTCAGAGAAAATCATAGATATTTCCTTTCCTAGGTGTTTCCTTCCTGGCTCTCTCCCTGCACATGCCCCTAAAGCTTTCCTGCACCAGGAACCACCATCACTGGTCAGCAGCCAAGCCTGGCGTCCTGCTGGTCCTCATGGCCAACAGTCACAGACATCTTTTTGTGAAAATCTTTTCTTTAGGATTTTCTTGCTGAAGCTGAGAAGTTTCAGCACCAAATGTAAACAATGATTACCTGCTGCTGTGGAATGCAACAGGTCCACCGGTGATGGGCCCCTCTTGGATGTTTATAATTAATGGCCAATCAAGACGGGGCTATCTCGGACAGAGTCTGAGAGAGCTGCCTTTGTTATCATTCTATTCTATTCTATTCTATTCTATTCTATTCTATTCTATTCTATTCTATTCTATTCTATTCTTAGCTTAGCCTTCTGAGGAAACCTTTTCCTTTTCTATTTCTTTTTGGTACGGTTATAATGTAATATATATATATCATAAAATAATAAATCAAGCCTTCTGATCATGGAGTCAACATTCTCATCTCTCCTTCCACCTGAAGACCCCTGTGACCACGGTCACACAACACCATCAAACAGTTTAAAACCAAAAGAAGAAGAGATTTAGATCAGATGAATGGGAGAAATTCTTTACTCAGTGCACTCTGGAACAGGTTGCCCTGTTAATCTGTGGCTGTTGCATCCCTGGAAGTGCTCAAGGCCAGGCTGGATGGGGCTTGGAGCAACCTGGGATAGTGAAGGTTGGAAATTGATCTTTGAGGTTCCTTCTAACCCAAACCACTCTATGATTATAAGATTTTCTGATCTCACTGCTGCTTTGCTCCAGCCATCTTCCTGCCATCCTCTTTCATCTCATATCCCCAGGGAGCTCTTGGGGCACAGCTTTCTTGTGTCCACACACCTTGCACAGTGAGGTGAAGGCCCTGAGCACAGCAGTGACACACACAAATCGTGCTAATCACAACAGCTTCACTAGCACCTCTCTGCCGATTACCCTCATTTCTGCATCCACAGCATTAATGTATAATTGCATTTTAACAAGCTTCATTAGCACATTGCCTTAGTAAAGCTTAACACAGCCCAAGCACCCAAGGAAACCTCATGGTGCTTTTCTGCTCAATATAATTTCCAAGTCTTCTGTAACCTGATTTGTTAGGAATAACCTCAGGGCTGTAAAGCTTTTCTTCTGCCATCCAGTAATTAAGGAATAATTTGTCACGGAGCAAGTCAAGCTGCAGGGCAGGAAGGCCCCGTGCAACACAATGGAGCTGTGTAAACCAAAGCCCTGGGTACAGGAACAGAGCATCCCTCCCCTCCTTCTTCATTAGCCAGGAGCTGGTGCTCAGCTCCTGTAAATGCTGCACAGACCCCTCAGTAATGCAGCTCATTACCCTCTGTAATGCTGCACAGACCCTGCAGTAATGCAGCTCATTACTCTCTGTAATGCTGCACAGACCCAGCAGTAATGCAGCTCATTACCCTCTGTAAATGCTGCACAGACCCCGCAGTAATGCAGCTCATTACCCTCTGTAAATGCTGCACAGACCCAGCAGTAATGCAGCTCATTACCCTCTGTAATGCTGCACAGACCCAGCAGTAATGCAGCTCATCACCCTCTGTACATGCTGCACAGACCCAGCAGTAATGCAGCTCATTACCCTCTGTAAATGCTGCACAGACCCAGCAGTAATGCAGCTCATCACCCTCTGTACATGCTGCACAGACCCAGCAGTAATGCAGCTCATTACCCTCTGTAATGCTGCACAGACCCCTCAGTAATGCAGCTCATTACCCTCTGTAAATGCTGCACAGACCCAGCAGTAATGCAGCTCATTACCCTCTGTAAATGCTGCACAGACCCAGCAGTAATGCAGCTCATTACTCTCTGTAATGCTGCACAGACCCAGCAGTAATGCAGCTCATCACCCTCTGTACATGCTGCACAGACCCAGCAGTAATGCAGCTCATTACCCTCTGTAAATGCTGCACAGACCCAGCAGTAATGCAGCTCATTACCCTCTGTAAATGCTGCACAGACCCAGCAGTAATGCAGCTCATTACCCTCTGTAATGCTGCACAGACCCAGCAGTAATGCAGCTCTTGCTGCAGGCAGAGGGGTAATGCAGGGAATAATGCAGCTCATGTGCACCCTGCCAGCACACACTGGCTGTGCCTCTGCCCCTCCTGTATTTTTCTGGACATGCTGCAGAAAGGTAAACAGCCCCTTGCCAAACCGTACTGCTGGCATGAGCTGTGTGATGGAATAGGATTAAGAAATGGGCTGCAAAGCTTTTTTAAAGAAAGTTTTATGAAGCTCCAAAGGATAACTGAAACTCCATATTTTTTAAAAAAATAACCAGCTTGGGAAGAAAAATGTGAGGAACTTAGGAATACAACAGATTGAGCACAGGTAATACATCTATCGAGTGCGAGGGGTATTTCTGTCTGGATAGACCTTTTCCAGCCTTAATACTTTTCCCAGTTATCTCAGTCACATCAAAGTCAAACACTTTCCCAAGCATTCCTGGAAAGATGCTTCCTGTTTTGGTGAGGGAGAGGGTATTTTTAAGTAAAAAATGATCTGACTATGCTGACTGTGTATGAATCCCAGTCACAAAACCAGAAATAGTTTTGCAGATGGAGGTTGTTACCTGATTTTTTTCCCTTAACTTCCATAGTAACCAGATTAAGGAACTGCTGGCAAGCCTCAGTAGCATTTCCAAAACCATATGTAGGAACAGTATGGCAGGAATAGAAAGCTATAGAATATCAACAGCTACATGGCCCCAGACAGCTGTCTGTGAGAGCAGAAAACATGGGGTTAATGGCTCTCCTATACTTTTCTTTTAGCACTTGCAGACAACTGAGGACTGGTATGGAGATCATTGCTGGAAATTCTCCATGCAAAGAGACACACTGATCTTGTGAAGCGTCAGCAACACTCAATTCCCATTAATTTTAAGGGAGATCAAAGTTGTCAAGCATTTTGTAAGGTATTCTAAATCTGTGGACAGATAGGCTCCCATCTCACTATAAAAACAGGCTGTCCCCCAGCAAACCCCTCTCACACCTTTATTTATCCACGCTTTGCAATTTTCCAGCTTCAGCACATAAAGAAGAACAAAAACCCAGTTGTCAACCATCTGATACTACAATAGTTGATTCTTAAGGAATATATACTTCTCACATCCTACTACCATATTTTAATGTTCAGAGGTAAAGGAAAAACTTCACCCATCCCCACCTTCTTCCCCCTTAACCAGACAAATAAGGCATTCAGCTTGTCTGAATTTAAATTTTTATTGGAGCTGATCCAGCAACCAGAGCGCATTGCTAGAAGCCAAGGTCCCGCTTCCTTCAATACACCTCCTTCATTCTGACTCCCTGCTTTTGTACAGCTTTGGTAATCTCAATCTGTGGTCAGGGATAGGATAAAATTTCAGCTATTTCCCCCCTCAACTGCACAGAACAGGGCTTGCTCTTAAATCAAAAGCCCTGCACCCTAAACCTCTGGTTAAGTACTCAACTATAGGCAAAGTCTTTGAATCATCACAGGCTTCTTTTTCTCTTTTTCTTAGATATAGCGCTGAAAACCACAGAAGTGAGCCCAGATCTCAGGAATATCAAAGGTATTCAGAGGAAAGTGGGGGAAGGGGGCTCATAGGGTGGCTCCCCCAGTGCTTTCTTGGCCTGATCTGAAATAAATGGCATTACCAGTCCTCACCAAAAATGTAAAATTTCCTCACTTGTTCTCTAGGGCATAAGAAAATATTGTAAACTGAAAGCATTAGGAGGAGACAGCACCTGCAATCCAAGCAGAAGTCACTTTTCTGTCACTGCCTTGGTAAATGACCTCCACCTTCCTGCACGGGATGGTGGGGCTCCCACACACCTTCTACTGATGTTTAGATTTCCCTCTCTCAGTACTTCTCCTTTTTTCCTCTCATTCCCTCTTCTGTCTACAAACAGTAATTCAAGAGCCACAATCACCCCTTTGCTTGGCTTCAGGTCTCTTGCATGGGCTAAAGTTACCTCCAATTCTCCAGCATGGTTTGGGGAATTTATTTATATTCTGTGTTCTGGACATAGACCCCATGTCTTGCCAAGGGCTCTCACGGGTATTACAAAAGGAACACTGACAAATATTTATGGAACCTAAAGTGAAATTCAAGACACTGTTAAAATAAAGTTTGCTTTAGGTTTTTTGGTTTTTTTTTTTTTTTAATTCTCCTAAAGAATTGACCTGGCTTTTTTGGCAAAAAGACTAATCCAAATGCTATTGGTATCTTAGCAGCTCATAAGAACCACATGCTTCAAATAAAGCCATTACTATCAGACATGCTGAGTGGTTCAATTAAACAAATATGAAAATAGACACTTCATCCTGCTTTAACTAAGTGGGATCATTTCACTCCTGAATCCAGAATGAAAATGAAAATGATATAGTATTTATAGAGCAGCTTTTTATCCTGAAAGATCCCCAAGGATTACAGAGACCCTGCTTCACACATTACTGAGATGCTGCCCCTTCCAGGGAGGAACACATGAGCTGTCCCACTGCCCTGAGGAATGGCACAGGGCAATGCAGACAGAGGAGCAGACAAGAATTCCACATTCAGCTGAAACTATAGAAAGGAATTTAAGCACACAGAATAGAGAATGTTTAGGCTGGAGCACATCCAGCACAGAGGAGGTATAGTGATCTGGTGTTTCAAATACAGAAGTTAAGGCAAAACAATAAAAAAGTGCTGATTCAAAGTATCCAAAACCCAAAATTTAGGGAAGAAGGGGAAACTCCATCTTGAAGGTGAACAATTTCGTCCCTTCCACTTCAGTTGTGCATGGGAAACTCTCTAGAAGATGTTCTTGCTGACCATTCCCTTCAGGAATACAAGAACCAGGAGCAATAATTCTTTGCATAGCTGCCTGTTCACACAAGGATGACACAGGATATTTTATGAATTAAAGGCTTCAAAAAGCTTTGTCTGGTGGTCCCACACACATCAGAGACAGGAAAATACTGGGTCCATCTACATCACACATTGCAGCCAGGATCCCTGCTGGCATCTCTGCCTCATTTCACATTATCTGCACTTCAAATAAATGCAGCCTGTGGGGAGAGAGAGAGACTTGCCCAAGGCTGCCCTGTGAGTGTGTAGCAGCAGCATCAGGATCCAGTTTTGACTGCCAGTGCTCACTGTGACAAGCAGGTGATGCCTCCCCACTCCAGGACAAATCCCCATGACTTGCATGAGGAGATCAGCAGGCCTCAGTGTAAAATGTCAAAAGGTGCCCAAACATTTTCCAGTAACATTCTCTTTTGTGAAAGACAGAAAAGGAAAGCACTGATTTATGGAGCAGCAGCATGGCAGGTCATGACAAACAGGGAAAATCCATCTCTTTAAGAAGTTAGGGACACGGTGACATGACATAAAGTCATGTGGGCACACACCAAATGTCAGCTCCAAGGGTTACAGCAAGGACTGGAACCAGCTCAGTGTCAGGAGTTCAGCCGGTGGATGTGCTCATGATGACACATCTGCAAAGAATCAGTCACAGCACAATTTGGATTGGAAAAGACCTTTAAGATCAAGTTCAACCATTAAACCAGCACTGTCAGGTCCACCACTAAAACCAGGTCCCTACAAGTCACATCTGCACATCTTTTAAATCCACTCAGGTACAGTAAGGAGAAGAAGCCTTGAAAATATTACTGCAAACATCCCCCCAGCACAGAAATGGGAAAGAAATACAACTGTGCCATGAGAGGGTTTACCTGGCACACAGACTAGCACTGGCATGAGCCTCTCTGCAAAACAATTAGTAGAAAGCACCAATCTTAAAAAGCTTCTTTCTTTCTTCCAGTTCATTTAGCCTGAAGTGGAGCAATCAAGACTCTTCTGGCAGGATATCATATTCTCAGTCTGCAGCCACTTAAAGGAAGAGGACAACTATTGCAGAGAGATGTCCCAGGAGAAGAAATCATTGTACAAGTGAAAGGGATTTCTTTGGAGTGACTTTCAAATAATGTGAAACTGCTCTTTCTCTCTCCTTTTCTTTTCTTTTCTTTTCTTTTCTTTTCTTTTCTTTTCTTTTCTTTTCTTTTCTTTTTTCTTTTCTTTTCTTTTCTTTTCTTTTCTTTTCTTTTCTTTTCTTTTCTTTTCTTTTCTTTTCTTTTCTTTTCTTTTCTTTTCTTTTCTTTTCTTTTCTTTTCTTTTCTTTTCTTTTCTTTTCTTTTCTTTTTTCCCTTTCCTTTCCTTTCCTTTCCTTTCCTTTCCTTTCCTTTCCTTTCCTTTCCTTTCCTTTCCTTTCCTTTCCTTTCCTTTCCTTTCCTTTCCTTTCCTTTCCTTTCCTTTCCTTTCCTTTCCTTTCCTTTTTTTCTTCTCTTGTCTTTTAATCACTTTTTTCCCCCGGTACTGTACTTCAAACCTTTCTTTTTCTAGTCAGCAGTTGTTCACAAACCTCACTTCTGCGGTTTCAATGAAATAAGTAAGGCAAATAATCATGTACTGTGAGAAGGAAGGGGGTCACTCCATGGCCCTATAACCTCCAGGCACTTTTTTTTTTTTCCCAGACGGAAGTGGAAAGAGCAAAATGAAAATATTCAGATTTAAGAGATGAGAAAAGAAGATATGGCATGATGTGTAAAGAAAACTTCCAGTGGCTCTACAGGTTGTCAAGAGATAAATCAATTCTCTTATTTATTTGTATTTTAGGGTGCTTTCAGTACTCATGGAACTCACATCACTGACAGCAGAGGGAAAAGTGCCTCCATACAGAGATTGTGCATTTTCTGCCATGACAGGGATTGTGTCCTCAGGTGTGGCAGAGAAGGAGGGTACAGAGTTCAGCCCTGTCTGGCCTGAGGTTGCACAACACAGGACAGCAGAACTCCAGACCCACACAGCATTGCAGGAAAAGGCTGTGGGATAAATCATGGCTAAACAGGTAAGGAAAATAGGTGCCAGCTCTGCTTTGGGAGGTGCATTGGACTGAGGCCACCAGCTCTGCTGCTGTTTTGGAACAAGAAACCCTCTATTTTCACCCTTGAGCAGCAGCCAGGTTGGACTAAAGGGCAGCAGTCTGACCTGGAAGGAACTTTGTGCAGCAGCCTGGAGGCAAAGCAGCCCACAGCACCCACGGGAGCCAGGATTTCACACAGAGCCACTCTGTCCCTCTGTCCTGTGTGAACACGCCGCTCATGGTGAGGCAGCCCGTGCCATCCTGCCAGCCAGGGTGCCAGGAACACACCCAACCCAAAACCCAGGGCATGGTGAACATCTGCCATGCCACTCTCTGAACTGCAGCGCGGGGCTGTGCACAACAGCACACACCTGCAGGACACGGAGATGTGGCGCTAAGGGCTTTGCACAGATGGGCAGCCGGAACTTGTGCCTTGGAGAACCTCTGGCTGGTGTTCAAGGAAAGAAACCAAGGCTGGCAGGAGTGCTCCTTCTCTCTGCCACCCTCCCAGTGCCTTTAGGAAGGCACACTGTGCTCTGGCTGCTGCTGATGCACCTCTGCTGATGCAGCCATGCAGCAGCAGCATTGCAGCAGCTGCGGCCTGCACAGGCTGAGTGCTCCTGCTGATCTCCCACTCAACTCCTCTGAGCCTGGAAATGCCAACAGGCCATTTCCGACTGTTGCTGGAAATGAAGGCAAAGTGGAAAGGGCAGAGGCAAAAGAGGATGTTTAAACAATGCAACAAATGACTGAAGATGCTCAAATTTATTTAAAATCCATTTTTATAAATAAAAAAAATTATTGCAAAGCTCAGCATCTTACAATCAGTTCCTCTGCATATGTATATACACACAGCATGTAAAAATACTGCATTTTATCACATCTCTTTGCAGATCAGGACATGACATCAACCTACATCCAAAAAATCCACGTGTGTGAATTGCCATATTTCATGAGAGTAGAACTTTAGCACTGGGTTACTGAAATGTGTGATGTGACTCCACAACCACGAGGGCTCCCTCCCTGTACCATGAAATCCATGGCTATTTTAGCACATGCAGAGCCTACTCTCTGCAGCAGCATGACTTCACCAGCCCCACATTCAGAGAATATTCATGGCCTTGTCTGCCCTGCAAAAACTGACCCCAAAATTCAAAAAAACCAGTGCAGTACAGCCAGTAGCAGCAAGAGCAGTGCTCTAATGCAATACTGGACTCAGCTGTTTTTAGTGTTGGATCTTCTAATTCTGCTCAGAGTTGGGTAAGAAAACCATGGGCAGAAGCTCCCACACCCCAAAACCCCCTTGCCATAGTCTAATTGCAGCAGCCATGAAGAAAGTGAGGGGAAAATGGTTTCACAGTCCCCGGCTATTTTTGTGAAATGTCAAAAGAAAAATTCTATTACAAAGAAGGGTAACAAAAAATAATGAAAGTAAGAACCTCAGCATTTTCTTAAAACTTTAATCTGTGAACATTTTTCTATCTGGTCAGATGTTCCAGCAGCAGTTTGGGAGTGTTTCATTTCAATCCTGGCAGCTGTTATTCATTTTTTATCTTTTCAAGCTTTTTTGTAAAAAAGTAACCTAAATTGTAGATTAAACCCAAACTATGCCAAATCAGACAGTCTTACATTTCATCTGAAGAAAGTAAATGGCAATCACAACCTCCCTGGGAGACAATTTTATTCCTACCATTCTTTATTTGTACAACAATTAGTCTTTTTCTGATCCAAGATAAAGTCCCCCAGGCACAGTTGTGAAACATGATAATAGCAGAGTGCTGGGGTTTTTTTAAATGAACTTGATGAATGACCAAAATCAATCACTCCCTCAGAATTTTAGTTATGATGAGCTGGCACTTCCACCCTGGAAGTGTTGCCTCCAAAAATTCTCAGCTAGACCCAAGGGTGATACAGGAGCATCCTCAACTTCCATGTCTCACAGCAGTTCATGGGTGTTATGTCATTGCATGGTGCTCCAGCAGCTGTGCACTGGAACAGCCACGAGCTGCTCCTCTCAAACACAGAATATGTAACATTTCACGCACATCAGACTTTAAAAAGAAAAAGGAACCCCTTCTCCTACATGGCAATGTCAATGAGAAAGGAAATGAGCTGAATTCCTTCGTGCCCAGAGCCAGTGAGCTGTGACACAGGGCAGCACAGCAGCTCCCCACGTCAGGCAGGCAGGAAGAAAGGCACTGAGACTGTGCCAGATGCATCTTCTCATTTCACTGGCACGCAGGGATGGGCGAACGCGTCAGCAGCGCTCCCCTTCCCTCTGGGCAGGCCCCATCCCTCCACTCCCTTCCAGGGAAAGTGAAACCACAGCAAAGGGACCTCCCTTGGGAGGCACCTGGGAGGCTGCCCCGCGCAGAGGTGTCTGTGTGGCCTCTGAGATCTCCCATTCCTCTGCACAGGTTAAATAGAGGGAGAAGCACTTGTGCCTGGAATTCCCCGAATTTCATCACCAACCACCCAGGGCTCAGCCAGGGCCAAGCGCTGTGGTTACTGCACAGCCACACTTTTATTTTGGGGTGATGAAGGACCATTCACTGCAGCTGGGGAGCCTTGAGGGGTGGGATGTGGGTGGGTGGGTGCCTCCACAAACCAGACACTGAACCAGACTCATGCAAACAGCTGAGACCCTCAGTGGCACAGCACTTGTCCTGCTCTTGCTGTGCTTAACCTGTGCCAGCTGCTGCCTGAGCCATCTCCTCCAGGACCTGACAGAGGCATAATTCAGTCTGGGGAGGCGTGGGACCTGCTCTCCATTCCCACCTCCCTCCCACATCCATCCACCTTCCCTGCTGCTGGGTTATGTCAGCCCAAAACCTCCTCTGGGGAGGAGGAACAACAGCTGGTTCTCTCCAAGCCATCTCACCCGATTAAAGAAAACTCTGCAAACAGTGCTTACATGATTTTATTGCTGATGGGGGCACAAGGCAGAGGAGGAACAGCCTCACCCTCCCTCAGCTGTGCTCTGAAAAATTCCTGAAAAAAGACAATTGAACAAGAAGTTACCACTTGTAGCCTTTAGTTTACAAGAGCAGAGCCAAGCTGGTAATAACAGGGCTTATATAAAACCATCCAAGATGCCACTGTGCTCTTTTCACCCCGAGTTAATGGTATCAGTATATTTTCATGTAGTCACAGCTTCTGGAGTCATGGGATAACACAAAAGGATGAACCTTAAGGAATTTTTTTAGCTGTTGTGGTGACAAGCTTGTGGAAAGCTTGAGAATTTGAATTCTTAGCCAGAAAACAAGTAACCAGTGCCTAAATGTGAATTTTTAAATATCTTAATATCCTCTTGAGTACTGGAGACTGAGTCATGGTTCTGGGAAGGGTAACGTTACAGCTTTATGGTCTGCTGCAAGACTTGGCTGGGATGAAATCAGGTTTTCTGTAATAATTTGGAGCCTCTGTTCCCTCTGTGGAGGGGATGGTCCTCAGCAAGTAGCAGAGGATGCCTGCCTATTAAATTCACATTAAGTTAATAGAATAAACTTCTTAGCAGTCTTCACAGATCAGGACAAGGCAATACATTTAAATGCCTGTGCAGATTTAGGCATCTATTATTAAACACTTGAGTTTGAAGGCTTGGCCCCAACTCCTTAATGTTATTTCTTCCATATAACGTAGATCTAAATTCAAATCTCAAAATTATCCTAGTGCCTGTAAAGTAACCTGAAATAAAATGAGATGAGCAGTGGAAGAAGTATCTTGCACCAGGGACCATAACAAGGTCATATCAGAAGAGCAATTCTGAGCAATTCTTAGGCAATCCCAAGCAGGGCCTCTCTAGCAGGACATAACCAATGCAGAGTGAATCTGAGATCAACAAATCTGCACTTGGGCAGGTGGCTAAAGCTGCACAGATCACTTGAATACAAGAAGTCAACTGTACTTTTTACTGTCCCCTGACCTCCTCCCTCTCCTCCCCTCCCAAAACATAAGCAAGCAGCATTTCTGGAGGAACTCACAAAATACCTTTCAGATGTTCACAAAGCAAAGTACGACATGCTGAGGGACATGGCAGGGGTTCCCCTTCTTTCCTGAGCCCCTTCACCCATGGATCCGCAGAGCCCAGGCTCCAGTGGCTCCAAGTGATGTGTCCTCTGCACTGTTATTCACTCTAAGAGTCAGCTCATGCCCATCAGCTTTAAACCAGGACACATTTGGACCCTCATATCTCCATCCCACACAAAAGCTCCCCTTCTCTTGGAACAGAACCCTCAATTCTGCATCCCCACAGCCTGCTCCTGCTGTAGCCCCCTACACAGCACTCACACAATCCTTGTTATTTATTAACAGAGCCATATATTCCCTGCCAAATACGTTTCCCCTTCACACAGCTCATGGGGCCATTCAGCTCTTTGCCAAGCAGACCTTTCAAACACAGAGTGTTACAACTAAAAGGGCCCTTGTAGTTGTGCAGTGTTGTGAGGAGAAATGTTTCTTCCCTGACACAGGTACAGCTCCAGCCTTGCTCATGGGGAGCACAGGGATATTGCTGCTATTATCCCAGGGCACAGGGAGCAGCCTGGGGACACAGGTCCATTCCCAAGGGGACAACTTGATGGCCTGGATGTGGCAGGGCACAGTCCACCCTTATCAGCCCACGGCTGGGAGACAAGACTTGGGATTTTAGACCTGGGTTCATCTCACTGGATGATTCTTGATTTTGCAGGAGACATTGCACTCAGCTCCCTGCTCTTCGATCTGAAACTGCCACAATCCGACCAAGCTGACGCCAAGTGCTCCCCAAAACTCAAAACCCTGCTCACCTGCAAGCCCTCACACAACAGCAGCTCAGCCCTTGCAGGAAGGGATTCCTTCCCTGTAAAACTCCCCAGTAAGAGTCACCAACCTAAAAAGCCCTTGCAGACACAGGGACCCCAGCAGGACCCACCAGGCTGCTGCCATTGTGCGTGGAGAGCGGGAGGCAAACGGCACTTGGATTATCAGCCATCCTCATTACGCTGGCAATCAGGAGCAGGGAGGGGCTTTTCAGGAGCCCTGGATGGCCTGGCAAGCACCACTGGTGCTGAAAGATGAAGGGACTTTTGCTCCCCAGCCAGCCAGCAACTTCAAAGCCTTTTTCATTCAGTTGCTGTTAGGGCAGTACACACACACACACACACACACACACACACAACTGCTGTTAAGGTATCGCCAGCCCTGGCGCAGGTCAGCGCTGCCTGACTCAGGCTACAACTGCCTGCTGCAAACACAGGGCACACAGCTTGCTAAAAGGGTTTTTATCTACACACAGCTAATGCTCTGTGCCCAACAGAAACGCTGCAGAAAGGACCAGGAGAGATTCTGTGCAGCACATTACTCAAGAGGTCGGGTGAGATTACAGCCAACCACTTCCAGCTGCCTGCATTTCAGTCAGGAGATGCCAATTCGAGGGGAAGTACAAAATTGGGATGAAAGTATATCAAAATTGATCTACTGTAAAAAAAGTTTTAGGTCTAGGATAGAAATTTATGTTTCTCAGAACAGCCACAGCCCAGATCAGAAAAATCTCTTTGCAAGCCCTGTAATAAATCAGTGACAATAAGAGCTACATATGTTCTCACAGGTCTAATGCACACACTGATGCACCTGTACAGCTTTCCTCTCTTCATGCCCTGAGGAATACTGGCTTTATAAGAGTAATAAAGAGTGAGAAATGAGACTGAGAGAGCATCACCTCAAAATAGCTTGGCTGGTGAGAATCAGCTTCCCACCCACCCCAGTGATTTCCCTCCCACAGAATAAGCTGCTGCACCTTTCTGTCTCTTTCAGATTCTTTCCTTGCCAAAACATCACCTAACTCCAAAATGCAATGATAAAACTGGAAAGCTTTCTTGTGATAAGAGAATCTGAATGATCCCTTTTCCCTTTAGAATCTAGGAAAGATGTTTCTCACTTCCAAAAGTTTCAGGATCAAACTCTATAGTGGCTTTTCTAGGGGAGTTCCCTGCAGTATCAAGCCCCAGCTAAGGTATGATGCAACAGGTAAGTGCAAATCTTCAAAGGAGAAAGGGTGAACTGTGAGAAAGAGCACTATCATAATTTTGTACCATGAGACAAACATAATAAAAAAGGAAAACACATTAAAACTCTTCTTAGGCCAGCTGTTTGCTAGTTTTGCCCTGAAGTATTAACAAGAAGAGAATGAAGATACTTAGTAATGAGGTTTAAGCCCATGGTTCCCTTTGAAAGAATTTTCACTGTCCTGTGCACTCAGCAGATTTTTGTTGAGCAATTGAAAGATGCTGTTTTCAAAGGCAGGACTCAGCCCAGTTAATTGTTACACCTCTTTGTGCTGCCTTTTCTTTCAACGAGAAGCAGCTCAAGGTTTGCAGGAAGGAGCCTCGGGGCTGCAACAGATGTCATGAGCCACTTCCTACAAATTAGAAAAGGAAAGTAACCCCCTCAGGTTAATTACGGCGAGAGGCCACACACAGAGCTGTGTAATGAGCCTGTGGGATGGAGAGAAGGCAACTGCTCCATATTGGATTTCAAGAGACAGAGCATGAAATCTCTGGTGCTGACTGCATGCTTTCACAGCGCCAGAGCAATGCCTCCTGCCCGGGGAGGACACGGTCCTGCTGGCAGGGCAGAGCTAAGGGAGGACAATGACATTGCCCAGCCACCCTCTGAGGACGTTTCTCAGTGTTCCTGCCCTCCCAAGGCTGCCACAGCACAGGGGACTTTGCACCTGCCTCCCTATTTACACAGGTGCAAGGTAGTTAGAAAGCCATAGCCTAAGGACCAAAGTGTAAAGACAGGGACTTGGCTGACCTGGATGTTGTTGTTTTCCTGGTGGGATGAATAGGCCAAAGTCCTTTCATCTCTCTCTGCCTCATTTCCCATCTATATAATGGAGATAGTGGTATTTGTTTTCTTTTTTTTTTTTTTTTTTTTTTTTTTAAGAAGTGGCTATATTTTCACGAAGGGAAAGCACCAGAACAATCCTAGTTAACATCATCACCAAACAGCCCTGTAGCAGCACAGGTTATGCCTTTTTTCTCTCTTCTTTTCCACTCTCCCCACCCCAACAGGTTGGTAGGAGCCCATCTTGTTTTTTAAAACTATTTCCTTAGGTACTGGGTCACTTTTAAAAGTCACAGATGCTTGCTTAAAGTAAATTTGTGCAGTTAATCGATTGTAACTCAGCCCTGAATGTTAGCTGAAGAATCAGCCCCATGTTTCCTTCCACTAAAATATACATTTATGGTCAGGTTAGCATGACCTGACAACAAAACCAGCAAGGACAAAAACAACCCTGAATGCGCCAGCTAGAGTGCTAGAAGATTTATTTTAGAGGGTGGGAAATAGTTTGATGTTTATTTAAACTGTGATTTGCAGATGGGGCCAGGGGGTGTTTAAGTGACAGTTAACGGGTTTGCCTTTAAAAAAAGGAGAATCCTGGCAAAAAAAAACTGAGCTGCAGCTTCACAAGGGAAGGCATTGCTGTTTCCAGAGGAGAGGTCACTGGGACCCAGGACACCCTGCACAGGCACAGCTGAACCTCCTGCTGCCAGGATGGCCTCAGGTCCTGAAGAATTGGGGATAAGTAACTGTGTGCTTCAAGGAACTCGTGCAGTGGCCAGGAGGAATGGAAAAGGCCAACGCTTTCAGGCCAAGAGGGACACTTTGCTGACATTCCATTTTGTGGGGGAAAATAAAGTGAAATGTTTTGGGTTTGTTCTAGTGCAGAACAGTAGGGTATTTTTGGTCTCAGAAAAGCCATGGAAGATAAATCTGCCATAATAACAGCTCCTCCTGCAGCATCTTCCCAGTTGGGTGCACATCACCTCTGGCACTTTTGTTGACTGGGCTCCAAAAGGAGGATGAGAAGCAAAATTTGAATAATTTCAAATCTCATAAAGCATGACCAGTGCAGAATAATACACAGTGCCCTCGCTGACAAAAGCACTGAGCACTGCTTTGTGGCAGTGCATTTTCATCAACAGCTTTATCTTCCAAGTGCACAGGAGGATATTCACAATAAAAATGACTACTGGTCAATGAATGTTAGATGTCTTCCAATTTTTCCACACCCAGAAATCCAATCTCCAGACTTGAACTGACAGTTGCATGTCATCTTACTTCGCACTTCTTCAAAAAGAAGGCATGCCAAATCCAGCCTGGTTTCAGCAGGTAGATTAGAGGCTAAGAAAAACTGGTTTTCTTGAGGCAGGATTAGCTTGAGGTGCTCCTGAGATAATCTGTCTGCCTTCCAGGCACTCTCTAAATACTCAGAGGCACCCATTTGTCATCACTGCTGCATTATCCCTGCAAAAGGCATCATCCTTGCATGATGGAGCTACCTGACCTGCAGGGTGGGAGCGTGCATGCCTCTTACCTTGTGTGTGCATCTATTGGGGAGGATAAAAACAATTTGTGGTCTGCCTGTAACAAGCTGAACACCAAGACTGCTTAGATATCGCAGAGAGACACATTGTGTGATGATCACTCTGTCCCAAAAGCCCAGGGTGGCACAAGCTGAGTTTCAGGAATGTGGATGGTAGATTCAAAAAAATGAATCTGTTCAGCAGTTTCAGTTTCTTGAAGCAGATATGAGGGGCACAAGCACCACCTGGACAGTTATCAATGTCCTGTTAAGAGCAACAGGATGGCAAACCAGCCTGGAAATCTAACAAAAACTAAAGTCCTGCTCGTACTTGTACCAAATTTTCTTAGGCTCAAAGGGTTTCTCTAAGATTTGAACAAATAATAGGATCAGAGGGTTTTAAGACGACTCACATACGGGGCCTGATCCAGCCCCCAGTGCAGCCAGAAAGTTTTTGAAAAAGAAATCTCCAACTTAAATCCAGCTATTGTGATTTACACCAGCTGAGGATCTCTCACCCTGCCTGCAATGGGAACATGCCCAGGCTGCCTGCCAGCACTTCTGGCTTTGCTGCAGTAGGAGTGACGTTCAGGTATGCGTGACCACTCACCATCAGATTTCTTCACAATGACAAGCTTTGAAGTCAGAGCACTTTGCTCTCCTTCCACAAACCATTTTCACTCAAAACAATAACTATTTAAATGGGAGCCTCACCAAAGCCATTTCAGATTTCTTTTTTTTTTTTTCTTCTTTGTCAGTGGCAAAATATAGTTAAATCACTATAGGTTGAATATCTCAGCACTAAACTACTTCCAGTGCTGGGAGAGAAGACACCAATGACTTCACCCAACATTACACAGAAACCTAGAAAGAATAAAAGCGAGCAAATAACTGTTATTGCTGAAAATCTTGTAAATCTCCTCCCTACAAAACCCACTCAAAGTTGTCTTTTCATAGCCAGCGGGGCTGCTAGAGGCTTGAATGTGATTTGTGGACCTCATCCTGCCTATTCAGAGCAAAAGATAACACCTGCGGGAAGCAGGGGAAAGGTTAAAACCTGGTACCTCTGTGTCTTCCTAAGTGCAGAGCTTGGCACCAGAACAGAGCCTGGGAACAATGGCAGGAGCATTGTGCCTGTTTTCTTTTCCCTTAAAGTAACATTTTTGCTGCAGTGTCATCTTTCTGCTCAGCCAAGCAGGCGCTCTGGGTCAAATCAGCTGCGTGAGCCGTCAGCAGATTTTTCTGGCCCTCTCAAAAGATCTTCAGGCATTGTATTAAGAAGCCAAATTGGTGAGAAAACAGGAAAAAAAAAAAAAAAAGTGGACAGACTGCCCACACGTTTTACCAGTCAGGCGCTCGCATGACTGTGAAATAATCAGCATTCTTTTGGTGAAATGTAGCAGCTTTAAACCAGCATCTGGCTTCCCTCTCTGGAAAACAGCGTGCTTTCTCGAAAAAGCTAAACCCAGAGTATTACAGCCTGACAGCTTCAAAATTCCTCAGACCTCCCACAGGAATGGCTCACAAAAGAGCAGGCTGGATGTCATCCACCCATCCCAGGGAAACAGACCCTCTGATGGAAAACCCTAAGGGAAGGCATAATTTCCATTTACACCATCTTTTAAGTTGTGGCTAAGTGGCTTGTTTATAATTGCTGGATTTAGGTGAGAAGGGCTTCACCTCTCCTTACAGTTCCTGTAATGCAGCTTTGGGGCCTGTTGGGTCACTTCCCAAACAGAGAAAATAGGAGAAATTTTCCTAGAGTTCTTTCACATGTTTTGGCAGGGATCCTGCAGCAGACACGGACACAAACAGCACAGAGGACAGTCCCACTTCCACAGCCCTCTGCACACACCATACTCAATTCTGGGAGACACTACACACCAACTTTGCAGACAGACAAGAGGCACTGAACAAAATTCATCACTATTTGCCAGGATTTCCATAAATCCATAAAAAAATAATCAGCATTTTTAAACTGAAGTGGCATTTTTAAAAAGAAATGGCATTTTTAAAAAAATCCACCTTTTCTATACAGAATTTCTTCAAGGGCTATTGCTATCCCAAACAAAAGAAATTGAGGAGTCACATATGGCACTTCCACACATAATAGCTACCACAAATCCCTGTGGTTGTGGCAACAGATTGCTTAAATTGATGAAGACAAAAGTTTAATTGCTCATAGTTTTGCCACACAGAACCATTTGGTCTAAGTCTTTCCAATGCCTGGAACATATAACTCCATTCTTATGAGAGAAAAATAGCAGAACATCTAATTAGAAATTCTATGATTTGGCATATTCACACATGAGCTGAATTAAGGCAGAAAAGGACATCTTCAATTCTCTGTTTTGCAACCTTAGTAAATAATTTGATTTTATGTATTTGTAAATTTATTTAATTTATTTAATGCAATGGTAAGTGAATGCTAATTCCTAGTACTTGGCAAGCAGAAGAGTTGACTCAATCATTGCTGCACATTAAGTAAAATATTATGGCTTTAATTTCTATTTGAATAGTACTAGAGGAGTATCCTCCAAGCTTCCCTGCTGCCTCTTCTCATGTGAACTTCCTGCAGTCTGGACTATAGTGAAAGCCAGATAAAATCATTTCTGAAAGGATACAGAGGCCTGAAATGCAAATCAGGGGAAGGAGTCCTCAGAAAGGGGTCTCCATGCAGATCTGGTAGGTTATCAGGTCTTTACCTGCCTGGTAATCAATCCTGGTGCCTGATCAGCTCAGGGGATGGACCCGGAGGAGCACAAAGGCTCTTTATTCCCTGTGCTCACGGTGTGACTCTGCTGCAAAGCCTGGTTTGCTGGGAAGGGCAAGGTGGAGCTGGACACGGGGCCTATCGGGTGACGTTAATGCTCAGTCAAGATATGGACCTTGTGTTGGAGTGAGACAGACAGCCTTTGAAGAACATAATCTGTGTTGCCAACAATGGCTGGAGTGAAAGGAGCTCGCTCTGGTTACCTCAGAGGATGGACTGGTAAAGCAAAGTTGGATTCTTATCAAGATGTTGGGTTTGGGTTTTTTTTAATTGTTGATTCATATGGTAATGGCTGTGAATACACAATGCAAGGTCTTCAAAGGGAGGAAACATAAGAAGGGTATAGTTTCACCCAGTTCACCTTAAGGTTCCACACTTTTGTCCTGTGTGATTTTTTTTTAAATACATAAACCCTGCTATCCTTGCAGGGACAAACGCTATCCATGTCTTTTCAGCTTCCCTCCAACTCCAGTTGGACGCAGGCTCGCCAGCAGCAGTGAGAAGCAGCAGCTCTCCTGGGGTGCTGTGTTTCTCAGATTGACCTTAGCTCTGTTTACCCTTGCTTCCAAAGTTTGGGCCAACATCTGCTAAATAAACAGCTGAGTGCTGAGGCTGTGGGGACAGGGAGGAGGAGTTAAAAACAAATGGGATTGTGCTGAAATGAGAGAGTAGAGAGGGGAGCTCTAGAGAGATTGTTGTGGGTCAGCACACACAGGCAAATCCCTTTGCATCAATAGAAAACCTTCTTCTGACATCTCTGACCCAGTTTTCAAGCACGCAGAACATAGCTATCCAAAGTTCATGTTCCAGTTCAGACTGAAGCACTCTCCTAAACACCCAGACAAGCCACACTGCTCTTTCTTCTGTTTCAGCCCCATTTCCAGCACACTGGAAATACCCAGGTACTTCAGCCGTGCAAGTAGGGCAGTACCTTATATTTAGGACAGCAGAATATCTTTTCTCTTCCACCAAAATTCAAATTAATCATCCCAACAGTTTGGCAAGCATGGGGGACAGAAAGGTGTTTTCAAAGCTGATGTGTTCATTCCAACACATCACAGTTTAGACCATCACTACCACCAACCACAGCATTTCACAAGCCATCACAGCTCCTCCCTCATACAAGAGGTGTCTGACTACGGCACACTTAGGACTTTAGGTCTGTGCACTGGCCTGTACATCACTGGAACAGGCTGCCCAGGGAAGTGCTGGAATCACCCTCCTTGGAAGTGTCCAAAAGGTGTGTGGATGTGGGGACATGGTTTAGTGGTGAACACAGCAGTGCTGGGTGAACAGCTGGGCTCAGTGATCCTGGAGGTTTTTTACATCCATAACAATTCTGTGGTTCTATCCTGTGCTTGTGCTTCCTCGGGTTTTTGGCAAGGGCACCCTAAACAAAGCTCAGCACTCCTGGCAAGTGAGGATGCTCAGCACAGATCAAATGTGTAGGTGTTGTCTCACATCTACAGACTCCCTAATCTGAAGGTGCCTCCTAGGCCACCATCCAGGCACTAATCCTCCCCTTATTTACCAGCACAGTGCTCCTTAAATAACTGTATCCTCAGTATTCAGCCTTTAAAGCATCAGGATTAACATCCCTTAAAATAAAAAAAAAACTGGGTAATATGAGAGCAGATATTCCCATTATCCACATATCTACATATTTTTTAATTCCAACCAGCATGTGGTCCTGGTATTATCTCATGGCAGTGTGTTCCAGAGCTTATCTGGAATAACTTTGCTTTTCATCACCTTCAAAGTTCCCTGAATATTTCCTTGTTTGTGGGTCAGGCTGCTTTTGGCTTTCTGGACAGCTCTGTTCATACTCAAGGCATCTAAGAAACAGATTCCAGCTACTCTAAGACACTGAAAAGAAAAAGAAGGCAAATGAGGCTCTCCTGGACAGCAAACTATCCAATACACAGCATTAGTGAAACCAGCACAGTGTCATCTGAGGTGAGCACAAGACCAAGAAAACAATCTCAATACTATGCAGGGCTTTATACCAGATCTTGAAGCCCTGAGCAATCCAAGGTGGCTAATTAGCTAAGAAAATCTAGTGAAATGCAACATTTCTTAATCAAAGATGACAGCTAACCATGAATCTGCTTTTGATATGAAAACTGATTGTTTACACAAGGAAAAGTGGTGCTGAGTTTGAGCAAAGCGTCATTGGCTCAAGCCAACCCCACAGGGAAATTGGGTGGAAGTCATTTTGTCTGAAAGCACCTCACGGAGCTATGCTGGAAATCATCAGTGAGCATGAAGAGATGGGGACCAGTAAGGTGAACTGGTCAGTGCCTGGGCAGGAAACCACCCAGGATCAGGGAAAAAAGGACAACCTCTAGGACCTTCCCTAGCAGAGTTCTTCCAAAAGGACCCACAGGGCAAACCTTGCTAAAGGCATCACTGACACTTTTGGCAGAGCATAACACAGTTTTTAGAGGCTGGAAGACTCTGTCTCAGGGTCTCCAACCCATCCACCACTCCAGGAGCAGAGCTGGATGCCACATCTCTCCAGAGAAAGCTGATTACAGAAAACTTGCCATTTTCTACTGGAAGTATTTCTATGAAGCATCACTATCCTTGTTTCACACCTGAGAAACTCATCCCCATGCTGGTGATGGCAAAGACAAAAGGGATTTCTCTCAGATCAGTCAGGGAAGTGACTGATTCACAAAGATTTAAGTGATGGCTTGTTAAGGGTCAGATGAGAGAACAGTAACCATCAGTCTTCCTCTCCTTATGGTTACATCCTTGAACTCCTACACTGGAATGGATCTCAGGTACCTCAATCATAAATTGGGATATTTAAGGGTTAAATAGAGATTACAAAGCATTTTCTCTGCTGGTGAGAATGCATTCAAAATCTTTTACAAATAAAATTTTTAAAATTACAAAGGAAGCTCTACTGATAACTCTCACAGTGAAAACTCCCTGAACTACATTTGTAATCAAAAGCAGCAAAATAGTAATCTAAGGCTGTTGAGTTCACCTTTAAAAGAAGAAAACTGGAAGAAGGAGGGAGCTGAAATCTGTGTCACTCGATAGCTCCTGGCAAACTCTTCCTGGTTTTATGGTTATGCTTCTAAATCCTCTCAATTTAATGGTGTAGGTTTCCCTATTTTTAGATCACAAATTAAGGCAGCTCTGCTTTTTCCCCTGCATTATTTTCTAACCAGACCATGGTTATTAAACTTAGCAGGCAAAGAAACGAGAGCGCCCTTTAAATGGAAAGATAAAAAAAATAATAATAAAAAAACCCCCACTGCACAATCAGCATAACCACACGGCTGGAGAAAGAAAATCACTCCCAGGGGCTGACAGAGCTCTTGAGTTTCCACTTCAGCAGCCCACGAGGCAGCTCTGCTGCTGGGACTCCCGGGCCCCAGAGGTGCCAGGACGTTTGGCGGAGGAGCTGCCTTGGCACAAGGCTCCCTCCAGCACAGGTCACCCCCAGGGCTGCCCTGAGTGCCAGCCCACAACGCTTGGGCTGGACTGAGACCAAGGAACCCCCAGTTTAATGCAGTAATCGGGGTGAATTTGGCGCCTTGGGGCCTCCTCTCTGCCCGGCTGCAGCAGGCCTTGGGGGGTGTCTGTGCCGTGAGGGCACGCTGTCCTCCAGATTGTTTTGAAACAACAAGAAAAAAGCTTATCATAATCCTGCTGGCAATTAGAGCCTGGCTGGCTGCAAAGTGCAATGCATTTATCAAAACCTCCTTTGAAGGCGCTGAGGGAAGTGAATTTGAAGCTGTTGGGGACTGCAGGAGTAAGAGAGCCCAGCTGCTCCCGGGGAGCCTGGACTGAGGCGAGGGGGCAGAGGGAGGAGGGGGAATTTCCTTGTCTGGGACACGCACGTTTTCCATCAGCCTGTGTGTGTGTGAGGATAAATAACATTTTATCTCTCTCCCTGTGTCTCTTGAAAGCCAGATTACAGCTGGCACGCTTAGGGGGCTCTTCCTGCAAACTTTGCCAAAAAAATTAACCACTCCTGGAGCCATAAATCATCCAAGACTGGGCTTCTTCTGCCTTCATTCCCACCAATGTGAGAAAAACCCAAACTTAGAAAAAGTTTTTTAAAAAGTTGCCAGTTTCATGAATGTCAGGAGGCCAAAACTGGCACCTTTTGCCTTTTTTAAACATGCATCAGCACGAGCTTCCCAGAGGCAATTCATACACAGCAACATGTTGAAGGGGCTCACCTGCCCTTGCCATACAGTGAAGCTCTGGTTCAGCAGCATGAGGCAGGATTAAAACAGTGTAGTCTTGTAAAAACCATCAAAAGTAAGAGACACAGTTCCCAGAACCTCTTCCAGCACAGACTGGGTACTGGCATCTGATTAAATTCTCTAGACCCCCTTAATTCCCAACCTAGCACCCACTGATCTCTGCAGCCCTACAGACCTCTGGACATGTTTTTCCCTCTCCCTGCTATTCACAAGTCTCCTTCAAGGGCAGGGGGAGGAAAATTGTTTATGATGCTCTCTCTTCCCATCTGCTTCTCTCTGTCCAGTGTGGACATGCAACGCTTGGCCACAGCTTGGAGCAAGCGCATCTTCCCTCTGAGCACAGACCATAGCCCTGGATGTTTGTGCTGTAATGTAAGTTCTGTCCCCCCAGCAGGCAGGAGGTGGATCAGGACACCAAACCTCCCCTGCCTTAGGGGGAAGGAGCTGAGTCCAGCCCATGGTGCAGCCACCCAAAACTGCTCTGGCTCTTTGCAGAAGCTTGTTGGCATACACAAGCCTTCAGCACAAAAAAGGGGTGTCAGAAGAGGGAGTAAAAACCATGGGAGAATGGGAATAAGCAGATGAGAAGGTAAAGATGCATTAAAGATTAATTAAATTGTCCTGAGCAAACTGTCTGCACAGAGCAGGACCCCTGTGTCATCTCCATGCATCTGCACATCCCCTTCCAAAACAGCCTTTCTCCTCTGCAAGGTTTTGTTCATTCAAAACCACTGAACAATCGTTGCCTTGAGTATTATTTCAATCATTCCCAAATGCCTTTCCTTTGGAGGATTCCTGCTGAGATCCCAAGCTGGGTTCTCCACCAGAGTAAATCAGCCCAGCTACTGTAATGGGGCTGCTGATTTACATCTCCTAGAGACCCACCCTCCTCCCAGCCAACTCCCCTCCCTGTGCTCACCCCTGCACAAACCTCCTCTAAAACCTCCTGGCAAAACCTTGCTGTGCATCCTCCCCTGCACAGGGCTATTCTTGGGATTTAAGGAATGTGGACATGATGCTGCCATGAAAAGGGGCACTGTACTGAGCTTATACATGGGAAGGTTGCAGGGATGAGAGCGGGGTGTAGTGGCCTTACATCTGTGACAATGTTACAGGGATGACAAGGGCAAAAAAAACTTTGATCAGTCCCAGAGTACAAATGCAGGTTTATATCCTTGCCATCTGGCAGAGTATCATGTTAAGAGCTGAGCGGACAACAGTGGCTGCTGCTACACAGTGTACTAAATACCAATAAAAGCTGAATGGATCTGCAATAGAGCACACTTTAGAAATAGCTGTGAAAGGAAAATCTAGGCCACTAAGTGCTGTTAAAAACAATGTCCTTATATTTTTTCCCTTCCCCTTACTATTCTCCTCTGTTTTGCTTCTGCTCTTGGGATTCCTCTTCCCTCCCTTTTCCCAGCACTGGTAGCTGCAGAGAGAGGGATCAAGTGAAATGCTGAACCTAAACTGAAGGTTGTGTTCACTTAACGAGCACTAAATGTCGGTCAGGAGGGGCGGACTGGCAGCTGCCCTCACAGCTGAGGCCAATCCCCCTCCACAAATGGTGAAGCACAGCATCCCCACAAATGGAAGAGGTGGCTGCAATCTCTCCTTTCTTGCCTCTTCCTTCCCTACTCAGCACAAAGGCATACAGGACACACATTGACCCAGAGACCCATGGATAAAACCCTGGACCGCTGTAATCATTGTCTTTTGCACTTCTGCAGAGCTTCTTCAGCACAAGCTGCTCCAGTCATTCCCTGGGCCTTGCCCAGAGCAGCCACAAACTCCCAGCTATGATCAATCCACCACTGCTCGGTGGGGAACGCTGCTCTGCAAACTTCTCCAATGCAGATGTCTCAGTTCAAATGCCTTTCACTAGAAACTAAGTGGACACACTCTGCCCTGCACTTTCCACATGCCAAAAGCTCAGACACATACAGGAGTGCCTTACACATTGGTATTTAGGCTGCCAAGAGACTGACTGTCCCTCTGATGGGCATCAGGAGGAACAAAACCTTATTTCACTCATGAGTTCACCACAGTTTAAGGATATTTGCCCATGTTAGGAGCAAAGTCAGCAAAAGACTGTTCCCAGAAATCAGTTTCAACACCAAGACCACCACTCCTGCTATTTAACCTCACAGGCCACAAACCTCAACCCAAAACATCATTCTTCACACCAAGCTGTATAAAATGTCTCAGCCACCAAACTGTCACACAGACAGACACAACACAGAAATGCCAAGAGGGACTCTCCAGTGATGCACTGCAGAAAACACCAAGGACAATGGCACATTTTCTAAGGAACCCCATGGGAGCTTCTCTCTCTGCTTTGGTATGCATTTCCCATTGAATTAGTAAGAATATTAACCAGCAATTAGAAGAAAAATTTAGCCTGGCACTTAGGTCTCATTGTTACTAAGCTTTCCTATCAGGAAATACAAGGGTCTCAGAAGGGAAGCAATGGAAATGATCACTCAAAACAACTGAACAGGCTGCTAGAGTAGACACTACAGGCAGCAGTCCTGACCTGGCAGGAAAAACCAATAGCCCTATTCTTCCTCTTTGGCATCTGTGATCCTACAAGTGCTCAGTCATTTCAATAAATCCTTCAGCACCTCCATTTGGTTTCATTATTTTATGGGCTTATTTCTCAAAAGAACTCACTGCCCATCATTCAGGCCAGCTTTTCATCTTCCCAAATGTGCTCAGCACCCAAGAGGCATCTTTGGAAAGTCCCAGGGGAGGTGGCAAGGACCCTGCCAAGACTCTGAAGCACTCAGTGCCCATTTCATGGCTGCCTAACTCTTCAACAGGAAGAAATGTTTGCATGATGCTCTTAGGGATGTTCACACTGTCAAAAGGGCTAGATACTGCTCTCCCAAAGTAACTTGACCCATTTAAAGAACTTCTCCAGGAAAGCCAGTTGAGTATCTCTGACATCTGCACTACCACAGCCACTCTAGTATGAACCATCCCCTTTATCTCACTGTATTTTTGCTGATAGCTGAGCTATGCAGTGCAGTGGTTCTGGCATCCCAGCAATGGCTAGTTATCAGGAGCAAGAAAGCACGAGGTCTGGAAACTCATGAAAACATTCAGAGGTGATATGTGAGGGACTGGGAGAGATTAGACAGGGCTTGCTGGGGCTCCGGGAATTCCTGCGATTCAGAGGTTACATGGCAGGATTTCTTTTTTCCATGGGACAGCAGCAAGACAGAATTTCCATTTCTCTTTAAAGCTGTTTTCCCAAAACTGTCACACATATACAGCTTCCCCTGGTTTTTCTCCAGATGGGGTACCCAGGGCAAGTCCTTAGAGTAACAATCCTGATGTGCACTGGAGAGACTCAACCAGGCTCTCATTTCACCAGGAGCTAAACTCTGGAGCCTGACTGACAGCAGCCACAGCTGCCTGCCCTGCAGTTCACCACTTAGAAAGGGCTAATTAGTATGAGGTAATTAGTTTCAGGCAAAGAATGTTTGAAAACTAATCTGTGTGTATAAGGTCAGCCATCCTATGTTTTGTTCAACATACTTTATTCTTTGCTGCTGAAAGAGACCCCAGAAAGATGATGTAAGACACCTAAACCAGGCAGATGCTGGAGACTCAGAGAATCAAGTGTTAAACATACTAAAATGCCTAAAGATGCATCTTCAACCCTAAAGGCTTCTGATGTAACAAGCATACAAAATGTGGAGGTTTCATGGATGATGTTAATTATCACAAAAGCTCATCTGCCTTTCCCAAACGCCTCCACACCTAGGTGCTTGCTTTTCCAGGGGAAAAAAAAAAACAAAACAAGGCAACACAAGAAGTGATCCAGCAGAAGACAGAAGTGCTGACAACAAGCTCTGGCCAGAGCTGTGGCTGAATTCATTTGCCACTGGGCTCCTGCCCAGTCATGGGGCAGCTGTGAAAACAAGGCCACTGGGAAAGCACCACGTGAAGCCAGAGTGGAAATGCCAACACAACCCCAAAGCAATAGCAGCCAACCTCAACCACAGACACTACAGTGGCAGCTTTCTTGCATTGTTGTTGTTTTTCCCTAAAATAGCCTGTCAGATAAACAGAGCCAGTGATTAGCTAAGTGCCATCCTCTCTGATACAGGCTTGGCCATTATCTGCTCCTGACACCTAACATGTAATTGCAGTGCAACACCCCAGCAGGACAGCCCGTCCCAGGAGGGACTGAATGGACTGACTGGGAGAGTTAAAAAGCCAGGAAATGAAAAGGTTGCACTCCAGCAGGGTGAGGATGTCAGAATGGGGATTTCTGCAGCAACAGTGCTGGAGAGGTTGGCTACCCCTCAGGAGCACACCCGGATTCCAAACCTGGGTCTGGTAAGGTTTCCCACCCACAAAAATAGCCACATGCTCCCTGTCAACAAGACCTGGGCTCTTCCCTCTTTCCTTCCTGTTTATAACACATCTTCTGAGGGATGTCAGCAGAATGAACAGCTCTCTGTGCTCCAGAGACAGCCCCTGCCTTGCCAAGTGAAAAATATGCACAGAAAACAAGAGGGGTGAGGAAGAATTATCACTCTCTGGCCATCTTTTTTTTTTTTTTTTTTTAACTGCTTGAAAAAATAAAAATGAATAAATAAATAAAAAGCCATTCATTTCAATGATCCTGTTTGCCAAGCAAACATATGAACACCCTGATGAGCACAGTGGAAGAGCACCATACCAAGTCCTGTATACCATACCAAGCACCATACCAAGCTCTGGGACGGACACAAGCCATGCTTGCCCCTGAATGCAGGACTGAGTCCCCCAAAAACATGCCACTGTTTAAGTGTTTGCTGCAAACAGGAAGGTATCATATTTGGGAACTTCATGTTTTCCATGCTGGAGAGAGAAAAATATTTGGACAGAGACAGCAAAGGGAAGGCTGTGTGTCTCCACAAGCAGTGCACAAACACACCCTGCACCAGCTAGGGACAAATATGCAGCCCCCTTTGTCTCTTGTTTCTCTCATTTTACTCTTATTTCACCTTTTTCTCTGAAAGAAAGTTACAGTTTACCACCTGTCCAAGATGCAAGGTCAAGTGTCTCTCTCTTTTAAAAGGGAAAATATATTTCATTACAGATCAGAGATTTGATCATGGAGATCCATATCCTGGGACAGCAACCTGAACTCAAGATGAAGAGCACCTCACTGTCCTGCTACTCCTGTGTCTTGGCCTTTTTGGAGATATCCCTTTTCTTCTTATACAAGTAGGTTTGTCTCAATAAAAGTAACAAAACAATTTCAGGAAAGCTTCATTTCCCAAAAAACATTTCCATCATCTCTCATGGTAACTTAACTTTCTCTAAGTATGCAGAGTGTGAGCCCAGCTGCAATGTGTGTGTTGTGCAAACCTGGTGAGACTGCTGAAGTCAGCAGATGTGGTGTGGATTTGCAGTGCTTTCTTGGAATGAAGAACTTTGCCTTCTATTTATCACACACTTCCTTGCTAAAGAAACACTCTTAAAATGGCATTCACATTTTCAGTAAATGCTTTAGGAAAAGAAACAGAGAAGACCATCAATTACCAAGGAAAAAAAACCAAAACACTATCCTAGGCAATGGCAAAAAACAGCCTGTAATCCAAGTTTTGCTGTTACACTGACACAAAATTGGACTCATCCTGATCTTGTCCATAACGTGACTGCTCAGTCACTCTAATTTAAACAGCCAGCACAAAGCTGTTCTCATGCAAATAATATACAAATCTGTCATGATTTGGTAATACTTAGTTTAATTTGACAGCTATTCATACCATCAGACAAGTATTGATTATAAATAAAGATAAAGAATGAAAAACTCGTGTTAAATCCTAGGCAATTAATAACTAAAGATAGACAGAGGCAGATGAAATCTGTCAGCACATGGAAAGGATCCACTAATTGCATTGCACATAAGTTGCAAAAGTAGACAGCTTTTACTGCTTTGTTTTTCAGAAAGACAAAATTATAAGAGAGCTTAAAATTATTATGCCTTAGCTTAAAATATCTGTGGCTGCTGCTCCCAATTGAAGAGGAAAATGCCACATCTGCCAGGCACCTTTCAGGTGTCCTACCCCAGCTCCCCTGCTCCAAAGGGACTTGGGACACCATCAGCACCCCCCTCATACTTATATTTCCCTCCTATTAGTCAAGTGACTTCCCTGTTGACTTTACTTCCTTTTCTTTAATGTCTCTAAGGGTGAGCTTTCCAACATAAGTCCCATTCATATTTAATCTCTACCTCTATTTAACGTGTCAAGGCTCTAATAAGTGAGGGGAGCACTCTTGGCCAAAGGTTTTCCTCTGATCTGCTTGGTCCCAACAGGCCCAAGGAAGTGGATATATCTTGTATTTGCAGGGTTCCCAGACGAAGGAAGGAATGATGAATCTGACTCCATGTTCTCAGAAGGCTAATTTATTATTTTACGATACTATATTATATTAAAGAATACTATACTAAACTATACTAAAGAATACAGAAAGGATACAGACAAAAGGCTAAAAATATAATAATGAAAACTCCTGACTCTTTCCAGAGCCTCGACACAGCTTGGCACTGAATGGTCAATGAGTCAAAACAATTCACATGAAACCAATGAAACATGCACCTGTTGGATAAACAATCTCCAAACACATTCCAACACAGCAAAACACAGGAGAAGCAATGAGATAATATTGTTTTCCTTTTTCTCTGAGGCTTCTCAGCTTCCCAGGAGAAGAATCCTGGGCAAAGGGATTTTTCCAGAAAATATGACTGTGCCAGATATAAACTCCAAATGACAGAGTTCACACCTGGGAGGATGCAGCCAGCAGCAGGACATGCAAGCACCCCAGCCACACAGCACACCCACCACAGAGCCACAGAAGCAGTGAGGTTGGAAAAGACCTCTGAGATCACCAGTCCAACCCGAGACCCAACATCAGCCTGGCACCAAGTGCCACATCCAGCCTCTCCAGACACCTCCAGGGATGGGGACTCCACCACTGCACTCCTTCAGACTGAGACAGATCCACCCCAGGATCCAGCTCCCACCCCAGCCTTCCTCAAAGGTCACTGTTAAACCCTGGGAGAAGGAAGAGAGCAGTCACAAGTGAAAATGGCCACCATGCAGGTTAAGTAAAAGCAGTTTTGAGGACTGCAAGAGGCTGAGGTGCTGGGTTCACCCCAGTCTCCTCTCACCTTAGAAAGAGACCACTTTAGAGAGCCACTCCACATTTTTTTTTCAGGAGCAGGAACTGATCCCACTCTTTTGGCCCTCTTGGAGCTGCTTTGCCTCTGAGGCCTATTCACTAGTGCAGCTTAGGCTGGCACAAATCCCATAAACACCTATTAAATTAAAGTGTAAAGACACAGGATGGGACAAGAGCTGACCCTGGCCAGAAGCACCACAAAGAAAGGCTCCAATAGCAGTGGTTCAGAAATCCTGTTTCTATCTGACCACACTTTCATCCCTTTTTTCCCCTGAAACCCTTGGTGTCCTCACTGCTCACAGCTCCAGAGCTGGCTCCCAGTCACCAGGACCTTTCCCTCTCTCTCTCCTGTTGTGCCCTACCACAAGCACCCACCCTTGCCCACCAGCACTGGCCATCCCCACACACCCAGGGCACACACCCAGGGCACACCAGCCCTTCCCACCCTGTGTGTTCCATCTCCCATGTCACACCCTGCCCACCCCACCACCAGCCCAGCCCCTCACGGCACACACTGCAGCAGTCCGGATCACTACCTCAGCAGACAGAACCAGGACAAACCCTTCTCTGCCTCAGCTGCCAGTTCTTCCTCCCCCAACCCCAACACCAGCAGACATTGATCTGAAAAAAGTCACCTTTGAAGCCAAAACCCGTTTGCGGGCTGAATACTGGGAAGAGTGGGCCTTTTCTGTCCACGCTGCCCAGACACTCCAGCAAGCAGCACTATCTCAGCTTGGCTCCCTCCTCAGCCCCAGACAAAGGTGGCTTCCCTCTTGACTTGCTATTTAAAACCAAGACTGGCACACGGCGGTTTCAGATTAACAAGCTGGAGCCATGGGGGGCGGGTGGTGTCCCTGTCCCCTGCCCAGAGCCAGACACCCCCACAGCAGAGCTCCGGCCTCCTCCATGTCAGATGAGCCCTTTTAGTAACTGGTGGCTTTGTCCTACTGTTTAATTTGAGGAGGATCATTCCCTAAAACGCATCAGAAGCTGCAGCTGCAGGGGAGTGGAGGCTCAGCCGGATATATTGCATAAATGTAAGGGTTTATTGCATTTACACATCCCCTCTCAGCACACTTTACCAGAATAGCTCTTTATCTGCAGACATGGCCCATTGACCCAGGCTGAGCGTGGAGCCTGCACTGAGGTGAACAGCAGGACTGAAAGCACTTGGCTCCCTGAGCTGTGGCCCTGCTCCCAGCCTGTCCCTCAGGAGCTCACAGCTGGGCACTGAAAGCCTCCTCCACCCAGGGCCTGGCACAAAATGGGTGTTTGGTTTCACGTATGATTTCAGAGATTTTGAAATCTGAACCAAAGTGGAGCAGCAGCAACACCTGAAGTGTGGAAATTGTCTTACAAGGAAAATCTTATTTTCCCTCAGAAAACAATGGACCTGTTGGAGGGAGTCCAGAGGAGGCCACAAAGGTGCTCAGAGGGCTGGAGCCCCTCTGGTGTGGAGAAAGGCTGAGAGAGCTGGGGGTGTTCAGCCTGGAAAAGAGAAGGTTCCATGGAGACCTTCTAGCAGCCTTCCAGTATCTAAAGAGGATTTATAAAAAACACTTTAAAAACACTCATCCCCCTTTAGATAGGACAAGGGGGAATGGCAATTTAGATTTTAGTAAGAAATTCTTTACTGTGAGGGTGGTGAGGGACGGGGACAGGTTGCCCAGGCAAGATGTGGATGCTCCATCCCTGGAAGTGCTCAAAGCCAGGTTGGACAGGGCTTTGAGCAACCTCATCTCATGGGTGGCACCCTTGCCCAGGCAGGGGGTTTGGAATGAAATGATCTCTAAGATCCCTTTCAATCCAAGGCATTCTATAATTCTATGATGATTTTCAATAGGCTTGTCTATGTCTCAGGTTCAGCAAAGCCCACACAACTCTGGGAAGAACTTTACTTTCAGTGGGATAGGATTGCAATTTCTGAAGGAAAATAGTTATTTTTCCTTTATATATAATATTTATTTTACTTCATATTTTTTTTAAGTCTCTTTATCAGAGGTAATGTAATCACACACACAGAAAATAGAAGAGTGTATATTTGTCATTCTTTGATGCCCAGGGCAGTCATTTGCAGTGATGTAAAACAGGTTAAAGCCCTGCCACATGAACACAGTAAGATTTTACATGACTGCTGTGGCAGTTCCTCCAAGGTCCCAGTCAGGACCAGAGCCCCAGACTGAATGAGGTACAGAGCAAACACACAAAAAGAGAGAATGTCCAAATGGACAGACCAGAAACAAAACAGGAGGATAAACAGACCTATGAAATTATTTGGCCACAGTTCCACAGGACATCAATTCTAGGGCCAAGAATCACCCCAAGGGCAGGTCACACCAAGCTCTGCACAGGTTTGCACAACTGTAAACGAGCAGACACTTTAAAATCAGACTCACTGCAGAGGGGAACATGGCTTTGGGGCACCAAGAGTCCAGACACATGTGCCAGGAGCCTCCACTTTACAGCTCACAGCTGCACTCCTGCTTTCTGTGGCAAATCAGGACCAAAAGAGCATCATCAGTAGATAGTGACATCATTTAATACCTTTGCATTCTTAGTGCACCTGGCCAAGAAGAACAGCAGGCATTTTATGATGATTTGGGATACAGGTCCACTGCTCTCAGGATTTAGTGTACTGCAGGATGAGAAGCTTGGGGAGACCAGTGCTGGGTAGAGTTAAAAAATAGCCAGAAGAGGATTAACCTAAACAACTGCAAGAGGACTGACAGTGATGGAGCCTGGGTGATAAAAACCAGGTGCAAAACACAAAATTACTTTTACACTCAGAAGCAACTCAAAAAACCCCACAGGAACATGGACAGACATTTATGTCATCCTCGTGTGAGCACAAGGCAGCAACATGCAGATGGTGAACAGCTCAGGCTGAAACCATCTGAAGGGCTGAAGTGAGAGCCCCCAAAGCTGCTGGATGGGAAGAAACAACTGCAGTGGGTACAGCCTCACAGCAAAATCTGTAGGCTGAAAGGTGTAGGTGAAATCTTGGTATTTCACATTTCACACCGTGCAATGTGTGCTTCTTTCCAGCGATGCCAGCACAGCAGTGAGGTGACATCATGACTCACAGCACCCAAAGAGAGGGGCTGGAAGCTGAAGGAACAACTTGCAGGGCTGCATCAACTTTTGCTCCCTCCTGATGCTGCTGGTACACACTAAAAATACTTGGCTGTTGTAGAAAACACCTGAATGAAAAAGAACAGCATTTGTGTTCTAACCCTAGGAGCCTCATGACTGAAGTCAATGAAAAATCAAGTCTATGACCGCTACAAGACAAGTCACATCCTAGGCTAAAAAGCCACCATCAGGCCCAGCAGAGCTGAAACTGGGGACAGAAAACCACCAAGACCCTCAAGCCCATCACCAGGTGCTGGCTCTTTTGCGTCCCTTCAGATTCAGATGAGGAGAACAGGCATTAAATCCACAGCAGATCTGTGGTTTAGGACTCCAGCCCTAAAAGGGAGGCTTTGCCTTACTTATTTTTACATTCCAGTCATACATAAACAAAGACTATAATCTGCTTTTGAGGATTTAAAGTGTGTGGATCTCGCTGTCCATGTTAAGGTGTTTGGCTGGTGCCACCATCAGATGTGATGTGCCAGGTTGACTTTTTTCCCTCCCCTTGTCACCATCATATTTTCTGGAAAAATCCCTTTGCCCAGGATTTCTCTCCTGGGAAGGTGAGAAGCCTCCAAGAAAAAGGAAAACAACATTATATAATTTGCTTCTCCTGTGTTTTGCTGCTTTGGAATGTGGTTTGGAGATTGTTTATTCAACAGGTGGTTGTTTGATTGGTTTCATGTGAGCTGTTTTGACTTTTTGGCCAATTGAGGCCAAGCTGTGTCAGACTCTGGAGAGAGAGTCACAAGACTCATAGGTATCTTTCTAGCCTTCTGTCTGTATCCTTTCTGTATTCTTTAGTATGGTTTACTATAGTGTTCTTAATATATTATAGATCATAAAATAATAAATTAGCCTTCTAAGAACAAGGACTCAGATTCATCTTTCCTCCCTTTGTCGGGGGTCCCAGAAAATACAACACTCACCTAATGTTTTAGAAAGGGAGGAGCACAGGGACCAACCTCCTGCACTCAGACACCTGTGCATAGAGGCAGCGCCTTCCACCCAGTGGTTGGGTTGTTAGAAGAAGGGGAAGAAGAGAGAGAAACTTCTCTCCAAACTCACACACCACCTGTCCAAAGGGTCAGCTTGCTTCTGGCACATAACACACTGGATTTGGGCTGTGAAACTTCTCAATGCAATACATCCGTAAAAGTAACAACCACCAGAAAAGGAAAGAGAGAAGGTCCCTGTATCTTGCAAAATGTAACTAGCAGGAATTAAAATGTAAAAAAAAACACCCTCAGGGGTCTTCACAGAAGCTGTAAACCCCAGCAAGTGTTTTGCCAGGTGTTGCCGTGCAGAGCCTGCTGTTAGAGTGACTGTCAGCTGGCACCTCGCCTGTCTCATTGTCCCAGTGCCCCTGAGCCCACCGGGCAGGCAGTGCTGAGCTGGGCAGCCAGGGACATCATGAGCCAGCCCTGCTCAGCAAGGGCTGCCCTGGCTCTGAGCAGCTGAATGAAGTGTTGTCACTTCCCAGCTGGGAGTGGGGCAAAGCACGGTGCTGCTTCCTGATGCTGTTATTTTATTTTGCGGCGGCTTCCCCTTCCCGCTGTCTGAATGTCACAGATTACTTCACTGCTGTGCGAGCGGGGACGGGGGAGCACGGGGGGAAGTGAAAAACCTGGCAAGCGCTTCTTCCCAATCTGCCAGCATCCCCGATGCCCCAGCAGCTGCACAGACACCAGAGGCTGGAAGGGATGGGTGGCAAGGTCACCTTTTGGGAAGCTGGAGCCATGCTCGGGTCAGGAACAAACCTGCCATGGTCTGCTGATACCCACAGACCCCACTCTCATTCCCATCTCTTTAATCCCTCTGCACTAAGGCTGGGATGTCTTGCTGGCTCAGGAAATATAAGCCCCGGGCTGCTTTTTGGAGCCTGTCAGCAGTGCTCTTTTGTCAAGCAGAGGCCTTCCTGTCAAGTGATACAAAGTGCTTGCTCTCCTTTTCCCCCTGGGATCCGTGCAGCTTCCTCCCGCAGCAGCCCCAGCCTTTGTCAGCCCGAGGGAGCAGAGCAGCTGGCAGGACTCCTGAGAGCCTGGCAGGGACACAGGGACACAGGGACACCGCTCTGCACGGCCCCAGAGCTCACCCCTGCACGGCAGCCAAAGGGCTGGGCAGGACAGGCAGTGGGAATTCGGGACACCAGGCCGGGGAATGGCAGAGATCACCAGTGAGGGTGACCAGAACAAGCACAGCCACCCCGTGATTCCACACAGGGTACAGAGAGCTCCTTCCCACAGCAGGACTAAGGGTCCAGCCAGGCATGGAATGGAGCTCTGAGAGAAATAACAACAATAAGAAACAAAAAAGACATGGCATGGTTTCCCCAATGAAACAGCAGTGAGAATGTCAGGTTCTCCACCACTCAGGAGAAGTCTCTTTCACGAGAGCATCCTTGCCTTCACTCATCTCTGAAATTTTACCTAGCCATGGCCCTGTTTTGGGGAATTGACTCCTTATCTGCAAATTGACACAGCTGGGGGAATCTAACACTGAACTACAATGCTGTCACTATCAGCTAGGTCATATTCTCTTTCTCTTGCTGCTTGCTTTGGTGGAAGCTCTTCCCTCTGTGCCTTGGATTTGTAAAGCAGAGACAAGGATGGCAATGACCTCTGTAAAGCATTTTAACACTTCTCCACTACAAGGTGCAACACCCACTAATTTCAGCAGGACTGTTGCCTGAATAAGGCAGCACTCAGAGCTCAGAGGGTAACCTGAGGCTACTAAAATCATCCTTCATTTTCAGACAAAAAGAAGATGAAAATAAAAGTATTCTGCTTAATCTGTTCATTCTGAACAAGATGGAAAGGAAAGATAACTGAACAGCAGAGACTGGGGCAGCATGGAATGCCACCTTGACTGTCTTGTTTGCAGGGTCCCCATATAATTGTCAGTCAGAAACAACTGTAATATCTACAATATCTAGTCAGAGTTGTGTATCAGGAGCAATTAAATTTAAAACATTTGCGATTTCTAAGCTTAGAGAGCACATTGAAATCCCTGCAGAAAATGCAAAAAGTCAGGGAAAAATTAGTGTCCCAAGGAGGCCTTTTCTGATTGCAATGGAGGTCCTGAATCACATTCTCCAAGGGAGGGGTAGACCAGGGCAGGGCAGCAGCAGGTGGGACCACTTCTCTCCATAGCAGCACCAGCTTGTGGAGGCTGGAAGTACCAGCTTTGAACACTGCCAGCTCCAGGCCAAAGCACAGATAACATCTGGTAGTGCACAGCACTGCTCCAGAGTAATTCAGGCTAGGAAGCACCCACCAGGACCCAGCCAAGCAGAGTTCAAGCAGACAGGTTGCACTAAATCCCATGTCAACATGCAGCCTCAGGCTCTGATGTCTGGGTTGAGCAAGTGTAACTCTCCACTGATCCCTGGGATGGTGGGGAAAACACTATCCTCACATCCCCCAAGGCACAAAGAAAATCTCTTCATTCTCACTTCTTTTTCACCCCTCTTAAAGTGATGGCATTCCTCACCAGCTGTAATCAGCACGCACACTCTCCCAAAGTGCCATTTAATACCGTCACACAAAACTGCTGCGTGACCCACTTTGGGTTATTATGTGCAATAATTACAAGGCACCACAGTCCCGGTCTGCCAGGCTCCAGGAGGCTTTCTGCAAGGGCATTCCCTCGATTCTCCCTTCCTGTGGACTCTCAGCTTCATGCCCGGGAGATGGACAGCATTTCTCTCCATCACATCCACCCCCACCTCCGCTTAATTTCATGCTTGGACTGTGACTACACTAACAGGGCATATCGAGTTTCTCCCTCATACACTGATTAAACCGACATGGTGCTTTGCACAGTCTTTCACAGGCTCCTTATCTCACTAACACGAGGGAGGAAAAAGCACAAGGACAACTCTGAGCAAAGCAACACTGTCTCCTTTCCTGGCACGGGCAGAAGCCTCTTTGGGAAACGCTGCGCACCCTCTGTCAGGAAGCTGAGAGAGAAAAGCTACGACAGCTCAAGGGCTTGTCAGGGCAGGCTGCTCCTGCTAAATGGGAAATTCTGGAGGGCCCTAACAGTGTTTTTCAGCCTTTTCACTGTATTTTTTGAGGAGATGGGTAGAGATCAGAGGCTCAGAGGTGGTGTTTCAGAAATGGCTTCTGGGAGCTCTGCAAGAGATGCCCAGGAATGGGCAGTGCCCTGCCCTACCTCAGGGCATGCTTACGGCAGCCAGAGTCATGGCTATGGTTGCACAGCACTGAAGCCACAGCTGAAGGACCATCACTTTCCATCAGTCTGAAATTCACCATCTCAGTGTTACCCAAATTATTTTTCCCAATATCGCCTCGTCTTCCAGGCTTTGGTGGTGTTGTAACCTAGCAAGCTCACAAAGCTTTTCTGTCTTGCTTCAGGACTAAAAAAATACTTAAAAATATGAAAATATGAAAGATTTTAATCTACTCCCATTTCTTTGATTTTTCACACGGTCATAAAATAATGGAATATTCCAAGAATAAGAAAAGAAGGGAATAATTAGAGGATGCCAACATGCCAGGTGGCAGAGCCATGGATAGAGGCATGAATGGAGAACAGCTCTCCTGGCTCTAGGGCCTTGAGTCACTCCAAACATAAGACATCCAGAGCAGCAGAAGACACACCAGGTCATCCATATGGAGATGGTACATGGGACCCTGAAGCTATGGAATGCCTACAGCCCTGCAGGGTAACAGAGCCTTGGGAAAAGGTCCCCATGTGCCAGTTACCTGTGCTCAGAAAAGCAAATAACAGCCCAGATTTGCCCAATGAAGCACAACCTATCAAAGACTCTATTTGACAGGCTCTTCAGGCAGCAATAGAGCAACAGGGGCACACACTGTCAAATAATTTGGTCCCAAATCAAAGATTTCATCAATCCTAGGATTTGAAGCTCTAAGAGACCTTTGGAAAAGGCATTACTTTGCTTTTCTCTCCTCTCTTGGGCTTGAGCCAACTACAAAACTGCTTTGGTACCTTAAGACAGACTTTGCACTCCTCGTGGGCTTGTGAAGCACTCACAGCTCCTTTCAGCTCCTACTAGAACCATTCAACACCTTTGCAAGTTCCTTGGTTTCTCAAAGGAGCCAGCCCAGCATCTGCAGAGCCAATTACAGGAGAGCACAACACAAGTATAAAAGAACAGACTCTGTTTCCAACCCACACATCAGAGACTTTCCTTAGAGAACCTCCAAATTCACCACAGGCTTACTGGCTGCCTTCAAATCTCCTTGCCACAGCCCTTGCAAAGAGGGCAGCACCTGGAAGAGGAATGGAAGCTGATTTCAGAGGTGGATTGATTACCTGGGCACACCTCACTGATGTAAAGGTACCAGCCCAGATCTCAGCTTTTCCAGCAAACCCTTTGTCACAATAAGCTGCATTTGAGAGAGACTTTTCTACTCACACAGACCCACAGGTGACATGTGCAGTTTAAAACAGGCTGGTTTCAGGAGCATATTTCCTAGTTTGGCTTGGTACCATAGAACTGCTGCTGATACCACAGCTGAGAGGAGCTGGGCTATCATTACAGATAGATGGTCTGCTGGAAAGTGCTTTCACACACACACACAGACACACACACAGACACACAGACACACACACACACACGTGCACGCTGAGCTTGGCTGGGCTGGTTCAAACACCACAGCACTTATTGCTCCTTGAGGCCCATGAGTTCACTTCCAGGCTCCCAGCCAGCTTGGAAATCACATCACCCACGTGAGCAACAAGGTTGTGAGGAGACATTCGTCAAGAAAAACAACAGTTCCCGAGTGCTGTTCCCCACTGGACACATCCCAGCAACCCTGAAACCAAGATAGTAACTAGTCAACACTTTGGGGACTATCCTTGGTGAGGTCAGCCAGAAATGACTGCCCACCATCACCAATGTCAGGCCTGCCATGCTGGGGATAAAGGAGAAAGCACCTACTAGGCCTGGCTGTTCTTTGCAGGGAAGCACAGAAATATTTAGTCACGTTTTTTAGTGTTTTTCTGTCAAGTGAAAGGGCCAAAGAGGCATAAAAAGGGTGTAAATCATTTATGCTGTCTAGAAGAGACAGCTGAGCACAGGGCACCTTTCAAGGACCTCCTTGCAAGCACCAGCCCAAGGGACAAGGGCAGGATACCAGGTAAGCAGAGGATGGCACACTGAAGAGGCATGGAGCAGTGGTGGGTGGCCCCATGTGGTCCAGAGGGCACCTCATTTTCTGACGTGCTTCTAAAAGTGCCTGCAAACCACCACAGGTGTCTTTACTCCCGCAGAGTAGCACACACTGGGCAGACAGCAAGGCAGAGAAAGGAGTCTCAGAGATCAATATTGGTACAAGGCCCTTTCCCCAGATTGTGCTGGCCCTTCAAAAACCCTTCCCACTCTGTCCTCCCTCTCCAGCACTTGGTCCAGCAGCTTCAGCTGCATCACAGCAGGGTGAGAAGTGGCTCTGAGACATGAGGGGGAATAGGCCATCTCGTCAGGCCAAATTCAGATACCTCACAAGCACATGCCATCATTATACAAGGGAATGAAGATTTGGCCCTTCATATGGGGCTGAAGTTTGTGTTAAAGACAAGGTAAAGTCAGGGCAACCCCCTCGTTCATCACGGTGTAACAATCAGCATGAAAACACAGCCATTGATAAAATCAGGTTTCCCATCCCTTCTTGTGCTTCTCTTGCTTTAATTTTTGCTGATAAGAGGTAGCTCATAATCTGGGGGGAAGGGGAGGCTGCCTGTGTTTTTTTCCCATTAAACTGTGGCAGCGGTGTGCAGAGAAGCACAGCACTTCCCCTCCCTCACCGGGTAAGCTGCAGCACAAAGGCTTGGGGCTGATCTCACATCCTCTCCGACAATTAAAAGTCAAGGCCAGCAGCACAGCCAAAACTTGACACGCTCTTTTAGAGAACAAAGGTCACTAGATTGAAGTCTTCACTCCCTGCTTTGGCCGCAGCAGCATGAAACCTCCTCTTCAAAATCTAAGGCAGTTGAATCTTTATCAGGTGATGATGGCTTTTTGGAGAATAAAGACAACTGACCTCTGTGTCTTCCCTCCTACTGTTCCACAAGAAACCTTCAGGCTGCCTAATTAGTATAAATCATTTTCCAGCAAGTGCTCCTGCCCCATGAGGGCCTCATCAGACACCAGGTCCAGAGACAAAGCTCCAATGAGGCTGAAGGGAGCCAGGAGCTGGATGGGCACAGCCACCACTGGCTCCAGCTCCCCCAGGAGCTGCACAGGCTGAGGTGCTCTTGCAGATGTGCAGGTGTGACCTCCCCAGCCAGGAGACAGGGGCTGGAGAGGACAGCAGCTGGGCAGGAAACGAGCCAGAGAAAGGCTACGTTAGAAACTGCAGCACTCCTGGTGTTTTTGCACAAATAACGCTTTTTGGAAGATTAAATTAAATAAAAAGTCATTACATGGTTAAATGGCTAATTTCATGGATACAGTCATAAAGCTGACAGAAGCCAGAGCAGCCACAGGGAGGCCCTGTCCAAGCCTGACAGCATCAACACCCTCTCAAGAATGAGGCTTCACTCAGTAATTTGGTTTGGGCTAGTTTAAAACCAATCCTCAGAGCATGTTGCCTGGTCAGCCCAGGAGCTTCACTCTTGAGAGAGTCCAAAAGACAGACTCAGCCATCTTCTTGCTCATCATGGGGTAGGACTAAAACCCATTTTTGGAGGTTCTCCTGGCTTGCTGTCCCTTCTTAATGCTCCTTGCTTTGCCCAGCACACTGAAGCCCTTACACAATTCAAAGGTAACCTCCAATTCGAGGAGATTTTGTGTGGCTGGTGAATAAGATCTAACATGATGCCAACTCCACTTTATCAGGTCAAAATAAAGATAACCCAAGAGGAGAACCTACAGTGGTGGCCTGAAATTGCCATGGGTTTCATCCTACTCCTTCCACTGCCTCAGGCAGACTCTGGGAGTGCAGGCTGATTGCATTTCCCCACATGCTTCAGTTCACTTCTAGCACAGATTTTGTTCCAGCAGAGAGCCTTCCCAGCATCTCTCCAGCAGACAGGGAAAACCCCACCAAAAGGGTATTTTTAGGAGCTGTTTCCTCCTATCAATCTGAAGAGCAAGTGGCATTTCCCTATCATTAGCCCAACAAAAATAGAAAGCACGAGGCACCACAGTGTCAGACCTCTTCACTTCCATGAAGAACTGAGTCCTGGGCTCTTCCACACTCAAGCTCAGATTGCAAAGATGAAACCAAGAAACCCCAACAGCACCACAAAACCATTTGTATGCTCCTATGAACTTGGAGAGATCTAAGTTCAAAGCAGCACTAAAACAAAAATCAAACTGACTCCTTTTCTCCTCACTGCACAGTCATTGTGATGTGGTGAGAAGGAAGATTCAATCATCAAATCACCTGAAATTATTTTGTTGCATGACTTTTCAGCAGTGCAATGAGTCTGATTGGCCCAAAGAAGAGTGAGATGGCAGCAGACAGCCAGCAGCAGGGAAGGATGGGGGAGAGAAGGGCCTCCAAAACAAAACTCAATGGAAAATACCATTTTTATATGAAACAGCCTCTGCTGACAAACAGTTCCTTGTCCCAACACAAAGAGCATGCTTCAGGCATGAGTTGCCAAGACAGAATTTCCCCCATGCAATTCCCTGCTCAAGATATGCTGCAGAAGCCAGTACTGCCTCCATGTGCCCTACCTGCTCTGGGGTTAAGATAAAACATTTCCAGCCATGTCCTTACATAAATAACTTCTCCATTTCATGCATTGATCTACTCCACTTTTGCTAAGACAAACCCAAAACCTTCCTCCAGTCCCACTGAAGTGAGATGGGCTGCACTGCTGGGACTCGGGCAGAGCCACTCACCTGTGTTAACTGAGGCTCAGAAAACATTTGATAAAACATAATGTAGCTCTGATCAGGCCACAGTAATTGACACCCTAAATTTCAGCATGTAAAATAAGTCTTAACAACTGTGTCTACCAAAAAGAAATCTTAAGTGTGAGGGGGAAAAAATCCCAAATTTTTGTCAGTTTTCTTTCATGGGATATCAATGACATCCTAAAAGATTAAACGATATAACAGAATAAATTGTATTTTAACTCTGAGATCAACTCACTTAATACTGTGAAGATTATCCCCAGAAAACTGGAGTCAGGTTTATCAGACAGTAATCACCTAAATTAAAAAAAAAAAAAAATCTCACCTCTTCCTAAAAGAACAGTGATTAAAAATAATTGATAAAGAAGTCATAAAGGACGAACACACATATGCATTCACCCTGCTCCTTACTAAGCACAGCTCCTAACAGGAGATAATGGAAGCTGCTTTCAAATGAAATGTCTAAATGGGCCTAGAGCTTGTTTTCTCCAAACTCAGCCAGGCATTACTGCTGCCACAGCCACTTTCAATCAAGCTTTTACTGCAAAGGAAAACAAAGGAAGAAGTTAAATCCATGGGAGATTTCCAATGAATACTTAAAAATCTTTTCATGGGACAGAGTGAGGGAACTCTGTACCAGCAATGACCTCAGAAATCTTGTGAGTTCACTCCATTGCAGGCTGTTCCCTCTCTCCCCTAGACTTTAATTAGCTAATTCAAGGCCTTGTATGGAGGAGGAAAGAGTAGTGCTTAAGCAGCAGAAAGTTCAGCTGAATTTGCTGTGTGCTCGGAATTTAACAGACAAACACCAAGATCCTTTTGGGAACTGTCATTTCCCACAGTGAAAGGTGGACACACGGCCACTTGAAGCCTTTCAAAGGACCAGGGACACAGAGAGTGTCTGCTCATACCAAGAATTTGCTGAGATTTGTGTGCCACCCTGCACCTTCCATGGGGAGAGCTGTCCCCACACAGGTCTGTGCCTGTGCACACTCACACACAGCACACACCCGAGGCATTCTCCCTGTGTGCCTGTTTCTCCCCCACAAGCTCCTTTCACCAGCCTGAGGAACAAAGCCAGCAGCTGAAAGATCCAGCAAAAGTGCCTTGTTACACAGAAGAAAGAGATACTTTAACTCAGCTGTCAATAAGTTTTGCCCATTTACATGTGTGCGGAACACTTTGAATAAATTACGTTTCCAGGATTTAGCTCCACGACAGTGGCCTGACAAAAGGGGACTTACAGCTCCAGGGGAGAGGAGGGGGACAAGGGGGAAACACATTCTGCACAAGACAAAATCCCTTCCAGAACCATGAGGGCAAACTGGGTTGGCATTTTCCTTTGATGAGCACAGCTTTTACATCACTTGCAATCTATTTTCAGCCACATTTTCTGCATTTGCATCCAGCACAGTCACTTCCACATATGGTCTCTGTGGGGGTGAGGATGGGATGGTTTTGCTTTTTTAATAAAAGACACAGCAAAAGTAAAAACAATGGGGGAACCATAGGGTGCTGCTGATGTCAGGTGGAGCTGTGCCCCTCTGGGCACCAATTTTACTTGGAGAGTGAAATCTGCTGTTCCAGCTTTTAACAGAACCAGCAGCCAACAGAAGCACTTGCAAGACACTGGCTGGCATTTGTATCTTATTTTAAATATGCACACAGATGTCCCCAGGTGACTACTCTGAAGAAAATTGACCTGTGGGGAGTGAAAGAGAGGAGGATGCAGTCTGTTATGTCACCACTGGGCAGGAAAAGCAGCTTTCTCATGGACCAGTACTCCTACACCAGGGGAATCACTTCTGCATTTTCCTGAGCAAGACACCCTAAAGAGGAAAAACTCACTGGGGTAAAGCCAGTGGGATTATTATAAGAAAAAAATAGGAAATTAAGTTTCCTGCTTATTGGGAGAAGACTACCAGACAGAAGAGCCTCACCTCTATCGTTTACTTGCCTGCAGGGAAATAATCATACAGAGAGGTGCTAGAATGGATTTAATCAAGCACAGGTTCGTGCCCCCATAAGAGATCCAGCAGATGAAGCTCCCAGCTCTGTGCCAGGCAGGACAGACCAGCCACCCCAATGGTACATGCTGATCCTCACATCCCTCAAATTGTAATGCCATGAAATAAAGCCTGGCCGCATTCCAGGACTGCACTGGTCACTGACTTTAATAAAAACAAGTGAAGTAAGATAGATCCATGAGGCTGAAAGTCAGACAGGTTCCCCACAAAAACAGCAACTGGAAATATCCCCAGCTGACAGGCTCCACTGGGCTTTGATGGCAGCAGCTTGGGATGGGCAGCCAGAAAGACCTAAAGACTACCCAAAACCTCCCTCCTCAAAGGCAGCAAACACGAATTCCTGACCTCCCTGATATGAAAACTAAATACACTGAAAGCAGGAGAAAAGGAAACCACCGACATCACAGCTTCGTGTTTAGTATCAATGGGAACATGCCGAACCTTTCTTCACTGCTTCAAACAAATGAGTGACTCATTCCCTTTGCAGCAGCAACCCTCACAGCCACTGCCAGCCAAAGAAACAACGTGGAAAAAAGAAAAACCCATGTCTATTAGGTGAGTTCTCTGCCCCCACAACCCACCAGCAAAAGGTGCTTGACAAATGATCCTGCAAATTTCTCACGGTCCAAAATACCCTCTCTGCAATTACCACCTGGAGCCAGTAAAAACCACTGCCAGAAGCGTGCTGATTTCCATGCTCTTAATCTTATCTGTGGAAGAGGATCCAGGGCATCAACTTCACTGATGTTTCCAGGAAGAGGAGCCCTAATCAAGCATTTCTGCCCATGAATAACAGACAAGGAATGTCTCCACTTGGCCAGCAGTAGCCTGTGAAAAATTAAAAAAACATTGTAAAATCGGCTTTGGAAGCAGGGAGAGCTGAGGGGTGATTGCTGTCTTATCTCCACCAGCCCAGATGCTGGAAGGGCAAGGCTGACCCACAGACACTCACTCTGAGACAGCCCGACCAAATCCACAACAGAATGGGTCTAAGATGCTGGGTGGCCATCACCCAAAATGGAGTTCTCTGCTAACAGGTGTTTGGGTGTTTTGTCTTTAACAGAGTTGTAATAATCACTGATTTTCTTAAAGTTTCAGCTGCTGTGCAATGCAGAAATTACAGCCAAAAAACACCCTTGTTGTTCAGAGAACTCTGAACATGCACCAGAAATAGTCAGTGGATCAGGTATGAACCTGAGACTAAGCAGACCCTTTAGCTCTGGAAGGCACCAAATGGGCCAGATTGACTTTTACTAGAGAATACCCCTGAAAAAGGAAAGCAAATGTTAACAAGTCCTTTTTCATGCCAGCTGGGTCTGCTCATTCCCAACCAAACCCCCAAACCTGCATGCTTAGCAGAGAGTGCTGCATCTGCCAGGAGCAATTACTGATGCTGGAGTGCCTGCTCCTAAGCAGGTAAAGTCACTTCCAAGGCACATGGGCATGCAGATTTAGCCATGGCACTTTCTTAGAGACCTGAGCACAGCAAAGGGTCAGCAGTTCTCTCTGGAAGGCTGTGTTGATATCTGCTGCAAGATAACACAGCCTGAAGGCAAAGGAACTTTCTTATTTTCTAGGCTCGTTATCAGTTGTTATTGTAAGCAGAGCAGTACTTTGTCAAATGCCCCTTCGTTCTGACCTCCCCATGGGCAGGACCCACTAAGATCTCAGGGAATGTGAAATAATCATTAATATACTCTCTGGCAGTGCTAATAAATCATACAGCTCAACGTCTTTTAACAAAGCCATAAAACTCTACCAAAGACACATCAATAAACTGCACACTGGAGAACCATTCCACCCCCAGCCTCTTCCCTCGCATTCCAAAAATGAAGAAAAGCAGCAGTGACGTTGGCTCCATCCTCTAATCCCCAAATCCCTCAATTACACCAAGGGAGCTGTAGATAACACAGATTTAAAGACCCAAAAGGAAGCTTTTTCAGAGGTAGAAGAAAGGTGTTATATCAACAATCCTGGGTAATGGATTCATTTACTGTGACACTTCTCCCTGTGCAGACAGACAGGCAACACAATGTCTACAGACATTATGCCTCCCATTCAGAGAGGAGTTTGGTGGTACCTGAGCCTTCTGCAACGAGCTGAATCTCATGCCATAAGGAAAGTTTTGCCCGTGTAAGGAAATGGGCTGGCTCACATACTAATCCTTCAAACTCTCACTGAAGCCTGAGGGTAAATTCACATATATTGGCTTTAAATTAGCCTTTCCTTTTCCACTTCGAAGAAGCCATTCCTGATTGACACCACAACATGCTCAAAACCAGATCAAAACTCAAAACTCCTTCACCTCTAACTTCAGACACACAGAGCAGAGGCACCTGAGGGGTCTCTCATCTCTCTTTACAGGAGGAAAATGTGCTTTTAGGCCATGAAGCATCTCAGTCTCACACAGGTAAAGAGTGGGACAAACAAATCCTGTTCTGCAGCACAGCAGGGGCTGGATGAGCTTTTCTCCCTCCCATTGTCGAAGGGACCACTGGGGCTCTGCACAGAGCAGTTTCTGCTGGTGGCTTTTTCCAACTGCTGCCACAACTGGATGCCCCCTTTCATGGCAGTGGGACTCCAGGCCATGGTGTCCACCCTTTGCAGTTCCCATGAAGCAGGAGCTGCTCTATCAGCCCTGTATCAGGCCATGGTGAAGGCACCAAGTCCTCTGCGTGCATCACCAGCCTTGTCAGCAAGGGCAGCACCAACCCAGAGAGGAAAGTTTTGCTTCCAGCTCCCGATCCACCACCCACAACTCCTCCTCCTGGATCCAGCTACAGTCCCTCTGTTAGGACTCTAAAAAAAAAAAGTTGTTTTCAGGGTCACTGTGAAATGATGTTGTTTTCAGCAAGCAGAACTGCCTGAACCTAATTTACTGTACATCCTGTCTGTACTTGACAATGAAAACACCACGCAAGGCTGCAGGTCAGACCTCTGAGCCCCTCCTGCTTGTGATGCTAATTCCTGCATGCTGATGAGAAAGCCCCAAGGGCTATCAATCCTTCCCACTCTGGGGTATAAACTGATCACCAGGAGGAAGGAAAACCACCTCTTCCCTTACATACATATAGTATTACACACAAAGGAGCAAGGAGCCTGTGTGTGAAACTTGCACAATCAGCTGCTTTGTGGGGAGTGACCAAAACATTTCATAGGAACACAGAGCAATGTTCTTGGGTGTTTGACTGCAATGTGTCCTCAGGCAGGGAACAGTTGGGGGCTCTGGGTAAGAGTGACAGGATATTAAGCAGCTATGGAGTGAAATAGAGCCCATTCAGCTCTAAAAACTCATTGAGGAGGGCAAAAAGCTCAGTGGGAATTGCCTGATTTTAACCTGTAGACTTTAATTACTGGCACTGCATGCAGATATGCATGAGCTATAGATGACTATGGCAGCATCACCATTAGCTATTCCAGGAACTTAAATATGGCCAGGACTCAGCTCTTGGGCACATCTAAATTGAGGTGTCAAACTCCCATTACAGTCTGCAGAGAGGTGGTCAATACTGGCTCAATGCCCTACTTACCAACACCTCCATCAGCTCTGAGGGCAGCTCAGACACCAACACATAAACGAGATTTTGTCCATGAGCTGAGCACTTCTCACGGTGCAGGGCAGCATTCCCATGCCTGGTGGGGTGAGCCCCATGGAGAGGACAGAGGGGTCCCCTGCAGCCCCTTCCCCACTTGTAGCCACCTCCTCACAATGCAGAGGCTCCCTGCCCACCCACAGGCTCAAGGCAGCAGCACAGCTGGATCAGAAAATCATCTGCAGAGCTGCAGCTGCCATGGGATCAGCTCCACCTGAGCAGGGGCACAGGGAGGGAGCCCAGCCCGAGGGTTCCTCTGGGCTGTCCTGATGCTCCCTGCAGGCAGAAGGCACCAGGAGAGGGCAGGCAGCGAGGGGAGCCCTGTGGGCAGGCAGGAGTTTTCAGAAATGCTTTTTCATTCTCACTAAATCCTCTACCCAAACCTCTCCCTTTTGCTAAAAGTCTTTGCAAACACCAGCAAAACCTTTCCCGTTAATCTTTCTCCATCTGGCTAAAACAACACAGACTGTCTGTCTCCAGGGAAGGCTGTCACAGGATATGGGGGAGGAATCTATCATTTGTAATGTACGGAAATATAACTTACATCTATCAAAGGCATTCGCTGCAAAAAAAAACAAATATGCAGCAGAGATTGGGAGGCCAAAGCCTCACTGCCTTCAAGCTACTGTGCTCAGCAATGGTGTGAGCAACAGCCCGAGCAAACCCAATTAATTTGACTTGTAGATTGCATAGATTAGCAATTGTGTTCCAGTGGTAAATCCCACAAGGAGCCCCTCTTGCTTACATTTCTGTACAGCTCCTCATTTGTTACCTGAATATGTAAAGGCACCTATCTAAATCCCTTCCATTTCTTTACTGCCAGGCATGCAGCCCAGGCTTCCAACAGCACCTTCCCACCAGGACCTGTCCAGATCTCTGCACATTTTAGTTCTGAAAACTCTCCAGTGCCCATGTCAGGAATATAAGCGAGAACCTTGACCCTGAGGCACTGAGGGGCTCAATAGAGCTGTTTACAGCAGTCTGGAAAACAACTGAGCTGTCTGCAGGACACTATTTGTGATGGGCTTCCCTGTAGCCACAGCCATGCCAGGGCTTCTGCACCCTCCAACACCTCTGGCTTGACCCAAATTTAACATTCAAAGGGTTCAGATTCAAATGTGAGACCCTCTGCATGATAACAACCCAAAATAGGGCCATCTAAGCAAATAGAAACACCTCCGTCTGAAAACTGGAAAATGTTGTATGATCTACTGTTAGAGTGAAAATTATTCTTTCAGCTTTATGAGCAGCTATCTTTCAAGCAAAAATGCCTGATGAAGAAATATACAGTCAAAGTTGCATTTGTTTAAAGCCAGAGATGTCCCTTTAAAATGAGGTCTGTGAAGCTGGAAAAAAAACCAAAACAAAACAAACCAGTGAGGACAGAGGGGTAGTGAAAGCTTTTCTCCTAGTTTTTTAGTACTCTATCTACTAAAGAAACATGCTCTGCTGGTTAAAATAAGAAAAGCAAGATTCTACTGATATTGACTGGATTTCAATATTTCTAAAAACACGAGCACTTCATAAATACACTGAAATATTCTGTCATCGCCAGACAGAACATGCCAGTTTTCTATAAATACAGACATCTGGCAGTGGTTTTTTCTACTGCTATATATTTCTGGTGTGAAGAATGCTATTTTGTAAGCAAATGCATGTTGGAAATTAATTTCATATGGGACAGGTTACATTAAAGAGCAAGAAGGATTTGCTGGGCAGAAGCACATAACAAAACCAGTGTTCTCAACCAGTGCTGCTGACCCTCTCTGTGAGGTTGCCTTCACAACACTGTAGGCATAAAATATGTTCCTCCAAGCAGTGCTGTGAAGCTTAATTAAAGCATGCCCACAAATTGCATTGAAATTTGAAAAGGGCACTTATTTTGGCATTGTAATTCCAGCCATGGTGAAACAGCACTGACAGAACTACGAATATTAAATATCAGCAAGCAAGAGCCTGCTTGGTACAAACCACCTGAGGGGTACCACAAGCAACAGCCAGGTATATAAAACCCAGTGCTGTAGGGCTATGCCATGACTTTTAGTCTTTCCTTTTTTTTTTTTTCTTTTTTTTTAATAGGATTTCCAGTCATATCTATGTCCTAATCTGACCCATGGTACAACCATCCACAGAGTTGCATCAGACAGAGGGCAGGGAGGAATTCTTTCTTGTGAAGGTAGTGAAGCCATGGAACATGTTCCACATCTCTGGAAGTGCTCAAGGTCAAGCTGAGGAAGGTGTCCCTGCTTGATTTCTAAGGAGATTTTTTTTTTAAGGTGATTTTTAAGGAGTCTTCCAACCCAAACCAGTCCAGGATTCTATGATTCCACAAAACTGGGGACACACAGGGCCATTACAAAGAGGTGAGGACAGGGGGAACACCTCCCTTCACTAAGGGCTCAGCTGGGCTGAAAATGGACCCCAATATCTCACTCTAAGGGTGACAGGAGATCTCTGTGTAAGGGCATGGGCTGTGTTTTCTATCCACATCTGCTTTGCTCTATGAACTCCCTATAACAAAGTTATTAGCATCAGCAGATAGATCAATTTCTGACTGGAAAATTTTCCCTTCTGGTTAACATAAGCCAAGCATAAACACTCCCTCAGAGGTTAACAAAAGCCAGCAGCCCAAACAGGGACAACTCTGCGAGAAAAGGGGAGTGGGAGTCAGGGGGAGCTTGAAAAGACAATTAATCACAGGTTTTCATACACCTTAACACATTCCTGCCAGTGATCAGGCATTTAGCGACTCTGTATTGCTCCTCACCCCCTTTAAACCCTGTTTGGGGGAAATATTTTCCAAGTGGAGACACCACAACAGATCCCAGAGCCATCCTTGGCATCCAGCCCCCACTGTCCACCTTCCCCACTCCCTTCAGTAAACACCACTAATTCCCCAGCTCCATCAGACCTTTCTTTTCCCTTCCAAATCAGCCTAAAAGCATTTTGGTACCAAAGACAAAAAGAAAAGCAGGGAGGACCCACTAAACCACAGAGCCTCCAGACAGCTCTCAGCGCCTGTCAAAGGCTTGCTAAAAAATCCAAATAAAGACAAACACAAGCAGCCTTGATAGCTTGTGTTATCTTTGCAGGCTGGCTGCTGCCTTATCAGCTCTGACAGAACCCAGCATTTAAGAAAAATTCAGTAGTCTTTGGGTGGAAGTTAGTTCCTAAAAAAAACACGCAGCCAAATTGCTGGAAGTTGGTACAAGAGGAGAGGGTGAGTGGGTAAGAGACAATCTGAAAGGCTCCACTATGGTTTTGCTGTTCCTCCCAGGAAATGCACTGCCATGTAAGATTTTCAATTATTTAATCCATAATTCACCCTGTATTATTTAATCCATAATTCACCCTGTACGTTTCACATCCACTGCACAGGCCAAGAGCTACAAGGGTGAACAATGGCTCCAAATGCTGCTTGCTCACGTTAGGAATGAGAATGGAATGGAATTTAGAATAGAATCCAGGCAAAGCCAGCAGCTCTTCATAGCAGGTTTTCAAGCTCATCAGAAATGGATGAAGATCTTCTGATCATAACTAATGCTGGTCTTAATGTGCCACTGCCATGATGGGGAAGATAAAGATGTTTTGTCCTCATTATCACTTATAAAAAAGATGCTCTCTTTTTGGATAAAGTCTCAGTGGGAGGATTTGGATGTTAAGAGCACTTTTTTCATGAAAAGCAAAAGTTGTGTTTGCTCTCACATATACCTCACTGTGCACTGTGCATTTTGGCAGCCCCCTCACACAGGGGTTGGACTTTTCCTATGCAAAGGTGTGAAGGTCCTGCTCTTGAAAAAGTTATAAAATATAAATCACCTTTGCTTGACATTCATTGATGTGTAGAATGAGTTAGGAAGAGAGGAGCTGTCTCAAAGCCAAGGGCTGCTTTTCAGAGTCTCATTTGTAATGTGACAGGGGAACAGCTGGGGGAAGGAATCAGCCTCTTGTCAACCCCAGAGGGAAGGACAGACAGACAGACATTCCCTGGGGAGCTGCCCTGGCATTACAAGCCCCTCTGACAGAGGGTGAGTGGCTCTCTGCCTCTAACCTGACCCTTTCTCCCCCAGAGAGTCCTCACAAGTCTTCCTAAACAGCCAGCAAAACCTGAAGTGACACAGCTGGGCTCCCAAAATAACCCCTTTTCTTTATTTTATTTTCAATTTTTGCCCAGGATAACGCTGCAGGGGAGGCAGAGGAACAAAGCAAAGGGAACTGCAAGAGTGGAAGGTCCTCAGCAAGTATTTCTTTAAATACAAGAAATCTCTAGGTGTTTGAAGTATGTGCCCAAACACTTGGGAAAATGGTGTCTGAGAACAGAAACTTCTCCAGTTGCAAAAGTGCAATGAAATCCTTGGGTTTGACCTCCCCTTGTGTGCCTCCAGTGTTGTGCTACATGGGTTCAGTGGATCCAAACTGGGATGAATTCAAATAGATGTGTCATACACAGTTTTCCGTGTTTTATTTGACTTTAATTACTTCTTAGCAGTATTGCTGTTTGAAAAAAAATCTTTCTCAATTGAGGGTGTTGGTTCTGCCTAGGGCTGCTGGGCCCTTTTCCACTGAAATGCCCTTTCAACAGCCACCAGAAGCCTTTGCAAGGAAAATGAAATCTTTTGGAAGATCTCTTTTTCTGTGACTGTGTGAAAATTTGCCTCTATCAACTCTCTCTCCTTCTCCCAGATTTTGGTTGTTATTTCCACCTTTCTAGAAGGTAGAAACCCATGGTGGGCTCCAGCAGGATGTGGAGCAACACTTGGGAGCAGTCAGACCTTGCTGGTGGCATGGATGAGGAGGATGATAATAACAGTAATAATGCCTGAATAATCTGTGTATTTCTTTTTTTTTTTTCATTCCAGGACTTTTGATGGTTGTTTCTATAAAAAATAAGCATGGTGTAATGCCCTTGTCAGGGCAACATCTGCTTTGTACAGGGTGCAGAGGTACCTCACCATTCTGGGGGGTACATGGTAAATAAAACTCAGCTGGCCAATGGGTCTGGTTTTGGAGGGGCCCTTTGTAAAGGGTAAAGCAAAGTAAAACAAAGCCTCTCTCCAAAGAGCTGCTGCATTTAACACTGCAGCTGTCTGAGTTCAACAGCCCTGACCACCACAACGCTTCGGTGCCATGAGGCCTTGCAGGCACTAACCCCAATCTAAATAATAATAATAGTAATAATAATAATAATTAACAATAATAATTAACAATAACAATAACAATAACAATAACAATAACAATAACAATAACAATAACAATAACAATAACAATAACAATAATATCACACCAGCTATAATAACACCTTTGCCTTATGCTGTGTTCATCGTACCAACCAAAACCCCTGCTCACTTGCTGACCTGCTCTCTGAGAGCAATATTAAATATCTCAGATGTGGCAGTCCTCCTCAAGCTCTGCTTTAATAGTAAATACCTTCCAACATATGCCACAGACACAAGGCCCTGAGTCAGTTTTACACTGTGTTAATTATGGCAAAAAACGTGCTCAATTAATTTGCAGCATTTTTCATCTGCCTCAAACAATTTTCTGGGTTTGCACTTTGGGGTTATTTTGCACTTTATACTATCTGCCTTACCCTTGCAGAGATAAAAGGGAATGCACCTGTAAGTACACAAATAAAAATATCCAAATCAAAATGCCATTAAAATTCATTCAGGGTTACTCCTTGCTGCTGTTATTTCAGTTAGTGTTTGGCAACTAAGCTGCTCCCTTTTTTTCTTTCAAACACTTGTCTCAGTGAAAGTCTGATGATGTTTTTCCTTCTGGAGAAGGAAACCCCAGAGATGTATTTTCAACCTCCCAGCTCAGTGTTTCCCAGATATTTTGAATAAGGCAGGGACTGTTGCCAAGATTCACATTTTCCCCAGATCACCACACAGCCTCACACTCTCAGTTTAAAGCCATCACAGATGCAGGGATGGACCCTGGAGTGGATTTTACTGCCCTGTTCCTCTTGTCCTTCTTGTAGATTGTGAGCCAGCGTGGGAACCTACACTTGTCCCTCTTCCATTGCCCAAGAGGGACCCATTGTCCAGGTATGAGAAGGTTTGGCAGATTTTAAAGCATATTTAAGGAAAAAAAAAAAACTTTTTCTGTCAATAGGTAGAGTTATTGAGTACCAGGTTCTGCTTTTCACACCTGTACCTGAGTTTAGTCTTCCAAGGCAGAGTAAAGCAGCCTTCATATGGATACTGATATATACATCAGGATCTTTCCCCCTTTCCAAAAAACTGGATCAAGAGGCAAAAGCCACAGCCTCTCCAGGGTCCTGGGTCGTGTTTCAGAAGGTTGGACATGTGTCAGTCACCCCTGGACAGAACTCCTGCACCATGTCTCAGTGGTCAACACAAACATCCCCTTCCAGAAATTCCCTAAAATTGTTGTTGGTGCAGCCCTGCAGCGTTACCTGTTTAGCCTGCTGGCTCTCTTATTCTCCCTGGAAAAATATTTTCAACCAAAGGGAGTATTTTGGCCAAGTTATTTTCTCTGCCTTATTTCTGCAGCCTGCTGAAGCAGTGCCAGAAGTTTTGTAGAGATAAAGCCAAGCTTGAGGAGAAACTTCTGGGTGAAATCCCACATTCAGCTTGGCTCCAGGGTGGATACACACTGTGCCTGGACCACAGGGAACACCTGCAGCACTGTTTGCAGCCACCTTTGCTGCCCACTGTGCTTCTCATGGAGCAGCTCCTCCCTTGCAGCAGGCAATGCCATAGGCAGGCCAGCAAACACTGACAGGATTAACTCACCATTTCCCATTTCCCCAAAATGATCCTTCTGCCTCAGAAGACAAAAGCAGAGACAGAGGAAGGAAGGTATCACCCATTTCCCTGTAAAATCCCTCCAAATTTCAAGGGATCATTGAAATAAACAGAAAATTGTCACAATACAGAGTGTGAAAGATGTAACATCCCGGTGCAGAATGCCAGCAATACACTACCCCTGAGCTGAACCAAGAGCCAAACATGACTTTTCAGGCTTCACACTCACTGCCCCCAGGCTATGTTACATTTTGCCCCGTGGACCTTGATGCATCTGAGATTCCTACAGAGTCATTTTATAAATGTTCCCATAAATATCCAGTCCTTCAAAGTACTGAGCCTTCCTCCATAAGTGGGAACACAAGAAAGGACTTGCTGCCTGTAAGGACACTGAGATATTCCACAAGCTCAGCCCATGCTCCTCTAAGAATTTAAACCATCACATCTTTTTCCAGGTTGGCTCCCTGCCCAAGTTTCCTCCCCAAAACATCCAGAGCAAGGTCAGAGGAGCTCTCCCCTGGCACAAGGGAGCTGCCAGGCTGGGAGCAGAGGAGGACAAGGACGGGCCAGCGATGGGGTCGGGTTCAGCCATCTCCAGCTGCCATGAAGTCACACCTGAGAAGGATTTACTGCCAGGATCCGAGTGGCTGCAGTCAGGAAAAGGAAGGGGGGTCCTGTTTGTGCATCTAATGACCCAACTTAGCAGGACAGGAACCAAGTGCTTGACCTTTCCCAGCATCACGTGAAGCAAATGCTCCGTATGACACGGCTCCAGCATTATCTACCAGGCACAGGTGCATGACTGCAATTAGAAATGAGCAGCATTTCACACATAACAGCACCTTTCAACCCAACTCAGCCCATCCAAAACCACTCTGAGACTCAATTACCATTTTCTTCCCACCCAGCCTTGCCAGCTCGAGCAGCACCAAATAATTCCCCATGAAGTCTCTCAGCTGTTATTTGAAAATTAAACTGGAAGTCACAACACCTCTCTGCACGCTGGCAGATCTTACACTTGGCATTTGGTTTGTCCCAACACCATTCCTCACCCCCAGCCCTAAACCAACTTCCGTGGAGAACAATGCTGCTGGTTTGTGTCCACAAGAGATTTATTCCCCCCTCTCCAGCAGCTCACAATGCCCACACCTTCAAGGGGCAGTAGCTGCTTGAAGCAAAGGGTTTCCTTCTGGTTTGTGGAAAGAAAAGGCTGCCCTCTATAATCAGGGTATTGTTCTCCCTAAATGGAGCCAGACTCTGTAAACAAGCTGCTCTGCACAGGCTGGGAGGGTGAATGCCAGCGTGTGTATACACACAGGCAGGGAATGTGTCCTGCTCTGAACAACAGTGAATTATGTTAATTCATTTCCTCTGCCCAAACAGTGCTAATAAGCTTCGGGAAAGGAGGAGGAAAAAGCAAACAAGATCCGTTACAAAAAGGTGAGGGGGAGAGGTAACCAAATAACTCCGCCAATGTCTCCTCTGGGGAAGGGCACCCACAGCTCAGATGGGCTGCACACAGCCCTCCCTCCGTCCTGCTGCGGGTGGAAATGTGACAGCAACAATTTCTTTCCTTTCTTTCCAAAGGTTTCAGCCAGTTTTCACGAGTTCAACCTTGTGAAATGGGAAATGAGCCCCCACCAGTGCCCTGATCCACAGCAACTGCATCCCTGGGGGCTTTGCACTGCATGTGATGTGAGTGCTCCAGCGACCAAGCCAACACGAATAGTCAGAGCCTATTTGTGATTTTCTAACAGGAAAATAATTTCACTAAGCAAACTGCCATGCTTTGACTCAAAACCCTGATTAGCACAGTTTGAAAACAGGGCAGCATACTGTTCTGGGAATTAACTTGCTTGACCCCTAGTCTATAATGGCACTCAAATAATCTGTGAGTCAGACCAAGTTGAAAAACTCTTGGAAGACCACACTGAAAGAATTTACTGGATTTATTGGATTTTCTTGGATAAAAGAAAAATAAGCTTCGAACTCCACTTAGTCTCTGGCCTTCAGAAAGACAAGCTTTTTCTCCTGACAGTATCTAGAAGAGGAAGACTGCCTATGCTGAGCAGCACTTTTTGGATCTCTTTTTAATGTACTGGAAACTCTCAATAAATAGTCATAATTATTGCTATGGTCTATTGCTATGATTACTTTTGAGCAGCAGCCTTGCAGTAGTTTTCTTCTTTGGTATTGATGGGAAAGTAAGGGACAGATTCCTAACCCCGTGAATCCACAATCCTCCTCCAAACAGGAATTCTCAAGGGGAGGAGAGCCCTGAATTTAACTTCAATTTAAATATCCAAAGGCTACTTTACCAGTTGCATACAAGGACTACTAGTCTGATGTTTCCAATGATCTTCCAAGGACAAAAACAAACCTGTGTAAATCACCATCACAAAATATTGCTTGAAATCCTCCAAACCCTCTGGCCTACTCCTGTCTGAGCAGTCAGGAAATCAGGAAAAGCATTCTGCCTTAGGAATACAAGCAGGACTTTGCTCTGGTCCAGATAAAACACTGGCCCATCCCCACCTCATGGTTTCTGCAGCTCCTGAGCAAAATGCTCTCACCAGCCTCCAGTACTTCTTTGTATCTCAGAAACAACAGCTGAGTGCTCAGAGCAAACACCTTCAGAGAGCAAACTCAGCAACCAGCAATCAACTGTCCCAAGCCACTTCCCTGCATATGCAGATATCTCCCTAACAGGCTCATGATTCCTTGTCAATCAAACAAGGCAAAGCAAACACCTGCTGACTGTCCTGGCCGTGACTAAGTTGAAAGTTTCACTCTCATTAGCCCTTAATGAAATTAGCCCTGGTAATACTGCATTTCTGATTGGCTGGGAAGGGCAGGGAGGAGGAAAGATACTCATCAGCTCTGATCTGTTATTCTGGTTTTATATTAACTATTGCAGATCATGATGAACCCTCCCATGGCGTGGTGCCACCCTGCACAGAACTGAAACTCAGCCTGGTCCTGTGAGCCTCCAGTTGCTGCTCTCTGGCAGGATTATATACTTAAATCCTACTCACACCTACTCAGCCACAACTCACTGAACCTAAAGGGACTATCACCTTTGTAATCCAACCCTGAACATTAAAATATGAAATGACTTATCAGAGCATGGAGCCTGATCTCCACATGCTGGAGGAGCTGGCAACTCCTCCCCGGTTTTTCCATTTCAAACAGCCCAAAATTACATTAAACACTTCCCAATGATACTTGTCTGGATAAAGAGATGCTGATATTGCCACCAAAATGTTGTGTCAGTCTGCAGAAGAACAGGGAAGATTTAGATTCACCCAGAAGGTGAGCAAGGTGGCTCACAGCACCCTCTGTCTGAAGGGCATCCACACCCTGCAGGAGTTCACAGAATCACAGAATCACAGAATCACAGAAATTCAAGGCTGGAAGAGACCTGTAAGATCATCAAGTTCAACCCATGTTCTAACAATTCAACTAGATCATGGCAGCAAGTGCCACATCCAGTCTTCTTTTGAACTCTTTGAGGGATGGTGACTCCACCACCTCACTGGGTAGATGATTCCAGTATCTGACCACTCTTTCTGTAAAATACTTCCTTCTTAATTCTAACTTGCATCTCCCTTGTTAGAGTTAGAGCCACCAGTTTAATACTGACTGGTCAATGCCAAACAAGCATCCTCCCTTCCTTCCACAGAGTCTGGAGTATCCCTGGGGAGATATTGCACCGTGTTCAGAGGTTCATCCTGTTACTCATTAACCCCCCCATCCTTGACACGCAGTTCATACACCTGTAGCTCATCTGGCCCTTGCCACTGCTTAACCAGCAGCTACAGACGTGTCTCAGATCTGTGCTAACAGCTCTGAGAACAATCACAGAGAAAAATAACTTCCTCTGTTACTCCAGCTCACACAAATCCATTAGAGAGGAAGGAGGAGGGAAAGAAACCTGTTCACAGAGCTCCAGCATCTGCAGCTGCCCAACTCCAGTGCTTTGGCTTGAACAGCTTTCCCTTTTCCCTTCTTTGTGGTTGATTTGGCCTTGCCCCATTCAATCTCCTTTGTTCTGCCTAGAACAAAGGAGACTGAACATCCACACAAAGCAATAGTAAAGCGCAGCACAATGAAAGCATCCCTTTTACATTACAAGGCTTTTGCTCAGTCACACATTGGCCAAAAGCCAATCAAGTCTGACACCTGTATGTGGGGGCACCTGGGAGGGCACAAGGGATGAGAGAGCCACAGCACAGACCTGGGAAAGCTGCATCCCAACATCCCCTTCAGTCACACACTGCCTGCTCGAGATCCTCTCCCAGGCACCAGCAGGCCTCAAGAGCAGGGGTACACCAATTAATCTGGAATAAATTTTATCTTGGAGGTTGGCTAACACATTTCCCACCACGTTCCTCTCCAGCTTTTTCCCTCTCCCATATCCTGGGCTGAACTAACAAGCCCAAGGCTACCACAGAGATGTTGTGCCAGTCCACATTAATACCTCACTCTTAAGGTTATCAGTTCAGGGGGTATGTGGAGCAAACCTAGCAAGGAGAATGGGAATTTTTTAAAATTCCTGTTGCACAAATTAAGTCCACATTTCTCTATTTGTCTGCTGTTCCTGTGTTTTTATCTGACAGGCACAAATACTGACAGCTCCTAAAATATCCACACAAGTCAATGCCACCCAAGTGGCATCTAGGGTATGACACCTCTGGCATTACTCACTTGACAGGGTACCCAAGATTCTGTGAATTTCTCATGAAATAAATTTACCACCTATGAGAAGAAATTATTTTGTGTCCCATCAAGCTGGAAACCACTTGTAGAGAGGCTGAGCATAGAGGTGCAGCCATCTGGAGAAACATTAACCTGCTCCAAGGAGCCTCTGTTCCCAATTTACATTTTTCTTCTTTCCTTAGTGAAGCTCAAAGTGAGTTTGCACATTTAATGGAAGAAGTAGCCTGGAGTTACTGGCTGAATTTCTTTGTGAAGAGTGGAGGGGCTGGGATGAAATAACAACATCAGGTTCCTTGCAGAGACGCTGTGTCTCTGCTGTGATACCAGGGGGACACTGAGTAATCAGAGCAACCAACCCAACTCCACACAGCCCAGGTTTATTTCACTGGGAATGGGAGGGGGAAAAAAATCAGAGATGGGAATGGATTTAGCAACAAACAGCATACACTCACTTATTTAATAACAGGCAATTTTTGAGCCCATCCAGACCCAGAACACTGCCCACAGGACGGCTCTGTGTCTTTGGGGATAAACTCTCTGCAGCAACCCGAAGTTTAAGCAGAGAATTTTCAAATTGTTTTCAGCCTTGGCAGTGCATGCTTCACCCATCAGCCAGAGCTGGCAGTCAGTAGCAGCAAAATGTGCTTTTCTAGAATAAAAAATGTGAGTGCAAGCCATGCAGCCAAGCAGGTGAGCGGCACACTCTGCCCACACCCCCTCTGCTGTCACACATGAGGTGGGTATCACAGATCAGCTGAGTTAAGTCACCCTTCAGGGATGGATCCAAAGCCCGTGGGAGTGAGTAGGAGTCACAGCACCAACACTCTCAGGCTCTGAATCAGGCCCTGACCTGTCACAACTGGCATGGGCTGCACCTGCCTGTCTCATACGACATCAGGACAGCACTATCAGATTAATCAAGCTTGCTTTTGGAAATATTTTTCTTTTACCATAGTACCACAGTTGCTATACAGAGCAGCAGACTGAACAGGCTTGCATCAGACAGAGGTGTTTGCAACTTCTGTATTCCCACTGGCTCCACTCTCAAAAAGTCCCTTATATGACCAAAAATGTTTCACCTTGCTGCAAAAGATTAGAACAGGTAAACACAGCTAAATAGGTATGGGGGCGTTATTACCAGAGAAAGCTCCAAGTAAAGGCTGATTACAGAGAAAAAGACAAGGAACAGAAATCCAAATTAAATGTTCCAAACAATATCAAATGCATTTTAGCTTGAGCAGCCCACCAGAAAATACAGGAAGAGGTCAGATGAAAGACAAATTACTTGAAACAAGACAAAATGAGGAGGGTAATGAAAGAAATGTGAGAAAAGAGAATTTCCACCAACTCCTGTAATGTTGGGATAGATTGCACAGATCCTTTTGGCAGCTTGGTTTTACAAGTCACTGCAGACACAAGTAGGAGCTTCACATCTTAGGAACATCAGCTGCACCAGTTCAAATCTCACTGGATAAATAAAGCTATGACTAAAGGTTGTTGCGTTTCTTTTAATTCAACCTAGGTGCAAGAGGATCTCTGCATTGTTATTTTCCACCTTCAGTGGAAATTTTTATCTCTTCCAGTAATTAATCTAAAAATGCACAGGCAGACTACTACATGGAATTCACAGTATTCCATGACGAGTGTTGTGCACCCAGATGTATCAGCGTCACTTATGGTGAGACAGACACTCAAAAAGGAATTATCAGAGAGGATATTGGAAAAGATCAGCTCTATCAGCCAATTCATGTCAAATTAAAAACTTCACCTTTAGTCAATAAATTGGCTTTAATGGCCCTAAATCTTGAAAAGGGAGTTCCTGCTCGCTAGCAAGTGTCACTTCTTTCTCAATTTCAAATTATATTTTTTTCTTGAAAAATACACTTTCCCGTAATATCTCAAGCACCACCTCATGGCATATGAAAGTTACTTCTGCGGCTAAGACTCAGGCTTTGGAGTCCAGCCTTTGCTGTGTACAAGTGCATCCCAGAAAAGAGACATTTGGATTTGCTGCTTGCGTCTTTTAATGAAGGTCAAAGAAACATATGGACTTGGAAAACAGAGTTATAAAAACTTTAGGGAAAATCTAGATGTATTAGAGCAATTTGCTGAGTTTTGTAATATTCCTAATTAAAAACAAATAAAATCAACCCTAATTTTCCAGTATGACGCACACTGAATTTTATGTTTAAACTCGGCCACAATTTAAAGCGGCCGACGGCCTCAGAAGAAGGGAGGAACCAGCGTTTAAAAAAATAACCAGGATTTTCTTAGCTCTTCATGTTGACTCTAGGTGCAAGTCATGCTGGCAGATTATTCATGAGCAAGTTCCCCAAGAGCAAGATCCAAAAAATGCCCCAAATTTCTCCAGAAGATGTGCTGTGACTTCCATAAAATCTGAATCAGGATGTTAGATCTGAACATGCTTCTCTTTCACAAGCGAGAAATTACCTAATCGTTCTATCTGGTAACAACCACTCAACAAGAATAAAGGTGTAAAATAGAAGCCAGTAACCATCTCTGTCACATTACCATTATTTATATTTTCTGTGCTTACTGAAGGACTCTTATAAACCCTAAAGTTACACAATGGGAATTCTGTTCATCAGAACGAAGAACTCAACTTCCAAAAAATAAAAAAAAACACCTCTAGCAACCAATTCCCTTTTCTTCAGTATTAAGAGAAGCCAAAATGGCACATAACATTATTTCTGCACAAAACCATGGAATGTTGATGTGGCCCAATCAGCAAATTCCCTGTGAAGCAGACACCAAGCAGGTTTGCAAGCCAAGGTCGCTCAGAGAAGTGCCAGAACAGAAAGCAATTAAGGTCCCGTTCTTCCCCTCCCTACGCAATGCACCGAAAATGAAATCAACATCCAAACTAATTAGTTTCCAGCAGAATATCAGTTTACTTGCTAACAGGAGGGTGGTTACTGCTCTTACCAAAAACTTCTAAACATACCATGCAAAATCTTGCTCAAGCCACGGGACCAAGCCAGGCACATCCCAACGTTACCATATACGGTCACCAAGGCGAATATGATGGCAACTTGACAGATTTGGAACAAATATTGCGTTGTCGGTCACTGAGATAACACAGGCAGGAAAATATCAGATTGTATTACCTGTGTCCAGCTGGAGGTGTGGCGTGGCAGGAGCTACATTGCTGCAGGACATAGTCACTAAAGGTTAGTGACCCAGGATGGCATTAATCCCTGCAGAGGAGAGCCAGCACAGGACACTGAAGACTTTTATGCCCAGTATGGGGCTGCTTGGAGAGAGCAGGAATGGAATAACAGGAGGGATGAGCTGCTGGACCTGCACTGTTATCCCAGGTTCAGAGCAGGCATTATCCGTCGAGGCTGAGAACCAAGCTGAAGCCGCCAGGCTGAAGCCCCACACCTTGGCCATCAGCCGAAAGGCACAATCCCTCTTAGAAAACCACAGCACACAGGTTTGGTTCTCCAAGAGTGGGTTTTGAGCACACAGATGTTCTAGTCTTCAGCCGCAAGGGAAAGAAGGGGCTTGGATATCTACCAAAATAGCTCCCGAGGAAGAATTTTTGGTACAGGAGATCCCTAGCCTGGAATAAGATTGGCCACTGAGAGTTATTCTAGACTAAGTTTTTTGGAAGGGTTATTCCAGTGCATTTACAGGTGTACACAAGCCCTTAGTCAAAGATTTTCAACCTCAAAAGCATTGGTTCAAACACAGGCAGAGCTACCTCACCCCTAATCCCTTCAAACACAGACAGTTCCACCACCTGCACCTCTAAAATCAGACCTGCTCTATTTTGTCTGGATACTTAAGAGGTACCGCATCTTTCTTAAGAGTTTATCTTGGTCTGCTAAGATACTCCTTTTCTTACAGTGTCTTCTACATCAGTGATGAGATCCATTGGTGGGACAGAGCCAGCAGGCACAGATCCGACGCTGGAAAAACGCCCCTTTTTGCTGGGAGGTGGGAAAAAAAAACTGCTGGCTAAACCCAATCAGTCGTTCCTGCAGGGCCCTTTGCCTTAAAAGGTGTCACCTAAATAAAGATGTAAAAATAATACAACGCAACATTTAATGCAAGATTGCAGCTGAGCATTCAACTGTCAGGAAATAGCAAAGCTGGAGCGCGTGGGCAACTTAACTCTGCCCCCTTGTGCAGATGCACCACGGCACAGCCCTTCCCCAAGCACAGGCTCAGCATTCAGCCAGCTCCAAATTAACACCCCGATTACAGCACAACCTACTTTTGCCTAAAATGAGTAGAAAAGAAGGACCATCACTTTCCCAGAGCACCTCCTCAGCCACCTTCCCCACCTGATGGCCAGCAAGCACCTATCAAACTTCTGATGCCTCGGGTCAGGAGGTGCCGGCACACTCCAGGCCACGCGTGTCTAACCTGCAGTCAGCACACAGGTATGAAATGCTGTTTGGCCAAAACAAAGAGCCCTTCCTCCTTCAGAGAAGAGCCTCACGACCTCAGGCTGAGATTTGGCCGAAGGAGTGCCTATAAAACCTGAGCGACTGCAGCAGGTAACGTTCACACATCGCCAGCGGCCAAAGCCCTCGTACCAGGCGTTCAGAAAAACTCTGCAGGCACGTGAAAAGCCTGGCACGTTTTTCCAAGAACCTGAAATTATCCCAGTGTAAACACCTAGCAATTGGAGATATCTGTCAGCACAAAGTTTCAAAGTTCTGGGAAGTGTCTCATCTCTGCTCACAAGTTTGATCTTCCATCTATGTCCTTCACTATCAAAAATGTTCTCCTTCTTAAGGAGGTCTAAAGCAGGACTTAAATGTCAGAATTTTGTCTCTGTTTTCACAGCAATGACTCCTTTTTCTTCTCTGCCTCCCCTCTCTTAAATCAGCACACGAATGAATGACATTTTTCGTGGGTTTGGCCCTGGCTTTTAACCTCTATTTCTTGTTAATTTTAAACAACCAGAACCGTCTCTCCATACACTTACAGCATGGGTCTTTCCAGCTCTGAAAAGTGTTCAAATAATCCAATTACCAATATGATCCTATCAAAGTTATATTTAAAAGACCTTTCCACGAGAAAAATAATGATTTACTGAAATTACTGCTGTTAATTTCCCGTCACTTCTTCACATGACAACAGCCCACAGTGCTTCTCTTTCCAGGGGCAGTAAGTGTGAGAGCAAGACAATTGCAAACCAAATTTAAACAGGGTCAGCCAGTAAAGGAGCTGATACTCAGCTCACATCAGAGACAAGAATCTTTTTGTCTTCTCCTGCCCACTTCAGATCTTTTCCGGAACTCCACCAACTTCTCAGGTCCATTGCAATAAAATACATCCATGAAGTCATCTTAATTCACACACTGCTGCCCATCGCCCACAACTTAAACTGAGTCTCCATTGTAAGCCTTGCCTGGAATTCAGACTTGAAGGAATTACAGCCTATAGACTGTTTTCTTTTTCATTCAGCTTCCAGCCAAATCATTTTATAGTGATTTTGCCTCCATAAAATATTTGCTTGAGAGCCAATGCCAAAAAAAAAAAAAAAAAAAAAGCAGTGCACTAAACCAAACTTGAGTTTTCAGAGTAATTCTCCCCCTCTCCTTTCCCACCCTCACCCCCAAGATTTATTTTTGGCAAGTTACAGCCCAAGTGAAGGGCAAGTTTAAACCTTTTAATTTGGAAGTCCTTCACACTGGATGACTTCAAGGTTTTACAACAATTCACAAAACTCTGAGACTGTTGGGAATTGCAGCTGGAGCAATCTGCATCCTAAAGTTGTACCCCTTTTCTCCTGGAACAATGCAGCCCCTACTTTGTGACCAGAGGCGGGGGAGCTGAAATCCTGGATTCCCATTCAGGCTTTCCGAGGACAGCACCCACCAAGGTACAGCACAGGCAAAGTGCAGGAAGCGCCACCGCTCCTTGCACTCTGATCCCAGAGCTTTGCTAAAAGCACCTTGCCATAAAGAAACTTCTTTTTTTTCCTACCCCCATCATTCCCAGGTCAATGTATTTCAATTTGCCTCTGGAAGGGTAACCTGTTTATTGAAATCTGATCAACTGCTGGAGCCTCGACGCTAAAATACGCTCTCGCTGTTGGGAACTGTCATTTGTCTGTCACCGGGGAAGTTAATGGATGTGTTTGTTTAGCTTGTAAGTGGGAATACACAGGGCAGGGGCTGGAGGGATTACAGAAGGGGAGAGGTATTTCTGATCCACAGAGGAATGCAGTTGCTTTTCTTTAAAATTGTCTGTGTATTTTTACACAGGCACCAGAAAAGCCCCTGGAAGTTCACCTGTGCCTCAGAGACCTCAGCGCAGCCGCAGCGACCGCGCTCCATCCCAAACGCCGCCCCAAACCTCGCAGGTAAGGAGGGGCACACGTGGGCATGAGCCTGAATCTCTGTGCAGATAAAAATGTGCAGGGGACGAGTCCCTGCTGACAGCAACTCCCCTGGAGGGTCCCTCCGGGTGTTAGCAGAGCCCACGGAGCAGAGGGAAGGGACAGAGCCACAGGGCGAGCGCACCGAGCGCGGTCCCCTTACCTCGCGCTGAGTCCGAAAACGCAATTATCCCTGCCAAAAGGAGCGCCAGCTGCAATTCCATTTTGAAAACCAGATCCCGCTGTATCGCACAGGCTACTGTCCTCTCAGACCTGGAGGCAGGAAAAAGGAGAGCAAAATAGTTACTGGGGGGAAAAACCCTGAACAACCCTCAACTTTGCGGAGTTTTAAATTCTATTGAGAACACTGGCAAGAAGAAACAGCAAATGAAAGAGCAACGTACTTGTAATTCATTCCTTGGTGCTCAGTGAGTAAAACTTTGCCCTCCTCTCTGCTTTAGCCTGATATAAATCAAGAACCCACTGAGGCCAGTAAGCTCCTCTAAGTTTACAGTTAATGCATAATTCTTTAGTATCCTGTACAGAACCAGTCTGGAAGGCAAACAAAACGCTAGCAAGTGGCCATAAAACAAGATTTCAGGTTAACAATTTGCGGAGGAACTTGGTGGAAGGGGGAGGAGGAATGTTACTTCTCCCATCAGCAGCCCAGAAAACTTTGTGTTGCTGCTCCAGTGCCCCTCAGCCAGGCTCCGCTCTGGGTCCGCGCCTTGCTCCACTCCGAGACTTCTCTGTACAGCACTGATTCCTCCTTTCCTCCTCTTCCCCCACCCATCCCCGGCACCGTCTCCCCACCGACAGCCCCACTTGTTTCCGTGGGCTCCAGAGGTGCGTCCCAAAGCGCAACCGCACTCAATTTCCCAGATTCTTGAAGATGCCTTCGCTGCGATACGCACGCCCGGGGAAGATCAGGTTTACATTAATTACACCCCATTCTCCTCCTAAAACTCTCACTCTCTAAACACTGTCTGGATTCCTCACCCCTGTAAACTCCCCGCTTTAAACGCCCCGAGCCCCCAGGACACACAACAACCCGCGCACAGCATCCAGCCCAGCGAGCGCGGCCGCTCCGCCGTTCGCCGCGCCGATCGCGGCAGCGGGGCCGGGGCTGCCCGGGGCTCGGCGCTAACGGGAGATTCGCGGCCGGGGCCGGGGTCGGGAAGGGAGGGAGGGAGGGAGGGACGAGCGGGGGGACACCCGGCGCCACGCCAGCCGGTGCTGCCCCGGGGCTCGCAGCTGTGCGGGCCACGGGCGGTGCGGCGTCCCGGGGTGTCCCGGCGTGCGCCGCTGCGGTGTCCCGGCGCGGTGTCCCGGTGCGGGCACACTTACCTCGGCTGCCGCGGGCTCTAACACCGCGCGCTGGAGCCCATCCCCGCCGCTCGCCGCCTCATGCCCTCCGCGGCCACGGCGCCCCGCGGGCGCTCCGCCGCCGGCCTCTACCTCATGCCCCCCTCCCCGGGGCGGCGGGGCTGCCTGGGGTGCCCTCCCCACGGAGCGGCTCTGCCCCTTCACCGGCTTTTAACAACCTCCCCCCTTCGCCCCCGATTTTTTTTTCTACTCGAGAGTCACGGGCGAGGAGGTCAGGGAAAGGGGGGAACCTTGTAAATTATTTTTTTCCTGCTTTCCGGGCCGGGCTGAGCGTGTGTGTGCGGGGAGGGACAGCGGGGACCTGCCAGAGCCTGCGGGGCTCCGCGCCGCGGGATGCCCGGTGATGCCGTCCGGCGGCTCGCCCAGCCGGAATCCCGTTTAAGGAGCGAGGGGAGGAGGGGAAAGGGGCTGGGGAAGGGGAGGGGAGGGGGGGGGGAGAGCCGGGGAGAGAGAGAACCCGGCGATAAAGCAACTTTCCCTGCAGGGCTTTGTGGCGGCGGGGGCCGAGCCGCCGCGGAGGGAGGGCGGCGCGGGGCCGGCCCGCTCCAAACTTCGCACCAATCCCCGGAGCCCCGGCAGCCCCCGCCCTCCGCCGGGCCCGCTCCCCTTAACCCTTTGCGGGCGGTGCGGAGCGCCGGGAGCGGGGAGCGCGTCCCGCAGCCGAGCGCGGCGGTACCGGCACCGCCGTGCCCCGAGCGCTGCCCTCCCGCAGCCCGGAACCGCAGCGGCGGTGCAGACCCCCGAGCCCGCAGCCCAGAACCCCAGCGGCGGTGCAGACCCCCGAGCCCGCAGCCCGGAGCCCGCAGCGCCCCTCTGATGCAGACCCCGAGCCCGCAGCCCAGAACCCGCAGCGCCCCTCTGATGCAGACCCCGAGCCCGCAGCCCGGAGCCCGCAGCGCCCCTCTGATGCAGACCCCGAGCCCGCAGCGCCCCTCTGATGCAGACCCCCGGCCCGCAGCCCGGAGCCCGCAGCGCCCCTCTGATGCAGACCCCCGAGCCCGCAGCCCGGAGCCCGCAGCGCCCCTCTGCCCCGGCCGTGGGAACCCACCGCGCACGCTGCCCCGCTCTGAATTCTCGGCTCGGATGCAAATGATGCCAGAAAGAAGCTGGCCTGAACTAAACTAAACCAAGCGGAAAATAAACTGTGGAGATGTCAGTTCCTTATATTAACTGTTACAGTTATTTATTGTTTACTTTGAAGCGCGACTCGGCTGATGCATCCGCTCTTACAGCAAATCACTCTTCATACAGGATCAAAACCAACCTGGCAGAATTCACCAAACAGACTAAACAAACGACAAGAAAAAATACTGTCTCAATGGCTAAACTTTCTGTATCTCAAAAGAAATATCATTACTGTTGATGTTATAGTTTCTTAGATCTCTTACTTGATATGCCCCAGCATGAAGACCTCCTTGAAAACAAAGTTGTCTCAGTACTAGTTCAATGTGATAGGCACCAGGAGAACGCCTAAACCCAAGCCAAGAATTAGTTTGAACATCTGTCTTATCTGTTTTGTTAGTGTTATGAAATCACACCCTCTATTTTTATTGTTATTACTAAATATTTTTACTGAGTGGTTCCTGACAACATTAAAGCTTGATACACAAAATCAATGTGAAAAACATGTAAGACTAAACATATAAACCCCTTGAGCCAGAAACAAAGCAGCTGATAACACTGTTTTTGTATTTTTCATATTTATATCATCGTTTTTATCATTAAAGTTAATTTCAGCTGAGAAATCCCAGATGAACTCCTCCTCCTATCAGGCAATAACTTCAGCCTCATTGATATCAAAGACAGTGTTGACTGAGGGAAACCTTCAGGAACTTAATTTACATGGTCACGTTCATGCCGCGCCTTCTGACAAAATCACTCTAACTTGCAGGAGAACGAGAGCTCATCGTCATGCTACACCTCAGGGCCTGATGTGTAAAACACCTCTTTGTAACATTTCCCAGCCATCTCACCCCAAAGGAGTCAAGGTCTGTTCCAAGGACATCACCGCACAGAGACCGAGGCTTAAACCCCAGCTACACCGTGACTATCTTGGGTGAGCTCTTTCCCCGCCTCAATCAGCTCTGAAAGAACAGATCTTCCAATCCAGGCTGTGCCCAAGCTCAGCACCGAGCACCCAGCTCAGGCTGGACACAAAGGATAAAAATCCCCTGCTGGATCCATTCCTTCCATCCTCACTTCCTTATTGAAAATCACACGTGTGCCTTTGGAGGCTCCAGCATCTCCCAGACTGAGAATTTCTCCTCGCAGTACAACTATAAAGCAGCAAAATCTCTCCTGCAGCCTTCCACCAGTGGGAAGGTCTGGGAGATGAAGGATTACAGAGGTGGTACACAAGAAATTAAAAATTATTCAGGCGCCTCAGCACCTTCAGATGCCCTTTAAGCCCCTTCCTTAGGCATACAGAAGCTTTTTAAGAACATGATTCCAAATTATGTTGCAAAGGGATTACATGAGGCAGGGAGTGGAGCCCACATCTTCCATACCCCAGGCTAAAATTACTGGAAAAGAAACCTTTCTGACATCAAAATTTCAGCACTATTTTTAAATTCTTTTTTTTTCAGGGGCCTGAAGGAAAGTCTGAAACCATGCTGTAGGCTTCATCCATCTCAGCCCAACACCATAGCAGAAGAATAAATGTAAAATATTGATACAAGAAAAATAATTAATATTCCTGAAACAGCTCCTAGTTTATCAGAAACAAAATCTCGTGTTGTTTTCCCAACACTTGTACCTAAAAAAGGAAGCATGCAGAGCTGTGTTTTTCTTCTGGGCTGGCTGTAATTTGCAGGATGATTGAGTAGTCTGAAAGTCAACAGCCCCAGTTTGCTCCTGCACCCCACGGTCCTGAGACAAGGCTGTGGGAAAGCAGCTTTCTGGAGCTGACAAACAAAAACGAATGCTAAGCAACAAAATACAAAATCCGTGTCTCCACATGGCCTGAGAAGCAGCCTAACAGTCCATTTGTATCCCGTTGTCCCCAAAGCCCTGTTTCCGGACCATGGCTTTTCAAATTTTGCATAGCTGTGATGGTCTAGTGAACATCCATCCCCAGAGTGACTTTCCTTATGTCTCCAAAACCACAAGCTGGATTTTTCCCAGCTTTTTTTACCTCTTTTCTCACAGGAGCTGCTCACCTCCTCTATCACACAGTCCATTTTTCCACATTTTCTCCCTTCCAGCTCGACCGTTCCACCTTTTCCTTTCCCCCTGCAGATGACCTGGGAGACACAGCTCATTCAGACTGTCACCGCTGCCCTGTTCCAGTGATTTTGTTTCCAACTGCAGGTGGCAGCCACGCAGCCATGGATTGCCCATGACACGGCTGCAGTGCTCCGAGGGACTCGGGCTGGCAGCGGTGAGCACGGGGCCCTCGGTGGCACATGGGGACATGCCACAGGGGCTCCATGGGGACATTGCCCCAGGGGCTCCATGGGGACACTGCCACAGGGGCTCCATGGGGACACTGCCACAGGGGCTCCATGGGGACATGCCATGCCACAGGGGCTCCATGGGGACATTGCCACCTGGGGTCCATGGGGATATGCCATGCCACAGGGGCTCCATGGGGACACTGCCACAGGGGCTCCATGGGGACATTGCCCCAGGGGCTCCATGGGGACATGCCATGCCACAGGGGCTCCATGGGGACATTGCCACCGGGGCTCCATGGGGACATGCCATGCCACCCGGGCTCCATGGGGACATGCCATGCCACAGGGGCTCCATGGGGACACTGCCACCGGGGCTCCATGGGGACACTGCCACAGGGGCTCCATGGGGACATGCCATGCCACAGGGGCTCCATGGGGACATTGCCACCTGGGGTCCATGGGGATATGCCATGCCACAGGGGCTCCATGGGGACACTGCCACAGGGGCTCCATGGGGACATTGCCCCAGGGGCTCCATGGGGACATGCCATGCCACAGGGGCTCCATGGGGACATTGCCACCGGGGCTCCATGGGGACATGCCATGCCACCCGGGCTCCATGGGGACATGCCATGCCACCGGGGCTCCATGGGGACACTGCCCCAGGGGCTCCATGGGGACATGCCATGCCACAGGGGCTCCATGGGGACACTGCCACCGGGGCTCCATGGGGACATGCCATGCCACAGGGGCTCCATGGGGACATGCCACCGGGGCTCCATGGGGACATTGCCACCCGGCTCCATGGGGATATGCCATGCCACAGGGGCTCCATGGGGACATGCCACCGGGGCTTCATGGGGACATGCCACCCGGGCTCCATGGGGACATGCCATGCCACCGGGGCTCCATGGGGACATTGCCACCCGGGCTCCATGGGGACATGCCACCCGGCTCCATGGGGACATTGCCATCACGGCTCCATGGGGACATTGCCATCACGGCTCCATGGGGACATGCCACCCGGCTCCATGGGGACATGCCACCGGGGCACGGCAGGGCGTGCAGGGCTGGGCGGCTCCGCGCAGCTGACGGAGCACGTGAAGGTGATGGAAGGGCATGACCAGGATTAGCACATTCCCTCCCTCCGCCTGCCACGCCGTCCCTGCAGCCCTCCTCTGGTTACCCAGCCACGCGGGGTCAGCCCGAGCATCCCTCCCGGCTGCCTGGGTAATGGGGACTGCTGTGGATGCAGGGAAAGGTGAGAAACATGACTGATCCCTGGGTGGATCAGCTCTGATAAAGCATTTGGTGTGTGGCAAGGGCAGCACAGAAAACGTCACATGGAATGAAAATTGTCCTGGGAAGACGAGGAGCACAAAACGCACTTTTCCATTTGCACAACACCAGAGTCACTGCCTGCTCCATCTGGGTCTGTAGCTAAGGCTGAAATGGTGTTTTTTAGAGAAAGCAGTGTTGTATGAGAGCAGAATCTCTGCCTTCCCTATATGTGGTAGCTGAGACCTAGCTATAACCTAGATAAAATTTAGAGAGGATGAACAGGCAGATGGAAAGATCAAACAGGGTGATACAGCGCTGAAATCTATGTCACATGTAAATATACATTTAGTCCCTTAGAGAAGGTCTGCTCTGAGTGGTGCTGCAAAGAAACAAATGGTTCATCATATGCACATGGTTCACTTCTATACATGAAGCATGAATCCCAATGTCTGACAGAGGGAAAGGGTGGTAACAGGGTTAGATGTCCTATCATCCAAACCTTGGGTCCTGTGCAGAATGCTGGGGGGTCCCACTTCCCCATGGCCATTGTATCAGGGCTTTCCTGGCTTTCCACAGCACAAAAGATCCCTCTGCTGCCTTGTGATCTCTGGTCACTGTGCAGATCAGAGATCTCTGTGATCTCTGTGTTGGTCTGAAGCACCTCCAGGAGACAGTTCCCAGCCCTTTCACCGAGGACCTGCACACACTGCCCAGCCTGGCTGTGCCTGGAGAATGTGCTTGGATTTCTCACTGCTGCTAAATCTGCACATGACAGCATCTGCAGGCAATCATTTCCACCATTCCCATTTGGGCAGGAGGCCCTGCCTCTCTTGGCCAGGTTGGGCACGCTGTGTCAGCACTCCCTGGCACCGGGGAAATGTGACAGCCCTGAGCAGAGTCCAGGAGGTGCCTGGGGAATGCCAGGCCATCCAGCCATCCAGCCAGCCCAGCCCATCCAGCCCAGCCCAGCCCAGCCCAGCCTAACCCAGCCCAGCCCATCCAGCCCATCCAGCCCGGCCCATCCAGCCCAGCCCATCCAGCCCATCCAGCCCATCCAGCCCATCCAGCCCAGCCAGCCCATCCAGCCCATCCAGCCCATCCAGCCCGGCCCATCCAGCCCAGCCCATCCAGCCCATCCAGCCCATCCAGCCCAGCCAGCCCATCCAGCCCATCCAGCCCAGCCCAGCCCAGCCCATCCAGCCCATCCAGCCCAGCCCAGCCCAGCCCAGCCCAGCCCATCCAGCCCATCCAGCCCATCCAGCCCAGCCAGCCCATCCAGCCCATCCAGCCCATCCAGCCCAGCCCATCCAGCCCAGCCAGCCCATCCAGCCCATCCAGCCCAGCCCAGCCCAGCCCAGCCCAGCCCATCCAGCCCAGCCAGCCCATCCAGCCCATCCAGCCCAGCCCATCCAGCCCATCCAGCCCATCCAGCCCATCCAGCCAGCCCATCCAGCCCATCCAGCCCATCCAGCCCAGCCCATCCAGCCCATCCAGCCCATCCAGCCCATCCAGCCCGGCCCATCCAGCCCATCCAGCCCAGCCCATCCAGCCCATCCAGCCCATCCAGCCCAGCCCATCCAGCCCAGCCCATCCAGCCCATCCAGCCCATCCAGCCCATCCAGCCCATCCAGCCCAGCCCATCCAGCCCATCCAGCCCATCCAGCCCATCCAGCCCATCCAGCCCGGCCCATCCAGCCCATCCAGCCCAGCCCATCCAGCCCAGCCCATCCAGCCCATCCAGCCCAGCCCATCCAGCCCAGCCCAGCCCAGCCCAGCCCATCCAGCCCAGCCCAGCCCAGCCCAGCCCAGCCCAGCCCATCCAGCCCATCCAGCCCATCCAGCCCAGCCCAGCCCAGCCCATCCAGCCCAGCCCAGCCCAGCCCATCCAGCCCATCCAGCCCAGCCCATCCAGCCCAGCCCATCCAGCCCAGCCCATCCAGCCCATCCAGCCCATCCAGCCCAGCCCATCCAGCCCAGCCCATCCAGCCCATCCAGCCCATCCAGCCCATCCAGCCCATCCAGCCCAGCCCATCCAGCCCATCCAGCCCATCCAGCCCATCCAGCCCATCCAGCCCGGCCCATCCAGCCCATCCAGCCCAGCCCATCCAGCCCAGCCCATCCAGCCCATCCAGCCCAGCCCATCCAGCCCAGCCCAGCCCAGCCCAGCCCATCCAGCCCAGCCCAGCCCAGCCCAGCCCAGCCCAGCCCATCCAGCCCATCCAGCCCATCCAGCCCAGCCCAGCCCAGCCCATCCAGCCCAGCCCAGCCCAGCCCATCCAGCCCATCCAGCCCAGCCCATCCAGCCCAGCCCATCCAGCCCAGCCCATCCAGCCCAGCCCATCCAGCCCAGCCCATCCAGCCCATCCAGCCCATCCAGCCCAGCCCATCCAGCCCATCCAGCCCAGCCCAGCCCATCCAGCCCATCCAGCCCAGCCCATCCAGCCCATCCAGCCCATCCAGCCCATCCAGCCCATCCAGCCCAGCCCATCCAGCCCATCCAGCCCATCCAGCCCATCCAGCCCAGCCCATCCAGCCCATCCAGCCCATCCAGCCCATCCAGCCCAGCCCATCCAGCCCATCCAGCCCAGCCCAGCCCATCCAGCCCAGCCCAGCCCAGCCCAGCCCATCCAGCCCAGCCCAGCCCAGCCCAGCCCAGCCCAGCCCAGCCCAGCCCATCCAGCCCAGCCCATCCAGCCCAGCCCAGCCCAGCCCAGCCCATCCAGCCCATCCAGCCCAGCCCAGCCCATCCAGCCCAGCCCAGCCCAGCCCAGCCCAGCCCAGCCCAGCCCATCCAGCCCATCCAGCCCAGCCCATCCAGCCCATCCAGCCCAGCCCATCCAGCCCAGCCCATCCAGCCCAGCCCAGCCCATCCAGCCCATCCAGCCCATCCAGCCCAGCCCATCCAGCCCAGCCCAGCCCAGCCCAGCCCATCCAGCCCATCCAGCCCATCCAGCTCAGCCCAGCCTAACCCAGCCCAGCCCAGCCCAGCCCAGGAGGATGCATCTCTCTGGCAGTGTATCCCTCATGCTGCCTTCCCAGCAGCTGCCAAATGAATTTCAAGGTCTCAGTGCCTGGGACACACGACTCAGCTGCTTAGCTCATGTCTCCAAGGTGGGTGACAGCAGAAGAAAACTCCTTGCTCCAGGCTAAGCTGAACTGTCCTGATGAAGGCCAGGAGAAACAGCATCCCAAACAGCACCATGAAGTAAAGACCAATATTCCCTGGGTGCCAGCTTCAGACAACCTTCTCTGCTCCAAAAGGGTATATAAGAAGGTCCTAGTGTACTAAAACACTACAATCCATGCAAAATTCTCCTTCCTTGCAGGAAAGGTAAGAAAAAGGAAGGGGTTTAGATCAAGCAAGCTAGATGGAAGAACACATAGAAGGTTTTAGACACACAGGGCCCAGACCTCATCTGCTTTTTTTCTCTCATCTGCTTCTCTCAGTAGATCTAAAAAAAAGATACTACATTTCCAACAAAATCTGATTCCCTTCTACCCAACAACTACACCATGATCACAGGAATAAACCACATCTGAGCACCATTTCCACACTCCTGGAAGGTGCTCACCTGTTCAAGATGAAGAATATGGTACAAAAATCTTATGGCAGAATTATTTGCCATTTGTTTAAAAGAGTTATACTCCTCCTTTTGTTAATTGTATCTAATTCCTCTTTTTCATATCCCTTTGCATCACTCTGTGCTTCTTTCCACTCTTAAATATTTGAAGGCAGTTCTGTAACTCTGCGGTTGTTCAAACTACAAGTAGTTAAAGTTTCCAAATGTTCTCCATAAACACATCCTTCCTCAGGCCCCTTATCCTTTATATCACTCAACACTGGTTTCTTGGAGTCAGTCTGACACTGATGTATGAAGGATTTGATTTTGCTTTCCTTCTACATCTGGCTAGAACAAGAGTAATCCCACTGGAGCCATTGGAATCGTTCTAAGTGAGAAAAAAAACCTGATCAAACCAAGAGATTCATATTCAGCCACTATTCAGTCCAGGTAGGCTAAGCTGAAGACTGAATTTGCAACCTTTGAATCCAAATATCTCATTCTGGGAGAAGACCACAATTTTTAAGGCCTAAATCTCCTCTAATTGCTTCTTCACATTATCCTTCTGTTTAAGGAAATTTGTACACATGATGGTTTAGCAAACAAATGCAGCAAAACATGAAAGAAGAGTTGTGAAAAATAACAAAAAAAAAAAAAAAAAGAAAAAGAAAAAAGCCCAATATCAGCAGACAGAACGAAAAACAGAAATGTCAAGTATTAATTGCTGAACAGACGTGAGGAATGTTAAGGGAAACTGTTTGGGGATTTATGTTCAAAAAAATAAGACAACTTTCCAAACTATTTCCTTTCAAATCTCTCAGTATTTTCCATAAATTCCATGTGCCTGTGTGGTGCTCTCTGATAACATACAAATCTGCATGCATAAACTGTTTTGAAATGTTTGTACAGTTTCATCCAAAAATATGACTATATGTTTGTGTTTTAATTGTCAGCAATGGCAGATTAGGCAAGAGCCGCATGCATCATGTCAGGGGCACTGACTGAGTTTAGGTGGTGCAAGCACAACCTCTCCCCTTTCTCCTGGCTCTTGATAACAAGGAGAAACCAAATTGTCTGAAGGACGAACCTGCAGGAAAGCAGCAGCACAGCCCTGCTCTCAGTGGCCAGGGTGCTGGCCCAGACAAACACCCTGAAACCAATAAAGCCATTGCAGATTGATGCAATTGTTACCAGGAGCAGAAATTTGCTGATTTCCAAGTCTCACACATCAGAGTTTTTGCAAATCTGCAAAAAACTGAAGCCTTGTTGGGGGGTAGGTGAGGGGAAGCGGGGCTGACACTTTGCCTCAATCAGTGTTGTTTGAAATGTCTTTCATTTATTAACATTCTTGCTGAAGCCAAACTTTAGTTCCGCTCTATCAGGAATATAATGCAGCTGCATTTTCTGGATGGGAACACCACCAAAAATATGTTAACTGTACAGTCAACAGCTATGTCTTGTTTACTCTCGTGCATAAAAACCGCACGGGAATGATCCTCAGAGGAAATTTCTATCTGTGTGCAAAGAGAAACAATAGCACAGATTGGAATGGGATGCTTGCTGAGAAATGGGCTGGCAGAGCTGTGCTGCCCTCTCCCCAGTGAGCATCTTGCTGCAGCCTGCCTGGGCTGGCAGGAGCTTTGGTTTGCCCAGGGCTTGTCTGAGAAACTCCCCTTGATTGCCTCAAATAGAGACCCATCCTGGGCTGGTGTGGTACAGAAACAGAGCTTGCAGGGAAGATGCATCCAGCACCTCAAAGCTGTCAGTCCTGGACGTTCCTCTGAGAGATGCAATTTTTCTGATGCTTGTGGATGGCCCTCAGCCCATGCAGCCACACCAACACCACAGGTCAGCCATGGTTTTATCCCTGATGGGGGATGAGCTGCCCGTGGGGAAACCCTGAACTCAGTGGGGATTTCTTTTGAAAAACTCTTGCAGTTTGTCAGAAACGTAGGCTGGTCTTTTTGACTTTTTGTTCATTTTGACTTTTTGAGGAATATTTAGAGAAGTAAATGTTTGTAATAAATGTTTAATTACATCTTTACTTTTTTCTCTTTGATGTGCAGAAGCAAAAATTGCTTCTGAGAATGTGTTTATTGATACATGTATAAGTTTGAACTGTGCACATGACTGATATTGAGTTATGTCGGGGGCCACGAGTAATAGCAGCTTCTTCAAGCCAGGTGTCATAAGCTCTTGCAGGTCTATTTCTCACCCAAGATAGCTCAGCTACCTTTGGAGGCATAAAATCAGCAGGATGGCTTCTGTTGTAGTGTTGGAAACAGAAAGGTGTAATAAAAGGCAGAATAACAAGCAGAGAAAAACCAAGCCAGGTGCAAGAGGTTCTTGCTCTTGGTAAAACACCTCACAAAAGCGATTAGTTTCTTTGTTCTCTTCTTATTCTAGTAAATTGCCCAGGTGGGACTTTTTGGCTCCTGTCCAATTAGCTATCCTTAAGTTTGAGGTGAAGTCCCCAAGTTCCTATCGAGCAGAGAAACTTCTGGGCTTCTTTCCTTTTTGAGAGGACAAAGGACAGTTCTGTCGCTCTGTCAACAGGGAGCACATTCCTACAGCTCAGATGTTCTCAGACCTTGTCCTGGTGTTGCTCCCATGGCTTCATCCAAGAGCACTGTTGGGGTGTCTGGGTGTGCAGGGCAAGGCTGTGTTGTCCTCTCACACCAGGAGGACAAGCCTTGATGGACCTGAGGAGCTCTGCCCGCTCATGCACAGCCCAACAGGATGGATACAAAATCCACCGTGGCATGATGCGCCAGAAACTGCACAAGGAGCATCTGCCCCACCCTCCCCAGGCACAGAGAGGGTTAAATATTAACCACACCACGTCTGGTGAGGGCTGGCTGCCCCCTGAGCCATCCCCAGCCAAGGGAAGAGCAGAGAGCACACTAAGGAGCCCTGGAAATATGCAAGGAGCTGCCAACGTTTGCTGCCAAACACTTCTGTCTTTTGACAAAGATAAATCTGTTGCTTACTTAACCCAGCCTTTATGAAACTCACAGCTCTGGGTTTCCAAAATAACAGGAGCAGAGTGGGGCTGGCTGGTGTCCTGGTGAGCAGCAGATGTACTCAGGGCAGTGAGAAGGTGACAATGTATCTCATGGGAAAAATGGCTGGATTGTAAATCTTATAGGATAGAAATAAATAAGAAGTTAACCTCCATGGGCCAGGGGACTTATCTTCTCATGTTTCTGCAAAGGCCAGGTGTCTGTTTACTTAAGAGAGCCATTAAGATATAGTGTTAATAATGAAGAACAAAAAAAAAATCTGCTACTCAGAAAGAATACTGAACATAAAAATCTTGCATGGCAAGGCAGATGTAATGCAATAGTGAGAGAGCAAAAGGTGACATAAATACATAAAAGGGTGTCCTCAGCTGTCACACAGTTTGTAACCCAAGGCCAGAGGGAAGAGAGATGTTGGGACACAAGGCACAGCACCCAGTGCAGTGCTGGCTCTGGACTCCAAGGTCTGCTTACTGAGGAGCTTTTATCCATGCTCTACCCAACTGTGAGTCCAAACAGATTAATGCCATCCCAGGGTTTGGGTGGGGAGCTTTGTGGGGCTTTGGGGCCTGCCTCCTCCATGAGGTCCTACATCTGGCTGACCAGGCATTACCCATTTCTCAGAGCTTTTATCAGATCTCAGCCTTCCTGCAAAAATGAGCCGGACTCCACTCTCATTTTCAGACCGTTTGCTCAGTTTTTACAGAGATAGGTGCTGCAAAACCACTACAAATACTTAGTTATAAATCTCACTGGTCCCAGGAAATACTAATTTTCTTTTAATACTACAGTTATTATCTGGCAAGAATATAACCCCTTACTCTGCCACCCATGACCCAGGCTGAACCTGTTTGGCCTGTGTTATTGTACTAGTGTAATTCAGTGGAAAAGAGATTGGATTAAACAGGCAGCTCTGGAGGAGTAAATAAAAGGAACATGCTTTAAAGAGTAAATAGACAAGTCTGGGTATAATGGAATAACTCCTGGTCGTGCTAAATCAAAGAGAAAATAATGCCCTCACTAAAATCTGCACATGGGTGTTTGTCTCGGCAAGAAAGAGAACAAGCAAAAAGCAGAGGGGAGCAGAGGATGATCTGGGGCTGTCCACAAATCCACACTAGAAACAGTACCCCAAAAAATGAAGGAGAAAAAAAAAGAGGAAGAGGAAGAGGAAGAGGAAGAGGCAAGCTCCGTGTAGCAGCCAAAGTTGTGCTGGGGAAGAAACCACCCAATTTCTGAATGGTCTGCACAAGTTTCACAAGTTTTCCAAAATGAGTAAAAGGAGTATATAGAAAGCTGGGAACTTCAGTTTCTCACTGATTGTAGATCAAATTTGTTTAGCAGCAGAAATATTATTTTCTTTCCTCACTGCCAGCCCTGCAGCTCAACCTGGAGTTGCAGGTTGAGTTCTCAACTTCCCCTCCCCTTTTCCTTTCACACTTCTCTAGCAAAGCAGGAGCATGTTTGATGTTTGAAGGCAGTAAGGGGATTTTCCAGCCCAGGGAATCCTACAGGAGCAGCCAGAGCTTCTGTCCAGGCCAGCAGCACAATGCCCTAAGGCAGGAGAGAGGCCTGGGAGAATTCAATATTCCCTGGCAGCCTGAGCATGAAGATTCCAGCTTTGGGAATGCTGAGCTGGCATTATCAATCAGCTCAGCTTTAAAGTCAATTGATTTGCCTTCCTTCACAGGCAGTTTTACCCCCAGCAAGAAGTTGAGAAGCTGCTGACACAAAGCTCACTGCTTTCCCCCTCTGCTCACCAGGAATTTGTACTCCAGGAGCGCTGCAAGAGGAACAGGGCACTCACCTCTCCAGGACCCAAACAAGAAAATACATTTGTCTGCAAGCCAGTGGCTGATTCTGGCTGTGTTCACTCCTGTACAATCCATGGTGGATCCTGCTCTGTCTCCAGCCCTGCAGAGAGCAGGGAAAAGATTTCAAAATCAACTCTCATACTGCTCGTATGGGCATTAAGTATCCAAGTGGGGTAAAACATATGTGGAGTCACATTTCAGAGCTGACATCCACATTTTCATGCAGTGGCATCAGAAAAAGCACATTGTGCATGACCCAGGGACATTTGTTTCCCATCTGCAGAGGAAATTCTCAGCACTTTAAAGGTGTGAGGGTCCTTCCCATGGGAAAAGGGGACAGTGAATCTGGGAGCCAAAAATGAAGTTCCCTTCCTCGTTTCTACAGTGACTTTAGTGACAGGGCTTTAATGAAGAGTTTTGACAATATACAACATTGTTATTTGTTGGCTCAGCTTTATGGATGTATTGCTTCTCCTCTGCTAACGAGGGAATAGGGATCATCATTTCAGCTGAAAGACATGCAAGTGCAGGAAGGCTAAAAATACACAATTTTATGCAGGCATTTTTCTAACCAGGCCCTAAATGTCTTCTTCATAAATCATTTGCAATTATGAAAAGGGTGAGAACTCAGAGTCTTGATGTGGCCATAAATTGAGATACCCAGATTGCAGACACAACCATCCCTACCTGAGCATAGCACTTAAAGTGAATAAATGGAGAGAAGGAATTGCACATATTGTAAAGTTATACAGTGCAAAAGAATTCCTCAAGGAATACAACTTCCTGAGCCTATGACAAGGAAATCCAGGCCAGGCATTAGGGAAAAGTGAATACATTTCAAGGCCAGGCAGAATTAGCAAGATGATCAATCTGAATAATACAAAGTGCCTGAACTCAGCCATATTTTCCAACAAAGTGGAGTAAGTGTGACTCTGTTGTGTGATCCAGCACCAGGGTGAGGGCCTTGGGTTATGGACACCAAAGTCATCTGCATGAAAGGCTTCTCAGGGCACCAGTTCAGAAAAGATTCAAAAGCAAAGAGATAATTAAAGCCGCAGGTCAGCATTTCCAAATCACTGACCATGACTCCTGGGGGAAGAGCCATGCCAGTGGTGTGCCCTGGCAGGACACTCAGCTCTGCGAACCCCTGTGCATGGGGCAGATGGATATCAGTGCAAGGAGTGGCCTGCCACAGCTCCTGCTTTCACCAGCTAAAAGTTCCTTACACCCAGTCCTAGACTCTTTGCTTTCATCTGCTCAAGATTTACTCCCAAAGTGTGTTTTCCCAGTGAAGTTGCAGGGCTCCCTCCTGTTGACACCATCTCCAAGCTGTGCCTCATGAGAAGACCTCTGGAAGGTGCTGCAGGATGGGCTGGAGGAAATCTGGGTGCAGGAAGCAGGGCTGCATGTCTTGGAACTCAGGAGTCCAGAAAAAGAGCACAAACACAAAGCTTTGTCTGTGAAAATGGCCTGTCAAGAGAATGTGGAATAGGAGAGCATTTGGGATGGTGTCTATTAGAAGAAAATAAGAAGACCCTTGTCTTTGAGTAGAGAAACATTATTTCTAGCACTTGTATCCTTGTAGAATTACTTTTCTTAAACATAAGTCCATGCTCTTCTGAAGATGCAGCCCAAGAAGTTGAGTCTGGCATGTGCAAGCACATCTTAGTGATTAACAACTACTTTTTGCACAGCTCTCAGAGGTGTGCTGTGACTTAATAGTTCAAACATGTTTATTGGATCTGAATAAATCCTTGTGGGCCACTCAGAAGTGACACAAAACTCACAGTGTTAGCCCAGTGACATTTCTAACAAGTCTGAAGGTAGAATTGCAGCTGATTATAGTAATGAACTTTGGTAGAGTGGTTGTCCACAGGCCTGGAAATGTGTATTTCATTGAATCCTAGGCATGAGAACAGTGAACATGTAGTCGGGTGAGTTGGACAACAGAGGTTTTCACTGCAGGAGGGTTTGTCACCCAGAATATACCCAAGCACAGCATGGATAAGCCAGATACCAGCCCTTTTCCTCTCACTGCCACTTCAGATGTCAATCACATGCAGCTCCTGATTTAGAGCAATCCGTGCCATCACTCTTGTGAGCTGGAAGTGAGAATGCCTGTGTGCAGCCCAGGATGCCAGCACAGAGTCAGGGCACATGGTGTGAAAGGTGTAGGTGTAGGGCAAGTGCCTGACACCATCATCCCCTAACAAGCACAGCTTGCACCAAGAGCGAGCTGAGCACACAGGCTGAGACTGACAAACTTGGTCAGAGATGGGCTGCAGCCACAGAATTCATCTTCCATGGCTCAGGGGAAGATGAGCCTGGAGCTGCCATTCAGCCTGTTGGAGACAGGCAGTCTCACAGAGACACAATGGTTTCCTGATCCAAATACCTACATGGGCACATGGCGCTCCCAGCACCTTCCTCTTCCCCTCCCATTGTCCTGACATGTCCTCATCAACTCACTCCAGTTTGCATTGTGTTTGGAGAAGCTTTGCAAACATTCCTCAGCTTTGCTGGGAATTTATTTCTTCATCCCAGTTTCTGCTGAAGGTGGCCTAGGAAATCACATGTTATTCTGGGCTATAAGGAACTATCCATGGCTAAACATTCCCCTTCCACACCATGGCACGAAGACAAAAGAGAAATGGAGAATAAATGCCTCAGTTAGGGTTGAGCAACAGAGGGGTGGTTTATTCCTCTACTGCTGGACTCTCCTTGTGGTGCAGGGACACCATCTAAGCTCCATCAGAGGCAATATGCCACCACCTTGTTCCTCATATCTGATACCATGGGAACTGAGTTATGTGATTTCCTAGATCACATCAAAAGTTACTGGCAAGATCCCACATGGAATAAGTCCCTGAGACCCAGAAGTACCAGTGAGCAAAAGGAAAAACAGGCTGAAAGCTCTGCAGAGTCCTCCACTCGTGCTAGAATGGGTATTGATGATCATTGGAACGCTGGTGTGGCTCAGGGCAGACTCTGTGCAGGCACGTCTCCATTGTGCTCCCAGTGCATTCCAGAGCCACCTCAATTCCTGTCAGTGTCTGATTATCCCTCCCTTCCCTTCATAGCTAAAGGAAACACTGGAAATGCCAAGATTTACTTTTGTTTATTCTGTCTTTATCCATCTCTCCCTCTTAGCTAGTAAGTGCTGCACAGCCTCTGTTCTGCCATGTACAGCAGTAGTGTGTGAATAATAAATAACAATGATATGCTTTCAGCCAGAAAATAAACCCCATATGTGTCCTCAAGTATCTCTTTTCTCTTGAAGTATTCATGCAAACATTGGTTCCAGAGACTGTTATAATCCTGTTTACTTGTCAATGCTCGGAGTGAGCATGTAATTACAGTTCCACTGTAAGATACTTAACATGTAATTCAATGGCAAAGAGCTGCCACGTTATTATAGTCTTATAAGTTTGGATTTATGCCCTGAAATCTAAATTAGTCCCAACAATTTCTGTTCAGAGGAGGATAATTTAATGCAAATAATATCAAGCTCACCGAAGAGCAAATTTTACCAACACAAAAAAAAAAGTGAGCAAGTAATTTTAAATTTTTTTAAGCTTGTTTTGCCACCACAGTTTTCTTGGACTTGAATCTCACTAGGCAGGCAAAGGGTTTGTGTTTGAGTTTGATTCCAAAGTGACATTAAAAGTATCAGTGGCAATCAGAAACCTTGGGAATCAGTTCTGTCCTTGAAGATAGACACAAAACTTCTGTCACACATCTCTTACGGTGATACTAAAGTGCGACCTTGATGTCAGTCCTGAGCTAAAAGAAAAGGAACTAAAGGAAATTATAGGCATATCTAGCCTTTGCTCACTCATTCACTCTGGTGTAGCTGTCTTTAGGATCTGTCATTGTGCTACTGCCTGTCAGAGCATCATGATCAACTCCACTAATTGGGCCCTGCCTTTAAAATAATCCATCCTCAGCACCGCGGTACTTCGCACTCCTACGGGCCTGTTCATTCAAGACTCTCTGAGGGCTTTACATGTCCCGACTGCTCAAGCAATGCAATGTGCCCAAGAATTTGGTCAGAGGCACAGCAGGGTAGCTGTGCTTGCCACAAGACACTTGCACACTTGTCTATGGGCACAGGCTGCTCAAGGAGCAGAGGGAGGACTCCAGCTCCTGGCTGCACTCCTTTTCTGCCCCATGTTTTGTATGAGCCTCAGTTTCCCTTTTGTAAAAGGAACTTCAGTCTTTCAGCCTCTCCAAGGGCAGTCTGACACAGCCATGGGACCACTCAAGAACAAGTGAATTATCCATGGCCATGGAATTGCCTGGGTCTCCTTCACCACCTTTCAGCGAGGCTGCCCTTCCCAAGCCATCCCCTGGCTGCTGAAACTCATTGGGTACAAAAATAAGGCAGGCACTTTGTTCCAAGGCACAGAGGCCACAGCTGGGCTGGGAGCCCATGGGAGTCATAAAACCATGGGCAGAAAGTCCCTGGAGAGGAGAGGAGAGGAGAGGAGAGGAGAGGAGAGGAGAGGAGAGGAGAGGAGAGGAGAGGAGAGGAGAGGAGAGGAGAGGAGAGGAGAGGAGAGGAGAGGAGAGGAGAGGAGAGGAGAGGAGAGGAGAGGAGAGGAGAGGAGAGGAGAGGAGAGGAGAGGAGAGGAGAGGAGAGGAGAGGAGAGGAGAGGAGAGGAGAGGAGAGGAGAGGAGAGGAGAGGAGAGGAGAGGAGAGGTGCTGACAGCCCGGGGTCCCTGGTACATCACCTCTTGGGGTCTCACATGCATCTGCTGGAGGGTTTGAGATTTGCTGTGGGGGTCAGTAAGCAGCTGGGCTGCTGGATTTCCAGCGTGCCTGCCAGGTTCTGGCAAGCTGGAGGGGATGTGTCCCCATGGAAATCATGCAGGCACGTGGATGAATGTGCAATATCCTCACGTGTGCACATGAACACATGGGGAGAAGGGAGAGGTGAGTGTAGCACTGGCTTGGATGCATTTGCAGAAGCACAAGAGGACCCCAGGAAGAGAGAGGAGTGACCAGCAACACGGAGGCCATCACCTGAGAGCCACCACACACCCCTTGGAAAATGCCTGGCCATTTAGCTCTCCTCTTAGCAGCCCTCCACTCGGGTTTAGAGAGAGCTCGCTGATGGTCCAGGTTCATACAGCAGTTGCATTGTGCCATCTTCTGGTTAAAGGCTGAGGACTCCCTCTCCAGGAGCCCTGCTTCCCTCCAGCACACAGGGAAAGGTGTTTTCTTCTTATGCCTTCAAGAAGTGATACCTGGAAATGTCGGGGCAGCTCAGCTGCTGTGGTGTAACATCACTGCAGAAAAGAGCCACAAGCCCAAGGCAGTTTGTGAGGATCACAGGGACAGAGGAGGGGCCAAACACAGCCCTGCTCTGCCAAGCCTGATGTTCTTGCCTCCAGGAGAAATAACATTTGAGAATATCTTTTCAGTGACGCACTGAGATACCCTTATACCCACTTGGCTGAACCTCCTGTCGGTGATGAGCAAACCCTCAGGAAAGTTAAAAAGAAAGTGGACTCAGCAGGGTCCTCAGAGATGAAACATGCTCATCCCTCAGTAAGGAGGATCACAAATATCCATAAATGCATGAGGACACATGTTGAGAGCTGCTGCCTGTTACTCATGTGGATCATGAACATGGGGAACTGGATGTTCCCAACCCACCCATTGCTGCAGAAAAATGAAGATACAAAACTGCAGAGGGATATATGATCTTGGAAAGAGAGCTGTTTGTGGAGAAATAATTGGTCTGAATGTGCAAGCCTGAACCAGATGCAAAAAAATTAACTGACAAATCCTCTTGTTTTTCCAGCAGCACAATTTATAATATAAGTTTTAAAACATAGCCCCTGAAAGAGGAGTAATTTCCAACACTGCCACGTCACACCCAACCCTGACCTCACTTGCACCAACACAGCTCACTCGATTTCAACAGCAGCATTTCTCCACCTACCAGGATCACTTTGCAGAAGTAGGTGTGCAGGAGGATGAGTTCAAAAGGAGCTAATTAGGCACAAAGACAGACAAATTAGAAACAAAGACTTCACTAAACACTGGTTAAGCAAACACAGCTCCAGGGATGATCCGTGCTAAGGTTTGCCATCAGCAGTACTAGTGCGAGCTGGATGAATTAGGTGCACAGCAGTCCCCACCAAAGAGCTGGCACATAATGGTGTTGCTACAGGAAACAGTATGAAAGGATGAAATCACCTCCTGTTCCAAGAAAGGGAAATAGCCACTGCATTTCAGACACTGCAGAGCATGGGACCTGACAGACCTGTGGCTGCATTTGCCATCCTATTTAATTGTTTTAATGAGCTCTGCAAATGTGTTTAGTCTCAAAATGTCTTTTTATAGTGTTCTGAAATTTGAAGTAAATTTCAAAAATTCAGGGTCATTTTGAAAGCAGTCTGCTGATGTCACACACAGGTATCGACCAGTGTTAAGGTACTGTTTTGCTGTCGGCTTAACTGAAGCTGGAGAAGCAGGCAGAGATTTTTACAAGATTTGCATGACTCCAGCCTGGTCTGCCCACTTATAATCTGCCTGCACTTCCTGACATGCTGGGTATCTCTTGAGCAAGTCTGTCATCAGGAGGAGCTATGGGAACCTGTCCAGATTCTGCAGTGATTCTGTCGGTCCGTGCCCTCAGCGATTTGGCACAGGAGCAGTGGGAGCTTGGATTGCACCGTGCTGCAGCCCAGCCCTGTGTGAGGTCTCTGGGCATTGCATGGGGAGCAGGAAAATGCTTCCTGAGGCTGAGCTCACCCTTGCACCCTGATCACCAACAGCAGAAGAAGGATTTTGGGTCTGAACTTGGATGTTTGGTGGGTACACATGAGAAATGAAGCACATCACCATCTCCCAGCAAGGAGCTTGGAGCTTTGCTAGTGTCTGACCACTGCTGTTACAGTCATCTCCCAAGAATAAGTCCTGGCCTGCTCATTGCATCATTGCTTGAACACCCTGGTAGTAAAATATGAAGTGCTTTTTCCCCCTGCAAGTGTACCAAATATCAGGCCCCCTTAGGTATCAGCTTTTAAGCCTTGCAGCATTTTTCTTTTGATCATTTCTATGCCTACATTTCTATGATTGTATAGGCTAAGACTAACTCAAATATTTCATATGGGGTCAGGGCTGTGGGCCTCTGAAATCAGCAATCTAAACATGTAATTATTTTGTTGTTTACTGCAACTTTCAAACTTTCTTTGAACTGTTTTTTTCCCACTGAATTGACTTATGGGTTGTTGTTTATTCATTGCTGCATCAGGTTTTCCTCCTCTCCACTACAGTTTGGCTTTGTCCTACACTTCTGGCATCACAAGCTGACAGTTCAGGTTTTCTGCCAGGTCCTCTGCAGCACTGTGCATTTTGCAGGGTCCCTTGGCCTCGCTCTCCCTTCCTAAAGAACTGTCCCACTTCATCCCATCTCCATTCACTGCTCTGACTGCTGCTGGAATTTTTGACCCATCTGTCTCTTTGCCATTTTGCTTATCACCTCCAGCATTCCACCCTACAGGGGAGCTCATGTCCCTGGTGAGGCCCCATTCCCTGTCCCCAGGCATTGCAGATGGTGCTCACAGCCCATGGATCTCCCTGAGACCCTCTGGGACCAAGAAAGGAGCAAGATCCCAAATGACCAGGCACTGGCATGGTCTTGAAGACCTGAAATAAGAGTCACCTCTACTGCTGACCTCCTTGGCACCCTGCAGTGCCCAGGGGAGCACCAGCAGCAGCAGCTCTCTGCTCTGGTAAATACATAGTCTGAGCAAGGGTATTTATATGCAGTCTTTAGCATGGTGCGATATCAGACATGTCATGGGTGCACTAGATTCACTGCCTCCACCAAACTGGGAAGGCAATTGTACAGTATTTTTGGCATGATTTGGTTTTAAAATGGCCATGTTTTCTGCTGGTCTGCTGGTGATTGGACACTCTCCTGCCAGTTGTTGCACAAACTCCTTCAACAGACTGTGAAGTCTGGACACTTCCCCAGAACAAACAAGCTAATTGCACAGAAGATGCCAAGACCTGATTTCACTGTCTCCTTAAAGGCAGGTGCCATGTTTGTTTGCAGCCAGTCTTCAAATGTCTTTGACCTGGAGTTTCACTGACTTAATTTTTTCTGGCAGTTTTTTCTCTCTAGATGCATGATCCTTTCATGTTGTCCAATTCCCACTGGCATCAGAGAGAATTTCGGCTGATCTAGGGCTAAAGGACACAGCCCTGGCTTTTTTTAGCTCCCCTAGGTGCATTCCATCTATTGATTTATGTGAGAAATGGTTGCTTTGCCTTGGTGGAGAAACAAAAACACCCAAGTGTGAAAAGACAAGGCGACCGAAGACACAATGGTCGTGTCGTTCCTGAAATGTTCGTCTCACTGCAGAAACAACACTCTGCACTCACACCAAGTGATAAGTGAGGACACAGAATTAGCCAAAATAAACCTCCTTATCTTAAAAAAATTCAGCTCCCTAAAGCCAACCTGGATCTGATCTGTGTGAACAACAAGAGAAAGTGCAAGAATGCCGAGATATTTCTTAAAATAATATTACCATAGGACCCAACAAAATATAAGCTCTGCTCACAGAACAAAAGTTATTTGCAATTAGCTCTGATATGATGCCCATGAGAGGTCAGATGGAGAGCAGAGCACTCACCCTTCTACGTCTTCCACTTTTAATTTGCAAACGTAGACAACGATCCTGTTGGGAGATACCTTGGCTGGACATCAAACACCAAGTGGTTCTCATTGTCTGTGAACTTCCCTTCAAAAGCAACAGGACCCCTCCTAGCATGGAAGGAGGCCTTTGGTTAAAATCTGTGTATTAGACTGAATTCACCAGTACCACTGAGGCAAGGATGACCCCCAGTGTGTGGCACTGGTTAAGGGGCTTCATTCCAAGCCCTGGTCTGATGAAAAACTTCTTGTGTTGAATAAATTGTTTTTCATTAACACTTGAGATGTTCTTTGTGTATGACTGTAAATCCCTCTTGGACACCAAGTCAAGCCCTCAGGTGGTTTAAAGAGGCATATGACAGAAAGCTCAGTAAGGTCACTGAGTGTGTGGCAGGGAAGATGTCCCACACCATGCCTTGAAATCATTCCTCCTTGCTCCCCTGATCCAGCATCATGGATGTCACCCAGAGGGATTTGTCTTCCCTGCACAGTGCAAACCCCTCCAGCACCAGACACAAACGTGTCTGCCCCAATCCTCCTCCCCACCTACAGCACATGGATCAGCCCTGGGCTGGGACATCTCTCCCCCTCTCCTGCCTTGCTACGAATCATCACTTAAAATCCACTTTCCTTGCCTGTGGTGCAGTTTGCCTTCCTTTTTGCACAAAATATAAATGCAAGGGGGCCCCCACATACATATTTAGGTTCTTGTACCCCAGACTGCTTGTACAGGCTTCATCTTTCTCTTTTAGTTAACATAAGCTGTCAGGAAGAAAAAGATGTCATGTCATGAAAATGTTATTATCCACATGGCTCTGGTAGTTGACAAACTGACACCTCCATGTGATAAATGCAGGGCTTTGCATGGGATGAGAGTCCAGTGCAATCCCACAGGAGTCAAGCCCATCAATGAGCTCAGACCAAGAAAATTCTGCTGCTTTGCCAAGTATTTTGCAGGGAGAGAAGATTTTCTCCTGGGACACTGTTTCCCAGCAGGACAGAGGTGAAATGGGACTTGAGTTGTGCCCACTGAAGCCCATGTCCAACTTGTATGCCTGCTGGAAGAATTCCAGCTTCACAATCAAACCACCAGTGAAGCAGAGCATCCTCAGGGAAAGACTGTTTGTCCTTTTGTGCCTGGCAGGGAATCTCTCAGCACAGTTTCAATCACACAACACAGTCAGCAGTAATGTGGACTGAATTGTTGCTCCTCAGGGGTCTGTCTGCCAAGAAAACTGAGCAATGACTCATGCAGTGGCATTCAGAGTGAGGGAAGGGAAGGACCCAGAGGTGAAAAATTATTCAAAAGCACAGAGGTTGAATTCCATGGGAGGACAGGTCAGTCCCACACACAATGCAGGAAAATGCCCTTGCAGTGCATCAGGGGGATGGAGCAGAGCACTGGGTAGTGCAGAAATGTCTTCTCCTTGGACTTCTCCTTCTCCTAAGGCAGAGACAGCATTGCCATGAAGAGGTAAGTGATAAACATCTGATCCACCATGAACCAGGATATCCAGGGAGTTTGGATGGTTCAGGGCTGAACCTGCTCATTGGAAAGTAGACTGGTGGCAACCAGTGGAAATGTGGACTGGAAATTTTTGCTGAATTTATTCCTAACTTACAGGAACTACTCAGTGGGAGCATTCAAGAAATGGGCCAAGATGGGCTTTCCTCAGTCAGAGGTGGAAAATTCATTAGACCCACATCTTGTTGGGTCCACTGTGACCCATGCAATATCTGTGTTGGAGAGAACCAGATGTGCTCCAATGATGTTTCTGGGAGATGCACTAGATGAGCCCTTGAAAGCAGGCTGCACAAGGGGGAGAATACATCCCCTTTGCTTCCAGAAACATTTGCTTTACATCCATTACTTTACTCATAATAACTCTTCCCCCCCACACCATTTACAGAGCCCAAGTGACCCATCTTTTGCATTTCTTGCTGCTTTTACAAATCACATGTAAAAAAACTCTACCTTCTTTCACATGCACTGTTCAAAGGAGAGAGTCAAGCAAGCGAATATGGAAAACTGTTATAAATCCTGTTATAAAACCAGTTATAAAACCAGTGGCTCCTTGTTACATCCCTGTCCTCTGCTTTCTTGCATGTCTTTGTCCATTGAAGTCCCTCCCTGCTTACATACCACCCTCCTCCAGCCCAGGCTGGGCATCTCACAGGAGGCAATGACACCTTGGGGGCCAGGAAGGGCCAGGTCATTTTTACAGGAAAATGGGCAAGTTCTGGAGAGATCATTCCCAAAGAGGCAGTTTTGCCTTGAAACTAACACAGAGTACATGTCTGTGCTTATGGGACACCTGACACTGCCAAAAGGAGGTTGGAGTGGGAAAACAAACCACCCCCAGCCCTCAGCTTGCTGCCAGCACCAAGTGTGTCCAACTGCTGCACTGGAGAGACCCCACCACCATGGAAAACTGGGTCAGGCTGCAGCCCTCCCACAGCTGGGCATCAGGAAAAGCTACAGGGGCAGGTTCCAGGGCTGAGTGGCAGCCAAGCAGGGCCCCTCTGGGCCAGGGCTGGGGTGCAGAGGCTGGGGCTGGCTCCTGGGCTCACTGGAGCAAGGATGGGTTTGCTTTTAGCAGGGCAGGGGGTGCAGAGGCTGGGGCTGGCTCCTGGGCTCACTACAGCAAGGATGGGGTTTGCTTTTGGCAGGGCTGGAGGAGTTGCTGGCGTCATGGCCAGCTGCTGAGACCATGTCTGGGCCCAGGCACTGATTAGAAACTGTCCCAGACAGAGCAGGGTGAGGGCAGGCGGGGAGAGGGAGTGATGGATTAACCCATTTTGAGTCACACACTTTATGAAGAGCAGGTTCCTTTCTGCTCCAGCACTGAGTTACGCTAACAGGCATTGCTGAGACGGGTCCTGAGTGAGATTTATTTATCTTGAATCCCTTTAAACATTTCAACACTCCATGGCTGTGCACCCAGCAAGCCTGTGAAACCACATGCCTCACAGTTCCTACCCTCTCCCTACTATTCCCTCCTGGCTGTTTCACTCCCTCCTTGCTGCAAGCCAGATTTCTTGTCAAAATTAAAACTAAAGGCATAGGAGGCATGCACTTGGCTTTCCCCTGTGCCACCTGGCAGGGCCTGGTCCTGCCTGGGGGTGGTGGGACCTCTCATCAGCACATAATCACTGCTAAAAGACCCCGTGGCCTCCTCTTTTTTTCAAAGTCCAAGGCAATATGGATACTGGGGAGCAGCACAGCATGGGACACAGCATCTTTGAAATGGTGTTTACTTTGGAGTGCCTTGTGCTGCACACAGGATGTGCCTTGAGAAGGGCTCCTACATCTGCAATCCATCACCCACAGACCTGGCTGAGGAGCTGAGGCTATACAGCCCATTTTTTAACTTCGCCATCCACCGACTAACAAAACACAGTGGGAATGGTTTATGAGCTGGCACTGAATGGCACAGCAGCCCCAGCACTCTTGTTTCCATCCAGCACCTTTGTTTGAAGGATGCACTGGCACCATCTGTACTCCCTGTTAGATGTGCATAAACTGCTCCATCCACTTCAGTGAGTTGCAAAAATGGAAAAGGACAGCAGCTTTTTTAAAGATATTTTTGCAACATGAACAACCAAGGCACAGAGAGTTACCCTACCCTTTCACTGCTGAACTGATTCTCCTTTCTTTGAACCTGAATTGAAGGGGCATGAGGTTCAGCCCTACTATTCCAAGCTGCCTAAACATCTTCCCCCCACCTCCAAAAACATGAAATTCACTATCCAACAGAGCAAGAGTTCCTTGGGAGCAGAGGTGAACATTTCAGCCTCCTTCCTCCCAAGCATCCTCAGTACCTTCACCAGCCTCTCTTGCCACACCAGCTGGTAAATTCTGTGCTTTGCTATTTTGTTGTTTCTACCATTTCAACATTCTAACACCATTTAGAACATTTTCATCCAAAGATCACAAAGTGCTTTACAAGGCTTAGTTAATTAAGCCACTGAAGTATTATTACATCTCTCTTATGGAGGAGAAAGTCAAGCAGAGATGTTAAATGGTTTGCCAAACGTAATATGAGTCAGTAGCTAAGTTGGGAAAAGAACCCAGGAGTCCTGACTCTTAACCCATGGCTGTAAACCATTTTTCTCTATAAAACAGAAATTAGGCAAGCAGAAGGGTGACAGCACAGCTTTTCATTTTATTTGAGCTGCCTTACAATTAGGACAGCAATAGAAATATGGATTCTTAATCTTGAAACTTGGAACATTTGTTTGAAATTGACTGTGTGGACATTTTGGGGCACTTGCTGCCTTTTGAAGTTCTCACATCGTTGTCATATTTGAAGAAACTACTGTGATAGCATGAGTTATGGGCTTGTTGCAGGAATGAGCGCTGTTTTATCTGGGAAGTGAGAGCAGATCATTGTAACATCACTTCCAAACAGTCTGACAAATTTATGACATATTCCTGCTAGCTAAAGGCATAAAATCCACCAGAACAAGTTACTGTTTGTTCTCCCTGTTACTAAAAAGGAAAAGAAGGGAACATAAAGGTGAATTCTCTTGCAAAAAAGGACTCTTCCACCAGCCCAGCCCAGCCCAGCCAGAGGAACTGCTCCAAGTCTAAAGATAAACACAGCGATAGCAAGGGCATTTCCACAAGGAGGCCAAAGAATTTGAAAGAGGAAGGAGTAACTGGGACCCCAATGAGCCATTTGCCTGTATCCTGCTGTCCATAAGTTTTATAAATTATGGGAGAAAAAATGCTGTGTGTAACTGAAAGCTGCCCCCAGACACCAATAATTTGTCTGACCCGCATCTAGGCGACCAATCCGCTCAGCTCTAACTACCCTTGGCAGCCTCGTGCCGCTCGTATTTTTACATGGATGAACTGTTCTTCAACAATTTCCTCCAGTGTGCTCGCAGCACAAACAGGCTTTTCTTTGCAAGCAGGTATGTGTGCCTTCTTTTTCCAGTTATTCCTTTTCTCACACACGTGATTCATGTGGCTATTTGAGAAAAAAAAACACCCAGCCCCCGCGCTCCTTCCTCCTAACAAGCTACAAGCCCTGCTGCAGTTTTATGGCACAGGCATGGAGAGCTTTGCTTAGGTTTGGACTTTCCTGGTTTAGAAGGCAACAGCATCACATTTTTCTTCCATTTCTCCAAGTCCTATTTCTATCTTTCCCTAACATTTGCCTGCAGTACCATGGTTTCTTATTCGAGAAACTTACAATCATAATAAAAGCCAGGACTTACAGTTGCAAAATTTGCATTGCTTTCTGGGGTGATTCTGGGGCTGAATGAGACATGCAGAAAAAAATCACTGAGGAGAAGGAGAGATAGCTGGGAAAGCTGTGCCATCACCTCTTTAAATCCAGAGCTTTTGTCCTATGTGTTTGCTCCTCATGGCTAAACCTTTAGTCCTTTGGGTCTATGAGACAGAAGATGTGGTGGGAAAAGCATAAAAGAGAGAAAGCGGATGGCAAGGGCACTGTCAGACACACATTGATATATGAATAATATATGTATTTGCTCTTTCTGTGAAGGAATCCATCATAAGCACCAAATGCCCCATGACCTCGGGGTCTAAGTGCAGGATTTAGGGCCTTGTAGAAACGTGCCCTTGCTCTTTATTTAACACCAAGTGGGATTGTGCCTGTATGAAAGCAACACATCCAGTGGTTTCCAGCAGACATTTTGATGATGGATTGCTGGCATCACTTGTTTTCTTTTGAAGGCAATTCATTTATCAGAGACAATTACTCAACTGATAAGTTCAGTGTGTTCAGCTGTTCGTGGCTACACAGCAGCTACAGGCCAATAAATATGAGCTGCAATTAGCTTGATTAATGATTTCAGATCACTAAACTGCAACTTTGTTCAAGATAAGGCTCTAGGAAGCTTTTCTGCTGAATCTGGCAAGTTTACTGGCGTTGGTGACACTACCTTCATTGTAAGCACCCCAAGCCAGCAGCTCCTTCAGTCTGAGTTTGTGATAAAGAGAGTTCCAGTCCTTGGAATTTCTGAAGAGCTCAGCAGGTGTTTGGTGGGGGAAGTACAGAGACAGGGAGCCCCCTCCCATCTGCCACATTGCAAAGTGCTAAGGAAATTGTTTCCAAATGTCCCTTAATTTAGAAGTTTACGAAGTTTGCTCCCTCCCCCAGCCTCCTGTTTTACTCCTCTGGGCTGCTGACCTTCACCTCCTCTGCCATCCTTCAGCCCAGCCAGCCCTGGGTGTTGTGGAGCGTGGAGCAAGGGCAGCAGAGCAATGCAGAGCAGCTTTTGGAAGCACTTTGTTTGCTTTAACATGTTGGCTGTCACCAGCAGTGCTGCAGAGGGACTTGCAGAGCAGGGAGTGTGCTGGCAGCAATCCCTCCAGGTGGGATGGCATTTGCCTTTCATTCATTTTCGGGCTGTAAGGAGCACGAGGGTGAGTGCCTGTGTGCAGATGCGTGCACCTACACGCTCTGCCTTGCTGCCCTCTGCTAAAGAATCAACGTCACTGATTGCTGTGCCACAAGCCCAGACTGGTAAGGACTGTGCTTGTGGAGGAGCAGTTTCAGAATTACAGCCTCTGCTGAGCTCTAAGTACAGGCTCCAAGCCATGAAACGAGCTGGGGTTCACCCCTCTCTACCCAGTGTGTTTTACACAGACCCAATCCCACCTCCCACTCCTCCCAGCAAAGGCATTTCCAGGCAGAAACCTGTGGAGATTTGATTTCAGTGGTCTGGGAAATGATGTGATTGGCATTTCACTTTGGATGGACATCAGGTGAAATTCAAACCCTCAGACATTCCAGTTATAAGGTAGGCACTTGCCTCAACCAGCTCACTGAGAGCCTGGAAGTGGGGTGTCCTCCCTGAATTCAGGGGGGAAACACAAACCATTTGGTGCTTGTAGGAATCTGCTGTTTCTGGGCTCAGGGCAACACCAGGCACAGGGACAGGGCTGCAGCCCCAGCCCTTTCTCCAGTTTAGGTGCTAAATTAGCTCTGCGGCTCCTTCTTCCCAAGCTGAGAGTCTCAGGTCGCCTTCCAAGGAAGAAATATTGGGAGAATGCATCCACCACTAGAGCAAGGGTCCTGCAGCTCCAGTGTAAGATTTGCTTGTGCAGCGCAAGATTTGGGGTTCAGTTCCAACATTAAGATGGGGAAAAACAGTGCAACAACTTCTGCATTTCACCTCCAATCATCTTCAATCTGATCTCTGTGTGGGCACAAAGAATGAGAGCAATGGAGCAACCACAGCCATGAGGAGGAGGAGAGGGAAGAAGAAGAAATCTTACTCGCTCACTCCATTTTCAGGGCACTTCCCTCATTTCACGTGACACATCAGAGGAAAATACACTGCAGCTGTTAATTTAATGCCCCTCTCATTTCTCCATTTTACCCTGAGAATGCATTTAAAACATAGCATAAATATTTGGAAGTCAATACCTTTCCCTGGGATATTTCCTCACTAATGACAAGTAACAGGTATATTTTATTAGCTCAATTGGAATTGCTTTCTTCCATACCAGCAATCCATTTGTCAGCCACAGCCAAACACTGAACTCTTTACCAGATGTCCCCAGGGGCTGAATAAAGGAAAAAATAAACCCAAACAAACCCATCCCAAACAGTAGGTACACAGTTTGTGTACTCAGGGATGTGGATGGGCTCATCTTTCAGACCAGCCTGAAGCCAGGAGGGCTCTAACGAAGCCTCCTGGAGGAGCCTGAGTCCTGGGGACCATCGCTCACCTGCTGACCTGAAGGGCTGAGCAAGTATGACAGGAAAAGAGGAGAACAGGAAAGGAGGCATTGTTGATCCAGAGATTTGATAGAGGCCCTGCAAATCTGATCTTTATTACAGAGAAAAAGGAGATTTTGGTGTCATTCTTTGTAATCTATGGCTGTTTGGTTACATCATGAAACGGAAATATGCCTGTCAGAAATGTCACCTATAGCTTGGGGGGTTGGTTCAGATGAAATCTAAATTTTTCCAACTTTTAGCATGCTTCTGGGTTCTTGGGGTACCAATGTGCCAGTGTCACCCCAAGGAAAAGGTTGACAAATTTGAAATCAATAGATAAGCAGCCTTGAGAAGAAGATTAAATGCTGAGTAAAGGGTTTATGATTCTCAAAACTTTTCAAGATTTCTTATCCCAATTCTGGGGCATTTTCATCGCAATCCTACAGTTTTAATCACATCATCAGGTTTTTACTGGAATACAGCTGTTTTGCAGTTTATGTTCAGCAGATAAATCTCCTCCAGTAAGGAAAACCCAGAGATCTGAGACAAATGTGCTCAGAAAGTGGCCAAGAAATGAATAAAGCCAAATCAATATAAAGGACACGTGGCCATATCCTGGGCTTGGCTGTACCGGAGTAAATTCCAGCCCATCAGCTTTGCTCTCCCTGACTTCAGACCTGCAAAGCCAAAAGTGGTCCCTTCATCTGCACACAAATAACATCTGAAGCAAGAAGAAGATGGACTAAGTGGGAAGATGAGACAAAAAGAGAAGGAAGGCTTCACCAAGATGAAAGGCAGGACTGGTGACAATCTGGAGACAATTTCTGAGTCAATTTCCACAGCCTAGTTTCTACAAAAACACAGTTGTGGCACATGCACTGTGCTCCATCCCCTGCCCACCCAACCAGGATTTTAGCAGGCCAATGATAACAATCCCCCCTGATAAGAGAGTTGTGCCAAGGTGTACCTCACTTGCTGGGGCACAATCAGGATCCAGATGAAATTGCAAAGGTGAAATGATGAGATACCAAACCAGGTCACAGAGAAGGGCCAGGCTGAGTCCAGGTCATGCTCTGAACACAACCCACTCCAAACCAACCAGCTCCAGTGGCAGAGAGGATGGTTTGGCTCAGCATGGAGGGGAACATGGTGTAACAAGAACAGGGAAGCCCCATTTGACCGTGGGCTGCACCGTGCCCACACAGAGAGGAAAATCAGCAGAATGGACAGGGGAAAGAAGAATCCACCAGAAGCTCTCCTTGAGGAATGCTCTCCTGATGGAAAGCTTGAGGGGTTGTTGAGACACTGATGAGGTTTTTGCTGTTTTGACCTGGACTCAGGGAGTGGCCAGAGGCCAGAAATGTGAAGGTCTAGCCTGTGATTTGGGTTTGAAGTACAGAGCATGACACCTTCAGTCCAGCTCTCCCTCTTTTTTATGAGCCCCCTCTAACTACTGAAAAGCCTCAATGAGGTTTCTCTTGAGCATTCTCTTTTCCAGGCTGGACACCCCCAGCTCTCTCAGCCTGTCTCCATATGGAACGTGCTCCAGCACTCTCAGCATCTGCATGGCCTCCTCTGGATTTCCTCCATCAGGTCCACATCCTTCTTATTTTGGGGACCCCTGTACTCCAGGTGGGATGTTACACGGAAAAGATGTGGAGAATCACCTCCTTGGACCTGCTGGTCACACTTCCTTTGAAGCAGCCCAGGATGCAGTTGCCTTTCTGGGCCGCATTTCAAGCACAAAACAGGGGGATAACAACTGGCCACAACTATTTTTTACCAAGCAGGCAAAAGTGGGGGTGGGAGCCTCCCAGCCCCTACAGTGGGCAGGGGGGTTTGTTGAATCTGTCCCACTCTGCCGACCCCCAGATCATTTCCCCCTCCAACAGCTGCAGCCATGGGGGACAGCAGGGCACGGAGACACACAGCTGTCCTTTCTGATCCCCACACAGCCCTGACAAGGGTCTGGCTCTGGGACCAGCTCTCCTCAAACCCCACTCCTCATGAGCTGTTCAGGACAATTTGCTAATTTTCTTGTTTTTCTTTTTTTCTTGCCTCAACCACATCAGTTTGGAGAATAGGACATGCAGCCGCTGCTCGTGAATTTTGCCTGTTCCACTGCTTTCAGCTAGCAAAGCTGCAGGGCAATGGGAGAAACACACAGCATTTACAAAGTAATTTTTGCATTTTAAATACTCCACAAAAATATATTTCTCCTTGGCCAGCACCCCATGTCTGTGAGATGGTTTCCAGCACAAGCTGCTCTTGATCTATACCCCCAGCATGTGAACAGCAATGATAGTTTTTGCATAATTCAGCTGTCATGAAGTTCTTAGAGCAGTTTGTTAAATCTCTACTGTAAGGCTCATGTAAGTCCTGCCTGAGGGAAAGGGTTTGGGCTGTCTGCCTCACTTTTCTGTGTTTTGGAGGAAAGGGGGTTGTTTCTGCCAGTCAGCTGAAGGGGATTTGGTAACAGGAGAGCTCTCACGGTGGTGAATGTCACTTCTCACAGGGAGGGCTTTTTCTGTGGCGAGCTCTGCACAGCTGGAATCTGAATGGAATAAACCTACAGACTGACCAAACACAAATGAGCTTTTAAAAGATCTGCGTCGGATTTGTAAACCCTGGTCCACAAAGACCTGGCTGCAGGCACGAGGACAAAGGCTTTAAAAGAAGACTCATCCTCAAACTGGGTTGGATTCCCCAGTACAAAGGGGACCAAACAAGAGTACTAACTGCATTTCTCCTCTATTTTTTTTTCCGGTTTAGTTTGACCCTACCCATAGCATAGTTTCCTGGCCTGGCTTGATGTAAATGGCAACTTTATAAAGTTGAACTGGTCTTTTTCTAAGGTGGAATTTAATTTATTTTTTTTTTATACAAAAAGTTCAGTATTAGACGTAATCACTTTTTGGCATGCTATCTAAATATGCGTTTTCTTAGATTGATTGACTCCGTGTAAAGACCTAAAGGGAATAAGGTTCTGCTATTCACTATTGTCAAAGCAATACCCCAGAGTCCTAAACAAATTTGCTGTGGCAAAGGTAGGAAAAAAAATAATAACCCTGCTATAATTATGTTGCCTGAAGCTACTGCTCTGACACCACAAAACTGAGGTTTTCTGTGCTGTGTAGGAACTCAACTGATACATTTTTCCCTAATGCATAGTCACTTTCTCAATGGGACAGCATTTTCTCCCAAGGAGCATCCCAAACTGCTCAGGTTACAGGGGGTTAGGTCTTGGTGTTGCTAGAGAAACAGCACAATTGTCTCAATGTGCACAGGGTAAAGGGGCAGGAATGCTGAAATGGAGAACCAGAAACTGCCCAAAATGCAGCCACATCCACACCAATGGTCCTTACAGCAAATTTAAATCATCTCGAGTTCAGATGACTGAATTTGGCAAAAAATCAGCATCATCCCTGTTCAGCCACTTTATTTGTTGTAACAATTAACAGACCTGTTGATGCAATTCTGAAAACTTCAAGGCTGATGCTTTGAGATCTGAGCAGGAGGTTTGACTAGCTGGTCTAGTTGGGGGATTGGAACTTGATGATCTGTAAGGTCCCTTTCAACACAAACCACTCTATCATTCTCTCTCCAGACATCCCCTCTCCCAGCCTCTCTTCTCAAAGGTTGTGTGCAGGTCTGTTCCTTCTTTTGCCACCAGCAGGGCTTCAGCACTTGGCTGACAAATAAAAAACCTGCCTAGAAGGGATCACTTGACTCAGGGAAAAAAAAACAAACCCACTGTCATTCTACTGTTTGAATGTTTTTGCTTATTAAAAGAAATAAAAGTACTCATTGTCATAATTGCACAGACTTTTGATTTATACACTATTTTTTGGTCAAAGGTGCATGTAGTCTTAAAATCTCACACAGACAACATGCTATCAATGCAAACAGCCTGGAGCGTTTCAGGACAAGCAAGCACTGAGAAACAAGATTTTTTTCAGAGATTAGTGAAGGCTTCCATTTGAATTTTCATAGAGAAATTAAGTCTAATTTTATCTTTGTACATAAGAAAATACTTGGGGTCAAGAGATCAATGTCTAGATCTATTACAAGTTTCTTTTTTTTGAAGACCATGGGAATAAACATGTGCCAAACTTACCCCTCTGCTCTATTCTTTCCCAGTTATCCAAGAGACATAAAGTGTTTTTTAATTAGATGATTAATTATCAAGCCACCAGATCGGTCTCACAGCAACTGCATAAAACCAGCTTTACAAGTTGTATCCATAGCACTTCCAGGAAGAGTCCAGGAAAGCAGATTTTGCACATGACCCTGATGAACAGCAACAGTCAACTGCTTCTCCTCACCTCTTCAACTCCTCTTTTTAAGCAAAAGCTGTTCCTTTTATTTCTGATCAGCCTCATACGTGTTGTCCCTATTTCACACTCAAACCATTCTGTTATTCAATGAAAATGGCATTTAAAGTCAAGGGAGCAACAGAGCAACAGCTCATCTAGGCCCTGGGCTGCAAATCTGTCAAAAAGAAAATTTGGAATGGGAAAAAAATTTTGGAAGGCTTCCATGGCAGTGTGTCTCTGAAAAAGTTCCCATTCACTGAAGCCACTCTTTGTCTGCAGGATGTGGGAGCAGTGGAGGACACTCAGGTAGGCATGAGCACTGCTGGGCACCTTCCCCAAACTGTTACAAAACTTCCCCAAAAAATCTTTGCATTGTGGCTAAGGCAGAGTATTTAACAATACTGCTACCCCATATCATGGAGGGATATGGGGTAAGCGTAATTTTGATTTTAGTCTCAACCTGAGTATTACTGCAGCTTTTCATCAGGGAAAAATATTTAGTTGATCAAAACCACTTCTTGTCCTTGTTGCCAACAGGAGGTAACAGGCAGGGAGTTAAAAAGGACCCTTGTTGCTCTATTACAACCCTCATGCTGCTGGCTTGGATGCTTGCAGGGAAGCTGAAAATGTCCTTACAAGCCCTGGCCCTGCTCTCAGTTTGGCTATTGGGACCTGGAGGAGAAAAGGAATGTGGGTGAATGACCATGAAACTTATCATGCAATCAGAACTTGGTGTTCTTACCCATTTCCAAAGGGGGAGAGGGGAGCCAGCCAGGAAACAGAGCGAGACCTAAAAAACACACAAACTAAATTTGATTAACTGAAGAGGAGGAAAAACAGCAAGTTAGTCTCACTTTGAAGGTTTTATGTCAATGCACAAAAACACATTTGTATTTAGGTTTCCAGGCCTAAAGTAGCTGTGGGAAGGAAGAGGGGGCTTTTTTATTAAAAATATTTATTGAAGCTTTATTTTAAAGAAGCCCTAGTGCTCTTTGAAACATAGCTTTGACAGTGTGGTCTCCAGGTGGAGATGAAATCACATCTTATTGGCATGATGGGGATGGGGAGACAGAAGGCACTGAATGTTCATAGAACTGCAAGAACACATTTGCAGAGGAAAGGGTCTGTAATGCACATGGATGACTTTTTTGGACACCACAGCACCAAAGCAAGATGAACCCATGTGCATCATGGAGTGAGGAGCCGTAAAGTCAGTCCTGCTCTTATCCAGAGCACTGAGATGCCCTCGGTCACCTCTTGGATGAGGCCTGGAAAGGACACTGAGCAAGATGATACAGAACTGGGAGGAGCTGTGGATGCCCCCAAAGGCAGGGAGGCCCTGCAGAGAGACCTCAGCCAATGTGAGGGCAGGGCAATCACCCACCATGTGAGGGTCAGCAGGGAAAGCGCCGCATTCTGCCCCTGGGATGGAGCAGCCCTGGGTGTACGGACAGCCTGGGGAGTGCGGGGCTGGAGGGCAGTGCCAGGGAAAGGGACCTGGGGCTCTGGGCAGGGGAAAGCTGAAGGTGAGCCAGCAGGGCCCTGGCAGCCAGGAGGGACATCCCTGTGCTGGGGACATCAGGCCCAGCATGGCCGGCCGGGCAAGGCAGGGATTGTCCCGCTCTGCTGGGGCTGGGGCGGCCTCACCTCCAGTGCTGGGGCAGCTCTGGGTGCCACAAGGTAACAAAAACATCAAACTGTCAGAGAGTGCCCAAAGGAGGGCACGGGGAGGGTGCAGGGCCCTGAGGGGAAGCCGTGTGAGGAGAGGCTGAGGGCACTGGGGCTGTTCAGCCTGGAGGGACAGAGAGGAGACCTCAGTGCAGTCACAAATTCCTCCTGAGGGGAACGGGAGGGACAGACGCTGATCCCTGCTCTGTGGTGACAGTGCCAGCACTGAGGGAACGGCCTGAAGCCGTGCCAGGGGAGGTTTGTGTGCGATATCAGGAAAAGGTTCTGCCCCAGAGGGTGGCTGGGCCCTGCCCAGGCTCCCCAGGGCCGTGGGCACAGCACCAGCCTGGCAGAGCTCAGGGGGTGTTTGGACAATGCTCTGGGCACAGGGGGTGACTCTGGGGATGGGGCTGGGCAGGGCCAGAGCTGCACTGGATGTCCTTGGGGGTCCCTTCCAACTCTGCTTGTTCTGTGATTCTCTAAATGAGTGCTCATGGAGTGCTCCATATAATTTAGACTAGAAAGGTGGCAGGGCCACATCCTACACTTCTTTTGGTTGTCAAGGGAGCACAGCCAAAAAGCACCAGCCCCATGAGTGTTCCTGCACTTGTGAATGTACAACATCCCTCATGCTATGAAGTCAGGCAACCCCTGCACAACTGAAAACAGCCTTTGTTCCTCCATGAAGGAGCACGTGCTGCCCCTGAGCAATCCACAGCCTTGCTGAAAATTCACATCACCATTCCCATGCTTGCTGCTCATGGTCTCCCAAACTGTATCCTGGGCAAAATGCACATTGGGCCAGACCCATGCCCTCTCCATCCTATACCCAGACCATTGTCCCCACAGCAGGCCTGACCTTTGGATGAGAAATCAGGGGTCCTGCTTGCACCACACTTTTCAAAGTGCACATTAACCCTGATTGTCTTGGCTAACTCTCTGGAATTTCCTTCCTTGCCCCGGAGACAGAGCATTCTGTGGAAATGAAAATTAATACTTACAGGCGACTAGAGTTTGGGTGTGTTTTCAATTATATATTGAAAAAAAAATAAAAAGAGAGAGAGAGAGTGGAAATTCAGTGGCTGTTACAAATAAGCCCATTTTAATTGTAAATTTATTTAGCAGGAGGTGGAATTAATCACCTAAAAGTGAATGGGGGGAGAGCCCCAGTGCTGCACACAAAGCGAGGAAAGTGCGAATCACACAGTTGGCATGAGATCCCATTTCAGTTTTGTTAAGTGCAGGGGTTTTAAGTCCCTGAATATCTCACTGTTCTTTCCCTCCTGTTCTCCAGAGGGAGAACAAATGCAAATGGTGTCGTGTTAGAAGGGGCTAAAAGGGCACCCTGTAATAATCCATTGCACGAAACCCCATGGATCCATCAAGGAGGGAAGGTGTAAGAGCCTTCAGGAAGCCTGCAATAGCCTCTGTGTACACATAACACCTCCAAAGGAATTTTCTGCAGCTACTCAAGAACAGACCCAGGTCTATTCACCCCAGTTTCACCCCATAGCTTGCACATGGCTAGGCAGCCCTCAGAGAAGCACAACAGAGGGCTGTACACACCAAAATGACCCCAGCCAGATGAGAAATGGGCTCTGTTCTTTCTCCCCTTGTGCTGGTGTTGGGTTTGACAGTCTTTCCACAGCCTGTACCCCACAGCACAGCGCAGCAAGAGCATGAACAAGCCCCCAGCAGCAGCCAGTCACTTTATAACTCTTCCCCACACCACACCTACACCTTTTCCACACCAAGCAAGGACAGGAGAGGCCAGGCAAGAACGTGGTACCCACAATTCTCCAGCAAGCTCATAGGCATGCCAAGTCCCAACAGAGGTGGCCACAGCACAGCAGGCTGCAGGCAGGATCCAGATCCCATTTGTGGAGAGGAGGCTGAGGTGCAGGTCAGCTCCAACATGTCTTCCACACACATTTTCCTTGAAGACTGTGAATTAATTTTGCATGGGCAATCTCTCTGTCATTTCAGATTCCTGCTCCACTAACATTCAAACTTTAGCTGTGCAAATAGGAGAAATATGTTCCATGTTTCCAGCCAGTGCTTATCACATCAGTGAGCATTGAAACCTTCTACTGTCAATGAATTTGTTCAGCTCCTCCTTGAACCTGCTGATCCTGTCTCCTCGAGTGCCTGTGGCTGCACCTCCCCTGATGTGCTGGCAATGCTCTCCCTGATGCACCATTGGCCTTCTTGTCCCCCGGGGCACTGCTGGAGAGCTGCTTGTCCACCAGGACACTCAGGCCTTCTCTGCAGAGCTGATTTCCAGCAGGTCAGTCCCCAGCCAGCAGTGAACTGGGGTTATTCTTCCCCAGCTGCAGAACCCTCTGTTTGCCTCTGTTGAACTTCAAACAGTTCAGCTCATCCATTACTAAGAAGCTTTTTTAAATTTGAATTGCACTCTACAACCAGCAGCTCCTTTCCAGGTGTTGGTTATAATATTTCCATTTCCTGTAATGACTCAATCCTGAGAACAAAGTTTATGACCAAAAGGAGAGGGATCACCAGGCCACTTAGTCACCTCCAGTGAGCAATCTGCACATGACACTTAACTACTCTGTTGGGGTTTTTTTAATTATTAGTATTGCAAACTGGCTCTGTGATGCACTCTGTGTGTTGCCCAAGTTTCTGTAGGAAAACCCAATTTTGAAACTGCTACATGCAGGAACAAATATCAGCTGTGACAATGAGAAAAACCATGGGTCTAATCCAAGTGACCACAGCTTGCACGTAGAGTATGAGCAATCAGTCAGTTTGACTCTTGAAAAACATACACCTCTCTCAGTTACAGGGTTTATCCTACAGGGGGAAAAATAAATCTCTTTGCAGTGTACGAGTAGGACTGAGGGTCATTAATCCATCGGTTTGGCCAAAACTTCAGGCCAAAAACATTTTGTTTGTGTGTGTTGAAGCAGTAATTTTGTGCAGGTTTCCTTAGATGTGAGTAAGATATCAATCCTCCAAAATGCCATGGAAAGCCTCACACAAAAGCACTCATTTAGTTCTTGAAACGGCAAAACTGATTTTCTAAGCTACTTTCTAGGAAACACTCTGTGAACCATGAAGAATTTCTCAACAGGAAAAGAGCTGAGCAGAGGGTTTGTGACACTAAAGAGAAGCTCCTACTGCCCCAGATTTGCTGCACAGTCTGTTAGCTCACAGCCCTTCCAGAACTAGTTCTTCTGACACTCTCCACACCAGGGAAGTGTCACATTCCCCATGCACAAGGGACAGGCCTTAGATACCCAAAGGGTACCAAGCAAAACAAGGTCACCAACAGATGATCCTTGGTAGCACCTTCACTGCTGGGCATGAATGCCTCACCACAGGAGAGGGGCAAAGAAAGATAAAAATAAGGGAAAAGCAACAATTACAGTGACATTGAGCAGCTGCCAGAAAGGCTGAGGGGCAGAAGGTAGATTATGCCACAGAATTAGAGGCTGTAGCATTGCAGAAAGGTAACAGCTCCCTGCACCATGAAGGCACAGGCTGCATTTGAAGATTAAACTTGATGCTCTCCCTAGGATTCCAGCAGCCTGATACTTTCACTACAAGCTCATTTTCTGATGGAATAAAGCAAGATTTCAAGCATCCTTCTACAGAAAGTTGTCTTGATGGACAGTATGCCCAGGGAAGTGGTGAGATCACAGCCCCTGGTACTGTTCAGATAACAGATAAATGTGGTGCTTAGGGACATGTTGTCATGGTGGACCTTGCAGTGGTAGGTTAATTAAGTAATTGGACTTAATGATCTTAGAGGCCTTTTCCAACCTTAATGATTCCGTATGTACATGCATGGTATGTACAGATTATAGAACTGGTTGGTTGATAACTCCCATATTGATAGGCACATCCAGATTGATGTGATCTGCAAAATTCAAATTTTCAAATTATTTGGCTTAAACATGAGACACCTGGGGAGAAAAAGGAAAAAAAAAAACCTTATGATTTTTGAGGGATGGACAAGAAATTTCTGAAAGTGGGGTCTGGCCACATTTTCAAAAGATGTGTGGTGGGCTTCCTGTCTGCATTGAAAATATGTTATTACTATACCACATGCTGACTGTTTGCCAGTGAAGGTATGGCCAATCCTGCAGGCTGTTTGCAAGCAGAACATAACCAGTACCTAAAAATTATAAGGAATTACAGAGCTTAGGAACATTTGCAGGATTTTCCTCCTAGTGCCTACATTTGCTATAGGCTCTTTATTTCAGGGTAGCCTCAAAGCTTCTGTGCAGTTACTCACCCTGTGCTGGCTGACACAGCCATGAGCCTGCCAAGCACCAGAGATGTTCACGACACTCTCCTGCCCACACCCCTTCATCCCTTCACTCTCTCCATGCAGCTCCAGTTCAGGGCCAGGAAATGAGTTCAGTTTCAAATACTGGCAGTGATGCAACAGTGATTGCACCTGCCCAGTCAAACCAGGTAAAAATGATTCCCATGTGGTTTCCTCAGAGCAGCAGCCTGGAATCATGGTTTGGGTTGGAAGGGACCAGCCTGGTTCCAACCTCCCACCATCCCAGGTTGTTCCAAGCTCCATCCAACCTGGCCTTGGACACTGTCAATGATGGGGCATCAACAACTTCACCGGGCAGCATGTGCCAGGGCCTCACCACCCTCACAGGGAAGAATTTCTTCCATAAAACACCAGACTCCATTTCACCAGGTAGAAAAAGGCTTTAAACAAAAAGTATTTATTTAAAGATTATCAATAGCACTAATTTACGTGCTATTCAATAGGGATATGTGGGTGCATTTGTTACCAAATCCCAGATGTTAAAGCTCACTCAGAGCCCACTGGGGCTTTGCACAATGTTCTGAGCACTGCAAGCCAAAAGTGATGCTGGTAACACCTTCCCCTGTTGTGTAATTGCACTGAAGAAATACCAGCTCTTTCCAAATTTTAAGAAAAGAAGTAGGAAAAGAAAAGGATAAAAGGGATTATATAGATCACCTGCCATACGTGGGGGAAATGCACAGTAAAAGAAGCATGATAAATCCTTAGATCAAAAAGGAACATTTCAGCTGTAAGGAATTTTTTGATGATGTTTAAGCCTAAAGAAAAGCTATAGCCAGGCACACAAATATGATTATGTTGAGAAGTGCTGCAGGTGGGTATTACTAAAACAATGGCCACGTCAGGAATAGAAATTTAGGAGGAGAGTGAAAGGACTGGTATGAAGGCATCCCAAAGACAAAAACAACCCATGACCCCACCACTTGCAACACAGATATCAATACATGGGAACCAAATCCCTTTGGCACATCAGCATTGTGCAGCCAGAAACTTGTGAAACTCGTTCCACAAATGCAGCACAGGAGATGCAGCCAGAGCATGGAACACAGAGAAATCACACCAGTGAAAAGTGGGGTTATGGACAGGGCACAGCAAATTAAGCCAGGAAGAAATTAAATTGAGAGGAAGCAGGAATGGGCAGTTAGAAATGACAGTGCAGCTGCTGCTGTGAACTCTGCCCCAAGAGGGCTCTCAGCCTTCAGCAATTGTCTTTCTGCAGGTATCCCTGCTGCACTTCAAGAGTGCACACCCTGTGCGGTACCACAGAAAGGGCTCAGAGTCCAGCAGGATGCTCTATTAAAAAAATAACATAATCCAAATTAACTTGGGTTGCACCAAGTTCTGACAAACCCCTAATGACAAAGGAAAGGAAGATTTCTCCATCTATACATTGCAAAAACATTCCCAGTCATTGCCACTGCTCCTTCATCAACAGCCCCCTTTCCCTTGCATCTCCCCATGCAGCAGATTGTGCTCTCCTCCCTCCACAGACCAACATCATCCCACAGTCATACAATCACACAATGCCAATGGCAAAAAAAAAAATGGAGTATTCAAAGCCAAGTAGCAACAGATGTCTCATTTACAAATTGCCACCATTTCACAAGACAGCAGGGAAAAATGACCAATTTGGAGACTTTCATTGAAGTATTTAATTCCCTTCCCTGTTGATTCACCAGCATAAATCTTACATTGTGATTTTGATGAAGGAGGGGTAAAAAGGAGACTCTTTTCACCCAATCCACTATTTTAAGGATGCAAGACCATCCTCAATGCTTTATGACAAGGTCCACTGGGCTTTGTAGGCAGCTTTTTTAACTTGCATGGCTGATAAAATGAAAGAAAAAAAATCACCTTCTCAGTCCTGCAACATACAGATTTATGTTATGGCATCTGGATCCTTGGGGTAACCTAGCACATTATGCCAACACTTGGCCAAATCTGGAGGAGTTTTTCCCTGCTCAGCAGAACTGTTTTACTGCAAGGCTTGTTCTTCAAAGCCCCTCGTGCTGCCTGTGGTGCCCTTCTGATCACAGGATCTTTGTGTGACTGTCACAGTGTCATAAACATCATGTGAGGGGGGAGGCTCAGAAAGCAGAGTCTTCCCAGAGCTGCAACGCTCCAAAAGCAGTGCTGACAATACTCCAACCATCCCAATTCTGCCAGCCAGCTGGATATGCCCTGGAAAGCACCTCATCTTCCAATTTAAGTGTCTTTTCATCACCCCAGTGGCAAATGAGCTCCAGCTCTATGAACAGCACTGGCCTCACAGAAACCCTGTGTCAGCCAGCCCATCACAGCACATGCAAAGCCCTTTCTGTGAGAAAAGGACCAGAGAAGTGCTCAAAGGGCACATGTGGACAGTCAGCTGCAGATAAGGATTGTGTTTGCTCAGACATACACAAATTCATGGTTGACTAAGCACAAAAAATATCATGCTTACCTGGGAAAGGCTATAAATAATCCCAGTGGATGGAGCACACTGCTACAATTTACCTGTGGAGCTGAGAGCTGCAGTATCCATCAGACAATGCTAATGTCCTCAGATTTTAAGGGGTTGTGTCTTCAACATCAGCAAGTGCACTGCTCCTGTAGCATATTAATACTTCAATATCAGTGAGACAGCTGCCTCTTCATGTACCTGTGTCCTCTTCCCTCCCAGGTGAGCAATACCAACATTAAATCTGACATGTCTGCAACTTGACAGAATTATTGTGCAAGGGAGAGACTTCTCAAGTGCCTCTGGCTTTTTGCACATAGCCACACAAGGACATGCCCTGTGGCTGTGCCTGGGAGCTCAGGACACACAGCAGCCCATGCACAGCCACGGGGCCATTACAGGCATCAGAGGCACTAAATTCATGGAAAAACACCTGCAAGAGTCTTCCTGGACAAGATTTCTGGGTAAGAGCAAAAACTGGCTGAGATATGGAAAGACATTATCTCCGCATGAGATAGGAACCTCAGCATCCCATCCTGTCGGTGCAGGCAGAGCCCAGATGTGTTATCCACTTCACCCAGGGAGAGCTGAACATCAGATCAGGAACACAAACTTGTGTCAAGACCTTGCTCTGTCCTCAGGCACGTTAAAGGTGATGCATCTTCCACAGCTATCAGGGAGTTACACAGCTCGCATGGAAAAATATCTTCATAAAAGCAACAATCCCAAGGGCACACCGTGAGTATGGGCCCACCAGAAGATTCCAGACCATTCCTTTCATTAGGGATGGGGACAAACCCCCAACCCCCCAAAAAATTATATATATAAATATATTTCTATATAAATATATTTCTATATAAATATATATATGTATGTATATATGTGTATATATATATTTGATCTGCAGTGGGAAGGGGAACAGGCCATGAATGCCCTCCTTCAGCTGCAGTTAACCGAGGCTCCTCCTTAGCCTCAGTACACCAAGAGGGAAATTATTTGAGAGCCTCAGGGATAACTGGGTGGGTTTGGGCTGGAGGGAGCAAATCTTCCCGCTACGACAGCCTAATAGTACCACCTGGTGGAGAAAGCCAAATTTGCTGTGCTGCTCCGGAGTGGGGCTGCAGAGGGTGCCAGGAAATACACTGAAAGAAGATAAAGATGTAACAGGACTATTCAGGCTTATTTTCCCATAGAAACTGAATTTCCCTCCCTTTTCACGAGGCACTCAGTGAGGGTGAAAAACACATTGGGACCAAGCAATTTAGTTCAAGTGTCCCACTACAAACCCACTCCCATGAGGCCCTTGGTGTAGGGCATGCAGCAGCCTCCTCTTGAACTGCTTATTTTATTTTATCACCAAAAAACCAACCAAAAAAAAAACAAAAAAAAAAAAAAAAAAACCAGCCTCCAAGGATTTGTCAGGAGGCAACCAGGCAACCAGGCAGCTAACATCAACCCAAACAGTACAAACAAGTGTCTCTCAGTGATAGGCATCTCCAAGCAGAGAAATTTCACAGCTGAATGTTAAAAAAAAATAAAAAATCAAGGCCTCTGAAATTTGAATTAACAAAAGAATTATTTGGAGAATGGCCTGGATGAAATAGGAAATATGAAAAGCTACAGAACTAGAGGACTAAATAAATTCCTATGTCTGCATATATCTAAGTTTTGAAGTGTTTAATTAGAGATCTTTCCAGAATCTGCAGACAAAATGTTCATTTTTGACAATGAAGGGTTTCATTACACTTAAGTAGCCTCATTATGCATTTCCATCCTGGTGTTGAATCAATTAAGCATGGCAGCAATAAAGCAAAGTGGAACTAAAACTAATGTTCTAGTGGGAGCTAAATCACCAGGGTTATTCAGAGTGAAATGTTGCTTAAGGAGACCCAGGCAGAGTTTATTTACTCTGGCAATTGTCCCTGTGCTGTGCCACGCAACCTGGAGAGCCTGACCTGCTGCTGCACCCCTCCAAGCAGCAGCAAATTAAATCCCTAAATCGTGGGAGGTGTTTGCACTCTCATAGCTAATTTAAAACTCTGAGTAAACTTATTTTTTAATGTATTATACAGATAAGTCAAATAAATATGTTTTAATAATATATATCTGAAACAAAAATCTATCTAAATTAAAGTTCTAAGGGAAAGACTCGTTCAAAACCAGCAATATCTTAACAGAGAAATGGTAAATAACTTCCACTTTTTATAAAGTTGTGCAGTGCAAAATCCTGAGCAAGAGTTTTGGCTACTGCAAATCAGACACTGTTGACTTCTATTCAACTTACAGACTCCTCCACAATTTGCCACAGCCACTAATTAGTTTACTAAAGACTCCCTGCCAGTTGTGAACCCCTGAGATGATGGAAGTTGGAGTGTTGGAGTTTTTTACCACGCAATTAATTTTTCCATGTGTTGTTTTCTCCCCTCCTTGCTCTTGGCTCAGCTCACGCTGCTCTGTCTCTGGATCAAGCTGAGCTCAGCTCAAGCATGGTGCTGCAGCTACGTCGTGCTCAGCCCAGGGATTTCTCACCAGATGTCAATGCTGTTTATTAAGAGAAGTGATTGTGAACAGAATTGCTCTGAATTTCAGCCAAAATAGGCTTTCAAATTGCTCAGGCCCTTCAGATCTGCAGGAAAACCGAAGTTTGGGTTTGAAAGTTTCAAAGTTTGCAACAGAAAATGGAAGTGCTGGTGGGAGGCAAGTTTGGGGCATGAGCCACCCAGTCTCTGTCTCGACAAAGGAAAAATCAGATTTTACCTCTGAGCCTTTGGCCCTGGGTATCTTGTCAGTGACAGGGGAAGAAAGGTATGAAGCAACCCAACCAGATCCTCAAGCTGTTGCTGTGGCATCCTGCTGAAATTAGAATACTCTGGTTTCCCACCACTGCTGGAGACAGGCTCTGTCTCAGTAGCTTTTGCATGGAGACATTTATTTTGTGAAAGTTTCAAGTCAAAAGCTTAGTGCTCCCCCTCGAAAGACAATTTCATGAAAATATTTCCTTAGATTAAGTAATTTTAATAGCATCCCTCTAGATACCATTTACATACCATTTGCCTGGAAACAGACCAGCTTCCAGTAGGAAAGCAGGCAGTCCTGACCCAGCATCTCCCAACCATCCTGTGAAGACAGAAATGAAATTAATCCCTGGTTGACTTCCCAAAAGTTGCACAATGAGATAGAAAGTCACACCAACTCCAGAGCCAGAAAACTATCAAACTGGGGAGCAGAAAACCACACCACTGCTTCTTCCCCTTTACAGCCAGCAGGAGCTTGGCCACTGAGCAAGGAGGGACTCAAGGTGTTGGGATGGGGTGAGGGGTTGATGTGGAGGATGGAGGCCCTGGCTCTGCAGGTCCTGCCAGGGTGGGCTGTGAGGAGCCAAGGAATTGGGTAAGAAAACAGCCTGGCTTGTCTCAGAGTCACGGCAGCGATACAGCCCTGCAGAGTGTTCCCATTGTAAGGAATTGGCATTTTCTGATGGAAAAAAAATAGTGCTCAGCCTGGAAGCAGTTCTGTAGTGAGCACTGCCAGCACCCACTGCAGTCAGGGTGTTTGAGGAGCCTCTTGCTTTCTCAAAATGACATTTCAGAGCCCAGTCTTGGGCTCCCCTGTTCTCACCCATCTTGGCTGCTCTTCAGCTTTCCATAGGATGGATCAGCAGCAAATCTTGTGGCCACTGTTCTGTCACCACATTTCTCTTCACAGAGGAAAGCAAGGCACAGTTCTTCCCAAGAATATTTCTGGGATTCACATTCTCTGAACCTCAGAGAAAGAAAACACAATTCTTATCTTATTTGCTGTGCCTGTGTTTGTGCAAAAGTAGAATGCAAAATGGAGATTGTTTACCCAGAGTGATGGAGTTTTGTTTCCTTGGCTAAGTGTGCATGTGTCAGGACTGTCAAGTGACAGTCACAAGATTCTGTGCAGTGGAGTGCAGTGGAATGCTTGGCAGATTCAGTTTAGATGTAATGTAATATAGTACAAAAATAATATAGTATAATAAAGTAATTAATTAGCCTTCTGATAACTGGAGTCAGATGCATCATCCTCTCCCCTCGTCAGGAGCAGAATACACTGTGCTGTTCTGTGCTGGGGTTGCTCCACATGAGGCATCCACAGTCTTGCTTCTTTCCTGGATTTGGGCAGATATGAGGTTTGCAGATCCTGTCTCAGGAGGGGTTTTTGTTCTTCCATGTCATTTCTGCTGTTGTTCAGGCTCCAGGAAAGAAAGTATTGTTGTTTCCCAACCCCTCTCATGCTTCATGGGGACATTCCCAGCCTGAGGCATCTGATGAGATGTTGGAAAGGCAGAAGCTGCCCACTCTTGCCCATGCAAAGAGTACTGGAAAAATTATGTATTTGGCCCTGCCAGCAGCGTTGCTTCTGGACTTTCAGGGGTGCAAAGCATCCTGGTGATGCCTTGTCCTAGAGGACATCCTACATGGCTGGGTGGGACCTGCCAGGGCTGAGGGCCCAGCAGGAGCAGCAAGCTGGGCAGCGAGCAGAGGAGCTGCTCCAGCTGGCAGATCTTTACTTGTGCTACTCCCACTCAGCTCCACACATCTCCAAAACTTTAAGAAAGTTCAGGCCTGTCCACAGGCCCCTTTGAGCTTCCCCAGCAGAGAGCCCCACAGTTCCTGTCCTACAGCTCAGGCTGCAACTCATCCCAAATGCCTTTCTTCTGGGGAGGACTGTCAAGAGAACAATCCCTCTCTAGATGTGGCATCCTGTGCCCTTCTTGGACCAGCAGGGAAGCCACAGTTCCTTTCTCTTTCTCACAGGCATCTCTGCAACCTCTTCCAGTGCCTCCCCAGCCCCATCCCTCACTCTCCAGTCTGATTTTCCCCCCCTGCCACGGGCCCCAGGGAAGATTTTCACAGAACCATTTAGTTTGGAAAAGACCTTTAAGATCATTGAGTCCATCTGTTAACCTCACACTGCCAAGTACTGAACTGTGTCCCTACAGTGCTATGTTTACCTACTTTTTGAGCACTTCCAGGGACAGTGACACCATCCACTCCCTGGGCAGCCTTTTCCAAGGCTTGACCACCCTTTCAGTGAAGAAATGTTTCCTAATATCCAATCTAAACCTGCCCTGAGGCAACTTAAGGACACTTTCTCTTCTCCTGTCACTTGTTACCTTGGAAAGAGGGGTTTTCCAGCTACCAGAACACAACCATAGGCTAATGAGTACTCAGTAATGAGCTTTGCTGAAGACTTAGCCCTGGCAAATCTGCTGGGCTCAGGGCATGATGCAGTATTCAGGTCAAAGCAAGCAAAACCTGGTAGAAGAAGCGATTTGGAAACCCTCTGGAGCCCTAAGGATCACCTGTGTGCTTTGCCAGGGAAAAACAGGAGAAAAGTCATTTCATACAAGAAGGATTTTGACCTTCACTGCTGAGTTTCAGAATGGGACTCATCAGGGTTTGGATTTACAAAAATCAAAACTAGGACTTACTAGTATCCAGCAACCGGCACCATTTCACTGCAGGCAGCTGAGCAGGGTCTTTTCTCAGTCACACACACTGCAGACAACCCTAAAACATCTTCCCTGGCTCACCACGAGGCAAAGCTTTACCTCAGCTCAAAAGCTCTCCATTACCTGCCTTGTTCCCCCCACACTGACCTTCATTACTCCCACAGATCAGACTTCTCAGGCCCCCACCTTACAAACCAAGGTGAAGCTGAGGTGTAAGAGCCTTCCCACAGGTTGTATCAGTCTGGGAGGACATCCAGCTGTACCGCCCAGATGAAGGCTTGCTTCTGGAAATCGTGGTCCCAACAAATGTTATCCACTTCCCCTCAGTGTCCTCCATGAAACCAGCCACAGAGAGTCGGTGCCAAGGACCCTGCAGGAGGAAGATGCAGGAGGAATTTGAGCCATAGCATGTCTTGGGGCCCTGTCTTTGCCAGCCAGGGCCACCAGACCTGGACAGAGGGTTACACACAAGCAGAGCTTCCCCCTGTGCAGCACAGTCCTGGAATAGCTGAATATCCAGTGGGGAAAACTCTGAGCCCCAAACACTGACTCAAACCCAAAGGAGAGACAGATATTCAGACAGCATGAGATTGGATGGCTCTGTAAAGTCCAAATTTCACTTCCAGTGCTGCATACCAGACTCTGAGCCATATATGCCTTCTCCCTTATTACAGAGAAATTACGGAGAATATTAATACCAAGAAATGAATTAACAAAATCCAGTTTTTCCTTACTACTAGCTCCATCCCAATGCTCATGCCCAGAGTGGCTCTCTCTGCAGCATGGAAGCCCACTGGCACACAGCTGCCCATGTTCATACCAGTGTCCTCCAGGAGGGAGGGACACCTCCAAGCTGCCATGGGCTCAGTGCTGAGCCCCAGCCAGCTCCCAGGCTGTCTGCAGTGCTGGCCAGGGACTGACAATTCAACAGCACAATTGAGCTGCAACGCCTGAGGACATTCCTTGGCTCTGCTCAGCTCCTGGTGTAGCTGCAGTTCCTCAGAGCACTCCCTTCCTGCCTTTCATAGCCAAGGCCTCTTTGATGTATTTCCAGGGTAGGTTACAAAACTGCTGCACAGAGACCCTCACATGACCCCTGCTCAGGGAGCACTTCCCATACCCACCTCCTGCATGGGCACTCATCATTACACAAATAACGTATTTGTTTTTATTTCTTCTGCAAAAAGAGCACCAGGGAGCTCACCTAGAAATGGCCAGATTAGTTCTGAATCACTTCTAGCTGCAATTATATAGGAGGGGATGAGTCTTCTCCATGTCCTGATAGCCCTGGCTGCTCATTTCCACCTGCAGCTGGACATCTGCACAACCATCCATGCACCAAGAGCTGTGCCAGGTGTGCAGAAAAAATGCCTTTTCTGGAAGTGAAGGGGCTGGGTGTGGCTTGGAACAGCTGCACAAAATACTGCTGACCCAAGTGATGAGCAGCAGGAGATGGAGGAACCAGAGTAGGAGGCAAGGGCATAGCAGGCCAATATTGAAGATTGAAAGACAACATTGCATGCCATCACAAACCCATTGGTGACTGCCATGGCATTTGCAAGTTCACCTTCTTAAGCTGGCATTAAATTGTCTCTACAAGCTGCAGTCGTGCTGCAAAGTGCCATGCAGACACACTCTGCATGGAGAACATCTTGGTGAAAACAAAGCAAAACAAAAAATTAAGGAAAATAAAAGGAAAAAATCATTCTAACCATCCCAAGGGGATGGTTATATTTGGCCTAAGAGCACTGTGGGAACAAACATCAGCAGTACCACATATAGGTGTCAGTGCAATTTTTCTTCCTAAACAAGAAGTCTTTTGCTATTTAAAAAACCCGTCTTGTTCTCAAGAACATTCCATCCCTGAATTCCACACACAAAGCTTGGATCGGATGTCTACTATTCATATATTTTTTCCCTCTTGGTTTCAATATGAGCTGAGGAGCATTATCGGCAGGAGTTAGAGCCGGAAATAGGAAATGAGATGGAAATTGTTAACAAGGGGGAAAAATAGCTCAAGAAGGTTGATCCTTCTAAGAACAGCCACCTTTTACAGCCCAGGATTATGCAACACTCAGAGCAGGATCTATTCAGCAAAATGAAAATTCAAGACACTGCAGATTTTGATCATGCTGGTCAGCTACCCTGTTATTTGCTGTTTTGTTGTGCCTTACAAATGCAGAACCAGAAAGTTGACAGTCTAAGCATGAGGGGAATGGCAGGTGGCTACATGTTGTTATCTGTGTGAACAATCCAGGATGGGACAGAGGGAGAGGCACCACTATTCTCCACAGTTATATCTTTGTGCTCTGTGTATTGTGTTAACAAGCAATAAACACAAAAACATGGAGGGAGAAAACCCAACCACAGCTAAATCTGAGTTACTGCTGGTGCACATTAAACAGATGAAGTTGGTACCACAGGGCAGGAGGACACTAAATAACAAATCAGTGCTGCAGGCAATTTCCAGTGCTTCTGTCCAGTGATTTTCCCATTTGTGCTCTGCTGGTGTTAATGTCTAATCTTGTTCCAAATAATTTATCCTTCCTGAAGACCAGCGCTGTAGTCTTTGTACTCTCAATAAAAACCTGCTTGTGTGCTGGGAAATAGCAACACCCCACTGGCTGTGAGACAGGTTCTCAAGGGACACTGCAAGTACTTATTGCTAGTGGTTATTTACAGCTAGAGCAGAGAAAACCAATTGTTATTCTCTTCTTCTGGAGAAGAGTCTTACCCTGGGGCAGGATGATTTAGGAGTAACTACAAAAGAGCATGAGCAATTGGGTTTGTGTGACCTGAACAGGTAACCCCTTCTCTAAGATAATGAAAACTCCTCATGTGCAGCAACAGCAAAGTGAAACAGGCTTCCTTGAGCTATTATGAATGTGTCCTATTTTACACTCTCACCAGCCAGAATGAACATAATTACAGCTGCAGGAGAGTAAATCCTTGCCATATGCCAAGGTGACGATTTGCTCTCTGATCCTACCTTAACCTTTAGGACAGAATGCATCAGCAGAAGCTTAAACTCTCATTCCCCAAGAGGCAGATTGAACATATTATCAATATGTACACAGCCTATACTGATGCCATTTCAACATATGTTGCTGAAATTCTGATGTTTTGTTGGCACTACCATTTAAGATTCAATTAATACCCAAAGAGAATCCCTAAGCAGTGTGGTTTGGCACTGCCAGGAGAGTTGATGATGCTCCTCACTGTGTATCTCAAGGATAAAAGCCCATCTGGCAAATTGTGCAGTACAAGAATAACATAAATGTATATAATGGGAATTTAAGATGAGTGCTGATTAACTAAATGTGCAACAACCACAGATTTTAACTGTGGATTTGATCAAAATGGTGAGCATAATCCTAAGAACAGATTATTTAGTTATCTTAAGGACAGCTGTGACAGGCTGAGATCCTGTGGGTTTGGTTCCAAGAGAACAAAGCTAATTTTGTCTTTCTTGACTTTGGTATGGGTAGTTTTGGGATCCCTGCAATTTGCTTCAATTTGAAGGCTAAGCATAAATTCAGCAAAAATAGTTTTCCTGACTTCAGTTTAAAAACATCCTCAGTCATACAGGGACTACTGTGTTTTCCATCTCAAAATAAAGCACTCCACTGCCCAGAGAAGGGCAACATTCTCACCTACAATTAAACCCTATTCTCTCCTCAAAGTTTTATTCTGAATTGTTGCTGTTTATTCTACTGTCTTCTTTGCTTCTATGTACACACACAAATGGCATTTCTCTGTTCTTTAATACTGAGTAAATTACATAGCAAGGCTTCACAGGGGTTCCCCATAAACAACCTCACATTAGACATCCACTCTGCAAACATGCAAACTGCAGTATGGCTGTTTTGGTTTGGCTCCCACTTTAGGGCACATTTCTTCATATGCTGGTGTATCTTCCACCAGGGCAATGAATTTCAAACCAAGGGAGACACTTTCTGAAAAAGGATGAGCCTCATCTTGCCCAGAAAATTACAGCTTGAAGATTTTGTCCTTCAGCAGCCACAGGCACAAGGGCAGCGAGCGAAGGGTGCAGATCCTGACATTCCCTGCCAGAGGCACTGAGAGCATTTGCAGCCATTTGTCTGCTCTGGATGCCACTGTTGCGTGGATGAGATGGGAGATGTTTTCCAAGGGAGCGCTTGCATTCCCAAGGTTTATAAATGGCGTGTACTGTGGGAAATGAAACAAGTACAAGCAAGGGATGGAGAGGACTTCCTCTTGCACTCACAGAAACAAAGCCAGCCCTGGGGATTCCAGCTGGCATCACGAACCATCACATGTGTTATTGTCCAAAAGGCTTTCCAGCCTCACTGGTCTCAGGCTCTTCGAGCCATACAGTGCCCAAAGAGAGCTTCAGCCTCGGCTTTCCATTAATGAGTAGTGCACTGGCTTGAACTGGATTCACTCCTTAAAATTGTATTTTAAAATGTATTTAAAAGGAGTACTGGACTCTGTAATGAGCTGGATTAGCACCTCAAGGGGATAAAGGATGCACATCTATTTTATTAATCTTCCCAATGTATTAGAACCTCAGGCTCTGCACAGAATGGTACAACACAGTTTGGGGTTTGCAGGCTGAAGAATTCCTGTGGGCTGCTCAGTGCAGCTTTTTCCTGGGGTCTTCAACAGCATCTTTATTTCTCTCCTCTCTTTCTCTACTCAAATCTCTTCTAGGCATTCCCCAAGAAGAGACAAAGCAAAACCCTCAGACCACTCATGTTCAATCATTCCCCTAAAAGGGGTGGTCAGAGTGCACCCAGGAGCTTTTATTAATTTAGCTTTCCCACACTATGGTTACTTTCCTGCTTCTCCTGTGTAATTAGAAACTCATTTCCTGAGGGATACATGTCTCCCAGAGGGGAAACAATAAGAAACATTTGGTAATCACTATCCTATGCTATAAGTTTATTTTAAGGCTGTAATTGCTGGGAGCTCCGAGGGATTTGGGGGATATTTATTGTTACAGCAGAGCAAGTCAAAGTACTGGCACTAGGACAGAAAGCCTTTCATCCCTGGCTCAGCAATTCAAATCCAGAACAGGTAAACAGTGGATATAAGTTGCCTTCATCCAGTGAGCCCTCAGGGGTGAAGGTGACATTGGTTTGGCTGCCTTCATTTATTGCTCAGCAGGCAGATGCCAGGCTCCTGAGCCCACTGCCTCTGGGTGACCCCACCAATGTCTCAGCAGGACCAGCAGGAAAGGTGTTGGGAAAATTATTTCTTTTCATAAAACCAACTGTATGGTAGAGGGGCTTGCAGCCAAGACTAATCAACTGGAGTATCAACACATCCAAGCTCCTCTTCTCTCCTCCTCCAGATTCATCCTCTGGCTTTCAACAGAATGAACAGTGTTCTGATATTGCAAATTTACTCTGTGAATCCCCCATCTGAGCACCCCTCATGCAGCCAAAGGAAAACAAATCCTATTACTGAGCATGAAATCTTCACAGGCCTCACCAGCTGCAGGTGGATCTGCCCTGAGTATGGTTCTCACGCTAGACCCAAAGGTGTGGTGGATGTGAGACCTGCTCCAGGTTTATGTACTGAAACCCCCCTCAGCCAACCAGCCTGGCAGTCCTTTAGGGTGCCAGACCCCCATGAGCTGCTGGCTTTGTCCCTTCAAAGGCACAGGCAGCACAGACCTTCCTCGTGCTCCACTCCTGGGCGTCCCACACTCTCCATTGCAGCTCTGCACTTTGGGCCTTGTCTCCTGCAGTGTTGCTCCTGAGCTGTCCAAGATGTTTTCAGGCAAACACAGCACAAGAAAACAGTGATATCTGACACTGCAGCAGGGCTGGCCCAGCTCCAGCACAGACCTCAGGCAGGGCTGCAGTCTGGGACCACTCTCCATCCTTGGTTACGTGAGCCTGAGTCTCGAATACCTCCAGCAAATTCAGCACCACAACTGCACATGGAGGTGGCACATTCACAACCAGGATCTGGCTCTGCAGTTGCAAACACCTCTGCTGTGAAATTTGGCTCCAGGACAAGTGGTTATGTGGGCTCAGCCACCTGGCAGGCTGAGCACACACACCTGCCTTCCTTTTGGGGAGCCCTTGTATGAATTGAAGGCTTCTTCTCAGACCCAGTGACAGCTCCTGGTTTGGCCAGGCTCACCTTGGTTTTTTTGGGAATGTCTGAGGGCAGAGCTGAGCTTTGAAGCATTTAAACCTAAAAGATCCAAGTTTTATGAACCAGAAAAAACATAAGGTGCACTCGGTCCCGACACCTTGCGCACAATTTGCGTATTTCCCCAACAAGCCCTCCCTAAGCCATCCAAAAAGTCAGCATGAGGTTTGTAAATGTGGACAATTTGACAGTTTTATTTTTGATGAGCAGAGCTAAGTTACACAACTTTTCTCGCTGTTATTTAATTGGCTTAGACATTTGAAATTAGACCTAATTACTTTTCTCACTCCATTAACGTCCAGTGACAGTTGATTTCTGTTTTGTGAGAAAAGTTGGAGGTTTTGCTGAATTATTTGACTTCCAGCTTGCTGTGAAGGATCCTAGGAAGTGACAGCAACAACGTCCTTGGCTGGTTTATGCTAAAATGCCTTTTGCACACAACCTGCTTTTCACCCAGGTCAATTGGCCATAGTTGAGCCTCCTTGGATCACAGGTTAATTTACTTTGTGGAGAGTTTTTCCTCACCAAGCTGCTGTGGACAGACTCCCACTGCTCTCACTGCTGGAAAGTGCTTGACTGCTACCCCACACTGCTTGGCTTGGCACTGGCTTTTGCACTCGGGTGTTTGTCTTTGCCCCAGGTTATTCTGGCAGGATCTCTCCTCCCCATATAAATTCTTGTGGGCAAGGAGAACTTTGCCATGTTGAGCTCAACTAGCACTTGAGGTCGGGTAAAGCTTTCCAGCTGCCCTTTCCCCCTGCACTTTTATGTGCATCCCTTCAGGGCACGGCCTTTGCTTGGCCTGCTTCTTCTCTAGAGAGAGGATCCTTGCAGAAAGATATTTGAAAAACTAAAATAAAACCCAAAAAAACCTCACAATACAAGGGAAATATGGGAACAGCATTCACAAGCTGGAGAAATACAATCTCTCCATCATATTTGGCCTTAAGATCAGTGCTGGAAACAGAAGCAGTTGTGCACTGAGTCTATTCAGCATCTTCCACAGCTTGGCTGACACAAACAGGAGAATCATCACCTGCAAAGAGGGTGACCTGGGGCTCTGGGTGGAAATGGAAGGACAAGAGATGGGAAAACCACAGCCCTTCCAAGAAATGGCTTTCAGGACAGCATTTCCTGGAGCATGTCCAGAGAATCAAAAAAAAGTAATTTTGTAAATGTACAATTAAGACAAAACACAGCAGTGAAGGTCTTGCCGTCAGGCAGACTATTTTTGGCTCTCCTAGTTTCCTGGAAAATACAGAGAACACTCTTTGACAAGATTGAGCATTTTAGTCAAAATGGTTTGATCATGGCTTCAATGACATGATTAAAATACATGGCTGCAATGGCTGTGCTCCACTGCCAGATCCACAAAAACCTATCTTTTATACTTTTTAAACTTTTTTTATTATTCAATACATTTTCCTCTTTTTTTTTATCAACTCTAAATATTAATTTTATTCAACTCATATGGAAAAAATATCACCAAAATGCTGTCTAACACTTCTAAACCTTGACATCCTCCCAGGGTATTCAGAAGTACATTTCTTTTTTTTTTTTTTTTTTTTCATTTTGTTTCAGCACATTTCAAGGCAGAGACACGATGCACTCCTGACCTTCCTGTCATCATGTGGGGCATTTTTTTTTCACCTGTCCACAATATGCCTGTTCCAGGCCATATTCCAGCACCTCCCTCAGTGCTACACAGCCTTCTCTGTGGAGCTGTTCCCTCAAAAGGAAACAGATGGGGAACAGCCATGGTTAGCACAGGACACTGCCTCTTATCTCTGTGTCTTCCAGAAACACATGGGGCCAGCATCCTCCTCTCAGCTTTCTGTGTGAGGACACATAGAAAACAATGAAATTCTAATCCTCCACCAGAACGCCCAGAAAAATCACAGCTCGGTCCATGGCCATGAGCTGAGTGCAGCCTTTCCTTAGGCTGCTTTTGTCCAGCAGGTGCTTGGTCTGCAGCTGTGGCCCTTTTCAGGCTGCTATCACACCAACATTGAGCCAACTTTGCACCTCTGGGATGATGCCAAGTTGACTCAGTATTGGTGTGATAACAGCCTGAAAAGGGCCATGATTGTCCCTGCTGAAGTGGCCATTTCCCACGATCCATGGCTTTCATCCTCAAAGCAATAGCTTCCTCTGGCTTCCCTGAGAAATGCCAGTGAGGGGAATTTCCAACAATTCCATGTGTTTGTTGGGCTCTAAGGTCTTGGCACAGCCACAATCCACACCATGATTTCCTCATACACCCAGGAATGATTGGGTTTGCAGAGTGACATCTGGCCAAGCTGCAGGATGAGACTGAGGGGCAAAAGCCATGCTTAAAGAGATGTCAAGTGGGTTTACATGCTCCTGACCTGTAGGAATACCCAAATCTGCCCAACACCTCCATGCTTTCCTAAATCTGTTTGACATCTCCCATGCTTCAGCCCTGTCTCCTCAGGGCTGGAAGAAGGAGAAAAGTCTGAGTGCTTTCCTGACCTCCCCATTTGCAGTGACAAAACCATCCCTGTGCTGATTGCAGCCCATCCCCATGAGTCATGGCCAGAGCAGCCAGGAACAGCCCTCCACTGCAAAAAACAGAGCCTGATAAATCATCCGGAAAAAATAACCTCCTGGTTTGTTAAAATAACCTCCTGGTTTGTTAAAATAACCTCCTGGTTTGTTAAAAAATCCTCCTGGTTTGTCTCTCCCAGCCTGCCCCTCCTTTAGCTGCTGCTCAGAGCCATGGCAGAACAAGCTGGAGGGAATATCAGACCTTAACCCCTGCCCCAGTGCAGCAGGCAGGGGTGGGCAGGGAGTGTCACTGTGTTCCTAGAATTGGTTGTCCCAATCCTAGTGCTCCTCAAGATTCCTGGTAGCACTATCTGAACTGGGAATGGCAGCAGGAGATACAGCAGGAAGGGCAGAAGATGCACAAGGAAGTGGTTGCTTACCTTCTCTTAGCCCCAGAGTTTTTATATTCTGTAGGAGACATCACAGCAGCTGTTGCAAAGACCATCACAGAGCACAGGGGTCCCTTAGTGCACAGCCTGATTTGTGTGTGCACCCTGAGGAGCAGGATCCAAGGGCATCTGAATTCCTCATCATTTACTCTGCCTGAAGTAAGGACATGCTCTGACAGAAACACTGAATTTGATACCAGTACCTCCTGTGCTGGGAGAGGTCACAGCAGTTGGGTGTTAGATTCTGGTTTGGCTTTGAAAGTCTGTAAAATAAACACCTGCACCTCATTTCAGCCTAGCAACTGCACCACTGGCAGCATCCCCACCAGTGAGCACCAGCACACAGACTGGGAGGGTCTCCTGTGCTGCTGACACTTGCAATCCTGAGCAAAACCAGCCTGAAAATCCTCCTATAAATCAACCCCACTCCATCTTCAGTCAACACCTGTTTTCTTCCCTCCTGCTTAGGAGGGAGTTCATTACCCCAATTGCTAACAACCTTCCCAGTTCCTAACCTAGATTCACTCACAGCCACTTCATGCCCATTTGTTCTGGTGCCAACATTGTCCCTAGGCTGAAATAACTCTTTTCTCTCCCTGGTATATTTATAGAGAGTCGTCACATCCTCCCTTGAGCTTTTGTCTTGCTAAACTAAACAAGCCAAATCCAGACATCCCATCCCATGTGACAGGTTCTCCATAGCCCTGTTTCTGTTTGTTTTGTCCTGGGAGGTCTGACCTGTCCAGCCCATTGCAGGTCCTACACATAGTGCAGGGTGAAGAAGAAACAGAAAAATGATGCAGCAGCCAGGTTTTGACCTCAATTCACATTAATAGCTCCTAAATGCCACCGCCACACTCAGCTCATGCAGCACCTGTGATGGGGCAGAGCTGTTATCCTGTGTGGGCAGCACAGCTGGAAGCCAATAAGTGAAGCAATAAATCCAAGGGAGGATGCACAACCCAATAAACCAAATAAACCCAAGGGACGATGCCCAGGGCTGAGCACTTTGTGCTGTAGAGATTTCTTCACTAGTCAGGGGGATTTCTCCATGCATGGCCTGGGTTTTGTTCCTGTCATGAGCCCATCCCTTAAAGGATTTTGCACAATGACCAAAACAAAATGCAGAGCAGCAGCACAGTGGCTTGCATTAAATAAGGGACAGCTCACAAATTAAGGAATATTTAGTGGGTATTGAGGAAAGACAAACACATCTGGACACAGACTTTGGAGAGCTGGGAAGGATGGGAAGAGAAGCAGCAATGCCATTCTGTGATCTGAGTACAGCCTGCCCCATGGCACTGAGTCCTTTGAATTTCCCCCAGAAGCTTCTCCCTGCACAGAAGCATACAAATTGCACAAGGAGCTTCAATAAATTAAAGCTCCTAATTAAACTCCTGATGGTTGGGCCCCTAATCCGAGCACTTGCTTTCAGAACTTTGTTTTTCTTTGGACATGCATTTTCTCCCTATGCTCGATCATTTTAAAGGCTGTATTTCAAATAAGCCTAGTCCTGGTCATTCTTACAGCAGCACTGCACCACTGAGATGTACATCCCTGACCACAATCTGCCCAGAAACAGAGAGGTTGTTAAAATTACTGTCACCACAAAGAATGAGCCCTTTTGTCAGCTCCCAGAGGCAGGGGACAGAAGGATGATGCTGAGCTTTCCTGCTTGTGTGAATTTATTTTGATTTTGCTGATGGATGGGTGTTTGGGCAGCTGATCCACCTCAGCTGGGATTTTCCTGTTCATCCTGCCCGGGGAAGGTTATGACAACTCCTCATGAAACTTAGGGCTAGTAACTCAAATAAGGCCATGGAAAATTACTCCAAAGTGACCTGATGTCCCAAGATATTGTGTTTCATTGTTTATTTGTTTATTTACTGGGAGGGAAACCTAGCAGTCATTTCTGCTATGCAAATTGCTAAACGTTCTAAAAATTCTTGGCATGTGCAGGACTTTTCCTACTTAGTGACAACCAACAGTGACCTAATTCAGATTTGACTGGACTAAGCTACAGGGCTCCAGTGAACCAGATATGTCCCAGAACTTCACCAGAATCTGCCAAGAATTCACCAGAACTTCTGCCCAAATTGTCCTCTGGCCCCATTCAGCTTTGGGGTGTCAGTGCACTCCCAGTGCACTCAGAAACTGCCATGGGAAAAGGTCGTGTCAGATAAAAAAGTCCTCCAGATCCCATATTCCAAAGAAAATCAATACAGGCTCTTGGTGAAACATGTCCTGTGGTTAGAAGTTCACAGAATTTGAGCTGCCATTGAAATCACAGCAAATAAAGGTTCTGAACCACCTAAAATGTTCCATTAATGTCTGAATTATGATATCCCTTCTAGGAGAGAGAGCAGAAAAAGAAACTGAACATGAGAACTGAAATATAAGCGCCTGGAAATGTTGTGGTCCAGACAAGGAATATTTAAGTGAGTTAATCAGATTTTTTTTTTTTTATTTGAATGACAGTGGTAAAATTCCAGACTACCCATTTACAATTAGCCATATTCTCAGAATCCCTCTTCACACTTACAACAGAGATGACTACATTTTCAACACAGCTGATAATTCAGCTCCAGCCCAGCTCTGAAATTGTCTTGTTCCAGCCAGTCCATTTGGTAGTTCAAGTATTCTATTCTCAGGTTAGTTCAATATTTTATTAATAAAAAGCTTAACTTCAGTGATGTTTTCTTGGTTTTCAGTTACTTTATTTTAGAGCCCCAATAAAATATATAAAAATGAAATTGATACTGAGCCCATCTCTCTGGAGCAACATTGCTCTAAAACCTTGGAGGGCCTAGGGCAGATGCCAGCCAGGTTAAAAGGCAATTTCCCCCCCAATAAATCTGTGTTCTTGCCCTGGGAAGCTGCTCACAATGGGAGTGGGGAGCTCTGCTGGAACAGGTCTGGCAGCAGAGAACCACACAAGGTGTAACTGGGTTTAACTGGGCCATGAAATATCACTTTGTTGTGTTCCTATTTAAATAGCCTCAGGGATGGAAATATTGCCACATGGAGGTTGTCACCCTTCCACTCCACATTTTGCTGTCTTTCACCTCCAGCACATCCCTCCTCTGCCCCAGTGCTCCCCAGACTCTGATGGAGAGATCCTCCACACCTGAACATCACCATCCTCTCCATGGGGCCTCCCCTTCCTCCTCCTGGCATGTCCTGTGGATGGGAACAAGATAATTGAGAATTTGGTGCTTTTTAGGCATGTCTTTGGTGTGGATCTTCACTGCACAGCAGTCACAGAGACTCAGGTGCACTGCAGAGGCCACTGGAAGGAGCATTTTGGAGTCATAACTTTGGTGCTCAAAAAGATCAATGTAAAGTATTAAATCAAATTCATCCTTGGAAATTCAAAATTTGCATGAAGAGTTGCTAAAATCCTCCAGGGTATTTATCATTAACTTGAACTTGTTAGGATTTCCTGGACTCAGGAGCATGGTCCTTCCCCACGCACTCCATCATCAGAATCATGGCAACACTGTTCTATCTCTATGTTCTCCTTCTACTGCAGGAAAAATGAAGAAGGCAAATCTGTCTCCTCAATATTTGTCATTTGGCTCAATTTTCCAGAATTCTTTGGCAAAAATCTTTTTTAGAAAAGAGGAAATGGGGAGTTTGGAGAGTTTCTTTTAAAATATACGCGTGCTTATGTCTTGCTTTGTCATCACAAGTGGCAATGTGCCAGAAGGCAGAGACCAGAGGCACCAGAAGGATTATGGAGTTATGATCCCTCTGTTTGGAGCGTGGGTAACAGTGCAGTCTGCAAACTGCAGCCCTACAGCCTGGTCACATATTTCAGGTAATACTTTCTGCAATGAAGACCCACATTCCAATGCTCCTGAAGATGCCATGAGCATTTAGCTTCAGTTTTGGACAGACCTTTTTATTTCCCAGTCTATGTCCATGTGTGACATACTCCCTTTTCCTAAATAGTTACAAGAATATTAATTTTGTCAGCTAAAAAAAAAAAAAAAACCTTTAAAACCACTCAGGTCTTCCATCTGTGGCAAATCATTTAAAGTGAGGATGTTCACACATCACATTGGCAGCTGATAGATGGATCCACCTGGATGACAAAGGGAAATTACCTCTCCCACAAAAAGCTCAAGTCCTTCCTCGCAAGGACTCTCTCTGATAACACCAAGAAGAGTAAATGAGCACTTAGCAATCAATACCAAAAGTATTGCACTTGGCAATCAATACCAATACCAAAAGTGATAGGAGGAGAGAGGACTTTCATTGTTTCTTCTCCCATGGAATTACACTCTGTGATATCCATGTGCAGGGGATTTCTGTGATCTCTTTTTCCTGGCAGGCACCTGAACACCTTCCCATCAGCCCAAACTCAAGACTTTCTGTTGATGACAGAGCAGAATTTATTTCTGCCAACCTCCAAGAAGGCCATAAAAATCCAGAAATGTTAAAAATAGAAGAGAACGGTGCCCAGTATTTTATTAAAATCATACTTATTTATGATAAGCAAAGAGACTGCAGGACGTGGATCCTCACCTGGCCAGGAGTTCACTCTGCTCTTGCAGCAGGACAGACAGCCAGCAGAGAGGGCAGGAGGAGTTGCCCCTACTCCCCAGAGCAGAGCAGATATTTATGGCTATTCTAAAAATTATGGCACAAGGAAATCCACAAGCTGGAAAGTCGTGCTGGCTGCAGCTCCATAGGAAACAGCAGGGCGGAAAAACCGAGTTTGCCAAATGGAAAAGGAAAAATCTGGTGGGGATGCTTTTTCTTTTTTTCTTTTTCTTACTTAACAAAAAATCAAGTTTCTCAGGATGTTTCACAATTGAAGCACATAAGAAAACTGTGCATGGCAGGGAAGGCAGCTCAAGTGGAGCTCAAATTAATGAATGATGGGCACTGTCTCGAGATTTGGGTATCCATGTCTTGCCCAGCCTATCTCAGAGCAGCACAGACATCACATACTCCTTCCCTTTACCAGGCCAAACCTCCAAGCTGGCCTTGCTCACTGCAATAAATGTGACTAACAGGAGCATTAGGATCACATTTCCCTCTACATCTTCCAAACCAGTTTTTGCTTTTCCTCTCTCCAGCCCAGATGCAGCACAACCTCCATGCAGCCTTTTAAGCCTCGTGTTTGGATCCTGCTTTAGATGAATTCAAGCTCATCCTCAGTGCTGGGCTGGATGCAGCACCATCACTAATAATGTTACACGGCCCCAGCCTTCAGAGCACCAAATACTCAAACTTAGGCTCAGCTGAGGAGATTTTTGGCTTTCCTTCCTCTTCTGCACTGGTCAAGGCACATGGAACAGGACAGGGCTTCTAGAGGAAGGTTGGAACTAGATAATCTTTAAGGTCTCTCCATCCCAAACCATTCTGTGGTTCTAGGAAAAGTGCATCATTCAAAGAAGAAAAACAAGTGATACATCCCAAAAAACATTGCATGACCACAAACCTCCCATACAACCTCCACCAAGTTTCTAAACCTTGGCTTTTGCCCTGTGAAACACCAATATCTGCATGTCCTCGCTCCCCTTCCCAGCCCTGTCTATATTCCCAGCTAAATAAAGCATTAAACAAATAATTTCCAAATTAAAAAAAAATAATTAATTTTAAAAATTTAAGATTTCCATTAAAAAATATTGTCATCTTTGACTGGTTTTAACAAATGTGCTGAGATTTTTCCATGACCTTAACTCAGAATCTCATCCTTGAAGGGCAGAGTTTTGTTTCCTCATTTTCTGTACAAGCTGCTGCTACAATGAAATCTGACTTGAGCTTTAGTTTTAATGATCTGACAGAGACCACTAGGGGAGGGCCTCTCTCATTTTTTACAAATAATCATAATTAAATAAGTCAAATGTAGTCTTTGAGAGACATTTTCCTGAAAGCTCCCATAAAAATAGCTTCAAATCACTGTAGATCCATGTTTTTTTAGTAATTTTAAATTATAAGAGGCTTCAAATACAAAGTTTTTTTTTTTAAAGTCACTTTTTAATTAGAAGATGGAATGATTTCTTTATATTACACATATTTTTAAATTTTAATGAAAAATATTATTAAGAACACCCAATTGTGAAATCTTAACATCAATTTGAACTCAAACTCAGTTAGAACTCGGTATGCTCAGACCCAGGACTTTGAAATGACCTGTTATGGATAAGAGACAGGAAGTTCCAGTTTATGAGCAGTATTGTCTCACTCAAACCTTGGGGTCAGAGGATCTGCTGGGCCCCTTTTGGAGCCACTCCTGGGAATTTCAATTAAATCCATTTCCTAAACTCTGTGAAGAACCTGACCTTGGCTTGAGGATCCCCCAGATACAGCAGATATCACAGGGCATTTTCCACCCTAAGGCATCCTGAAACCACAGCATCCAAGGCTCTCCACCCCTCAGAGCAATTCCATCCTTTCCCTGTTGGGAGGTGCCATTGGTTTAGCAGCTCCTGCATAATGCAGACCTTCAGAAGAGGAATTTCAGGAGACAGAGTCCAACTGAAACCTTACAGAAATGCCTCCTTTCCTTTGCAAACACTCACCAGAAGCAAAATTTTGGGGCATTAGTCTCGTTCCCTGCTCCGGGGAAAGTTGTTTTATAGAGAAAAGCCATCCCTGTTCCTAACCCTGTATAACCCAGCTAAAATCAAATGTCAAATCCCCAAAAGCATCTGTCCCTCGGCCAGAGGTTGTTTTTCTTCATGATGAATCAAACCTTCTGAGTAAATCACATGAATCACCAGCGGAAACATCCTCCTCACAGCTTCATCTCACACTTATGAATGAGGAGCTTGTTTTGCAGGTCCCCAGAGAAGAAATAAAGCCTTTAGAGATCAGGGAGGGGCCCAGGACTTTCACAAATGTTTTGTTTTAATAAACTACAAACAATAAGGTGTCTCCCTCTTCCCATGAAAAAAGTTATGGCCAATTGCTTTACAAACCATCTCTCAATTTAGCAGTGCTTTTATTAATAAGAAAATGCCTGCACTGATGACATAACTCAATAACCCAGTTATAAATTCCATAAATCTGTTGCAACAGCTACAAATGAACAGCGTGATTTATGAGTGGGGCCACTGACTTCTACACCTGACATAAAACTTTGTAGGCAATCAGCCACATGTTTCATTTCAGTTTTATATTTGACATATAAATCAGGCAAGTGAAAGGGACTCTGTCTCCACCCCCCTGAAACAGACGGAGCCAATATTTTACAAGCAACATGTAAGTCACTGTAGCAAGGACACAATATGAGCTATGGAAAATATTATGCTGTGATTTCATTCGTTTCATTTGAACCAATGTGGGGCACAGTAACCTGCCTTGGAGAGCAGGGGGGGAAACCCATGCAGGTCACCATGGAAAAGCAAGTTTTCTTGCACTACCAGCCCCGTTTATTTCCAGGCCTTTCAAACCTGTGGAAGGTCAACTGCATCCCCTCCTGAGCTGAGCAAGGTCTGGCCCTGCTTTTAGGGTCAAGGTGTCCAACATAGCCCCATAAAGGTGATGTGGTCAGCGACAGAATGGAGCAGAACAGAAAATCTGACAGTCACTAACTGGATTTTTGAGGTTGCTTTTCACAGTTGTTGATAAAATTACTCAGCACCTTCCACAGGATCCCTTCCATCTTCAGATTCTACAGCAGATGTGCAGAGTAGCTCAGAGCTTCAAATTTGACCCTCATCTCAATGCTGAATAACCATTTTTTAAAAAAGAAACGTACTGAGTACACACTTTAGGAGATTCAGGTATAACTGGCAAGTTTCTTCTGAGTTTATGTGTGACCCAAAGAGTCTTAAAACTCCTTAAAATTCCTTCATTCATAAGTCAGATCTTTGTGCAAAGTGCTAAGTGAAATTACGTAGTTAGATATTTGCCTCAGAAACCCAAGGAAAAGCTGCTCCAGTTGTCTAGATGCAAATTCAAATGTCTGATTTTCAGTAAGTGTAAAATCAGACCCACAAACATGAGAAAGTGCTAAAGGTAGGATGTACAAAAGTGAGATGAAGTGTGAAATAATATATAACAACCTAAAGAAAACATTATTTTAAACAAGCGGTATAAATCTGCAGTACTTTCACCCAATTGCATGAGTTAGTTTATCTCAGCTGGATGAAGCCCTGTCAAAGCTTTTTATATGATCTCCTTCAGGGATGTGAATTTTTCCATAACAGAGGTGTTGGCCATTTCTGGAAAGCTCTTGCAATGAGTCAGTCCTGTACTGCTTTTCCATTTTCTCAGAAGAACTCTTTAAACACCCTTGAGGCAGTGGAAAGTCATCTGGATGGGTTGGGACTGCCTGGTTCAGTGGTGCACAGCTCTGAGCAAGGGCTGGGGAATGGAATGGACTATCCAACGTCACAGCAAGATTTTACTCACAATTAAGTCCACTATTTCTTTACTTTTCATCTCCAGTGATTTTATGTGATATATTCCATAAATACATTCCTCTTGGAAACTTCAGTGGGGCTCTGATCAGCCACCAGGGTTACACCACTATCAGTATCTAGTGCAGATGAGGCTTTCGCATGTCCTCAGCTGGTAACTACATCTTGAACAGCACACATTTCTGCAGACCCACTCAGATTGTTAATGTCTTGTCTACTCTAAAAAAAAATATACACTCCAGCTTAACCAGACACCATCTGATTTCTCTAGTGTGTATTCCAGATGGAAAATAGATGATTTGTTTATAAAGATGAGTTTCTAGGGCTATAGCTGAGATCTCATCATTTATTTAAAAATGAGTTGTAAAAATACAGGAGAAAGCAAGCTTGCACCAGCTGAGAATTCCCCCTGCTGCTCATGACCTTACCCCTTCCTCCTCCCTGACAGGGTACAGAGTTGATTTCCCTGTACACAGAAGGAGCACAGGATGCTGGAAAGTTTACACCTCTGAATGTTTGTCCTGATTAAATACGTTGAGTGAGTGCTGAGAGAAGGATAATTAAAATGTTCTCTGCATGCAAATTGATGTTCAGCTGGGGGTGATGGGACTGAAGCAAACAGAGCAATGGAACAAGTCAAGGTCAGGGTCAGGCTGAGCTGCCAGGCAGTGCTGGGACAGTGTCAGACCAGGTCTGGGTCTGGCACCAGAGGAATCCAGCACTCACCTTTGCAGAATGAGTTATTTGTCAGGGATGAGCTATTTGTTGGGTGTAGGGAAAACTTGGGACTCCCAATGTGAGATCAGCAAGCTTCTTTTATTGAAGAGAGTATCAGACATTTATACGGCAAGTAATAAGCTTATGAATATTCTGTAACTGAAACTATTGGCCACACTGCAACATCAGCTCTTCTCTATTCCTTAGGGGTTACATCTCTCTTTTCTCATGTCTCTTTCACTATTTATCATATTACAGCTAGGTTTAAGGACATGCTATCTTGCAGATGCAGGACTTGGAATTAGCTACAGCTTTGTACTTTTCTAATTCTTAGCTACTCTCTCAACACTCACCAGTATTTCAGGCCATGGCAAGGAATGCACAAGGATAAATGTGTCCTCACAGGTCCGTAGCCCAGTTTTGCTTATTTAGCAGCCAGCCTTTTCAGACATAAATTGCTCTCACCTCCTGCTCTGTGGGTCTTTTCTTAGACTTAAGTTGTGCTTGCAATAACTCCTTGTAATAATGGGGTTGTGCTGATGTTCTTCAGTGGCCCAAATGAGGATTCCCATTTCTAAAGGTCTCCCACTGGAGATCACATTCTTTTTTTCCTCTCCCCCCACACATTGACTTCAAAACATGAAGTGTATTCAGGAGTAGCCAGCAATGATTTACAAAGGGAAAATCAAGCTTGACCAACCTGATTTCCCCCACAGTGAGGTGATGCACAAGGGCAGAGCAGTGGATGTTGTTTTCTTTGACTAATATATATTTTGTCATTGCCTCCCATAATATCACAAAAGATAGGATTACAAATTAGAGGTTCAATATGTGGGCAGTAAAATGGATTAAAAACCGGTTGTTGCACTAAACTGAGGGGATTGTGACCAATGACATGAAGTCAAGTGGCAGGAAAATCACTGAGGATGTGTCCCAGAGCTCTGCCCAGTTCTGGGCTCCCCCAGTGCAAGAGTGACACAGATTTATTGGAACTTTATTTATTGTGACCCAGCACAGGGCCACAAAGATGATTACTGGATTGGAGCATCTCTGTTATCAGGAGATACTGAGACAGCTGGGACTGTTCAGCCTGGAGAGGAGAAGGCTCATGGAGATCTTATCAATGTCTGTAAATACCCAATGGAAGAGAATGAACATGAGGGATTAGACTTCACTGACAGGACAAGAGCGACTGGGCACCAACTAAAGCACATTGAATATTTACTGGGAGGAGGGTCAAACACTGGACCAGGTTGCCTGGTGATGATCTGGAGATAATTCAAGCCAGACTGGACACAGTTCTGAACAACCCTCTCTGGATAACCCTGCTTGAGCAGTGTTGGACTTGATCTCAAGGTTGGACTGGATCTCAAGGTTGGACTTGATCTCAAGATTGGACTGGATCTCAAGGTTGGACTTGATCTCAAGATTGGACTGGATCTCAGGGTTGGACTAGATCTCAGGGTTGGACTGGATCTCAGGGTTGGACTGGATCTCAAAGCTGGACTGGATCTCAAAGCTGGACTTGATCTCAAGAGCTGCCTCCTACCACAACCACTCCATGATTCTGTGACTCTGCAGCAGCACATGGCACAACAGCAGCACTCATCTTCTTTGAAAGCAAACAATACCCAAAGTACAGCATTGCTCATTATTAATTGTTCGTTAGCACAGTTCTCATTGCCATAATAAAGTATGTCTGTTTCCAGACTCTGCTTTCAGTTGCAATTTGACACACTATAATACAATAATTATAACTGGAAGTGCAGCAGTGATCAGATCCAAGAAGCATTTTGGCTGCAGACTCCCAAATTTTCAGGAAGTTCCAGTGCAGATCTGCACCTTGCACCTGGTTCCTGTCTGTGTAATGGGCAGAACCAGCATTTCTTATCTCAACAGCCACCTGCTATTTCAAGACAGCCCAAACCCCACAGCTTTGGAGATATTCTTGTTTAGAGTCAGACTCAAGGTTTTCTAGCCAAGGTCAAGTCTGTTGCTGTAAAATATTCCACCTGCTCCACTGTATCCTGCATCTCTGAATGTATTTTAAAAATGCAGGGTTTAAAATATTTGAAGAGGAGACATTGAATTAGAGCAGAACAAGGCAAGAATAAAAATGTTTTTAAACAGATTTGATTTTTGGATTTTTGGCAAGTTTTTCAAATTGCTTTTGGTGACGCACATTGCTAAAATGGAGCCAGAAATAAACTGTTTACAAGAAATTTTTTTCCAGTAAGTGAAAATCCAATTATTTTGATTTGAAGGTTTTGGCATTTTGTTTTTTATTTTAATAAACATTTTTAAATATTTGGGAGATGGTTCTCTAAATGAAATAAACAACCACAGTCTGCAGAGGACTGCTCTCCCAAGGTGATGGTCCTTCTCCAGCTGAAGAACCAGGCACAAGAGGATAAATCCTGGGTCCCAGATCTTCAATGAGAATTTTTACATCATAGGAAGGTCTGGCCTCAGAAGCTGAGAATGCATTTGCTTGGCACCTGTTTCAACAAGCATGCACTCCATTACAAGTAAATGTGCATTGTTACAGTAACACAATTGCCCTGACAGAGTGTAAATTCAGACTGAATTTTTTTCATTTTGCTTTCTGCCGGGCACTTCTGGTGGCACTTGTTCCTGCATAAAGTTGCCTATATCCCCATTGGGGCTATCACATGCATATATCACCCATCTGCCTATATCACACTGAAATTCTCTTAAACCACAGCTACTGTGGGTCAGCTCTGAATGAGATTTTCTGAAAAGTTACCCTAAAACAGAAAGCATCATTTCAAGAGCATTATTGATAGACATTGTCTGCCTGGGCTGACAGTGGACATTGTCTGCCTGCACTTCAGGGAGGCCTTTGACACAGTCTCACTTCAGGTCCTCAGAGAGAAGCTGTTGTTTTAATGCTGGATAAGCAGGCAGGGATTTGGCTTGGACCTGGTTGAGTGGCTGGGACCAGAGGCTGGTGGTCTGTGGGATCTCAGCACCTCAGGATGGAGGTGCAGAGAGGCCGAGACCACCCTTGGGGGGCTCGGGAGTCCTGGAATGTTGTCAGAAGTGTCTGGTGGCAGGATTTTGATCTGACACAGGAGATGAGACCTGTATGAGGACTGGGAGGATTTCACTGGGGTAAATGGTGAAGGGATAAGTTAATTAGAGTGTAAAACACAGGGTTTAGGATTTTGGTACAGGGGGGTCTAGAGAAGTAAGATGGAGGAATTGGGGCGTGTCCTGTCCTTCTTCTTCTTCTTCTTGGCCTCCATCTTCTGTGGTGGTGGTGGCACTTGGGGATTGGTTATTACTAAAAGTGCACCGGTTAATAAGAGTAGAAAGTATTGGAGAAAAATGATAAATATTGTACACGTAACTTCGGGTGTAAAGATAAGTGACCGCCCCGGGGGCTCGCAGTGTGCCCATGGCTGACTTGCTGTGCAGACCTCTGTCGGGCTGAAAGAAAATCTTTTAGATAAACAATTAATAAACACCGAGACCGAGACAAGATCAGAAGTCTCTCCTCGTCCTTTGAAGCGCCGGGCTCTTCGAGGCCATCCCTGGGCCTTTCCAGGCCACCTAAACAGCACCAGAAAACCTTACAGTGGTCCATGGTGTGGAGTCTGCTTGGAGGGCAGCACCCAGAAATTGCACCCAGGGGTGACACACAGAGTCCAGCCCGGTGTAACCCCTCACTGACACCTGGGATGATGGGCAGAGTGTGCCCTCAGCAGGTTTGGAAGGAAGTCACTGGTGTGCCAGAGGGTTGTCTGTCCATCCAGAGGGACCTCAGTGGGCAGCAGAAATGGGACAACAGGAACCTCATGGAGTTCAAAAATGAGAAGTGACAAATCCTGCACACCTAGTGAGGGAAAAATGCAGGCACCAGGACATGCTGGAGACCACCCAGTGGGAAAGCAGCTTGATGGAAAAGGACCTGTGGGTGCTGCTGAACATCAAATTGGGCATGAACCAGCAGCATACTCTTGTGGTCAAGGTCAGTGGTATCCTGGGCTGCATTTGACAAAGTACTGCCAACAGGTCCTCCAGAAGGGTAATCTCACATATTCACAGAATTAAGGCAAAATCTGAAGTTTTCCCCATCCTCAGTGCAGCCAGTCAGAGCCACTGTGGCACATGAGATGCTGTGGTCCCCGTCTCTGACTGCTCCCCATCAGCACGATTTCATGCTTTTTGTCCCATCTAGTTTAAAAGATACCTTCCAACACAAACCATTCAAGGATTTTGTGTGCTGAGCCTATTACCTTTTTTTTTCATGATTGTGTGGGTCCACACAAATAATTTTGGCTCCTAACTTTAATAAAGAGAACCCTGCACTCCTTACCATGCTATGCAAAATGCTGCTAGCCCATGTTGGGAGGGTTAGAGTAACCTGCATGACCACACACCTCTTGCTGTCCTTTTTACTCCATTTACTTTGTGCCATTTTGGCTCAGGAGGGTTTTCCTTGAAGACAGACCTTCAGCAGAGCTGGTGATGGGGATGCCATAGGGAGGTGCAGTGTCCATCCTCACTTGCATGCCAAGATATTGTGAGCCACATCTCAAGTACAGGCTCCTTGTCCTCCTGTAACCCCTGGCAGCAGCACAAACCACGCAGCAAAGCTGCTGTGTCTGCCTTAGAGGCTGCTTTGCTTTTGTGTTGAAATTTCATGAAGCCCTAATAACTCTTACTCATAACTTTACAACCAAAACCTCACTGCTATTGACCCTGAAAAAAATGAATATACAAACAAAAGTCTGAGAAGTGAATGCAGAGCTGAAGTAACTTGCTGATGAGGACTGTAATGGCTTTATGGGTGAAGCATGTAACCTCTGAGTCCCTTGCTTTGGTTTATCTGTGGTGATGAAGAAGAGAGAAAGGCCAGCTGAACACAGGAAATAGGCAGACAAGATCCACCTGTCCTTAGCTATTGGTTATCTTTGCTACTGCAAGGACTCTCAGGAAAGAAAACCTAATATCTGACAAGATTTGTTATAAAAATCATCATCACCATCTCCATCTTACCAGTTTACCACATTCAAAATGGTGGTGTTGGGTAAACACCATGCAAAAGAAATTACAAATGTTAGTAAAAAAATCTCCTCCATCAGAGTTGGACAAGTCCTGAAAACACTGAGCTAAAGCACATTGTGTAAGTGGCAGTCAGGCATAAAACCAAACAGAAAACATCACAAGTTTGGTTCACAGCTCAACAACAGCTCCATACATCCTCATCTACCAAACAAGTAAGGAAAATAAAATGCTTAAAGAAAAGCATTGGGCCTTTGTTTTCCCTTCCTGGCACTCAAAACTTGGCCCCAGATCTACTGTGCATTTCACTGACTACTGAGAATGTGTCTGACAAACTTCAATTGAGTTTTGGGCATTTAAGTAAGCAGCTGCTATCCTCCACAGCATTAATTATCCCCAGTCCTGTCCAGTTCAAGAGCCAGAGACAGTGCAGCCCTCCTTCAGCTGCTGGAGGTGTTGATGGTTGCTTGTTGCTGTTCCTTTGGTTTCTTTCAACTGGGGCATTCTCCTCTGGGAATTAACCCCATCAGTCTTGAAGGTAGCCTTGCAAAAATAGGATTTATATAAATTGATGAATAAGTTCCCCAGGGAAACTGGGGATTACACGCCCCTGGAAGCGTCCAAGGCTGGAGGGTGCTCTGAACAACCTGGTCTAGTGGAAGGTGTCCCTGTCCATGGGGAGGAGTTGGAACTAAATGATTTTTCTAGTCCCTTCCAACCCAAACCTTTCTATGATGCTGAGATAGGACATGTTTGGAGATAAGATATATAGAGAAAAAAGATATATAGATAAAAAAGCAGCAATGCCCAGGGGAAAAGGGAGGAGACATTTTAATGTTTCAGGAACATTCAGGTTCAGCCCCTGAAGTATAAATGTACTAATCCATTCTGATTTCCTGAAATGATTGAATGCATACTTTAACAATATGGATTCTTGCTTTCAGAGCCCAGCCAGCATAAATCACAAATGTGCATTGTCTGCAATATATATGCCACATTTTATCACCTTGGTTCACGGCTGATACTTAATTTAATGCTCACCCGTTCATATAATATATTGCAGGATATGCATCACTTCACGGTTCTGCACCACGGTGCTCAAATTGCCTATGGTATTGATCTAAATGAAGATTAAACCTCAGCATTCCTTAAGAACCTGGGCTCTCAGAGCACTAGATGGTGCTAGAGAATGCTCTTAGCCAGCTCCGGGGCTGCATCCCCATAAAATCCCTCCATGTACCATGTACTTTGTGCTGTGTAACAGCATCATCTGCATCCAGCACCCACATTCTCAGCAGAGTTTCAGACGGGCTGCTGGCATTGCTCATCACTTTTCCTCTCTGGGTGATGAGAAGTTGTTTGTTGTTGCCAGGGGCAAGCTGTCACCCTCAGGAGTCAAGCACCCAGATCTTGACACTGTCTTCAAAAACAGGGCTCACATAAATTTTTTAAGTGTACTTTTGCTTGCATTCTGCGTCCTAAGCCCAAGGAGTGCTATGATGCTATTTATGTGCTCCCTGGGAAAGCATGGCAGTGCTGGGCACTAAAAAATCAGAGCCAGGCATGGGTCTGAGCAACAAAGTTCAAACCACAGCTCAGACCTGACCGGGGGGAGAAGGCAAGTTTGGTTTTGAACCATCCAAAGTAAAGAAACCACTGTTAGAAACCAGAGGGAAACCACCCTCAGAAACCAGAAGGAAACCACCCTTGCAAACCAGAGGGAAACCACCCTTGCAAACCACCCTTTCTCACCAGAAGAGAAAGACAATCAGGACACAGAGCAGGGAGTTGTGCCACTCTGTGTCTGCTAAAAACTAGAGTAATTTTTTTGGCTGGAGCACATGCTGGGAGAGGAGGGTTTCAGGGAGACCAGAGCAGCCTGCACCCAGCAAAAGGTTTTCTTGTGTCATTGAGGGCAGAGGGAATTTTTAGCTGGTCCCATAGGGTTATGCTGGGAATGTGTCCTGTGACGTGTGCAGAAAGGGAAAGCAAGCGAGCTGCACTTCACCTCAGAGATGACCCTGGCACCAACATCAATGGGTGATTTTGTCACCAGCAGCTGCACCACGTGAGGACAGGCTCTTGGAGAGAAACCCAAGTGTTGTTCCTCCTGCTGCCAGTGCCCAAGGACGTGGGGTGTCCCAGGGAACCAAGGCACACAGACCCTGGCAGCATAACAAGGGTGACACAGGCACTTTCCCACCAGGACAGCTCAGCTGTGAGGCTGCACACTGAGCTCTACAAAACCCAGGTGTTCATGGGGCAGCCATAGAGCCTGGAGCTATTGACACCAAAACCTTGTGGCTTCAATTCCTCACTTCGGAGCTGGACTTGGTGATCCCTGTGGGTCCTTTCCAGCTGTGAATACTCTGTGATGCTGTGTTCAAATCAGCAATATTTTCATGGCTTTGGTGCTGTGAGGTGCTGTGAGGTGCTGTGAGGTGCTGCCCAGCTGTGAGGTGCTGCCCAGCTGTGCCTATCCACAGGGTGGGCACACTGTGGGATGGCACAAGGTGACACCGAGCCACAGACAGCTGCTGGCAGCTGGAGCAGCCACAGGGACACGGGGCAGCCTTGGGTTGGTGCTGGGGGCACAGCTGGCAGCCAGCATCCCTCCTCATCCTCCTCCTGCAGGGCAGGACAGCAGCTTCCCCAGGAGCTGACACCACACGGGCTGGGTCCCATCCTGCCCACACAGCATCAGCTGCAGCTCCCCCATCCCACCAGGCTGCAGGATCAGCGGGGACCCATCCAAACCACAGCTCCCAGGGCAGGATGGACAAGGCATGATGGGGCCCAGCACGTGGTGGCACATCTCCTGTGGCTGTTCTTCCTAAAACGGGTGCAGCTACCACAAGTTGATGCAACACCAGGGTGCAGCCACTGGCCATGCCCTGCCTCATCCCACCAGGAGTGTCCATGAGGAGCAGTGCAGAGTGAAAACCATGGCTTGTAAAACATGGAAATCCAGGTGGGTGTCATGGGCCCTGCACTTATGTGCCCCTGATACCACAGACTGACAGCACCTCCTCCTTTTGGCACATTGAACCTTGGTTTCCTTAATGACACGTGTTCCCATTCTGCTCCTGCTTGATGATGGCATTGAAACCAGATGGAAACGCTTTGAAAACTTATATATGATGTCATGGAATTACATCATCACTAAATCAACCAATCAGACAACAGCTAAAGAGTGACATATCCAGGGAACCGAACTTTGTTTTCAGCACCATTAAGACGTTTGAGGGACACCGATCTCATTAGGCCCACAGCCTGTTTAGAGACATCAGTGGAATCATTACCATTTTTCTTCTTGTTGAAATCAAATGAATTGTTTGTATGAATTTCAAGAAATCCCTCGAGCACTCAGAGAAGGTGAAACTACAAACCAAAGGGGAAACCCCACTGCTGGGCTGGCTCTCCCAGTTCAGCAATGTGCTTAAAATCTCTGCACTGCTGAAGGAACTTGCCATGGTGCCTCATCCCTGTCTCATGTTATATCACCACAGCCTTCTAACGTCACACAAGGAGGGAAATTTGCTTTTAATTGATTGTTAACCTACCCGTGTCCCTCTGTGTGCCTTTTATTTACATTAGCAGTCTGAAAGAGCAAAGTATTCCCCTTCACATTTCACTCTGCTGGAGAAACGGGTTTGCTGTCATCACTCCTCATAAGCACAGCCTGAGACCCGCTTTCCCAAGCTCTCCCTTCCACCATTTGTCTTTACTACCTCATAGCTGTCAGCTTTTCTTCTAGCTGCTACTATGAAATGAGCACAGGGTCGTTTTGGCCAAAATCCACTCAGGAATCAAGAATTGGAGGAGGAGGGGAACAATTGCTGATCTTCGAAGGGAAAACTGGAGAAATCTGGGAAAGTATCAATTGAGAGTTACAACCCTCAGCCTCCAGATCGAAAATCACCATTAATCTTACCCAATAATACATTCAAGGGAGCTGTAAGCATTTATTCCAGCATCACCAGGGTTCTCTAATCCTTCTGCCACAAAGAAACCTCTTCTCTTCTCAAATAATTTGAAATGTGGAGAAACCTTAAAGTGGCATTCAGTTCTCCTATTGCAACAGCTGTATTAAACAAATATTGAGATTGACTGTGCTCTGCGACTGCCTGATCTACAGGATTTTCCTTAAGCAATTTATTTCATCCGTGCTGCCTCAGTTTCCCCACCTGTAAAATGGACTGAGTGGGAGCCTCTGGTTTGACAGTGTGTGCCAAGATCTGTCCAAGGAGAAATGAGTTTTCCAAGAGCTGAATGATTTTCTTTCCCAAGCTGAATGGGTACTCAAACACATAGAGATTTAGGTGAGAAACATTCCCAAGAACCTGAGAGAAGTAAATAGCCCAAATTACTACAGAGAGTCCTTGTTTGACCATCCCATTAAAAACCAGTACATCATGTTCAAGCTCTTTAGATGTTAGATGTTTTAATAGACAATCAGATAAATACATTTATTTTCCCCAAAGAAAGAAACCTTCTGCAGAAAAGGCCACTACATTCCAATGTACTGCAACTTGCAGCTGGGCCAGAAAGTTTAAACATTTCTTTCCAGGCTTTTGGTTTCTCAGAAGATGGAGGCTTTTCACTGGCTAGTGAAAATTCAGATGATTGTGTCAAATACTGCCAGGATTTCAGAATGAAAGAAGAGGTCCATCAGGACCAAAAAGAGAAGGCAAAGAATAGGCAAAGTATAGGCAAAGAGAAGGCAAAGAGAAGGCAAAGAGAAGGCACCTTTCTTTACTCTGTTCAAGCATCTTGGCATCCTGCTGGGTAATTTACCCCCATTTTGGGGACACAGAGAGAGCCCAATGAAAACTTGAAGAGGGAAGGGGGCTGAATTCTCACTTTTTCAGCGAAGTCCTAGCTAAGAACCGCCCACCAGAGGGGTGCTGGCTCACTGCACAATCAGATACAAACACTCCAACACCCACTCTGTGCTCTGAGTGGTGACCAGTGGTGGCCCCGATTGTCACCTGGGCGCTGCTGGCACTGTCCCCACCTGCCTGGCACCAACCCCCAGCAGCCCAGCAGCCCCAAGCCGGGTCTGCCAGGGCACTCCGGAGCCAGGCTGTCCCCTCACTGCCCTCCCACCTCTCCCTCGCCGGCAGCCAGGACTTTGTGTCCTAAAAGCTCATTCTTTCCATAGCGTAAAAAATAAACCAGCATGTGCTCCTCCGGCTCCACCACGGCCCCGGGTGGGTTGTTGTTGTCGCCGGGCTCTGGCTCTCCTTAAATAACAGAATCACAGCTGGTCTGATCCTGCCGAGTGCTGAGTAACAGCTCGTCCCCAATAAATTAGGCAGGCACTCAGCGCCGATATTCGCATCCGTGTCCTCCCGGATTATCGGGCTCTCCTCCTCGCTCTCTGCCCGGCCCCTCGGGGAGCAATTATCTGTGAATGAGAACAGAATAACTCTTTTAGCAGAAGGTTTCCACACTCGCGCACAAGGAGCGCTCTGAATGGATTTATCATGCTTGCTAAAAAGGGAGGTGGCAAAAAATCCTCTCTCCCCCCCCCCTTTTTTTTTCCCCCTATATTTTAAGGAGAAATCCCTGAAGCGGCAGCTGTTCCCCGGTGGCTCCACACACCAGGGGGAAAAGAAAAAATAAAGAGGAAAAAAATAGAGAAAAAAAATGGATATAGTAAAACTTTTTAAGGGAGGCATGAATCGGTTCTTCAGAAAAACAAGGCAGCGGTGCCAACTGGAAATGTTTGCTTTGGGGGTGAGTTAGATGGCTGGCGTCAGCCAGGGCTAAAGACATGCCAGCGGAATGCAATATTGGGGAAGCAGCAGGTCACTCAATCACTGGCAATTTGCCCAGGAGCAACTGGATGCCTTCAGATTTTTCTTTTTTTTTTCCCTTGTGCGTGCATGTTGCTTTTTTCCCCCTTTTTTTGCTAGGCAAACAGAGCCCCAGCAGTTTTGAGGCTGGGGAGCTGGAGAATGGTATTTCTGAAAGGCACGTTTTTCCTGCAGGAATACCCCCGTGGGTCTGCTGGCCTGCACAGCGGTGACATCTGGGACATCTGGCAGAAGGGTCTGTGTTGGGATGGAGGCTGAATCCTGCTGCAGATGCAGAGCACTGGGCAGCCCCAAAGAGGGGATGGAGCAGAAAGATGGGGCAATGCTGCCAAAAATACCCTCCAGCAAACTAGAATATATTTTTCCTCCAGCAGCAAGTATCAAACATTACAGAACAAACTTTTATTTGTATTTTTGGGAAGCAGTAGGATTTTTTTTTTCAAGGTCAATATGCTTTATGGGAGTGGAGAAATGAGGTAAAAGACAAAAAGAGAAATTTCCCCTAATGAACAATGTCCATTAACTCCTCACAGCACAGGAGGAGGGAAAGACCCAGCAGGCATTTTTGTCTGCACATCTGTAGTTTTTCATTGCTATATCATTTGTGCAGAGGGCCAGGCTGCACACAGAGCCCAAATAAACCAGGGAGGGAAAGCGTCCCAGCAGGAGAGGCTCTAAACGAGGTGCTGGTGCCTGACTTGCAGCAAGCAGCAGCATTAGGGATCTGCCTTTTTGCTAACACGGGAAATCAGCGCTCAGCCAGCAGATGAATGTAGCGCAGTCACCAGCACATGATGGGCTGATGTCGGCCGTGGCACCTCTCCAGAGGTAAAAAAGGAGCAGCAAAATTGCCCTCCTTGTTGCCTTCTCCATCCATATGAATAAAACCCAATGTGTGAGAGGGAGGGCACTGCTTGTGAAAGCAAACCCAAAGACCAAGTTTTACCTGAGACTCCAAACTTGCAGGCTTCAGTCCCACTCTGAAGCATTTTCACACTCAAACAGCACCATCATGCCCACCCAATTTCCACCACAGTTTCACCACTCCACAAAAAGTCACGCGGGAGATTGAGGCTGCAGGAGGATGAGAGGCAAACTGCTGCAAGAACAAATCTTACCAAGCCATGAAAAAACTGGAGAGAAAGTAGAGATGTTGGGAAGCAAACCACAGCTATGGTCAGCAGGTAGGGATCCCTGAGGGGTCTCCTAAGCAGGGTCTGTGCTCTTCTGATGTCTCCTGACCTGGCAGCTGCCCTTGCACAGTTGTGACACAGCCACCAGCCCACCCAAGTCCAAAGACCACTAGGCTTTGAGCTGCAACATCAGCGCAGGACACAGTACCCATTTGAAATGCAGCTTTTTCCCCCCACTTTTGGTTTCCAGAGTCATTGGTCCAGCAAAAATGGTTTTAGTTTGATCACTCTTGTCTCCCTACCAACACCTTCCTTTTTACATTTTCATCCTGGTTTTTACTCTTGATCCAGCTATGGGGAGAAGGAACTAAAATGCCCTCAGCATTCAAGGTCTGCATCGCTCTCCTTTTCTGAGTCCATTTCCATCTCATTAAGATGGATCATTTGAACAAGAGTTTGTCATTAGATCACTGGACCAAGGCTTTATTTAATATGATTGCTTCCTCAGGTCAGTCTCCAGCTTCTTGTGTGATCTTGAGAAGGATTTCCTCTCCCCAGATCCTGCTACTGTAAAATGGATATTGTAACTTTTCCTCGCTGTGTTTTTTTTAAATCTCAAGAAAGAGACTGTCTCACACAAAGTGTATGCACAGCAAAACAGTGACAATTATTTAGTTATATTGTAAAGTATCTTTAACCACTATTTAACAAAATACCCAAGTTCCTGACAATATATTGGCAAAAAAAAAAAACATTTCACCAACTGTCTTCCCACATGATTAATTCTTGTAAAGAGTGTCACACTGGTGTATCCAGCCCATACAACTAATCTAGGTGCTGTAGTTGTCCATTCAACCTTGACACTAAATTGCCTGCAAGTGCCTTGCTCTTCCCAGAACACCCCAGTGTGGTCCAAGGGAGCACTGATGGGCAGTGAGGAAGGAAAGGGAGGACACACTCAATCACTCCAAAGGATAAAAGTCACGGTGAGTTCTGTCACCCAACCCTGTGTTCCAGGGCTGCAGATCGAGCCAGGGTGGCCAACAGAGTCAGGCAGGACTGAGCCATTTTCTTCTCCTGCCTCAGTGCTGCTGTGTAACTTGGGGAAATAGGTTTTGTTTCCCACGTCTCAGTTTCCCCATCTGGAACAGGGAAATAATTGTCTTGGCTTCTTTTTAAATACCTTTCACACGAACAGCCCTTTTAAAGAGGTAAGTTGTATTATAAGCAACGGACTCTCATGTCTGCCAAGAACCAAAAGTGATATGAGGGAGATGAAATTCAGGCCACCTCATCAGCAAAGCATGTTGACCTGGCCTTCAAGACAAGGTTAGGGCTCTTGGTGAGAGCCCATTCCTTTTTGGGATGGAAAGGAGTGGACATAGACCCAGCACATGCTTTCCTATTATTAGGCATTTGTATCCATGTATCGCTGCAAACATGTACAGCCCTCAACAACCCACCAAAGCAAGGGCGCAGCAGCTCGACCTCACAATGGGGGATGAGGAGAAGCTGCCAGGTCATTTCCCTGTGATGACTCGGGCAGGATGGACACAACCAGTCCTCACCAAGCCCCAGCAGCTCCACGAGCCCTCAGTGGGACTGGAGAGGGACAGGAGCAGGCAGCGGGACCTGCCTGGGGACCAGCTGGGCATCCCTGGAGGGCCAGGTGGGTGACTCGCGTTTGGCCGGGGGAAGCAGGCGAGGTGCAGGTTCGTGAGGAGCTCTCAAACAGGGCTGGAAGCACGGCCGGGAGCTGCTTTGCACGGCGGGGCCAAATCCGCGGCTGGCAGCGCTCCGCTGTGTTTGTATAAGGATCCGGGCCTGGCCGCGCTGCGAGGCACCGGCTGCGGGGCCGGCATGCCAGCCTGGAGCCCAGACACCGGGACGGTGCCAGATGCCGGGCATATTTTGTCAGCTGTGCAGGCTGTGAGCTGTCACACGGCGCTGGCCGTGCACCTGTGCGACCCCGAGCCGCTGGAACAGCCGGGAACAGGCGGGCTCCGATCGCTGAGGGCTCGGATCGCTGAGGGCCCGTCCCGGCACGGGGCTGAACCGGCCTCACCCCCCGGTAACCGCGGGGCTCCACTGCAGCCGGCACCCATGCAAATGTTAATGCAGCACTGCTCGCTGCTCGCCCATACAAATGTTAATGCACCACTGCTCGCTGCTCGCCCATACAAATGTTAATGCACCACTGCTTGCTGCCCATCGGGGTTCGGGATGAGCGGCCAGCCCGGCTCCACCACGCCCGGGTGTAGGGGGATAGAACATAAGTAAATAAAGGTACTATAGGATGTAATCTTACCCCCTAAAGAGTTGCAGCTCGGTTAATTATTAAGGATTAGGAGCAGGCCTGATTTTAACAGGCCAGGCCTGTAACCAACAAGAAGAGTGTTATAAAAGAGTGGATTGGTTGGCTGAGGGGAACTGGAGTCAGTTGGCTGCTGTGAGGACAAGGAAGAGTCAGTGCCTGGAGGAGCTGCTTACAAGAAACATCAAGGAGGTACAAAACTCCAGCAATATGGAACCCTTGCAATGTAATGACAATAGAACTCTTGCACTATAATGACAACACCTAGCTGCTCTGGATCATATGATGCCCAGAGCTTCTTGTGCTTCTGGTCCAGCCCCTGGAGCTGATGCAGCTCTGAAGGTCTCCCAATGCAAGTGTTGAATGTTTGGGGTCCTCCAAGCAAAGATGAGGCCAGCATCTTTGGAGAAGAGCTAACACAGTGACAACCAACACAAGTGTGTTAGTGTCATGGTTTGACGCTGGTGCAATGCCAGTGCCCCCATGAAGATATATTCTACTTAATGTCTGCTGTGAGATGTGACCAGAACTAGAGCAAAGCAGGAGCAAGAGCAAAGTGAAAAAGCCAAGCAAAAAGCAGGAGTTAAGTGTGTTTAGTACCCAAAGGCAAGAGCTGCAGCAGGCACTGACAATTTGGAGGTAAAAATCCTCTCAGACATGAGAGATAGCATCTGAAGGGGTCAGGGAGGGAGACATTGAGGACAAAGCTGCATTTACATATTTCATCACCCCCTCCACAACAACATGAGCACCAGCCCTGAGCAATCCCTGCACATCCAGAGGAAAGGTCCTGCCATGTCCAGTCCCTTAGCAGGAAACACTCAGTGTGTGGTGGCCTTCACATTCTCTCCCTCCTTTCACTGCTCACCCAAAGTAAGATCAATCTGACTAATTACCAGAGTTAATTAGCATCAGGATGAAACATCCAACATGGACTGCAGACTCTTAGGAAATACATTTTGGTGCCTTGAGACACAGAAAAATGATTTCTCAAGCATCATGCGCACAGCACAGCCAGCTATGTGACTTTTTCTCTTTTTCCCCACCAGTTCTTGGTTCTCACATGAAGATGATTTTTAATGCCAAAGCATTGTGCTTCATCTCTCTTTATTTCAGGCCACAGGCTCACCACATTTTGGACTGGTTGCAACCCATCTGGTTTCACTAATACTTCTAATATAATATTTATAACTAGCTAAGGGCTGATCATATGACGGGTGTAATCCATAAGTCACGTGCCAGTTGTGGTTATTCTACACCTCAAGCCATTTTTCTGTATTTTGGTGTCCATAGCCTGCTGAGGTATTTCTATGTTTTGTCAATGTTGTACCTTTACATCTTTGAAGAAGGGTGTCTCAGTAACTGAGAGAAAAGGGATCACTTTTTCTCCACTCAGAAATAGGAAATGAGATGAGATAATCAACCAAAGCCTCTGCTTGCCATCATCTTTGGATTTTCTGAAGGAACTTGTGCTTAGGAAAGTTGTTGAATCTAAACAAAAGCATCTCCTCAACAAGTTCCTCCTTCCCAGTGCCAGCAGGATCATCCAACAGAAACCAAAACCAGGTCTGACAGCTTTAGCTCACCCACAGCCAGCTGTGGGAGCCCAACTCCATCTTCAGCAGACACAGGACAATTCCTGGCAGACCATCAGGTGCCAGGGAGGAAGGATCCTCTGTATTAAACAGGGAGTTCCAGCTGCATGCAGGTAACTTCCTTCTTGTCTTGTTCTCTTTGCCCTTCTTACCCCACATTGCCAAGCTGGGCAAGTGAGAGGAATCTCTGCAAAGATGCTCAGACACATCAAGAAATGTTCTTGACCCATCCCAAATAGCACATCATAAAATACCTTGAAGAAATTTTGAGTGAGACCATATTTGAGGGGGAAAAACCTAAACAAGCAAACAAAAAACCACTTTTTCCTTAGTTTTGAAAAAAATGAATATCATTAGTGTTAAGCCACTGGCACCAGGCTAGGATCTGGCCCCTGTGGCTGCAGAAGGAGACTGAATTCTCCCTTTCCACGGGTGCTTACAGTTGGCCACAGCCTGCAAAAGCAAATGATTTAATGATTCATGCTGGCAAGCAGGGAAGGATGACTTCAGGTTTGAGCTTCCCACATCACTTCTAGCAGATCCAACACGTCAGTGGCCAAGACCATTGCACAATGCAGAGCCAAGAGGTGCTGCCTTCTCAGCCTCTGGGACCCGAGCATTTTGTATTTGGGTTCCCCCCAAACAAAAGAAGGAATGTTGAATCTGACTCCATGTTCTCAGAAGGTTACTTTATTATTTTATGATACTATATTATATTAAAAAATAGTATATTATACTAATGAATACAGAAAGGATACTTACTGAATGCTAAAAAGATAATAATGAAAACTCCTGACTCTCTCCAGAGTCCCGACACAGCTTGGCCCTGATTGGCCAAAGAGTGAAAACAACTCACAGCAGAATGCAATGGAACAATCACCTGTGGGTGAACAATCTCCAAACACATTCCACATGTGAGCACAACACAGGAGAAGCAAATGAGATAATTATTGTTTTGATTTTTCTCTGAGGCTTCTCAGCTTCCCAGGACAGAAAAATCCTGGGCGAAGGGATTTTTCAGAAAATGTGAATGCCACAGGAGCACAAAGCTGGCTCCCTCTGTGGCACATGGGAATTCAACACCAAAGCAGAGGCTGTGCATCAAGCCCAGGAGAAGCTAAACCTCTCCTTTTTATGCAGAGCCTTTCAGCAGCAACAACCTCTTCCCCGTGGGTCAGTTTATTCAGAACTCAGTAATGGGATTAAGGAGCTCTTCACTGCTTGGATCGTTTCACAGTGGGAAGATCCAAAATCAACGGATGGAAAACAGGATAAGTCCTCCTGCAGAGGGAGCAGGATTGTTTGTGGAACATAATGATCAAACAATGACTCTGAGCACTTCAAACCTGCCATGCCTGGAGACACGTATCCCAACCCTGGGGGCACTGGGCACAGTGTTAGTGCTTGGTTGGGACCCCATGGGGGATTCTCTGGGGCTCTCTGTGCTTGAAGGTAGCAGAGGTGACAGGGAAAAGGAGCAGTCATCCTCTCAGCTCAAATCTCAGCTGTGAACCTCAGGGCTGGAGGCTCAATCCCACGAGGAGCTCTTGAAGGAACTTAAAAACCTCAATTTCCCCAGAATTTGTGACTGAGCAGCCCCAAATAACACATCCACCATCATATGAATGTAGTGTTTGTGAGGTCCCCAGGACAGGTGAGAGATGAGGAATCTGACTCCATGTTCTCAGAAGGCTGATTTATTATTTTACCATATTTATATTATATTAAAGAATACTATACTAGAACCATACTAAAGAATACAGAAAGGATACAGACTGAAGGCTTAACAAGAATGACAATGAAAGCTCATGACTGACTCCTCAGTCTGACACAGCTGGCTGTGATTGGTCATTAAGTAAAAACAATTCACATGAAATTAATCAAACATTTACCTGTTGGTAAACAATGTCCAGACCAATTCCAAAGCAGCAAGCACAGGAGAAACAAATCAGATAATTATTATTTACATTTTTCTCTGAGGCTTCTCAACTTCCCAGGAGAAATCCTGACGAAGGGATTTTTCCAGCAAATTTCACAGTGACAATATGAGGATGTACAAAACACTCCTCCCCACTGCAGAACTGGGTTTCCCCTTCCCCACAACACCGTGTGCCTTGTACCTTGCACAAGCCCTTATCTCCAAAAAGAAAGATACTCTCAAATTCTTGCAGTATCTACCTTGCCAAACTAATTTTCTGGTTCATCCAGCCCTCCTGGGATCTGGCACTGGAGAGGGAGAACTGGCTCAGCAGCAGCAGGCACCTAGAGCTTGTGACATTAGAGCAAGGCAAATTTTGGAAACCATCAAGCCTCCACCATCAAGAACAGGAGTCATTCAACCAACCTCTCCAAGAGCCTTCGTAGGTGAAAATATTTCACACTAAAAGCAGTCATACATTTAACATGCACACATTATTTCAACTCTGACAATTTTAGGGGCTTGTCAGAAATTATTATTAGAGGCTTTGCACATGTCTTGTTTTTCTTCAGTCTCTCCCATGACAGGGAGTGAAGTTGTGACAGTCAAGACCTTACTAAGGGTTTCCAATGTTCACACAGAGCTTGACGCCTCAAAGTTACATTATTCAGGGTCCTCTTCATCTGGAAGAGTGAATGGACTACAGCTGGTCTGAAAAATTCAGTTTTCTTCTCTCACAAAAATTCTGACATTTGCTTAAAATAAATAGAAACAGCTAAAAATAAACTTTCTGCTTTTAGATATACAACTTCAGTAAACGTATGAAATTTCATGCCAGAAAGAGACACTTTTCAAGGAAAAAATATTGCTTAATCCACAAAGGCATTTCTGACAGAAAGCATTTGAGAGGTAAATATTTTGGAGCAGCCCTGGAAATGCTCTTTTGCCTAGCTCAGTGCAGTGCACATTGCCTATTTTAACTATCAGTTGGAACACAGATATCTGGACCTTTAAACAGAGAAATTTTTATTATCCTCCCCTCCAGGTAAGCTCTGTAATAGATCCTCAGAATGATTCTATGCTTTCCTCACATCCCATTTCCACCTTGATTGTGACCAGGTTTGATACTCATCATGATACATCTGTGGATATGAAAGCAAATTGCTATCTCAGGAATGTATCAGGGGCTCTGAATGTCATTAGGAGCAATCAGTAGCAGGAAAAGGGTTTTAAGTTAGGGTAAATGTGAAAATTAAAGAGCCTCAATGCCTTGTTTGACTGTGCATCATGTTTGGCTCTGCTCAAAGGTGGGTGGAAAGCACAGGAATAAAAATGTCCACATGAAAACTGGAGTCAGATCCACAGCACATATTTCACCAGGCTCCTGTTTCAGGGCAGCCAAGGTTGGCTTTCTGATCAGCTCAGCCCCAGAATCACAAAGAGAAACATTATCAGCTCTTTCTGGTGTGCTAATATCCAATTTATTTTTCAGCAGTGCAATTTCCTGCCTGCTCTTTGAACAGCTATCAAAGGACAAGACACCAGATCATGGCAGACATTCTTCTAGTGCTGACATCTGCTAAACTAGTCAGTCTGTTCCTATACAGCCCACTCAGTGCATCCTAAAATATTTTATAAGCCACCAGTGGAACAGAGAATGGTAATGTGGGTTCCTGACCTTTATTTGAGCCACCTTGATGTTCAGTGCAGATGGGGAATCACAATCCAGCAGCCAGAATTTCTGGGTCCACTCAGTTTAGGGTTTCTGTTATCTCCAAACCCAATGAAATCCTTTAATGCCATCTGGCACTTCATATCCTTCACAGTTTTTCATCTGAGAGCATTGGCAAATCTGCATATGAAACTTAATCCAAAAACCTCTGAAAACCAATGGATAGACAGTTTTGGATCATGTCTAAAAGTGCAAGACTTTATTTAGCAAACTTCAGGACTTTATTTACAAAACTGCTTTCTACAGCTTTGCTGGAAGGTGTTTGTCCTTTGAACAAGCTCTCAACCAGCAGCAAACACATTCCAAAAAGACATCTGGACACCTAGGAAAAGGTTGGTCCCATTACATTTGGAGAAGCCCAGAAGTATCACTGCTAAGCCATTGCTCAAACTCTGTGGCTATTTTTGCTTTGGGTGACACCATTGATACCGTGAATAAATATCAGCCTGTTTCACAAACATAGACAAGTACAGCAAGGGACTACTCACAGCCCATTTTCAGAGTTATTCATGGAACCTGGAGTCTCTGTGTCACTGCCTCTCATGTCCTCTCTGGCTGTGTCCCAAAATATTTCCCATACCAGTGCTGACTTCTGCCTTAGTTTTGAGGTCTGCAGCCAGGGGAATAAAAAAAAGTGCCTAAGCACCTGGTTGTTTTCTTGAAGGTTTGGTTGCAGGTTTGCCTCAACCAGTCACTGTTTAAGGAGCTCTTTTCAGTGCTTTCTGCTCCCTACCATCCTTCTGTGTCTCCTGAGCATGACCTCTCCTACCCCTGGTTCACATCTCCCTGACTTCATTCCCATTCCATCTGTCCTTGTCCTGGGTCCTCCCCTGTGCCATTGCTCTTACCAATCTTTAACTTAATCCCAGGCTAGACTTTTATTTTCTTCTTGAAAGAGTTCCTAGATGTATTTTGGCCAAATTTCCAGCCCATCATCTCGCTTATCCAGACCATTGTATCCTTCAAATTCATATCCATTGACCACATTGTTTTCATTCACTTCTTATGAGCCCTGCCCAATCCTGGCCACATTTCTGAGACCCTCAGCCTAATTTCTCTTTCTCTGTATTCTTTTGGTACAGTGTTCAGCAGGGCCCTGATCAGGATGGAAGTGAGAAGTTCACAGACTAAACTGTCAGAAAGTTGATAATGCCCACAGAGTATGCATTTATGTGCTGTGAAACATGTTAGGAGGCCAAGGTGGAGAAACTGTATTGCAGAACTGCCTTGAATTTTGGCAGGGTTGTATTTTATATCATATTAAATGTAGGAAGACATTTACTGACTCGTACAAACCCAAGTCCTGCATTAAACTGATGTGTTGGTTACCAATCACATCTTTCATATTTTAAGTAATTGAGCTTTTTCTCTACTTTCAGGATGCTGACAGGCAGTAACACAAAACTGAAGAGTTGTACTGAAAGGAAGCTGAAAGGGAAAGTTAGGAGTCAAATGGTTTCAGGACTCACAGACTTTATTTGAACAGCACCTAAATGTCAGTGGAGTGAAAAACAGAATAAAGTCTATCAGAAGCAAAGTATGGGAATGAAGTTCAGAAAGGGAATGGGGGAGAAACATGCACGCAGGTAAGCCAGTGCTAGAAGTCAATATAAATTTATTAAAAAACCTTCTGGAAAGCAATTTTCTACAGCTCTGAAAGCTCATAACAAAAGCTGCCTCACAGCAGGTAGTTTTCCAGACAGCTGTTCAGACTGATAGATGATCAATATGTGATAGATGAGCACTCAAGACACATTATCTCATGATGGCAAAGTCAAATAAATACTGAGGATGCATCCCACACTGCAGCCCTTCCTTCTCAAGAACACATCTGCAGAGATACCTCAAACTGAAACATCAGTAGGAAAGATTTTCCAACAAACTGATAAAATGAATAGGATCAATCTGCAAGACCAGACAGCATTCACCCAAGAGCTCTGTGGAAATCCAAAGAGGAAATTGCTGCATGGTTATCCATGATGCAGAGCCAGCCAGCTGTTTGAATCAGCCTATGCCAAAAGAATAGAAGCAGTAAATGTAATGCAGAATGAAAAAGCAGTTTCCAGAGAAGGAATGAATAGAGACAAGTGTGATTCCATGTAAGGCAAACTGATAAACATTCTAAAAAGAGCATTAGAGACATCAGACAGCAAGGTGCAATGGGGAAGAGTCAAGTGTTGTATCTGTAGGATGAAATTCTGATTCACAAATTGAGTTTTTGGGGCTGTCACTGAGGGAATGGGGACATGAGTGATGCCATTCACTTGACTTTACAAATGTGAGAACCTATGAAAAATTTCATGGTAAGAGCTACCCTGGATGATTTTCTTAAAATGAGAACTTAGTGCTCCATAGGAATTTAAAAAAGCAAAGAGAAAATTAAAAACTAGCAGGAAAATACTTGAGAGCAATATCACAAATTTTTGCACATAGCTCCAATGCAGCAATCTCACAGAGGACAGAACAGAACTACAAAAGGCAAGAAAGGGCAACAAGACACCAGAGACAGGGAACAGTTTCCAGACATAAGAGCCAGAATAGGCTGAAACCCTTCATCTTGGGAGAAGAACCAGCAGAGGGGATCTGAGAGAGGTCTGTGAAGTCACGACTTGCATGGAGAAGGTGAACAGGAAATAACGGCAAATTATGATCCAAAATAAGTGCACCATTTCTCAAAACTTCAAGGGACAGACAGGCACTAATGAAATTATGAGACACCAAGTTAAGAACAGAAAAAAAGGACATTACTCTCACAAATGAGTTATGGGACTGTCATGGGCACTAAAAATTACAAATTAGTACAAATGGGCTTAAAACAGTAATGGTGGCTAGCTCCAGCAGGGCTGTTAAACACAATAACCCAAATTTAACCTCAGGAGATCCCTTTGGCATTTTGCAATTCCCTGGCAGCTGACTGCCAGAAGCTGGAATGAGGTACCACAGGTAGCACCACTCTGCGCTCAATGTGCTTATTTTATTTTTTTTTTTTAGTTTTTCCAGTTTCTTAGAATCTATTTTATGATTTCAAGATAAGTCACAGCAGCATGACCCTGGACTCCATGTCCTTATTCACTAATATGTCACTAAAGAACTGTGTCCAAACATGAAGTTCAAACTTAACCAGAGACAAGGTGCTACATGACATTTTGTGGAAAAACACAGAACTGGTATGCTCAAATAATAAATTCAGCCTTTCTGATGAATGATTTATAGAAGAAAATAATAAACTTTTGCAGATGTAAGACTTCCATGAAGAGGAGCCTCCCTAAGCATCCTCTGCCTTTCCAAAACCTCAATTTCTCCACCATGGTGTGAACAGCCCACTGGAGATGTGGGCACATGAGCTCACGTAAATGGAGCTGTGAGTGATGGTACTCTTCCCTTTTCACCATTAAAAGCTCTTTCACACCTGGAGAATCTGACCAGGATTCTCCAGGTATAAAAGAGCTTTTAATGGTGAAATAAATATGGAGTAATAAATAAATAATTTGGAATAAATACACCTCTAATTGCACACTCTTTACATAACCACTAAGAGTCACTGGGAGTTCTTGGGACCTTGCAGACCACAATCAACAGCCACCATTGAAAAATCTGGCAAACAAATGTTTGCATTGCCCTTACCCACAAAAGTAAACTTCCACCCCAAATTTATAGGTTTTAACTAAAAGAGAGTCTGTCCTGCACCTATGTCCTATCTAAGGTCAACTGTCCTTTTTCTAAAACAAAAGAATATCAAGTGAAAGACTTTAATATCTTCAGGCCTCAAAATTTTTACTTTTCCGGTTGGTTTTTTGTTTGGGTTTTCTTTTTTCCAGGGGTCCTGAAACTTCAAAAGAGAAAAGCCTAGAGAATGCTGTGTGCACATGGGTAACTGAGTTTGAGCTGATGTTGATACTGGGCATCTTGCTGGTGCTGCAGGGGCAGGGAGCACAGGGAGGAGGTGGGCTGGGGCGAGGATGGGCACGTTGCTGCTGCTTGCCAGGAGCCAGGAGATCAGGAGCACTACAGGGAACAGCCCTCCAGGGGATTTTGGCAGAGCTGGGACTATACCTCACGTCCATCTCCACACACAACCCCTCTCCTGACCACAGCAACAACCTCCCAGCCTCAGACAGGTCCTAAGCAAACAAATGGGAGGATTTTTATTGGTTTTAATGATGTAAGAGGTCAGATGGAGCTGAAGCCAGAACAGCTGCCAGTGCAACTGTGCATAAATCAGTGCGTTGGCTCACAGATGGAGAAACAGTTGAGGTTTCTGCAGGTCCTTACCCAGCCATTCAGCCTCCCATACACCTCACACCCAAGCAATGCTGGAGCCAGCACAGCTCTTGATGCAGTCCAGGGTGAGCTGTTCCTGGCCTCGGTGGCCCCAGGGTCGCTGTCCAAGCTGGCACAGCGTGGCCCAGCCTCTGGCAGTCACTGGAGACACTTCAATAGTCCCCCCTCAGCTGGGGAGGCACTGAGTCACTGCTTTGGGTAAGGCAGCACTTCCACCAGGGCTAGAATAAGAACTTCAGCTTCTTTTCATTTTAAACAGCATTGCTTTTTCATGAAATTGAGCCTCTCCACCTGCAGCAGAGTGCATCCAAACTGATGCGGTCTGCTTTGCAAAACTGCCAAGGACCCAGTGTGTCCCACCAAGCAGTGTGGTGGTGCATCAGAAAGTCAGATACCTGCTGGGGATTCAGGGCTTGTAGGGCAAGAGGGATCCAGTTTGATTATTTAGTCCAGCTTTCCACACAAATTCATGCAGTAATTCCTGCATCATGTCCCCAGCTTAAAATGTAACATCTATTTTTTAATTGAGTCCGGTTTTTATTTCTACAATTCCAACAATATAGACTCCACTATTCTTTTATGTATTGATCATTATGTTTGGCACAACTGCATTGGTCTTCTCACAAGGCTCATTTGTTGTGCCTCTGGGGAATCACTACAGTTCTTTCTGACAGACAGGAGAGCCATGGGACAGCAGCAACATCCTCCTCATGGAGATGTGGACAGGAAAGAAAAGCATCTCACCCTCTGCTCTGTGCTGAGATACACTGGCAAAAGATATTTTCCGGACCTCAGATGGAGAGGAGAGGAGAGGAGAGGAGAGGAGAGGAGAGGAGAGGAGAGGAGAGGAGAGGAGAGGAGAGGAGAGGAGAGGAGAGGAGAGGAGACTTAAATCTCATCATTCTAAGCTAAGAGAATAAAATTAAGCTGCAGACTGTCATAAGCACTTCTTTCCCTCTAAATGCATATTGACTGTGTCAAGTAAAAAAATAAGCATTTAAAAAGAAATACAATTTGGAGTCAATGACAGATATGATTCCAATTTACATTGTGTGTGAATAATTCTCATTTCCTATCTCATTTCACTATCCTTCCTCAGTTTCATATTATCCAAGAGGACTCCCATAATCCTGCCCATGCACATTTGCCAAGTCTCCAAATAGCTTTAAAAAACCCACTGATGAGAGACCACCAACTTTACGGGTTCTTACAACTCCCACTGTACATTTTATGGGTATTTAGAAATGCTACAGGGTTTTCATAATGCTGTAGAAATTTCACTTCTCTTCACTAATAATAGACATGTGTTTCAGCAGCCTTTCCTCACTTTTCTTCTCCTTGCCTCCCTATATTCTCAAATTGCTGCTTTTTAAGATGTATTTTTCATAGAACTATAAAACCAGAGACTTTTTTTTTTCCATTTCTTTTCTTTTTTTCTTTTTTTTTATCCTCAGATTAAGGACTGGACAAAACTTTCAGACTGCCAAGCTTATGCTTTCTTTCTTTTTTGTTTTTTTTTGCTTGTTATTTAAATACTTCACAATAAAAGAATGTGCTCCCGATGGAATTTTTACTGCAAAAAGAAAAGTTCTCCCTTTCTTCTTTCTTATATCTTGTACATTTTGAAACACATACTGAAGCTGTGAAACCTCCTGAGGAAGATGGCTGCTGAAATGCTGTCAGACTATTAATGATAATGTCAGGCTGCATGACACATATTTAAACATTAAAAGAAGAAAGATTAAGGCTGCATCTCAGCCTCACTTTGATGATTCAGCTTTACATTGATATCCTCAACATGCCACTTGCAATCAGACTTCTGGTTTTGCTCTTCAACAGCATTTTAAAATAATTCCTCTTGCCTAAGGAGGACATTGGAAGCTGTACATGAGAGTGGATGTTCCTTTTGAATAAGTGCAGAGCTCTGTTTTTTCACAGGGTTTGGAGTGTGTTCTGGTTTTCAGAAGTACAAAGCTGTCACCAGCTGAATCATCCTCCAGAAATGTTCAGGGTGCTTTCCTGGGGAAAATGTCCCATCCCTTGGGCACTGCTTTGGAGACATCCCCCAGCACCCACCTGCAGCATATCTTTCCTGGGCTCTGAAGACAAGCCTTTCCAACATCCCAACTGCACCCACAACTAATTCTTGCCACCTAGTAGCTCATTTCAATGTCCTTTTCCTTCCTACTTATTTGTTTTTTTTTTAATATATTGTCTGAAGACCCATTCTGGGGTTTCACAGTAATTTCTTACAACCACATTAGTTTTTATCAGGGCAGAGAGCCACCCAACAGGGTGTGTCACCCAGTGGCAGAAGGCAGAGACTGATTTAGGGTATGGGGCTGATTTAGGGTAAAGTGAGAGCTTGACCCTGTTTGGGTGGAGTTAATCCATGGCTGAGTAGCTCAGTGACACAGGATGCTGGGAGCACAGGTTAACACTTCTCCAGTGATTTTTACCCAAGACTCTTATGTTCTTCACAGGGGACTGGCAAAGGGTTTATTTCCTTATTTCCAATGCCTGACAATCCTTTTGGTCACAACATTTTTCTTAATATCCAACATAAATTTCCCCTGGTGTAATCTGAGGCCATTTCCTCTTGTCCTTTATCTCCCCTTGAAGGCAAAGGTAGCAGAGTTGCATGACAAGTGGTGCTGGTGCTTGTGCTGAAATTATTTTCTCAGTTGGTCTCAAAGCACAGGAGCAACCCCTTTCTCACCTCACCAGTGTGTAGCCATGGCCACATCACCACATCAAAAAATGCCAGGTATATCAAACAGGGCTGGGCTGGGTTAGCTTTGCTCAGCCAAGCACAGAGAATCTCAGAGCTGGCAAAGGGAGGAAATGGGAGTACAGCAAGAAGGAGAAAGGGCAATGGGATAGGACAGTGGCACCATCAGCTTGGCTGTGCCAGAGAGGAAACCTTCCTTGGAGTGTATCTATGTCCTACAAGCACCTGCATTATCCATATCTGTAAAAAATGGATCCACAGGACACAGCAGGACTGCTAAAATGATACAGCTCTGAGTGCAGACAAAGTCGACATAATGTGGTCTGCAGAAAGGAGAGGTCAAAAGTTTCACTACCAGTCATAGCCACGGTGCTGTCACTGTGCATTACTCCCCCAGAGCCAGGTGATTCCCTCCATCTGCTCTGCACCTCATGCCATCCTTCTGGCACGCAGGCACAATGCAGCAGGATGAGCTGCTGCATCCATATGGCTCAGAGCAGGCAGCACCACCTGCAGATTTGTTTGCATTTTCTCCCAAAAGCCATGTTTCTCTGGTGGCATTGCACCAGGACACACTGCTCCCAGCCCAAATTCCAGTGCCAGCACAGGCACAATGCTTTGTTTTCCAGAGGCCAGGTGGTGAGCTCGGGCATCACTGCCCATCCCCACTGCGTGCGGCTCTGGGGCTACCACGGCATGCCCTGAAGGGATGGGTTTGCTCTTCAGGAAACTCACCTTTGCCTAATGAAAGAGTAACCCTTCATCTAAACAACTTAAGCTGGTAGAAAATGTTGCACAAACTCTTTCATGCAGTTTAAATCTCTCTCCCTTCAGTCTAGTCCCATGCAAGTTCCAGTTTCAACCTCCGTGTAGGCAAACAGGAGCAACCGAACCGGATGATGACACAGTCCCCACCCAGACTGTCTTTCTTTAACAAAGGAAGGTGAGTGTTGGAACCCAGGAAATTCCTTTGGCTGCCCTGGAGGGCTCCAGCCCCTGCCCAGGGGGCTCAGAGACCTTGGCACAGAGCCCAAGGCCCCTGTGCCTTTGCTTTAGCCCTTGGAAAAAACAATCACCACCCTTATATGAAGAATTACAACCCACCAAAGTTTAAGTGGAATGATAGTGAATTTATCACGGGGTGACAAATAGATTTTTTGGCGTTTTTAGAATGGGGGTTCAGGGGGCAAGATGGAGGAATCTGGCCATGTCCAGCCTTTCTCCTTCTTGGCCTCCATCTTCTGCTGTGATGGTGGCACTTTCAGATTGGTTTAGAGTAGAAGCTCACTGTCTAACATAGGTGATAGGCATTGGGAAGTAATTGTAAATAATAGATTTTTGGCATTTTTAGAATGGGGGTTCAGGGGCCAAGATGGAGGAATCTGACCATGTCCAGCCTTTCTCCTTCTTCCTCTTAGCCTCCATCTTCTGCTGTGATAGTGGCACTTTGGGATTGGTTTAGAGTAGAAGCTCACTGTTTAACATGGGTGATAGGTATTGGGAAGTAATTGTAAATATTGTACATGTAGTGTTTAGTATAAAAAGACAGCACCACCTCTGAGGAGGGCAGAGTGCCTCTGACTGTCTTGCTGAGAGGACCTTGGCGAGACAGGAGAAAGAATTTTATAGATAAGGAACAATAAACAACGCTGAGACCGAGAAGTGAAGAGTTCTGACTCCTTTGACCGCCGGGCTGGGAAAAGAGACTTTCTAACGCATCTCAGGGTCACTGACCAGCAGAGACCCCGAGAGGTGAGCAGGGTGGGAGCAGGTTTGTGCTCACAGTCTGTGCTCTGGCGCTGGCAGCTGTCGCTGCTGTCCCCTCTGGGAACGGGCACAGGCAGGGACGGGCACAGGCACCGCTCGGCGCGTCACGTGGAGGGACAGGGCCCAGCGTGACTCAGCCCTGAGCTGGGCCACCCCGGCCATGCTGTGATACCCATAACCACGGGGATACTAAAAGGAGAGAAGGGGAAGGTCTGACAGGGGGTTATGTGACTAGGGACACTCAGGTTTAGGTTTCTTCTTGGAAGCACTCCGAAACGCAGCCACCAAGGGAGCAGCTACACAACCAGCACTGAGAGGATAAACATGCCTTAGGGGCAAAATGAGGGGGAAAATGGTGTAAAGGGCTGCAAATGCCTTTGGTTTTAATGGCTTTCATCTATTTGCTGCCCAAATGGATTTGATTCATTGAGTCAAGCTGGAAGAGCGAGGGGATTTTAGGGAGGCAGAATTTAATGGCTGAGAGTGCAATTTTGGGCCAAGTTGCTCCTCTCATGAGAAGAGCCCCCAAATGTTTCACAGAGGTTCCCACTGAAGGATAGACCCTGCTGGAGGGGCTGGTGCTACTGCCACTCACTGGGATGCTTGGGAGAAACATGGTCAACTGAAAATCCCTTTGCTGGCTCTACGCTTTGAGAGTTAGAGGAACTAAGATGAAAGATGGAGAAAATAGTCATTAAGGCATGCCCTAGCATTAGCAGCAATAACTCATAGGCTCTAGCTGAGGATATCAGGGCGGTTTGCCAGCACCACCACAAGGCAGGGGGGTGCTGCTACCCACACTGGGAAGTCAGGCACTTGTGAGTTCCACTGACTCACCTAAAGTCCTTCTGCAAGGGAAAATCAAACTGCAGGGCCACTTGGGACGTGGAAGGCAATGGGGGAGGCAGCACCGCTGTCACAGATGCGGTGCTGAACCAGCACTCAGCACATCTTCTCCAGAGCTTTCTCCACAACCTCTGCTTTCTCCACGTGAGGAAACCCTTCCAATGTTTGCTCCGGGGCAGCCTGGCCACAGTAGCAAGAGGAAATTAGTCAGCAGGCAGAGCTTGTGTTGCATCACGGACCTACAGGAGGTCAATAGAAGCTCCTTCTCCTCACCCCACGCAGTGCTGAGGGCTGCTAGGTTGACACACCACGGGAGGAAGAGGAGGATGAAGAGGGTAAGGAACCAACATCCCTTTCACTGCTGTGAATCCAAGCATCTCACACTTGCATCCCATTGATTCTCAGTACAACTTAATGTCTAAGGGGTTTAGACAGTTTGAAAAGCCAGGTGCCTAAATAACAGAGATACTTTTAAACATTACAAAGGATCTCCTGAAGTCCCTTCCACCTCAAAATTTTCCTACAATCCTGACAAATGCAGTTTATTCCCAGCTGTGCCACAGCTCTGACTGTGAACTGCACCTCTCCATCCCTCCCTCCCACCCTGTCTGCCCACTCTGCAGAGACCCCTGGCCCCCCAAGGCTGAGGTGAGGGGAATTGAGGTGTTTTGGGGCGCCAGCAGAAGGCAGCCCAAAGCTGGCAGCAGTAACCCACGAGTGCAGGCTCCCTTGTTAGCCGTGTGAAAAACAGGGCAGGCTGTTGCTGCGGAATAATTCTTCCTAGCGGGTCCGAGTCGGTGGCGGGGCAGCCGCCGGAGGATTCCGCGAGCGGCGGGAGGGATGTGGGGATGCGTGTGCGAGAAGCGCCGGAGCTCCCCCAGCTCCCCATCCCGCCGGGGTGCCCGCGGTGCTCCCGGGCACATTCAGGAAGGCGACGTGAAGTCAGGCACCCCGTGCCTCGCAGATGAGGGTCTTGATGCGGAAAACCAGTGATAAGGGAGGAGAAGCGGAATGAAGCGGGTTGGGAACCGAAGCAAATCCCAGATTTCCCTGGGGAAGCGAGGCAGGGGGCTGGGGGAGAAGCGCACACGGTGGGTCGCGGCGAGTCTCCGGGGGGCAGGATTTCTCTTCCATCGCTCCATGGAAGAGCGAGATTAAAGAAGAAAGTGGGAGTGGGGTGGGAGGGGAGGGAAGGGAAGGGGGGGTAGGGGGGGATGAACAAAGGAGATTGGCAGCACAGCTGTTTTGGGAAGAAAAAAAAAAAAAAAAAAAGCCAGCCTTCCTGTTTCTTTAAAGCCGCTCATCTGCGCGGCTGCCGGCGGCGGGAGGCAGGCGGGCTGTGCGGGAGCTGCGCGGAGCTCGGAGGAACGCACGGACGGACGGAGCTCCGCTGCCCGCCGCGGCCGGGCGGGCGCAGATGGGCGGCAGCGGGGCGGCGGCAGCGGCAGCAGCGGCGGCAGCGGCAGCATCGGGAGCGGCGCGGCAGCGGCGGAGCGGCCGCGGCTGAGCTTCGCCGCGCAGCGCCCCGCGCCATGCGGAGCGCGCCGCTGGCCGAGGGCGAGCCCTGGCCGCGCCTGTGCCCCGCCGAGCTCGGCGGGCTGCGGCGGCTGCGGCGCAAGCACGGCGGCTGCAAAAGTTTCCGCGTGGAGCTCAAAGTGCTGAGCGGGCGGCGGACCGCGCTCCGCGCCCCCCCCGCAATGCCGCCCCCCGCCGCCGCCGCCGCGCCGCCCGCCTGGGAGCCGCGCAGCGCCGCGCTCGGCCCCGCCGCCGCCAGCAGCGCCTTCCCCGCCGCCCCGCCGCCGCCGCCCGCCGCTTCCCCGCGCCCGCGGCCGGGCGAGGCGTCCGGCGTCTCGCCCGAGATCAAAGCGCTGCAGCAGACGCGGCGGCTGCTGGCCAACGCCCGGGAGAGGACCCGCGTCCACACCATCAGCGCCGCCTTCGAGGCGCTGCGCAAGCAGGTACCTGCCGCCGCCCGGGCACCGCTCCGCCCGGCCCCGCAGTGCCCGCGGGGGCACCGCGCAGCGCTCCGCCTGCCCGGCCCGGGCTCTGCCCGCCGGGACCCGCGGGGTGTGCGGGGAGCGCCCGCGCTGCCCCGGGGCCGGGGGAGGTGAAGGGCAGGAGCCGAGTGGCCGCCTGACAGGAGGGGAAGTCGGTTCAAAATGCCTGGAAGTACCAACCCTAGAACTGTGCTAACGCTCAAGATAAATAAATAAGGGCTTTTAATTTGCTTGCAGTTAGAAAGTTTTGGACTTTTTTTTTTTTCTCTCCCAGAGGGAGAGTGGTGTAGAGAGCGAAAAATAAAACAAACCTGATAAATCCCTCCGAGGGAGAACAGAGTGTGTAGAGAGGCACTTGGTCAAGCTGGGAGCTGGGGTGATGCTCCTGTACCTAGAGCACGTGTACTTGCCAGCTGTGCAGCTGCGGTGAGCTGCCCCAAAGGGATCACCGGGAATTTGGGCAGCACCGTGCTCCTGTTGACTTTGATCCCTCAGAGCCCTTGGGGTTCTTGCAGCAGCCTCTGAAACGTTCTATGAGGGATAGCCAAGCTGAGCTGTGGTACTCCACCAGTTAGCTTCCCATGGCTTTTACTGTAGGCTGTGTTTGAAGTGTGTCTTGTGCTGGGCTTTCTTGCTGAGAGGACTTGAAAATCCTGATGGTTGGCTGTAAAGGATATGTTCACAGTGTCAGGGTGGCACTTTTGAAAGGTAAATTAAAGGTTTTGGTCAAAATCCTTCCATTACCTGCCCAGGATGAGGAGAGATGCATAGAAGCTGCAAGGATCTTGTATGTTCTGCACAAGGATAAATCAGTGCCCTGGCCCCTGTACTCAGCCTTCTGTGCATGTAGGCACCGTGTAGAGTGCAGTGATAGACAAAGATGTGCTGTCACATTGTGCAAGCCCAGATGTGCTGGCTTTTCTGCCTTTCTGTTAAACGTTGATGGGACTGTTCCAGGTGTGCAGGAAGGAGGAGAGGCACAGGGCTCAGAGGGTGGTAAGCTGCAGATGAGTCTGTGAGAAGCGTTAAGCATCACTTCTCCCAGGATGGTCCCTCCAGCCTGGTGGGAGCAGCGTGGTCTGCTTGCAGGGGAGCTCACACACACAGGCTTTTCCCTACCATCTTCTGGATATTACTAATGTGAGCCATTCCCCAAGTGTGCTCACTTTAGGACTCAATCTGCTCCCCTGCTTAGAGGAAATCTGCTTGTTCCTCTCTTCAGCATGCTGCCTGGAGCCCTTCTCAATGGCTGCTGTGTCCTGGGTGGTTGCACCCCAAGAGTTAATCCTTTCCCGTCATCTACTTTGGCAAACAGATTTCAGGGGCTGAGACCAGAGCTGTGTGTCAGGAGAGAATCGCTGGTGAACAACTAAACGAGAGCATTTCTGATCACTGTGCTGTGGTGGTATCTCACTGCTCCTGTTATAATCCCAGTAATCCAGTGTGTGCTGGGTGCTGTCCCCCGGTGCTGAGGCCACCCCTTGTCTGTGCAAACTCCAGACTTGATATATTTTGTTTCTGTGAGCTGCTTCCATATTTCAGTTTTTTGGTGACTGTTTGTAACACGCCTGGAAGTGTCAGTCTGATTCTCCATGGACAGACATCTACACCACCAAAACCGCAAGGGGAAGTAGCACTGATTTCCCAAATCACTGGCAATCTTGTTCTAGGCTGAGCCTCAAGCACAAGTCAGGCAGGCAACAAATTAAAGCCGCACTCTTTGGGGAAATGGGCAACTCTTGAAAAGCCTCAGATTCCTGGCCTTGGCCCTGTCTCTATAAATCTCTTCAGCCATGGACTCAGCTGGGAGCCCAGGCAGCCTGGAGAACAAGCTGCCGTCCTCTCCTCCTGTGAAAGCCGCTCTCCAGGGTCAGCACTGGAGCGAACTGGCCGAGCTGTGCTCGCTCTGCAGAGAGAAAGAAATCATTCTCTGGGACATGTTTGCCATGAGGTTTTCCTAGCAGTTTGCTGAGGGGTGGGCTGGCTGTCCCGACCATCATTGGATGACATTTGTATTCATTTCTTGTTGGGCTGCCAGCGGCGCGCCGGGTGCCGTCGGTGACATCAGGTGACAGCCAGCTTCATTGCACACACGCACGGCGCTGCTGCCTTGGCACTCGCGTCATCCGTGACGGCAGAGGGGATTCTGGGGGGCTGCTCACATCGGGGGACAGGAGGGTCCTTTCTGTCACACCTTGGCCAGCAGGGCTGTGGAGATGCCCTGGTGGAGGTACACGCAGTAGGGAGGCTTTCTCAGGGCAGCACCGCCTTCCCACACGCCAGGGCGTGCCAAGGGCCTTCAGCCCCTTGAGAGAGGCAATCCCTGCGTGCTGTCTGCTGCAGGCCTCCCCTCTTGTTCCTTGGTTAGTCCTCTGTCCCCTCCTTGTCATCACATATCAGGCTCTTAAGCAGCTGGGAGGCTTTTCCTGAGGCACTGAAACTGATCCGTCCCTGCGGACAGGAGGGCGAGGAGCAGGGGACTGTGCCGTGCCTGCACACAGCCCACCCTGGCCCCACGCTCCTTTGGCTGGGGGTCAGGTGCCGCCTGTGCAGCTGCTGGAAGCAGGAGCCTTCCTCAGCCCCTGGTACCCAACACCCACAGGTGTCCCTGCTGGATGCAGGAGTGGAGATAGCCATCCTCACTGGCACACGTGGGATAAAACCCCATTGCTGCAGGATCAGACCCACCACGGCCACGCTGTAGGGAGCCCATCCGTGCTTGCTGAGGAGGAGGAGGAGCAGGAAAGGGAAGTCGTGGCTCTCTGCAGGACACTCTCCCTGTCTGAGCAGCCCACCCGAGGGCAGGCGCCTGGCACGCAGCAAGCACGGCGCACAGATGGGCTGACGGCGGCGGCCCGGCGCTCCACAGCTGCCTGCATATGGCACACATGTTTTGGCTTGTGCTGGCTGACTCTCCAGATGGCAGGAAGGGGTGTGGGTGCTTTTTTTTCCTCCCAGTTCTTGGTGGAGGAAGAGCCAAACGCAGTTGTTTCGCACAAGGAGAGGCTAACCCAGAACCCAGCCGTGTCCCTGAGGACTGAGCTGTCCCCAGCTTGCCTCGGAGGCCAGGGCCCCTCAGAGGTGGGAGGCAGGCGGGCAGCTGCCAGCTCTGGGAAGCTGCCTGCTGTTGAGAGAGAGGTGTCCTTGCCATTGTGTTCACCCTTGGTGTCACAGCCACCAGGAACGAGGATTTCTCTCCCTCTCTGTATTGAGCTGCTGTACACCCTGCTGCCTATGCCATACAGCCACAGCACTGAAGTTGGACTGGAGAGCAGATGCTCCTGAGAATCAGCTTCTTCCCTCTGGTCTTGGTATTTGTGGTCTTCAGCTATTAAGTCTGGAAGAGATTTCTCCCCCTTTGTCCCCCAAGTATCATTTGTCCAAGTGATCCTTCCACTGACAGCAGGCTCCTGAGGCAAACTGGAGTTCTCCTTGGAAAACACTGACCTGCTCTGAGGCACTTGGAGGTGGTGAGATACTTCTGCTGTACTTGGCTGTCCCTCTGCTGCTGCCTTTCTGGTGTCCCTGTGACTGGGCAGCTCTTGTCCCTGTGACTGGGCAGCTCCTACCTGCAGCACTGCTCTCCTGCCCCCAAATGCCCTGGCAGGTGCTGGTCAGTGAATTCTTGCACTGCCCTGGCTGCTGCAGGACCCTCCACATGTGACATGAGGTGTTGTCACTTCCATCCCTTTCATCTTCCTCTCCCTGCCAAGGTGGGTGGTCAGAAACCCAAACATCTCTGAGGCAGACAGAGACAGCACTGAGTTCACAGGGACCTGGGGTCACCTTGTCCTCCATGTGAAGATTCCTACCCATCCTTTTCATGTTCAAATTCATGGAGTGGTGCTACCGTCTGGAGGAGGCAAGATGTGACAACAACATTGCCTATCTTCAAAGCAACTGTTCTCCAGGCAGTGCAATTCTGTCTCCTTTTTTTGTCTGCAAATTCCTATTGGCAGCGAGAGACTCATCCTCCAGCAAGTCCCATCTGTGAAACTGAACCACTGTAACTTTTATTGCAGTACGGCCTTAGCCACCAGATTTTCTGCTGGAAGCCCTGGCCAGAAGGGAATTGTGCTCTTCACCATGAGACTGCATGGACAGCCAAGCAAACCAGTATGTTGCACTCCCAGGAGCTGGGACTGAGCTCCTCAGCTGTGCTGACAGCCCTAAGGTGGCAGCAAACTCTCCCTGGATGGATGGAGACAACCAGAGCAGCCTTCCTGATCTGGAGCCTGCCTGGGCTTGCACATCTGGTTTGTCTCTGGAGCACTGCTGTCCAGCTCCTCCTGAAGAGAGTGATGCACGGAGCCACAGCGAGCTGGAGTCTGTGCCGGGAGCAAATGTGTCCACAGACATTTATCTTCCCCTGAAGTGCTCTGGCGTTTGCCTCAATCTTTTCACCACCACGTTGCCAGGACATTCTCTGCCTCAGCAGCTGACAGCCTCGCTCTCTGCACTCGTGTGGGTTCTGGAGATGCTTTAGGGTTTTATAGGGCTTTTTAGCTGCTGGAATGGAGGTTTTTCCCCCCACACAGGGTTTTCCCTTTCACTCTGTGCCTCCGGCACGCACGTGGCTGCTGTGGCTTGCTGTTAAATCAGTGCAGAAAAGTCCCTGTTCCTTCCCGTTGGGAGCATGGTGAGACATCAGGAGCAGAAGCCTCCAGGCTGCAGGAGGAGATTTTGTGGCTGTGGGGACAAACCGTCTGCAGGGGTTTGAAGGGACAAACCAGGCAGTAGATGGAGGAGCTGTGGCTTGAGCAGTGCCTTAGGCACAAGCCAGCAGAGGCTGAGGCCGCTCTGTGGGTGCATCACTGCGTGCTCACCCTCTCTGTGTGCCATCCCAAGGGTGGCTGTGGTTTGTCACCTCTGCAGGCGGGACCCTGCATGTGACCAGTGTCACTGACGTGTCCTGGCTGAGAGCTGTCCTTGGTCACCTGCTGACATCTGCCAGCCCTGTTCCCAGTGATTCATCCCTCTGTGATCCACCAGCAGGAAACCCTCGGGTGCCTTAAAACCCAGCTCCTGTAGGCAAACCACCCACTGAGCTCCGGGAGTGAAGGCTGGGCAGGAAGGTTGGGCTGTTGGAGGGATGCAGCTGGACTTCAGGAGAGCAGGAGCATCTTCCAGACACAGTGTGCAGTGCCAGTGCTGGGTGTTGTCACTGAGCAGCCCAGTGTTAACCAGAGCATCTCCGTGGCTGCTGCCAGTCCCAAGTGACACTGATGGATATTTGGAACCCAGAGTGGGGCAGCCCTGTGGTTTAACAGCTAAAGAAGATGACAAAATACTGCCCTGAAGCAACACAGGAGGAAAGAAAATAAGGGGGAAACCAAACAAAAGGACAAAAATCCTGAAAACAATGGCTGTGTGTCACCAAGAACAAGGCATTTTTGCTCCCTTGGCTGCTGTCTGGCTGATTTTATCCTTTGCTACAAATCCTGCTCCTGTCAGGAGGTGTTTGCTCTGCCTGCTGCAGCCACCCTGAGTTAACCTCTGTGTTTTCTTATGTCTCCCACTGAAATTGGAGAAAAGAATCTGCTTTTCTCCATCAAGCTTTGACTCCAGCCTCTGCTCCCTGCCTTAATCCACTGTCAAATTCCTTTCTGGACTGCAGTGGGGAGGTGGGACACTTCTCAGTGCCTTGCAGAGATCTCCCCAGGCTCTTTGTTCCCAGCCTGCATCTCCTTTGGTCAGTGCCATGTGTGTTCCCCAGGTGAAAAATCCCATCCTGGTCCTGGTTTGCACTGTCCCCTGTGCCAGGCAGGGATGCAAACAGAGCCATGAGTGTGCTGTGGGAGGTTCTGCTCCTCTGCAGCTGCCACGGGCTCATGGTGACAGCTCCTGGGGCTCAGCAGTGACAGCAAGAGAGGGGAAAATCCTGTGGTGTCCAAGAGTCACCAAATCCAAGCTGAGTTAATGCCATTATCTCCAGTGGAGCTTGTTTTACTATTTACCAGGGGTTTGGATCCATTGGACTTCAGACATGTAGATAGCCACTACTAAACTACCACCCAAAAAAGTGTTTTCCCACTATAGTGCAGCCCCTTTCTGAGGAGATTTTCTGTGCCCAGTAGCCCTGGGATTTCTCCTCTGATAACCCCAGTAATTGTCTGTCTAGTTACTATTTTGGGGAGTGGTTCAAAGAACCAGCAATAAGGTAAGAGATGCAGCTGGACTTGGTCACTGCTGCAGCCCAGCAGTGTGATATTTTTCAGGCGTGATGCTGAGGGAGTGTTCTGTGTGCCCCGAGGATGTGCAGGAGGCTTTGGGGGTGCAAAACCTCTGTGGGAAGTGCAGGACAACTGTCCCAAAGGAAGCAGAGCCAGGCTGGGGCAGCATTCACCAGGCTGCCATTTGGAAGGGACTCCTGGTAAACTCACCCAGCACCACACCTAGGTTTTGTTTGGAGGAAGCCAGTTCGTGCTCCAAGCAGTGAACTCATGTTTGTGTAATGTGAGCGATGGGGGAGCCAGGAGCTGGGAGGGAAGCAGGAGCTGGGATGTTTGACAGCCTGGACCCACCCAAGAGGCAAAGGCACCTCGGTCAGCACTGGGGCTCCTGCCTGAGCGGTGCTGCTGCTGTTCCTGGTGGCATTTTCCAGCTGGGTTTGGGCCTGGGCTGAGCACTTAGCTCCCCGTGGTGAGGCAGGGGTGAGGCTTGCTTTCAAACTGCTGGGATTGCATTGCTGGCACAGGGCTGCCCCTTGCTGCCGCTGCATTTGGGGGCAGAGAAAGCAAAAGCCTCTCAGCCCCACGGCACGGAGTAGCTGCTGGAGTAGAGCTCTGTGGAACATCTGACCCTGTGACACCAGGGATGGTCAGGGGAGGTGGCTCTTCCCCTCTGCTCTGCTCTGCTCTGTGAGGCCCCACCTGCAGTGCTGCATCCACCTCTGGAATCCTCAGCACAGGAGAGATGTGGATCTCTTGGAGCAAGCACAGAGGAAGCTGATCAAGTGAATGGCTGAGAAAGTTGGGATTGTTCAGCCTGGAGGAGAAAAGGTTCTGGGAGATTTTTTCAGCCCCTTCACCCCTTTCCCTTAAAGGAAGACAAAGGTTTGGTACACCCTGTTGCCATAGGCATAATGGTTTTAAACTAAAATAGAGTAGATTTAGACTAGATATAAGGAAGGTTTTTGCAATGAGGCTTGTAAAACACTGGCACAGGTTGCCAAAGAGAGGTGATACATATCCCATCCCTATAAACATTCAAGGTCAGGCTAGACAGGTCTCTGAGCAACCTGATCCAGTTAAAGATGTCCCTGCACACTGCAGGGGGCTGGACTAGATGACCTTTAAAGGTCCTTTTCAACTCAAACTGTTCTGTGATTCTTTGGGGCCCTTTCCTAGCAGCAGTTCCATGGTTGCCATGCCATCTATCCACACAGAAAGATCTGGCTTTAGATCTGGCTGGGTTCAAACCCAAGGGTGCTGCCCCAAAGGTCCAGGTCAGGGTAGTGAGCACCAGAGGAGCCATGGGTGGGTCCTGGTTGCTGCTGTGCTGCAGGAGGGATATTTGGGAATCAGCTCTGAAGGGATGTGGTAGGACTGTGAAAGGATGTCTCAGGAGTACTTGCAGGCTTTTCCATCCTACAGCTGTGTAAGTCATCATTGTCCCACCTGGAATATTAGAAGGACTCAGGGCCTGCAGCTGTTGAGACAAGGTAGGGAGACCAAGTCACCTTGCTGGTGAACCTGAACACACCAAAGTCATTAGATGAGTCCTGCAAGCAGCAAAAGGACACATATGTGTTCACTTCACCCCCAGAATTGAGTGGAAAGAGAAAAAGGCTGGCTCTAAACCCTTCCCTACAATGTAACACATCTTAAATAGAGCCAATGATCTGGGCAAAGCCTTCAGCTTGTTAAGGATCTTACTCATGGAATCACAGAAGGGCTTGGGCTGGAAGGGACCTTGAAGATCATCCAGTTCGAACCCCACCCTTCCTCTAGCCCAGGTTATTCAAAATGACATCCAGCTTGGCCTTGGGATGAGGCATCCTTTCAGGGATGAGCATCCCCACATCCACAGCAGCTCTACAGATAATTTGAGATCATGCAAGAGGGGCTTCCCCTGTCAGGGCTGACAAGGCAGGGACACTGTCAGTCCTCTGCCCCACCCTGCCACTGTTCCCCAAGGTGCCTGAGCCCCAGGAAGTGTCTGACTCACCCTGGGCTAGAAAGGGATGTGCAACAGCCAGGACTGTGAAGTACTGGACATTCATATGAACCTCTGGAAATGTTTTTGGCAGGAAGCTCAGCACAAACAATGAGGCAGCGCCGCTGGGCTGCGTGTTGGGATGCAGGGAGAGGCAGCCAAATGTTTTGCTGGGGGAGGGGGGCAAGGAGAGGGGCCCTGATGTGTTTTAACTCCCAGAATAAAAAATAAACCAGATGAATTAGCAGGCAGGTAGATTCAGCAGCTTATTATGGCATGTTGAGGAGCTAGCTCAGGAGGGCTTGGCTTGTGCTGCATCTCAAACTCTGCCTTAGAGCTCTCCACTGCCTCAGAGCTGTCCCATCTTCCCTGCTGGGCCTGGGGGGCCCAATTCTGCCCTGTGTGACCTTCTGTGGAGAGGATCTGTGCACGTCTGTGCTGCTAAATCACATTTGGAGCACAGTCACAGAGACATCTGGACCCCCAGCACCCAACACCCTTCTTTACCCCAGCATTTTCGTGCAGTGTAAAAGCAGGCTTGGTTTCACAGATGTTATCTGTACAGGTCCAGAGGGTGTTCATGGAAATGGTATCTATTTTATAAAGACAGAGCTACACAGAAGCTCAATGATGTGAACTGGCTTAATGCTCCCAAAGTGCACAGGATGCTCCTGGTTGTTCTCTGCAGAGCCATCACAGTGAACACACTCTGGACCCTCATCTCTAGCCTGGTTGCCCCTGGCTCTGGATGGACCTGCTCAGCTCACAGCTGCCCCATCAAAGCCCTGAATTCTGTTCAGTTCAGGCATGAGGAGCAAGAAGGTGACAGAAGGGAAGGGTTTGGTCCTTGCCAGGAGCAGGACAGATACCTGCTCACGTTCCTGCCTGAACATACTGTGTCACCCTAGAGATGGGCGACACTTGTGCCCTTTCACCATCTCCTGCTTTCCCCAAGCTCCTCCGGCAGCCTCCTCCCCTGTGCCATGTCAGAACCAGATGCCAGCCCCTGGCTTTGGTGGGTGACAGTGATGCCCTGGGGAGCTGCAGTGGGTCCCTGCCCCGCTCAGGAGGGCTGGCTGCAGGTCAGGAGCACAGCAGCCTTCCCACGGACTTCAAAGGGAGCATCTCTGGTTTTCCAAGGGCGCTGCCTCCGAGTCTGAGACGTCAAGGATAGACCAGACCTGTTAGGTCACATCCCTTTCTGTTTTCCTGCCAAAGAAGGGCTCTTCTGCACAGGGATATGTCCCAGGAGCATTCATCTTGCCTTGCTTCAACTCCTGCCAGCCTGGGGATCACTGATAAGACCCATGAGACTCTGCAGAGCCCTTTGCAGACACAACTAACAAACATCCTCTGGCTGGAGCTCTGGTCCCAGCTCACTCTGTGCTGATGTCCCAAAGCTGAGGATGGTGCTGGTGTCCTTGCCTTTCTCGCAGACAGCTGCATTCCTCAGGGCTGGTGTGAAATTTCAGTTGCAGTTCCTTCCTAATTCCTTTTAATCATTGCAGATTTTGCAGGCAAGATGGTGAGCTGTGCTGCTGCTCCCCAGAGACCGGTGAGGTCAGATAAGGGAAATATTTCCATTAACTGCCCAGGAACTCGAGCCTGGTTCCCCCTGGCTCTGGATGGACCTGCTCAGCTCACAGCTGCCCCATCAAAGCACTGGAGCCTGTTCAGTTCAGGCATGAGGAGCAAGAAGGTGACAGAGGGGAAGGGTTTGGTCCTTGCCAGGAGCAGGACAGATACCTGCGCACGTTCCTGCCTGCCAAAGTTCTGTGTGGAGGCTCTGTGGGAGCTGGCAGGGTTACACCTGCAGGGCCACACCAGCCTCAGGTGTTTTTCCCACCTCTAAAACACTCTCTCTGTTTTAAGTTGGATTTTGAAGATTTCTCTGTGTGTCACTGACACCCCTTACTGCAGTTTGTACAAATCTGTCCCCTCTTTCCTGTAGACTTTGTGTTAAAGAAGAGGTAATACCAAAGTTACACACAGACACACTTGGGGAAGTTTTGGCTCTGGTTTTGAACTAAGTGGCTCATTCCTCTCTTAATTTCCCATGTTTAATTCAAAAGGAAACATTAAAATGGCAGGAGCTGAGCCAAGACAGGGAGGGTTCCTATGAAATAGTTTTTCTAACACTGTTACCATGGCAAAAAAAACTCTTATCTCTTAATGTTGGAGCCCTGCACCCATCACAGGACTCTCTGAACACCTCAAGGTGAAACTCTTCCCATGGGCATACAGGGCAGCTCCAGTTTGGACTCTGCTGCAGCAGTGTGGGAAAAGTGCTGTGTAATCCCAGATGAGGGTTTTGTCAGCTGTGCTAGCACTGAAATCTTCCTTGCCTTTTGTAGCAAACACGTCCTACAAAATAGTTTGGGTTTTGTTTTGTTTCTTTTTGTTTCCTTAAGAAAAAGAAAAATCCCAAAACACAAAAGAAAGAGCAAAACAGATGAGGAAAGGAGACATTGGCCTGCCGGCTTGTGTTGTAACTGGACAGCGTCTGTGCATCAGCCTCAAGGATTTCATGGTCTATTTTCCTTCCACTCAATTTAACTTCCCTCTTGCTCTAATTCTGAAATTACTCCCACATTTCACTGAATCCTTCCATTTTAGTTTCCATCTTGCTTTGTTCTTCCCTGGTGCTGTTTGATCTGGGGTCTCTGCCGCTTCCCTGCGCTGGCGTCCAAAGAGCCCTGGGTGTTCCTGCTGCTGCCTGGAGCTCTTGCTTTAAAAGAACTCAGCTCGTTGCATCTGGGCACCAGGTACTGAGGGCAGGAGCATTGCTGGGAGCAAAAAAAAGTGAAGGCAGGGATTTAGAGAGAGGTTTTGTCGGACAAAAAGGAGCTCTTAAACAGAATCTCTGCGATGTCCTTGCCCATGGCAGGGGGAGTTTGGAGTAGGTGGCCTTTAAAGGTCCCTCCCAACCCAAGCTATTCTGTGATTCCTTGTATTTTCAGGGGTATCAGTAGTAGATGGTGCGTATTAAAAAAAGGCCATTTGAAGTTTTATGGCTGGTTTCTGGAGAGGCACCTCAGCCACATCACAGCTGCAATCCTGTGTTCAGTTTTGGGTCCCTCTTTACAAGGACATGAAGGTGCTGCAGTGTGTCAAGAGAAGGGCACAGAGCTGGGGAAGGGTCTGATGAGGAGCAGCTGAGGGAGCTGGGGCGCTCAGCCTGAGAAAAGGAGGCTTGGGGGGACCCTCTGGCTCTGCACAACTCGTGACATGAGGGTGCAGCCAGGTGGGATTTGGTCTCTTCTCACAGGCAACAAGTGATAGCACAAGAGGAAATGCCCTCAAGTTGTGCCAGGGGAGGTTTAGATTGGATATGAGAAAAATACCTTCACTAAAAGTGTGGTAAATCATTGGAACGGGCTGCCCAGGGAGGTGGCAGAGTCACCATCCCTGGAAGTGTCCAGAAAATGTGTAGGTGTGGTGCTTGGGGAGAGGGTTTGGCAGTGCTGGGTTAATGGTTGGAGCCCATGTCCTTAGGGTGTTTTCCAGCCTAAAGGATTCTGTGTGTTGTACAAGTCATGGCCCATAGGGTCAACAGCCCTAAAATCCTTGTGCTCTTGGGAAAGGGTGAGCCAAGCAGCCAGTTTGGATTTCCATAAGCACCATGGCAGAGTGTTCCCTGGGGAAGAAGAAACCAAAGAGCTTGGCTGGGAGTGTGGGTCAGTGGTCAGTGTAGAGGCAGGGAATGGTGGGTAGGGAAACTGGGCCAGTTCCTGCAGGGAGGGACATCATGGGTGGACAAACCAGGACCTGACTCTGAGCTCAGCCCTGCTTTGAACAGGGAATGTCAGGTTCCACCGCCTGAAATTGTGTCCGTGTGAGCTGTGCTGAGGTTCATGACTCTGAGTGATGAGGTAATCATATGGCAGAAGAAATGAATACCACACAGATAAAGTGGAGTGATGCATATGGAAAAACCCATACCAGAGTCCATGTGTGAAGTGATAGACTCTGAACTGATCATTATTTCAGAGAAGGGAGACCTTGGGGTTTCTCTAGATGGTTCAAGGAAAGTCTCAGGTCAGTGTCTGGCAGCAGTCACAAATCAAATCAGGAATTAGGAAGAAAGGAACATTAAAAAAAACAGAGAACATAAGCATCTGTTAGATACATGCACCCACAACATGAACACTTTGTGTTGTTCTGATCATCTCCTCTCCAAAGGGACTGGGAAAGGTTCAGGAAAGAGCAGCAAGGGTCACCAAAGATATGGGATGGCTTCCATAGAACAGTCTGCTGAACAGGATTAATCTTTTTCTTTTGGAAAAGAGGCTGAAAAGATGATGGTGAACTAAAAAACATATGTCACAGGAGGTGAATAAATATCTGTTGTCCTCTCTTCTAATACAGAACTGTAGTACCTCAAGGGAAGACAGTAGGAGCCAAGTTCAAAACAAGCAAAAAGAGAAAAAAAATTATATAGACTGGATAGAACACTTTGCAAAAAGATGTTGTGGCTCCTCAAAATCAACAGGGTTGGTTCAGCTTACCAGACCAAGTTCATGGGCAGAAAAGATCTATCATGGGTTGCTAAATTTGGGGATGGCACATCTCGCTGTAGTGATGGAGGTGATGGTAGCTGGAGCCTGATAGAACACTTGGGGAAATCCTGTCTGTGCCTGAGCTGTTCTGCTCCTCCTTTGGCAGCTGTGTGTGGGTGCTGTGGGGTTTGTGGAGGGGCTTGAACCCGTTTTACCTTCTGTAAAGTCAGGGAAAGCATTCCAGGGGTGATCCCATCTTTGTGTCCTGTGGAGGAGAGAGAAGCTGAGGCACGGGCATGGCAAGAGGAAACAAAACTCCCCAGCCCTAAGCTGAGTGTGACACCCTAGAGGGCTGTGGAGAATGGAGACTGGTGCAGAGGCAGGTGGTGGAGAAACACTGAGGTGTGCCAATGATTGATGATGTGAAGGCTTTGACAGGTGGTCAGACAACCTGAGGGGCTCGGATGGGTTTCAGATGAATGCACAGCTTCAGTTTCCTGTAGGCAAGAGACTCTTGCTCATTAAAGGCTGAGTGACCTTCAGCAATTTTGCAGACTAGAAAATGGGGTGCCCAAGCATGTTGAATTCAGAAGACCTCTCTTTAAGCTGGACATATTAAAGTTTTATGCCTAAAATCAAGTGTAGAGGTAGTGTTTTTATAGATCATGATTGAAAAGCAACCCACCCTTCTGCAGCAAGAACCACATACTGCTCAGTTATTGAGCCCCATTCAGAATAGTTTGAATTGTTCAAATGTTTCACGTTGCAATAGAAATCTTTAAGGATGAAGAAATAAATTGCATAAGATACACCCAGCTCCCTGAAACAGGCTCTGTTTTGGTCTCTTTTGTGGGGTGAGGTACCATGATGGAGTGTTAGAAATTAGAACAGGTAGAAATTACTGCTCACTCAAGGTCCTGCTACTCAACAACATTGTGTTTTTGCACGGGCTGAAAGTCACAATTGTTGATTTTTGAGTGATATAACTGCTCATATCTTCTTATTGCCTTATTCTGCAAGACCTGTGATGATATGGGAGCTGATTGTAGGGAGTAAGTTACTCGGGACAAGTTACTGGGAGGCATGGGGATGCAGGTTTCTGAGAAACAGGGCCTCCAAGAGGTGACCTGAGCAGCAGGCAGATGTCCTGGGCTGTATCCTGCCATCACATTTTAAGCAGAACTGCCCTGCTGAAATCAAGAGACTTCGTGCTGCTTTCATCCCCATGGAGATCAGCAGGGGAGTTCTTCTTAAAAACCCGTTGGGACCATATGGTATTTTATCACTAGAGTTTCTATTTGTGTTAAAACTGCGAAGAAAATAACTGAGAGTTGTTTTGTCATGCTTCAAGCGAGATGTTTTGTTTATCTGGCCTAATTTTTAATTATTTCTTTTTCCCTGTTGCCCTTTCTAGGTTCCCTGCTATTCTTATGGTCAAAAGTTGTCCAAACTGGCCATCTTGAGAATAGCCTGTAACTATATCCTTTCCCTGGCCAGACTAGCAGACCTGGATTACAGCGCTGACCACAGTAACATGAGCTTCTCTGAATGCGTGGAGCAGTGCACTAGGACCTTACAAGCAGAAGGAAGATCTAAAAAAAGGAAGGTATGTTACAGCCTCTCCCCCAGCTCACCCCCTAAAAAATGGTAAAAGTTACAAAAGGGAGGAGAAAAAAAAAAAAAAAAGAAGAAAAAAAATCCAAAGTAGTTTCCTTCTTTTCTGAACCTTGTGAAATTTGCCTGATATTTTTTGTCCCTCGCCTTTCTCTCTGTGTGTTTTTCTCCTCCATCCATCTGATCTTGTAATAACCACATTCCTCCCTAATCAAAAGCTTTTCTCTCCTCCCTGCTCTTCCCCTTGTTAGTCACCCATCGTGTGTTTCAGCACGAGCTGATCCCATTAAGAGTCATCTTGGGACTGTTACTTGTTAAACCAAACCTGCCTTGAGTCGCCTTTGGGAGCCTGTGAAACGCTGTCACCCTCCTGTGTTTTCTGTTTTGTTTAATCTCACACTTATCTCCGAGAAAAATCACCCGACAACAAAAAAAAAGGTAGCTGATGGAGACATTATATGTATAAACACATTAGTAAGATGTATGACCTGAAGGACATGTGGGTATCTTGAGGAAACAACGTTAAATCTAATTACGCCTTGCATTCCTTTAGGTTACTTAACACTGAACCAATTAGGTGAAATCATCGTCAAGCGGCGGGAGGAAGAAGCAGAGCGTTCTGCCAGTTTTCCTCTCAGAGAGTGACATGGCTGAATTAAAGGAGTGATTGATGTCTTTGTTCAGGCTTTTATGACAAAAAGAGTTTTGTAAACTTGAATTGAACTTCCCCCTGCTCCCTGAGCTTGCTTGTCAGGCAGGATAATAAATCAGCAGGATTTGAATGGATGAATGGGCAGCTAAGCTGGGGAGCAGGCTCCTTCCCCGGTGTTGTTAAGATCTGCCTCTGATTCGGGCAGGTTTCCTCACTTTTTCTCCTCTTCAGCCCAACAAATCATCCTGCAGCAACTCAGTTTATAAATAAACACAATAGCACACTCCCTGTTGCTTCCTCTGGCTGTCAGGGGCTGTATTTATGCCCACGGAGCAGCAGTGCCAGGCAGAGAGAGACACAGCCCCGCGTGCCCACAGCTGGCAGCTCTGCCTGGGACTGGGAGGTGTGGGGAGCTCCAGGGCACAGCCCCAGACTGGGGGTTCACCCTGGGGGTTCACCCTGGGCTCTGTAGTGCCACAGGCAGTGGTGTCCCAGGGACACTGAAGTGGTGCTGCCAACCCTGGGGCAAGCTGAGAGTTGGTTCTTGGGTCTCCTCTCCAAGTTAAGATGGGGGAGGAGAAAAGCATAATTTTTGGGGCTTCAGAAGGTTGCTGGTTGGGTCTAGGGACCCCTCTCCATGTCAAGAAGAGGATGAGCATCCTTTGTGAGGCTTTAGTAGATTGCTAGTTAGGTCTTGGATCCCCTCCCAAAGTCACAAGGGAGGGAAGGAAGAGAATGAGCATCCTTGATGAGGCTGCAGCACATTTCTGGGCTGCTCTTCAGGCTTTGGGTGCCCCGTGGGCTGAGACCCATTGTCTTGGTGTATGTAAACCAATGCAGGCTTAAAGACAGGAAACAAGGAGCCAGACTTTAAGTGGCTCCAAATCCCAGGGTGTTTACATCTGAGGGTTAGAGCTGGGCCCGTCCTTAATTTAAAAATTAAATTAAGAATTAAAAGAATTAAAAAACCACCATTTATGGTGGTTCCCTTCAGAGTGGATACATGGAGAAAAGCCCCAAGCCAACCAAGAGTGCCTGAACAATGAACTCTACCAGGGCACCTCCCAGGCACCACCAACCCACAGAAACAGCATCACCAGGAGAGAATCTGCCTTTTCTCCACGTTCTTGAAGGACACCCACCCTAAACTTTCTCCAAAAGCCCTCTCAGAAAAAAAAGCCAGGCTTGGTACCCAAGGCAGGGTCTTAGTCCCTGCTCTGCCTTGCTTTTCTTTCTGGAAATTATAGTTCTGCTGCCAGTTTACGGCAGCCCTTAAGGATGACAAGTACACTTTAATTTCCATCAGTATTTGCTCAGGTGATGGCAGGAGCTCATCCAGCTGCTGATGAAGCCAAAACCAGCAGGTACCACTGAGTAACTCTGGTAAACCCCAGTAGATGGGAGTGGGGATGCAAAGCCTGCGTTGGGAGGACTCATCTTGCACGTCTCCCTTTCTCCTTGAGCCCAGCAGATCGTGAGCTCAGGGGAGGAAAAGGCTGTTGTCAGAGGGCAATTACAGATGTGGGATGGCTGTGCAGCTGGTCCAAGCTCTGGGTGTCAGGTGGTGGGGAGGGATGTCTCTCCTGGGGGGTCTCACACAGGCAAATGGATGAGGGTACAATGGCTTGGCCCAAAATCGCTGCTCCCTCATTCATGTTGAGATCGGCACGTTTCTGTGAGCTCTGTGTGGTTTTAATCAGGTCTCTGAAACCGCTGCTTACTGAGCAGTTCCTCTGAATTATCGGCTTTGGGGTGCTTGTTTTTTTTTGTTACTGTTACTGTTTTGTTTTGAGTTTCCTTTTATATTCTCTCTTTAAAAAATCCCAGCGATCCTGAGCACAGACCTCCTTGAGCTGCACCTTAGGTCCACAGCACCCTTATCTCCTGTCATCTCCATTTTATTGTGTCTGCCTCTCTCTCAGCTCTCTGGTTGCAATGTGCTGTGGCACCATGATCTTTTCACACAAAAAAGTAGCTGGTTGGAGTTTGTTTTGGCAGGCAGAGACTCCAGATGTTGCATTTGCTGGATTGTGCATTGCCTTTTGCTTTGTTTTTGGGGGCAAATTATCCTGTGTCCCTAACGCTAGGTTGTTGTTCATATTTTGCTGTTGCAATAGGAAATTTACTGAGTGGTTTTACCCCCCCCGCCCTTTCTATTCCCATTTTTGTTAATTAGAAAAGTTGGCTTTAGTCTTTCAAAGTTGACTAGAAAAAAAGAAAATCCCCTTTTCTGTCCTGACTGCAGTTATAAGGTGATTTTAGTTCTTGCAGTTGAGGGTGCTTGGTGATGGGAGATCTCATTTATAAGCAACAAAGGAGGCTTCAGATGCCTTTTCTTAGAAAAAGAAGAAAAAAAGCTGACTGTGGGGGGGTGGTGGTGGTGAATTCTGATGATAGTTTTCATTCCTTAAAGCTGTCTCTTGCTTGGTTATAAATGATCTGGACTAAGCCTCGTCCTTAACCGTGCACCCAAGAGTTGCACCACGTTGGAGATCTGGGTTGCAACACCCTCAGCAGAGCCCCAAGTCCTGCAGGGGCCACGCTGATGTCTTGGAAAAAGGGGGGAACTGCCTTCAGCTCCGGCCAGGAGCATTCTCCAGCAGCACAGAGAAAGGAAAGGCAGCAGCAGCAAGAGAAAGGGAAGGCCAAGTTTTCCTTACCCCCAGGGTACCCCGTTTCTGCATGGCACAGGATCCTCAGTGGCCAGGGGGTATCTGAAAGCCTCACAGGGATTCTGTGGTGTTTGGGGTCCAGCTTGCTGCTCCCAGAATCTCTTTTTTCCAGGGCTGAATTCTGGTGCCCTGCAGGATAAGGGTGTAGGGTGCATGGCTGGGGGGCTCTCCCTGTTATTTGTAGGGTGCAGAGCTGTGCACTGGAGCCCCCCAGCCCCACAGGATCTGACCCCAAAACTGTGGGGCAGAACTTTATTCACAACCACAGTCACTCAGTGCACACAGAGCAGGATCCAAGCACGGACCAGCACCCAGCACCCCAAACCCCAAACCCCCGTGGCAAGGCTCCTTTCCCTTGCCCTCAGGATCAGCCCCGTGCTAGGCCGCAGCGTCACCGCGGCCATGGGGGCCCAGCCGGAGCAGGGAGCGATGGGTGAGGGACATTTTCTCTCTCTCTCTCTCTCTCTCTCTCTGCTCCATCCTCCCCCCGTGGCGGCTCTTCTGGCAGTCTCAGACTCCAGATGTTCGGAGCGCGAGCTGGGAAGTCCTGCTGGCGCCACTTGGGGCAGAGGGCAGGGGAAAGGCACGCGAGCTGGAACCCGGAGTACTCAGTCACTGCAGGACTTGGCGCATTCCCCAGCTCGCTGCTGGCACATTCCCCAGCTCTCTCCTGGCCATCTGTTCCAAAAAAACACTTTCAGAACCTCATCATCACTCAGGATACAACACTGCGAGCAGCTGTTAGCGAGGCAGAAGGGGAGGGAAAAAAAAAAAGGGGAAAAAAAAAAAAAGAAACACACACACACATTTAAAAAAAAAAAAAAACCAAAACCATGCGAAAGGTCTCTTTGTGAGAGAGGAAACTGGGTTATGAATAACAGGCGAGCTGTTGGAGCTCAATAAAAGTTTTCGGCTGGAATTTAGTTTCTTGTTTTTGTGCCTGTGTGTGTGGATGAGCACAGACGCAAGGAATTAAAAATTAAAAATAAGCTGTATATATGTCTTTTCCCAGATAATTAAACTATATAGAAACATATATGGAACAAAAAGCTTCTCTGTTTGTTGCAGCCTGCTGCACTAAAAGGGCTGACATTATGTATGTCATTATTGCATTATATAAAATAGTTATTGTGGTGTTGTGCCATGCCTTGATGCCCCCTCATTGCTACTTTGCTAAAAGCAGAGCTCCTGCTGTAGGTAACACTTATTCCTGCTGAAAAAATTAGAAGGAGGGTGTTCTGCAGGCGTATTTACCTGCAGGAGTGAACAAGTTAAGCGTTTATATTATAAAAGAGAAATGGTAGTGGCAGACTTGATTTGTACAGCACTGAAACCATTTGCTTGGAGCATATTTTTTTGATAACACTGTATCATGACTCGTGATTTATTTTGACAAAGCCCTGAGATAAAGCCACAGCTCCCACCCCCTGGTTTGTGCAGCTGATCCTGACTGCAGGGTCTCGCTGTTATTGATCATCTGATATTGATTATCAGAACCATTCAGAGCCAGCACAGTAAAACCTTGATGCTCTGCATGGCATTTCTTCCTCGTGGCTTCCCATCCTGTGTGGGGAGGAGGAGGGAGGGGGTCTCATTATGAGATTCGACCTGCCTTTCCCCTGCAGTTTGCCTTAGCAGAGGTTCCTCTTTAAAAATAGCTTCATTTCCCTGCTCGGACTTGCCGGCGAGCGCGGGCAGCCAGCCAGTCTGCTCCCCACGGCCGCCAGCTCCAGGGAGGAGCTGCACCACAGGAGAGCCCAACCCGCCCTGAGCCACCTGTCCCTCTGTCCGTCTGCCACGGGACAGCATCCCCGGGGGCACGGAGGGGACCTGGGTCTGCCCGGCCATGGGTTATCCCTGCTGCATGCTGGGTGAAGGGTTACCCACCCAGGGACCTGCTGATAAACAGCGCAGTGAGAGGGTAGTGAGGTTAATTTGTTTATCACTTGTGCATTGCGTGTCCCTGCAGCCCAAAACAAGGATTGCAGGTGGGGCACGGGTGCTAAGGCTCGTGAGGAGTTCATGAGCAAGATCACTCAACTCTGGACAGGGTACCCCAAGGGCACTGCACACCCTGCATCAGCCCACTGGGGCATTGAGCATCAGGACCCCAAAGAGCAGGGCCCAAAGCTTTTCCTTGCAGAAGGATGTGATGTGGGACTCGGTACCCCAAAGAGCAGGGCCCAAAGCTTTTCCTTACAGAAGGATGTGATGTGGGACTCCGTACCCCAAAGAGCAGGGCCCAAAGCTTTTCCTGACAGAAGGATGTGATGTGGGACTCAGTACCCCAAAGAGCAGGGCCCAAAGGTTTTCCTGACAGAAGGATGTGATATGGGACTCCCCTGTTCCATCACAGCACCCCAAAAGCCCCTTTGCTTTAAAGTCACATCACAGCACAGGGATGGGACCAGGGATTTTCTCCCTTGGTGGGAGCAGGATCCCAGCATAGGATCCATCCCCTCTGTAGCAAGGGTGTTGCCAAGAATAGGGTAAGATCCACCCCACAGATATTGGGTAACTGCAGCAGAAGGAAGATGTGAGTAGAAGAGACAGGAGAAGCCCTGGAACAAAGGCTGACTCAATTCCAGAAGTGCTTTGATTTATGGAGATTGAAATGCTCCAGGATGCTGCAAACTCACCAAGGTCATTGGGCCAGTTGTCAAATTCAAGAGCCATGGGAGTTCTGATGTTATTAGTTTAAAGCAGACCCAGGCTCATAAATCTGTCTTCAGAGCTCCTGGCTGAGTGAAAAAGGGTGGAGGGGGAAATAAAAGCCTCTTCCCACCACGCATAACCCATGGCCAAGCGTTGGGCAGTGCCTGGGGACCCGTCCAGTGGTGCCAGTGAGGTGTGCTGAGCATCTCCATCGTGTTGCAGGGGGATCTCTCCATTCCCCTTCCCGTTTCCTGTGTCTGGAAGGCACAGCACAAATGCCCTGGCCTGGTTTGTGCATATTCCCTCCTGTTCCCCCATGGTTGATCTTCCCCAGCTGCAGCGACTTCAGAGCAGAGACCTGGCCCTGAGACTCCTCTTCCTAAAAGCCATCCTGCTTCCCCAAACCCACAAATGCTTTTGATCTCTCTGCTGTCTTTTAATATTGATGACAGCAGTCATTGCTTCCCTTCTTTCACATTTTCTTTCCATTGGTAAATGTGGGATAAATTAAAAAACCTCCTTTTCTATTACAGGTTATTAATATACATTACATATTGTTGAAGGGTCCCAACAGAAACATTGGCAATGCATAAGGCTGTTTGTCATTCTCCCACCTGAACCTCATTTATTCAAAATCCCAAATAAAACCTTGAATCAGAGCAAGTTCCTAAATTTTCTCTGAGCAGCTCTAGGTAGGATTGTCCAGAGACAGCTCCAGGAATCCAAGGTCCAGCAGACACCAGCATTCATTGCATGGAGGATGACCTGGGTGCTTTTAGTGAAATATTCTTATCAAGAGAAACCTTGATGGTCCTGGGGCAGTCCTGAGCTTCCCTGGGTCTGCACTTGACAGGAGGGGGTGAAAAGGTGGACTTTAGGTTCCCCTGTCCCTTAGCCTGTCATGGATGACCAGCTGTAATCGTTGATATCACAGCAGCTGCCCTAATGGTAGCCGTAAATCAAATAAATACCAGCAGGTTACCAGCATTTTATACCCTGATGTTACAATGTCCAGTGGTGGAAAAGGACAAGCAGTACAGAAACAAAACAGACTGGGGAAGAAAGTTTTTCAGGCCAGGCTTTAAGGAGTTTGACCCTGTTAGGACTGACAGAAATGTGGCTGACCTGTTCAGGGAATCGGTGACTGTGTCCAAAGGACTTTCAGAAGCTGTACTGCACTCTGAAAGGTTCTTAAATCCACTGGCAAAAAGCAAGAAACGCTGGTAGCACTAGCTAAATGTGATCTCATTTCCAAGTTTCTAATTCCTAAGTTATTTAAAAGAGGATTTAGAGCCCACGTGATGAAGGCAGTTTGGACAATGGGGATGTGATCTCATGAAATCCTCAGGCCCTGAGGATTTTCTTCTGTTTTGAACTATGTTAACCATTGTTTGTGGGATATTTGTGGGGCTTATTTTAATGCCGAAGGGGGTTTAGATGAGATTTCCTTGTCTCAAGCTGCCACGGTTTGGAGTTGACCATTTTCCTATGGACCTGGCCATAATATTCTGTAGCCCAGTGTAATTTCCCAAGTAATTGCCACAGCTGTGACAGGCACATGGGACAAGTTGCAGTCCCACAGACCAAGCAGCTATGCCTGCAGAAAATTCAATGCAACAACTAAGATGTGGAAGGAAAGCCCATCTCCTGCTTAAACCCTTCTAGCTGCCACTCCTTTGCTTTCTGAGATCAGCTCCTGAACTGAAAATAGCAGATATTTGCCATCACTTTAATTATTTATTTGTTTCAGCAGGCAGGAGTTAGACCCAACGCCAAATTACTGTGTTGTTTTTCTTCCCCAAGCCCTCCTCTTCCTGTCTGTGCACCCCCTGTCCTCTGTGCAGGCCCTGGCCTCCACTGTGGCACCCACAGATGGTTCCAGTGTGAGCCCAGCTCTGGAGCATTGCAGATCCACGGGCAGCGGTCCCCAAGGACGAGGGACACCGCGTGCCCACTGATCTCACGGTGCTTCTCTCTCCTTCCAGGAGTAACAACCAGCAAGGGAGGATTCACAAGGGCTTCCAGCCAGAGCTACGTCTGGTCTTGGCAAAGGTTGCACGATCCAGATGAAGACTGAAAGCAGCTTTTTTGCAGAAACCCCTATTGGAGATGACGATTGGCCAAGGAACTTTCTTAACCTCTGGAACGGAAAGGAAAAAAGGAAAAGGAAAGGAAAAACAAAAGGACAGGGATGCTTCTTATTGTTGTTAAGCCAGCCACCTTTTCGTACGTGCAATTTATTTAGCACTTTTCCCTTTGCTTAACTGGGAAATGTTACCCTCTCAGCTCATGTGTACAGTAATTTTTTGTTGTTGTTGTTGTTGCTGTTGTGCCAAAGATTTGATGGAGCTTCTACACTGTGTCTTATTTTTGCCTTAATGTTAAACCTTTGAGCCAAAGAAAAGTCAGAGGAGCCATTCAGATCGTGGCAAGCAGGCCAGCCAGCTGTGGGTGACAAAGCCCAATTTCTGTACCCTTCTGTGAGTTACCTCTTATTTCTGCAGCCTGCACTTCCCTGGAGCCAGCTTTTGGTGTGAGCAAGAGCTGGGGCAACACCGAACCATGCTGTGGTGTTCAGGTTTGCTTCTTCCTTTGAGCTACTCTGTAGTTCTGCCTTTTGGGCAATTTCCTGATGTTCCTGCCTGTGCGACACATCCACAGGGTAGAAATACTGACACGAAGTGAGAGCTGAAACAGGAGCTATGGATTTATTTTTTTTAATAAAGAAATAAAATTAAACAAGCGAAAGCAAAGTGCCATGTAAAGCAAAGAGAGAGAGAGAAAAAAAAAAAAATAGAAATCATAAGAAAGTTCAGCCAGGCAGAAAGAAGTGCAGCAAAATGATTCAGCCGGTGTTTCAGGTTTGTGAAGTCGTTTTTTCCATGGGGTTTTTCAAGTGGTCAGAAACCCGTGTAATGCAAAAGCATTTGAATCCTGTACTGTACCTTTCACTTCAAATTGAAGTAAAAAAAAAAAGAGAAGAGATGGAGAAACATTTGCTTGGAGTAAGCAGACTTTATAGGTAATGCAGTTCGTATGCAGGACATCTGCTAATGATGGAGGGACAGAGCTCTGTGTTCAAGTAAAAAAAAAAATGAGTTCCCAAACAAAGAAGATTAACATGTTTTGTTAATCCCAGGGGGAAATGCCGTTATTTGTGGGGCCAGATTCACATCCTGGCCCTCAGTGTGAATCAGGTTCCCTCCCCTGTGTCTGACTTACTCCAGTGGGGTCTGGCCCAGCCCCGCCAGGCACTGGGGCAGGCAGGAGGCACTGGGCAAGGGAGGGAACAGTCTCTGTTTTACTGACGTGATTATGCAAAACTTGAGCTCCTCAGTGCCTGCCTGCTCGTTTCCCAAGCTGAGCAATGGGCTGGTGAGCCCCGAGCTGGGGAGCTGCTGTGCCAAACCGGGGTCTGGGGTGCCAGGCTGCTCAGTGCCAGCCTGTCCCCTGGCTCCCAGGGAGCTCGAGATGTCCTCTGCCACATTTCTGGGACACGTGGGACAGCTGTGTCCAAACCCCCTCCCAGGAGCTCATTATATGGCTCCCCCTCCACTCTCACCGCTGGTCATTATTAGCAGCCCAATAAAATACATTTTTAGATTGTCATTTGTATTTCTTTATTAAAGCACGGCTTTTAACGATGTCTTTTATTATATACATTAAAGCCAGCTTTTTAGCTTGTAATGGGGAGAGGGGCTGAGCTCACTGACTGTGGGAAATGCTCCAGGGCTGTTTGCACTCATGTCAAAGGACTGGGTTTAAAGTGCTTTTGCTTTCAAGAACCAGCAAGCAACTGGACCTTGTGTGTGTGGCCCAGCCAGAGAAAACAGTGAGAAAAAGGGAAATGGAAGGCAGTAGGGAAAAAACAAAACAAAACAAAACAACCTCACAAGATGACCTAAAGGGAGAACAGTAGGTTTTGCCATGGCCATGCTGCAATTCTCCCTTCTGGGTTTTGAGCAAGAGCAATGGGGACAACCCCAAGTTGTCCTGGTACACACAGGAAACCCTGTGGGCATTTCATTCTTTGAGCAGAGTGAAGCATTCCCTGAGCATTTTTAATTTGAGAAATGCCATCATATTCTAGTTATGAGTTCTGCAATGGCTCTCAGTTTGAGTTAATAATTATCAGTAAAGCAAGGTCTGCAGGGAGAGCCAACGATACAATACTGCTGATAGGCTTTATTTACCCTTTTTTTTCCTTTCAGTGCCTGTTGTAGATAAGGAATTTGCTGCAAATACGTAAGTCACAAGCTGGACAGCATCACTGGGTTGCAACTGGGGCTTGAGGTCACACAGTATTTTTTGTCCCCTCGATTAGGGAAATATTAACCCTTGGGATTATGTTGCTCACTTAAAAATTCCCAGATTCACTTTCCTTAAATATTCCCTGCTATTCCCAGATGGCAGGGAGATGGCAGAGAGAAAGTCCCTAAAAGCTAAAAAATTAAACTGGTTTGCCTGATTTAAGTGAGCAAGACTCCAAAGAGGATGTGTGGGTGCTTTTGAATCACAGGGAGGTCAGGCAAGGTGAGAGGAGCAGCAATGCCACCCCTGCCACTGCCCCTGCACCTCGGCCCAGCCCCACCAACCAGCCCTGACAACAACAAGAAGGATAAATGTTTACAAAGGGTGGCAAACACGTGAGTTTGAGCGCTGCCATGGAGCTTTCATGGGCAGTGGTGTCAGCTGAGGTACAGAGCTGACCTTGCCTCGCTCCTCCCCTCCCCGAGAGGTCTCTCTCTCTGAAGATAACAGGGGATGATGTTTGTTATCATGCTGGAAAAGCAAAACAGCCCTCGTGCCGTCACCTCCCTGGGGTCAGCAGAGCCAAAACCTTTGCTGCCAGTTGGCGCCGGCTGCCAGCTCCACATATTGGATGGGAGGGCACAGGAGCCTTGGACACACAGCCCACAAAGGGTGGCGGCTCTGCTCACTGACCCTGACCCACTGTGGGAGCAGGGGGAATGATGTTCACTCTGTAAAGAGGAGATATTTGCGTTTTTCACAGATGCTGAATGCCACATTAGACCCAGATGCCATAATAAATCAGAATTCACACACCAAAACAATAACATTGCCTGGCTGTAAAGCACTGTACCCACTGCTCATACTGCATCCACTGCAAAGTTGTGGTGGGTGAAGAGCATGAGCTCTTCCCCTTAATTCTGATCTAGCAATTGCTGAAGGAACTCAGTGGCCAAGTTGATACCAAACCAAAGGATCCTCTTATAAAAGTGACAACACTGCCAGACTTGTTCAAAGTACTGCTCAGGATTTGCAGCAGCAGTCACCTTTTACCTGCTTGTTAAATAATGTCCTTGCAGCTGCCAAGCCCTTCTTGCACAAGGAGCTCTGTCCTGCCGACACCTCTAAATCCAAACTTTTTCAAGCCAGGTTTTGTATGACCACTTATATAACACTTCAAGGTGGCAGGGGTTGAAAGGCAGTCTATGAAGGCTGTCTGTGAAGTCTCAAAGATGTGTGGAATAATCTGCCCCATAAAGCCAGATTCCTTTCTTTTGAGGGTTTCCTGTTGCTCATGGTTGGTGGGTTAGTAGAGATGCAGGGGAGTAATATGACTTTTTCTTACCATTTCTATCCTTGAACACTGAGCCCAAAGTAGCTTTCAGTGTTGGATGTAACCATTATGACCCAAAGAAACAGCATGAAGTTGTGTCGGAGGATGTTTAGCTTGGATATTAAGAAAATGCGCGTCACCCAGAAGATGCTGGGAACTGGAACAGGCTCCCCAGCAAAGTGGCCACAGCACCAAGCCTGGCAGAGCTTGAGGTGTGTTGGGATAATGCTGTCAGACACACTGTGGGCTTTTTGGGCTTCTCCTGTGTAGGGCAGGGAGTTGAGCTTTGATGATCCTTGTGGGTCCTCCCCAGTTCAGGACATTCTATGATTATATGATTTCTAGACCAACACAACCACATTTGCACAACAATCCTTGCCAGGCTCAGCTGAGCATCTCCTCCCACTGCCCCACATCAATAGAAACACTCCCACTCAGTGTTTCTATAGAAACTAACCCATCAGTCTTTGCATGGCTGGGTAAAATCCCTTTGGCAGGCTGGTTCTGGCTGCCATGGTTCCCATTCATCATCTCTGCTCTATCTGGGGTATTTCCATACCGAAATGTGGCCAAAACAGAAACTTTCTGCCCAAACCAAGGTGGCCAATGCAAACCAGGTCCTGTTAATAACTCCCAACAATGCGCCCCTGAGGACATGCCTCAGGGCAGACCCAAGCATACTGGTTTAGTCTCCTCCTGTTGTCACTTAGAAATGCTCTGGAGACCTGAGCAGAATGAGAGTGGCTGACCCTTGTCCTGCTGCCGAGGAGAATGGGGGCTCAGCATTGTAAATCCAGGTTAGTGTTGGCAAAGGTGCTGGTGGGCTGCTGCAGACAGAGCCCAGAGAGCAGGTTAGCTTGTCAGCAAAGGAAGCAAATCTCAGCCTAAACTGTGCAGCAGATATAAATATGTAGATGTTGAAACAAAAGTCACTGCCTGAACTTTTTGATATAGTAGTACAGGAAAAAGAAATCTCCATTGTTTCTACCCTCCACCTCGTGCTGAGATGGGGCATCTTGGAGTGCTGGGACAGCAGTGTTAATCAACCCATTAACCAATGTGCACCAACCCAAATCACACATAAAGCCTCATAAACCCAAATGTATGAACACCAATCCCTCACAGAGCTGCATGCAAAGGTCAGGACTGGCCTTGAACCCTTCCTGTGTCCTAAATCCCCACCCAGGGCTGTCTGACAGATGCCAGCACCAACACCTTCTCCCTACAAGCCACGTACCTTTGGCAGGGATAACCTTTTAGGGGAGGTCTACTGTGACTCAAAGCACCTTTTTCACAAATCCTGGGCTGAGCCCAGCTTTACCAAGCTGGAAGGTGAGACACAGCTTGTGACAGTGTTCACAAGGGGTTTCCAGGTGAGGGAAGAGACGAGGATTTGACTCCATGTTCAGAAGGCTTGATTTATTATTTTATTATATATATTACATTAAAACTATACTAAAAAGAAGGAAAAGTTTCATCTCACAAGGCTAGCTAAGCTAAGAATAGAAAGGAATGAATAACAAAGGTTTGTGTCTCAGACAGAGTCCAAGCTACCTGGGCTGTGATTGGCCATTAATTACAAACATCCAACATGGGCCAATCCCAGATGCACCTGTTGCATTCCACAGCAGCAGATAACTATTGTTTACATTTTGGTGCTGAGGCCTTTCAGCTTCTCAGGAAGAAAAATCCTAAGGAAGGATTTTTAATGAAAAGATGTCTGCGACAACAGCTCACCTGGTGACCTGCTGCTTCATCTCCCTTTGCTGCTGCATTTATAGGATTCCTTCTCTCCCTCCACAACTCTGGGGTCTTGAAAACCATCTCCTCCTTCCCATAAATAACTAGGAGATCCATCATCTAAGCAAGAAAATATGGATTCCTCTTCCTGAGTGTTGATGAATCAAATTCTCATATATAAACTATAAAGAGAGGGTTCCCACCTTGGTTTTCTTGGATGTGGTATTTCATGGACTCAACCATATTTCAGGGGAAGTTTCCTCTCTCCTGCCCCTGCCCTGCTTGATGTCACAGTGGCACCAATTACACTGCAGCTGTAAGATGGGTATTGTCATTATTAGTAATTGTATTCACCCTCTCCATTTAAAAATATCAGCACAGGAACATGAATGATTTGTGTGATGATATATTTGCTGTTATTAGGACCTAATATGTTATGCCTGTAATTACATACTATGCCCCATATAATAAGCTTGGAATTGCTGTGTAAATTTTGGGTAATCGAGGAAAACTGTGCTACAAACAGGTCCCCCTAGACCAAGTTCAGAATTCACTACCAGGAAATAACCATCATTAAGGGCTCTGCAATAGACAAAACACTAGACTAGGAGCTAAAAGCCTTGGGATATGTAACAACAATGAAGAGAAACAAATAACCAGGGCAGGAGAGCAAGAGGAGCTCCAGTCCAGGTAGTGCCATCCCTGGGGAATATTTCTTCTAACTCTGGTTTCAGGAATACTCCAGCAAAAGGCCAAGGAACTTGCAGAGGGTGCAATGGGAGCTGCAAGTAGCATAAACCCATTCAGATGCAACTGTTTCAGAGGATTTAGAAGCCATGCTCCTCATTACAAAGGAAGTTAAAATGCTCACATCTAGATTAAAAGTCTGCCAGAGGTCATCACAGCTTAATGCATAGTCAGGCTTTTCTGAATCGGCAGGAGACATTGACATTGATTAAATTTATCCTCTCCTTCACAGGCCCAAGAGCTTTTCCAGATTTCAATGCATTTTTTTGGTGAAGCTGATCCTTCCTGTCCTCGCTGCAGTATCTGCACATCTTCCATCTAAAATCAATAGGCACAGCATGGTCCCCCACGGGCTCCTAGCTGTTGTGAGGATGGGACGTGATGGGGAGAAATGAGATCAGCCACTTTTATGGCCCAGTGAATAGTTATGGGGCTTCAAGGGCTCTCTCATGGTCATGAACCTCTGAACAATTTCTGATTGTTCGAATTTCACTGCAGCCTTCCAGCTTCGTCATCTGCGCTGCCAACTTCTATTAAGGTTCCATTAAAAGGCAATGAAACACAGGGCCTTTTACAATACCCTTGACAAAACAATTTCCCTTTCTGGATACAGTAAAAATTTTCAGCCAAAAATACAACTTTTTGGTTAAAAAAAAAAAAAGAAAAAAAAGAAAGGGAGACAATGTCAAGCAGATCAAAATATTTCATAAAATGCTGTCAGATTGTCTCAGCCAGAAAAAACAATCCAGAAAAGACTAATTTTCAAATCAAAACATTGATTTTTCTCTCTGCCTATCATAATTACATTTGTTTCCACTTGCTTATGAAAAGGCGTAGGTATCAGACAATATTTCATTTTGTGTAGAGCTAAGTGTTTTATTCAGATCAAAGTGTTTTCCACAACACATTGTCATTGATAGGTATTTGGCAATTTAATTTTACTGTTATTAGTGTACCTTTTCCTTCAAGGATCATTTTAAGTGTAACCACACTTAGCAGCAGAGAAGCACAAATGCTGCCTTCAGATATAACCAGGTGCATTCAAGCAAATCCTGATTGAATCAAAATGTGTTATAAAAGTTAAGTGCTGGGGGGGTATAAAATTTAACCCAAAGTGACACATAGAATAAGCTTGCCCAAGACACTGCTTCAAAAGTTTTAACCCACAACACACCAATATCTTACAAAATCCGTGTCCTTTTGTTTCAATATTGAAACAAGTGTGATTTGGGGACATCAATGTGTTGGATCTTTCTAAGCCCAAGGGATTTCTCAACATTAAGAACAAGAAACCAGTTTGGTGTGTCAGGGATGTCAGAGTGTCAGGGATGGGTTTTGTGCAAGCAAAGATCATTTACTTCAAACACTGGTGGGTAGTAAAATTGAGGTCCTGTCCTCATGAGCATGTTCCCTCTGATAAAATCATGGAATCATAGGATCATTAAGGTTGGAAAAGGCCAAATCCAACTATAGAGCAAATACCAACATGAGCCAGATCACAAAATGCCACACCCGCTTGTTTTCTGAACAATTCCAGGGATGGACACTCCACCACTTTCCTGGGGACCCCATTCCAGTGCTTCCAGTGAAGAACTCTTTCCAAACACCCTGGCCCCCATCCCAAACATGTGAGAGAGTGTAAACCATGGGCTGAAGTTTAGGGGTCTTTGCAATGAAGATCCCATTGCTCTACTCCTTTCAGTGGCACACATTTTAATAGCACATAACTCATTAATTACACCATAAATCGCTCCCAGGTTTGATGTACAGAGGGAGTTGTTTTGGAAGAAGGCTGGGAGGGCTGAAAGTGAGACAAGTTGGACAGCCTTGAGCCAGCAGAAGAGAGAAGGGGGCTGTGGGGTGAGCAGGGCTCCAAGCAGCCAGGCTGAGAGGGGTAGAGCTGTCCCACCTCACTGGCAGCACCCATTGGAGCAACCCCGAGGCTGACATGAAATGAGAGTGGGTGCTCCTTGCAAGAGCAGCGCCTCTTTGGTGAGCTGAAAGGAGCAGATCCTGCACAAAAACACTGCAAAATGGTCACGAGTCCTCCACGAGACATATGTTTATAAAAGCTGAAGGAACACTGGAGATCAGGTCTCCACTCTGGAGCCTCCTGACTTCTCCACGATGGAGTCTATAGCCTCAGGGTGGCCTACAGACATACACTACCTCAATACTGACCTGAGTTTTACAGACTGCACATTTGCAGGTCTGCAGTTCAAAACTAATTGCTGTGACCTCGCATAAAATAGTAATAATCAACTATCAATAATACTTTGGGAACTGAGGGGAAAAAGAAAGGGAAAATGTTCATTCTTAGTAAAAGCTGGTGCTGACGGTCAGGAAATTGAACCTTCTGCAAGCATTAGTCACAGGAGCCAAAAACATTGCTGCTGAGTGTTTCTGGGGAGCATATGCTTCATATATTGAAAGATATTCTTCTATATCGAGTCTTTGTAATTACAGAGACATGGCAAATAAAGGCAGAAATCATAAAGATTTCCTTTTCCTCTGGTAGATAATCAGTCCAGGGTGTATTTATGCACAAGCAGAGAGCTGTCTCCATCCCAGTCTCTCTGCTCCCTGCATCTCCAGGACGCAGAGTCTGATGAGCAGCTAGCTGGTGTTCCCCTGATGAATCAAACCATTTGCTGCAGAAACACAAGATGTAGGGCCAATATTTTCAAAAGCTGCCTTTAAAACTCTGGCAGCAGTTCAGTGTGGTCATGTTTCCGAGTGTGAAGTTCTCCATGTATGAATGCTTGCACTCAGGATTTATTTGCTTGGACTGCACTCACATCCGTGCAGGGAGTATGACTGTGAGCACAAAGTTTTCCATGTGCTATCTGCTAGGTGGGGGAAAATGGGTTTAAAGGATTAAAAGCCAGGTAAGGACTAGAAATCTGGTGAGGATTTGTAGCTCCAGGGTGGTGTTTAGGGCTTTTGGGCAGTCAGTGAATTAGAGGAAAGGGGGAAAAATTACATTTACAAACCCAACAGCTTTGCTACATTCAGTACTACCTTTCTTTCCTTGCACTTCACTAAAAGTGGAGGAGAAGTGTCTTTCTGTGGACACCTGGAAGCACAGCAGCACAAAGCACAGTGCACAGATCCCAGAGCTGACCTCAGAGCTGGAAATGGTCTGGCCACATCAGCATCATCCAAAATCAAAACTAATTAGTCCTTCTGGGAGCACATCAGCTCCAGTTATGTGATGTTAACATGACATGAGACTGCAGTCAGGGCCTGAATGGGGACCTGCTGTCTGGGGGTACTAAACCTTTCTGAGTTTGCCTGGGGGCTCCTTGCACGCCCCTTCCTCACACCTCGTTTGTTATCCATTGTGCTTAGAAGGGAAAGGCCACTGCTCAAACTGAGAAAGATGTCTGCAATGTGTATTTTTGAATGTTCTGTGATGTGCAGCATCTCACCCACAGGGCAGGACCACACCACACTGTGCAAACCAGAAAGACGCCACTTGCCTCAGCCCACAGTCAAACCCACCTATCTCTCTATCACCCCCATTTTAAGCCTTTTCTACTTTTAAAGAAAAGCCAGATTTAATACAGAAATAAACCCACCAAGGGTCCTGCAGTTTTCATGGAGAACAGCGTGCTTGCTCAGGAAGCGTGAAATTAAAAGCTCTGGAGCGTGCACTTGCCCAGCTCCCCATCACATGTACCTCACCAGCTCTGCAGCAGGGCAGGAGCTCAGTCACCAATTCTCTCCATGGCCTCATCCTGCAAACATGCACCCCTGCAAGCGAGGCTTACTCATGGAAACACTATGCCTGCATTCCCAGCAGCGAGCACTCAGGAGGAACCTGCTCCCTGGGCTGCCCTGGGGACACGGCTGGCACCTGGCGCTGTCCCAGAGTCAGCCTGGCACCATCAGCGGGGCTCCAGCAGCACAGCCAGCCACCAAGCCCGGCCAAGGAATCCCACGTGCTCCGAAGGACACCCTCTGGCCGTGATCAGGACTCACTTGGATGGTTTCTGACAGCACAGGACACCAAAATCTCTTCTTGAAATATAGTGGCTCCAAACAGCTTCCAAGAGGGTCCAGGGACATGCCCAGGATCTTTACTAAAAGCAGCTTGCCTGTCTCTCCATCCCTGTATTACCAGAGCTTTCTTTGTGTGTGCCTTCCTTCTCCTTATGAAAATCTGGATGTTGGAACAGCAACAGCCTTCATGTCCTCTGGGCTGGGCATGAGACACACCAAAAGGACTGCTGAGACCTGAATCCCAGACTACAGCAGCCCCTCACACGTCTTCAAGGCTGAGTGGTGGCCAGTGTCCTGCTCCTCAACATCTCAGACACAGCAGGGCAGCAGAGCCTTCAGCCCACAAAAGGTTTTTCTGGGGCAAGACTGGACCACACCAGGTCTGGAAGCTCTGTCACCTGTGAGGGTTCTCAGCTCAACCCATGGAGGTTTGGTGCTATGGAAATAACTGTGTGCTCTGACACATCACCCTGTGTCCCTGCCATCCCCTGCTGGGAGGCCCTTCCCATGTGGGAGAGAAGAAAGCCAAGGGACCTGCCCTTCTTTGAGGGATGGGGTACCAAAAATGTCACTTGCTCGCAAACCTAAGAGGGTCCAAATTTTCACAAGGAGAACAAAAGCATACCACAAAGCAAAATTTGGTGACACAGGGATGGAGAGACAGGCAAGCTGCTTTTAGTAAAAGACTTGTGACCCCTGGAGAGAATCCCCCTTGGGTTTGAGGGGTTCAGGTACCTCCTAGGACCTCATACACGCCCGATGGACCACGGTGTCTCCATGGGGTTCAGGGAGCCCCTGTTGTGACCCCCTCCCCACGGCCCCAGCTCTGTTGGTCACAGTGCCCCAACACACACATGTAACACATTCCAGACTCCTCTGGTTTGACAGATGAGTATTTTGACAGCTCAGAGAAAACATTTTGCAAGATGCACAGTCAAAGGCTCTTTCAAGGCGGGGTGTTGTGGAAAGCCGCGTGAGCTCTCCAAGGCGCTATCGCTCGCTCTCTCTGCCAGCCACGCTGATGAAAGCTCCCTGTGCAGGCCAGAAGATGCAGCAGGGAATAACAGAGTCCTTTAAATAGCATCCTGGCTGGCTTGAGGAGGCCACGGAGATTTTAACTCACTTATAATTTCCCTGTGGTTCAGCCCTCTCTGCCGCAGCAGCCTGCCTGGGCACTGCGGCCAAGCAAAGGCTTGGGGAGCCTTGGGAATGGCAATAACCAGCAACCCGTGACTGTTCTGGGACTGCCCGTGCTCGTGTCCTTTCCCAAGCAATTCCCACCCTGGGTGTGCTGCTCAGACCTTCATTACCTGGAGGAATTTGGCACAGGAAGACACAGCACTGAGATCAGCAGAGGAGACCTTGTTCCGCCCATGGCTGAGCTCAAAGAGATGATTGCTGCAGTGACACAAGGCACTGGCCAGGAAATGCTCCCCTAACATCTTCCATGTGACATTTTTCCAGAGGCAAAGCCAGCTAAAGAGGTCCCTGAATGTTTTCCTCCTTAGGACCTGTTCAACTATCTGTAAAGCAGGTCAGTGAAAGAAAACACTTGGCGCCAAAGAGGGGGAAACAAAATAAGTGAGATTTAAAGAAATTGCACACACCCCATTTGCAGCACAACCCACGAGCAGCAGTTTTGGCATGGCTGCAGGACAAAAAACTGCCAAGCAACAGAAGGAAAATGTGTCAGGCTAAGAAGCATCGGGAGTCCCTTCAAGCAGCTTTGCTCAAGGGACTCAGTCCTGAATAATGAGGAGAAGAAGAAAGATGAGGGCATCATTGAGAGGTTTAGAACTTCCATATAAAAAGAATTATTTAAATTAATTCCCAGCCTCATGTCCCACAGGAAATGTTGAAGAAAATCTTGAGATTCAGTGGCAACACCAGCCTAAACAAAAAATAAAGAGAGGAAAATTTCTTTGGGGAAAAAATATCAAAAGGATCATTTTCTCTGCTGAAAGCTGAAATTCTTCCACAAAAGAGTCATTTTGCCACTCCCCAAAAAAACCAGGAAAAATACCAGCATTTTCCATTTTAATGGTTGCCTTATTGTCTTCAATGTTCCTTCTGCAAAGCCTCCCAGCCCTGCCCTGGCCTCCATCAGCTCTTCAGGACAGAAGGTTTCTCTTTTGTGCAGTTCACAGCACAGTGTCAGTGTTTTAATCAGGTTATGTTGCTGATGGCAATACTCTGACATTGCCATAGCTTCAGAGTTTTGTGATGCTGAAAGTGTGTGTTACCAGAGCGTGTCCAAGGTTCTGGGCTTTCTCTCTGTTTTAATTTCTTCTTGCTTTTCTCTTTCACTACCCCAGAATATGTCAACTTCTCATCCCAAATGTTCGGTTCTGTGGAAATAACTGTAATATTTTTTGTGAAGCAAATGGTGTCAAACAGTCTTAACACAAGTGTCCCATATTTTACAGGGGTATTTTAGGGACTCTCTCTTAAGTTTTATCAGGTGTTTTACTTTGTTGTGCAGGTCTACAAAGGATATTTTATATCACCCATCTTGTCATGGGCTTTTTGCAGATCTGAATGATTTGTGTTGCATAGATCTGTCAGCGATCTGCTCAAGTTTATTATATTAGAAAAAAGGTTTATGGAAGTCTCAGCATAACCAGATCTTCTTTTATCTGGGAACATCTGGTTTATCCATAAGCCTTTACCCCGAGAAAAGCAGTTCTTTGTATTTTTCACAAAAAGAAATTTGGCCTCTTCCTCACTTATTTTGTTTGGGAACAGATAATTTGCTTTAAGCTAACCATGGTCAGGGTTCCTCAAACTTAAAGCGCAACTCTGTTTGCTACAAATCCATCTCCATGGAGCACTTCCAGCACAAGAAAAAGGCATCAAAACAGTTTTTAGTGGGAGCTGGACAACTTTCACTCTTCCAGCTGCAGCTGCGTCAGAAGGAACCATTCTGAAATATCATGGCTTTTCTGGTGACAATGAGTACAGGTGGCTTTCCATCCCCTTTCCAAACTACAGTTGCAGCAGCTCCAGCTTTTCAGGCTGTAAAACAGCCCTTGGCAAGTTTGTGGTGAGGGTGCCCCATGCCCTGTCACCAGCACAGTGGGGACCAGGGCACACTGACAGCACTCCCCATGGGGATTGGACCCATGGCAAATCAGTGTCAGCACCAGGCATGGCCCTGCTGCTGTAGGACTTGCCCTTCATTGCAAGGGTTTGCTCACAAGAGAACAGATTTGGTGTTTGGTTTGATCTTCCCCAGCACCTGTTTAAAACATTCAGTGCTCACAGTACTCACACACGGAGTTACTCTGCACTCAAATTTTGATGAGGCCATGTCATAAAATCCCCACGTGGTTTGGGATAGAAGGGGACCTTGAAGATTGTCTCTATCCAAGCTCCCAGCCACAGACAGGGACACCTTCCCCTCGTCCAGGTTGTTCAGAGCCTCATCCGCCCTGGCCTTCAGAACTTCCAGTGATGGGTTCAGCTGTCATTTCTCAGCTTCTCTGAGAAACCTGTGCCAGTGCACCACCACCTGCAGAGTAAACTGTTTCTTACTCATATTGAATCTAAACCTGCCTTCTGTCAGTTTGAAACCATTCTTCTTTGTCCTGTCACTCCATGCCCTTGTAAAAGTCCCTCTCCAGCTCTCTTGTAGCCCCTTTAGGTACTGGAAGGTGCCATAGGCTCTCCCCAGAGCCTTCTGTTCTGCAGGCAGGACACCCCCAGCTGTCTCAGCCTGTCCCCACAGCAGAGGGGCTCAGCCCTCTGGTCTCCTTTGTGGCCTCCTCTGCACTCCCTTCAGCAGGTTCAGCTCCTTCTGGTGCTGGGGGCCCAGAGCTGGACACAGCACTGCTGGTGGAGTTTCACGAGAGCAGAGGAGCAGAATCACCTCCCCTGACCTTCTGGTCACCCGTCTTGTGATGCAGCCCAGGACGCAGTTGGCTTTTTGGGCTTCATGTGCACATTGACAATCTTCTTTGGGGGCTATGTTGAGCTTCTCAACCACCAACACCCCCAAGTCCTTCTCCCCAGGTCTGGTCTCGACCCATTCTGCACTTATCCCGTGTCTGTGCTCGGGATTGCCCCGGGGCTGGCACACACGGAGGTGCCATCCAGGGACTTCAGTGACATTTGTGACCCCCAGCCAGGAGGAAGCAGCCTGAGAGCACATCCACGGCTCAGCCGCAGGAGCCTGCAGCCCTGAGAATTAAGCATTCAACAACCACTGAACTCCAAAATAGACAGTAGGCGCCAAAATCCTCAGCTGTGGCTCCTTGGACTGCGCTGGATTTACGCTGATTTAATCCAGCTGAGGATCAGCACCAGCGGGCCAAGTCCTGCTGTCCTACCTCAAGCTGATGGCCAGTTGACGTGACTGATGACTGAGATTCCCATTTAGCCTAACTGGAAGCATGAGCAGGCCTGTGTAGCGCTACCATTGTTGACTCCAGCCTTTTGTCTCGGGCTGTAACCCATAGGCCTAATAGCCGAAATCATGCTGCATGCATTCATTCACCCTCTTCACAAACAGCATGTTATTGAGCTCCGTGGTGAAAAGGCATGCACAAACACAATGGGGCTGGGATTAAGCCCAGCTGCATTACCAAAGTAAATACTTTTGCTGCTGACAGTTTGTCTGTGGGGATTTGGAGAAAAGTTTTGTGCATCTACTTAGGCAACATATGGTTTTATTTTTCCTGTTAACAAAAACAGTAGTGGTCAAAAGTCAACACCCTCTGATGACTGTTCGGTGGCCAGTGTGGAATGGGCTTGGTGGTCTAAGTCCAGTTCCTTACATGTCCACAAAAAAAAAAAATCATCCTCTTCCTGCATTCCTATCTCACTTGGCACTGTGGTTTGCAGGAAGCCAGGGGGGTTTTGAGGTTAATCTCATCTGTCCTCCTTTCTGATTGAAAGCAATGGGTGACGTGGTTTGGGTTAAGATACTCTGCTAGCTTCTTTAATTCCCCTTGTGATGAAAACCCCTCCACAATCTGTTTCCTTGAAGCCTGAGGAGAGTCAGAATTAATCCGCATTAGCTGGCGGCCGGGGCATGTCAGCCAGTCAGACTTCTAAAGCAAACACACAGCCATGAGGAGGAGCAGCATGCCAAGAGCACAAATGGTCTGAATTTAGCCCTTCATCTCCAAGCTGAATGCACACTGTTCTCCAAAGATCTCTGCAACACTCCATCAACAGCTGGTCACCTCCACATCTGAAACCAAGAAGAAAACCCACTAGGGCCTGGCTTTAAATTTGGCAATGATTTCAGCAGGCTGGTAAAGGGCAAAAAGATTGGCTGAGCTGCCACAAGTGCCCATCTCACATAGCTCCAGTGAAGGAGCTGGCAGATACTGGCATTCAGCATTTTTGGGAAGAAAAAACACCCCATCATCAAACCCTCCGTAGGGATTCCTCTAAAATATTTTAAAGCTTTTAAGGTGCAAACAGGTCTTGTCTACGCTGAGATAATGAGAATTACAGCAACTAGAGCACAACTGCTAACACTTAGCATCTGCAGGGTCAGAGGCAGCTCAGAGCTGGAAGGAGTGCTAACTAGATCCACCACATGAAGTAATTGTTTTTAAGGGAGTGTATCCAAGCTGGAACACAGCGATGCAGAACATGCACACTCAGACAGGTGTAATCCCAGGCACAGTGGGTGGTAAGCAAGGCTGGAAAATCACAATCAGGAAGCCAAGATGTGTTGCCTAATCCAGGCTTCCCCACCAAGATGAAGGCAGATTTTTGAGGGCCAGATCCTGCATAATGCTCAGCTAGTCCTGTAATGTGTTTGCAACCCTCAGATGCTCCTGACATCTCTGGAAGCTGAAGGCTCAAAGGGTTTTGCAGGGGATGCTCAAACCTGCCCACAAACAGCCAGAAATGGGCAGAGAGCCAGGGCTGGAGGGATTAAACCAGGCAGAGAAGGTGCTGCAGCTCAGGTTGAGAGCAAATGGAGCTCAGAAATGGAACATCACAGTCCCATGGTCACACACATCCATCTACGGAGGAAAAAGGGAAAAGGCAGGAATTGTTTCTGCTCCTATGAAAGACAATCGGTGAAACCAAAAGCTTATCTTAACACTTTTCTGCAGAAGTTCAGGGGTTTTCATTCAAGAAGCAAAAACTGAAAAATGTTTGGTTTCTGGCAATCAAAAACTGGAAACATTTTGGCCAGAAACCAAAACAATTTGGGATTTCTGGTTTTTGGTTTTCATCTGTTTTTTTGCCAAACTCCTTAGCTTACTTTTGCCAGAAAACTGCACATTTTTCAAGCTTTTTCTTCCTCAATGAAAACCTTAAAATTGTTGTTGAAATTGGACATTTCCCACAGATTTTTGGTTTGATTTTTATTTTAAAGGCACTTTCAGCAAAAAGAATGTTTTGAATGAACAATTTCACCCAAGAGCTCTGTAAGCAGATCCACTGCAGGGATTATCATACCTGCACTTTTATCTCCTCTCCCCTCCTCTCTTCTCTCACCCAGGGGACTCAGGGTGGTGATCCTGGTCTGGTTTTGACCACCACAAAACCAGGCTTTAGAGCAGTGGAGCTGCCTTGGAGGACAGCTCTGAGCTGGGAATGGCCTGAGCTTTTTCTGAGATACCAACTCTCAGGAAATAAAAAATGCAGCAAAGAAAAATAAATATCTGGAGCCTGGATTCAGCAGTGTTTGTACTGGGAATATATTTGGGCGTGTGGCTCTGGGAGAAGAAGCTGCTGGTACGTGTCCTCCAGAGTGCCTAAATGTCAATTATCCTCAGGATTGTTGAAGCTGCTGGCCCTGGGTCTACCACAGAGAACTGGTACAATCTGTATTAATGTTCAAAGTTTGGCACAAAAAAGGTGGATGTGAAAGGTGGACAAGAAAAATTAGATATTATGGACTCCTGACATAAATACCGTGCTGAGACTAAATAGAAAATTAAAAACACTAATATGTGTCTGCTCTGAGCACTGAACTTGGAGGTGGAACTGAAGAGCAAACCCAGCTCAGAATGGAGAGGGTGTAGGCACCCTGTCTCCAGGGGTAGCTTTGATCTGACCCAACATTGAAACCAGAAACTGCACAGAAGAGGAGGAAATCTGGACTGGAGTCAGAGTGCCAGAGTTTCATACTGCACCTTTACAAAGCAAACTACAATAAAAATTTGGACTGGGTTTTCAATTTCAGACATCCAACCAAAGAGATCTTGGAGTCCTTGTAAGCAGAGCCATCTCATGGCTGCATTCCCCCTTTAAGTACCCCATTTTTCTTGCTTTCAAGGCCTGTTTGGGTGTTTTCTGTGGTTGTTATTTGATGCCCTGCCAGAGCAGGCAGAGGGAGACCAGGAGAAGGAAAGACAGCACAGGGAAGGCAACCACACATCAGTGCTGAGTGGAAGAGTGTGCCAGGAAGAGAAGAGGTGAATAGTCTCAAATTTAGGCAAAAATGGGATTGCCACACAGCAAAAGTGCCAAGTTGGAGGACTTTGAGCAGGACGTTTGGAGAGATCAGCCAAGACAAGAACTGCTGGCAGAAGGAGATGGGTTTGGGGTGGGTTGGAGAAGGGGAGGAATAAAGAATGTGTGGGTGAGGAGGAGAGAGGCCATCAGCTGGTTATGAGGATGGAGGTGTTGTCAGGATTTGGGGATGGGTCAGGGATAAGGAGGAGGGTCTGAGGGGCTGCTAAATTCTCATAATCCAGGCAATAAAGGCGTAATGAGGGATTATGAGGGGACCGAGTGGTCAATGAGGAAGAGGAGCAGATAAGGGGTTTTCTTTTCTTTTTCCACGTTTGGATAATAATGGCCTTTACACTCTTTTAACTCTGATTTTCAGCAAAGTTTATTTAAGCTTTGACACAGTGCAATGCTGCCAGCTGAGCCGTGCTTAACAATGCTGTCTCCTAAGCCCAAGGCAAGCAGGGCAAGGGGAATAAATTAGTTTAAACCTCTGCAAAGTTTTCCCAGTTGCAACAGGGTGAAAGCACAGGCACAGTAAATTACTGCTGTTCAGCTCTCTGTTAATTCAGTGTCTGAATTCTCCAAACACAGAGGAGACACTCTGTCATTGATGCAAACCTAGAAATGAGCTAAAATAACAGCACAGGCTGGTTTCAGACGCTCTGACATGGAGCAGTTAGCTTGGGTGGTGAGCTGGAGCTGCTCGTGGTGAAAGCTTCACAAATGGAGAGGTGGGTGAAATGCCAGACAGCCCTGGGACAGAAGGCAATGTTTATATTGATTTATTCTGACATGTTGAACTGTGATGTCCTTGTCATAAAGCCCGCCCCAGGCGTGGTGTTACTTGGATGGTCCTGATAGCAAGAAAGCCAAGAAGGGGAAACTGAGGCAGGGCATGGACGTGGCACCCAGCTGCACAAACCCCTTTTGTGGCCCTTTATCGGGGCTGCTTTCTCCCGTTGCGTACTCACGTAGTTAAGAGGATCTAGGAAGCTGCAACTGCTTTGCTTTCCAAAGCCTTCACTCAGGAAAAGACTAATTAAGTGGCTGTGTTATTACAGCAGGTCCTGGAGCCTCGGAACACGACCAGCGGCGATTAGGCAGGCGTCAGCTACTGGGCGGGATTTCCCACTGCCCAGCTGTGTAATTATCGCCGCAGCTCAGCCAAAATCCTCCGGCAAAGAAAGCCAGCTGCGGGCTGCGGGGCTGGGAGATAGCACATGGCCAGTGGAGAGAGAAAGAACAACCTCCTCGCTGTGTTTTTCCAAAAGAAGGAGCGGTGAAGAGAAGCGCGCGCGTTCCTGTGTTGGAGCAGATGGCAGTGATGGTTTTTGGGGAGCTCATGGAATAGGAGTCAGGGGCGCAGCACAGCTTGATGCACTTTTTCTGGGGAAGTGGATATTCACTGCCCTCCTCATTTAGGGCCATGGAGGTGGCAGATGAGAGCTGCTAAGGAGGGAGGATCTGCTGCATTGCTTTGTCTCGGGTTGCTGGTGTTAATTGCTGCCCCGAGATGTGCAGGGTGTCTCTGCTCCGGCCCGCGCAGCTGAAGAACGAGTCTGGACTCTTCACTTTTCAGTCTTGAGGTTGTTTATTAATTCTTATCTATAAAATTTTCTTTCTGCCCCACTGAGATCTGCTCAGCAGGGCAGACACAGGCACTCTGTGTTGTCCTTTTATATTACAAACTATGTTTATTATATTTACTCTTAATTCCCAATACCCATCACCTATGTTAGACAGTGCACTTCTACTCTAAACCAATCCCAAAGTGCCAACATCACTGCAGAAAATGGAAAACAAGAAGAAGAAGGAGAAAGGCTGGACACACTCAGATTCCTCCATCTTGTCCCCTTAACCCCCAAACCAAAAATCCTAAAATCTTCATTTTCACCCTGTGATCATTTTGTTATTACACCATTCAAACCTGTGTGAGTTTCATGTCCTCATACAAAGCTGGTAACTTGCTCCAGGGGTAAAAATCAAATCCCCAGGTGTTATGGGCTGTGTGCCAGGGTCTCTGAGCCCCCCAGAGGGGTCCTCAGCAACTGTGGACACCCAGAGGGATGCACTGAGTTCTGACAGCTTTGAAATGTGGACCCCATGCTGCAGCATCATCCCTCCAGAGAGGGGCTGAGGGCCACCTTTAATAACCACAATAAAGCACTGAAGTGCACTTTGAGCAATGGAGAAGCTCTGGGTTAGTTTCTAGAAAAGATTAGATTTCCCTTGTCTGTGACCGTGACAAACCTCCTGCCTCAGTGTCCCCATCTCTAAAGTGAAGGTCTCTGTGTTAGGTACCCCAGGGGTGTCTCAGCCACATCCATGATGCCTTCAATCAAGCTGGGCAGAACCCAGACCACCACTCAGGAGCTGTCTCCTGTCAGATGCACCTTCAAGAGATGTCTTCCTTGTCTGTGGTCACAAGGCTTTGTCAAAAGCCAATGCACAAAAACATTCATTTCCACTTATATGTGGTAGCTCCCTTCCCAATTTCATATCATCATTGAAAGCTTTCTTTTCACTTACATTTGAATTTAGTTAGAGGAATCCTCTCCCTTCCTGCAAAGAGCCTGGCAGGACCTTTCCAGCAGGTCCCTCACAAACAGTGTTTGCTTGGTGGAGCCTGCAAGCAGGGCCAGATCTCACCTGATCCGCTGCATGAAGAACCCACCTCATCATAAATGTCCCAGCCCCAGCCTCCCACTGCATGCTCAGTGCCTGTGCAAATCTGCCAACCATTACTAAACCCCTTCTCAGAGGGCTCTTCAACCCACAAATCCATTTACTGAAATTGCCTGACACACGGCCTGGATGCGTAACGGAGAGTGTGACCTTCCAGCCATCGAGCATTGCTAATATCTCAACTATTCCAAGTGTTTAATAGCCAAATTTAATGCAGTGAGAACAATTTGATTGAATGCACAATATCTGTAGCAGCTAATTAACCACAGTAGCCCAGAGAGGTCTTGGACTTCATACAACCTTTCAATATAATTACAAATTTTTAACAGCAAAATGAATTTAAATACAGCCTGACACAGCAATCCATCTTCATCTCCAGATAAAAGGTAGCACATGGGGTATTAACATTTAAACAAGAGCCATGGGCAGTGGAGAGAGACAAGGAGCATTAGCAGATGTGCTGAATTAATTACTAACAGCACCACAGGAGGAGGGGGGTGAGTACTTCACATTTTACAGGTCTGACTTACAACACAGCCACTCATTCTGCTGGCTTTGCCTGCAGAAATTAGACTTCATGTCAAATGCAAAGCCATTTAGGTCTACCTGTGTCTGCTCCACAGCTCCAGGTGTGTGACTCCTGACTCATCCTCCTCTTCCATGTGCTGCAGAGCTCACAGCAGCAAGCACAGGTCATCGCACCTCTGATTTTATTAGAGCTGTTCCCCAGAAAAGTGGGTCTGAACACAACCCCCGTTCCTCTGTGCCTGGGTAAGCAGAAAAAAATCCAAATTATCTTCTTGCTCCTGTCTTGCAGGGGAACACTCAAGGGAACCATTTACTCTCCTGTGAGTCATTCCTGGAGCTTCTTCTGAAGATTTCCTCCTGTCCCCTATTCCTGGGCATGTTCTATGGCTTGCAGGGACATGAGGATTTGGGTACAGAACTTGCAGGGTCAAAGTTGGAATTCACTTGTTAAATTCATGATGGCAATTAAACTGGATTTTAGGACACTGGGTGGGATTCATGATCCCCTGATGGAGCATGCCAGGTAGTCTGGGGGATTTGGGGTCTGTGTTCCTCTCCATTGGACCTGAAATATTTCAGGAGAGGGTTTGGTCCATTCCACAAGCATCTTGGAGACCAAACTGTTGCTGGCATTGATGGATGCAGCAGGCATGGGGTAACTTCCATGCAAAGCCCTGACATTCAGCAGAGTCTGACTGAAAACTCAATAACTATGAGACACCTTCCCAGCTACCCCTCAGGCAACAAGAGGGGAAGAACACAACATTTACTGGTTTAGTTTGCTTTCTTGGTTTGAGATTTCTGCATTCAGAGAGTCTCTCCTAAAATCCAGGGAGGCAGGAACCAGTTTTTAAGTGAAAGGTGAGATCTCTGCTTCAACAAGCAACCACCTGCCCTCAGCTGCTTGGGTGAGGCATTTTCTGGAGCCTGCACTACTGTAAAGCCAGCACAGACAATTTTTATGAAAGTGCTCCCGGTTTACACTGGTGTAAATAAACATCAACATTAGACCCACAGTAAAGCAGACAAAAAAGCCAATGAGAATAAAACACAGACATCCTACAATCATGGTAGTGAGCAGCACTGGTGAATATTTGTAGTTCTGGTGAATATTTGTAGTTCTGAATAAATAGTAGGACATGAAGGAACTATTTGTTCATACTGTTGGGAACCTTTTAGATTCCTACTTAGCTTGTATCTGTCAGAGACATTTTTCCCCTAAGAGCTTGTGAAGCATTACCATAAAATGTAGATTTTTAATTGACGAGTTCAAAACCAGGATGACTCTGCCAAATGTGATAGCATCAGCTGGTGGTGTCATTTGTCATTGTTACAGGCAAATAAACCAGTGAGTTAATCAAAGGGGATGAAAAATGAGGTGGTTTCAGTTTTTGGAGTCCCGAATCCAAGTCCTTCTCCTTTCTTCTCATCAGTCTAGGCCAAAATGCCAACAGCACCAGCTGGCCAGTAGGCACTCATTCAAAAATCCAGTGCAGACAACACACAGCACATTCTCAGTTGTTAAAACCAAGGACAAACAGAAGGAGATGTTACTAAGCAGGAGACAAAGAGGAGGAGAAAAGAGTTCTCTGGAGAGTGCAGCTGAAGGAGACGAGCAGAGAGGCAGGCCCTGCTGCTCAGGCCAAGGCCCCTCAGGATCAAACATCACATGGGGTCTCTCTGGAAGGACAGAGTGGTGAAACATGTGCATTCAAGGACTCCTTGGACTACTGCATAAAAACAAGCAGAGATCAAAATCTGAGCGTTTGTGACTCCTGCTTGTCAGCAGTGTGTTGCCTGGAAGTTCAGCTCTGGGTTTTTGCTAACCCTATCAGTATCCCAACCACCAGGTGTTGCTCCACCCCACAGACACTGCTCTTTGCTTGCACACAGGAAGATTGTCTTCCAAATTTTTGCTCTTTATATGCCAGTGCTGATGTTCAGCAGAGCCAAAATAGGTGAGAAAATAATATTTGGTCCTAAGGTGTCCTGTTTATCTCTCTTAGGTCCCTTTGGTGGAAAGACAGGAGTTATTTCCCAGATGAAGGCCTAGTGTACATGTCCAAGTCCATGGAGGAGTACAGGCCTTCCCAAATAAACCTCCACAGTGATCACAGAATATCCTGAGCTTGAATAAACCCACAAGGACCAATGAATTCCAGCTCCTGGCCCTGCACAGGACAGCCCCAAGAATCCCAGAGGGTGCCCCAGAGCATTGTCCAAACACCCCCTGAGCTCTGCCAGGCTGGTGCTGTGCCCACGGCCCTGGGGAGCCTGGGCAGGGCCCAGCCACCCTCTGGGGGAAAACCTTTTTCTAAGCCTGTTACGACTGCAAAGCTCATGTATGAGCTGAAGCCTTTGTATGGTGCCCTACGGTTGACCCCAGAACAAACCCAAGGTCTTCCAAGCCCATGACCAAGAGCATCTCTCCTCATTCTGAATATTTTGAAGGCATCTTCTCATAATTTTTCCCCCCCTAAGTCCATCCCCCACTACTTCTCCTAGCAAAGTTCACTATAAATCCAGTCCCAATAGTCCTGAACTTACATGTATTTATAGGGAAGTGAAAGACTGAAACAGCATCTTCTGGTGCTCCACCCAACTGCCCTTACTCCAGCCACAAAAGCCCAGAAATCTGTAACAGTTCTTATTCCTCCCACATATTCCCATTTCTGAATTTTCCCTCTCTTTAACATGAAAATCCCACTTTACTTTCACTGTCCCTTGACATGAAGTTTGTTTATGCGGGATCAGAACAGATAATGAGGGAGACCCAGATGCTTCTCCACAGCCAGCTGTGACTCCTTTAAACTCCATATTCCCAGTATCCTCACATCAGAGATGAGCAAATCTGGTCTGGGGGTTCAGATGGAGACAGGTGAACTGCTCAGCTTTGCACTTTGAGATGCTGGGATAAAAAAAGCTGTTTTCTTCAATATGTGTGGAATATCTTCCTCAATAGGTGTGGAATAAATGAGAGAACAGTGATATTCTCTTTCTCAGAGCTTCCATAGTTTTAGGACTTTAAAGCTTGCTGCAGAAAAACAAGTGAAGACTTACCCCAGAACCCAAGACATTTGTGAAAAAAACACAAAATGGTAATTCAAACAAAAACAAAGCCATCTCTTCCAGGACTTGATCTTATGTTCTCTGAGTTTGACCTCCTCTCCACTAATGTGTATGAAAATACCCTCGACAATGAAACATTTCTTCATAGGCAATTATCTTAATTTTTATTACACAGGAATTCCTTTTCCTGTCAGACGGGCTTTGGGTGAGCTGAGCACTGCACATGGCACCTCTAGTTCCTCCCAGCAGATATCACAGTGGATGATCTCACAGAATGTGCATTTCCTCTCCACAAAATTTCAGAATGGGACCACCTCCCTGCAGATTTCCTATAGCCCAGAAGGAGATTTTACCTGATTTGTCCCTCCAGCTGAGTGAGAGCAGTGGCTGGACTTGCTGCAAGCTTTTAGGAAGCAAAGTTTGAGCCAGAACAGAGAAATGCTGCTGTAATAAACAAGTGGAAAGCAAATATATGCTGGAAAGAAGAAACAAACTGCAAGAAAGAAGCAGCATGAAGGAAATTTGGTATCATAACTGGTGGAGCAGCAAGGTTTTGTATTTAGTAGGTATGAGCAAGATGTTTTTGCCTAAAATGCAGCAACAGCAGTGGCTTAGTGCATACAATAGCAATTGGCCCCAGAGATCAAATCATCCTACAGGGCTCAAGATCACCTCCTTTAGCCCTGAATATCTTGAGCTGGTGTCTGTTAAGGGCTGTCTCTGCATCCCCAGACCTGGCACTGCAGAGCACTGGTCGTGGTCTCAGACCCCAAGGACCCTGTGCCAGTGGCTCAGCACATGAGCATGTTCCCTTTCTGAAAGCAGAAACCAAACCAAAACCATGTGTCATCTTGCCAAAACTCACAACTCCACCCTACATCTCATGACCTTTGGAGCCTCAGATCTTAGCAGCAAGTCTTTTACCTCTACCTTCCTACTGAGAAAGGAATTCCTCAGTGGAGGGCACCCCGTCCCATATGGCCCTGCAAAAAGGGAAACAGGGAATGTTTTCACACCAATGAGCCCTCAGCCCCACTGAAGAGAGCCATTGTGGAGTGACTGCATTATAAAAGTTGTTAAGACCTCTTCCAGACCATAAAATATGCAGCAAAACAGAGCGCCAAATACCAGTCCTCTCCATGGCCCAAGACAAAGAGCTGCCCTGCAAAGCATTAATCCCTGCAGCTGCCTTGAACTATTCATGTCTCTTGGCTTTACGTAAGGAGCCATTCCATTCCAGCTACCAGCCTCTCCAAAACAGAGATTTGCAGAGCCTTTAACACAATTAAAGGTCATTCTGTCAACAGAAAACCCAAAGATTTGAATGGGAGGCTGTGACTTAGCAGAGAAGGCCAGACTATTTATCTTCAGTGGGGAGTCAGTTTACCCAAAAATGCAGTTTTGATTGTTTCTCCCTTACACACATCAACACCCCTTTCTTTCATCCAGCAGCTCCATGGGTACTACATTCCCTTGGGCTAAGAGGGACCTTGCATCAATTTCCTCTTTTCCTGGGGCCATCTGAAAATCTCCAATCTTCCTGCCCCTGACCACGAGACCACAGGACAGAGCTTCACCATTAAACATTTCCAAAGCCCCAAGGGTTGAATTATTGGGGTCAGCACTGCAGGGGCAGCGTGCTGTCCCCTGAGCAGTCCCACACCAGGTCCTGCTGCTGGGGATGACAGCACCCAGCTCCAGCTGCCCCCAGGGCAAGGTGGGCCGTAGGAGACTCAAAAGCAGCTGCAGAAATGTGGGAAGCATCACGGTTTGCTGAGCTCTGTGCAAAATACACTCCCAGTCTGGATACAGGCTGCAATGTGCCACCTGAGTCACCCTGTTAAAGGGCTCTGCTGGGATTTCTCATTTTCTCTCACTGACACTATTAAACCTGTCATACCTCAACATGAACATGCCATGGATGGGGTGTCCCTTTCCATGGCATCCTTGTTGGTGGCAAGGAAGTTGGAACTACCTGCTCTTCAAAGCTCCTTCCAATCTAAACCATTCTATGATTCTGTGAATATTGGGAAATTTAATCTACAGGCTGGAGAAAAAGCCTTCATGGGCTCTCCTTCTACGACAGAAAAGATTCTTAGGGTTTCATCATACAAAGTTCTAAGAAGTAGATTTGAAAAACATCTTCTGCCTGAAGAAAAAAAAAAATTATTTAAACCAAAGGAACATTTTGTCTTGACACAAGAATGGGTTGGGGGTTTTTTTATTTCTTGGGTTTTTGAAATAAAGCTACAAATTTTAAGCTTGGCCACAGGAAGACCTAAATTTTTTACAAATGTTGGGTTCTGTAGCTAAGGCACACAAACAAACAAACAAACAAGCAAACAAATATTTGTTTCTCACAGCTCAGCTTCTCATCCCAATAAGATATCTTTCTCCAAACCACTAATCTTCAGTGGGTATGAAATGCCACCTCTGGTGTTTCCTTATTTGAAGACCAGGGGATCTCTGCTTAAAAACAACTAGAAGAAATCCTCCCTAGTGACAAGAAGCCCATGTTTCTGGCACAAAAAGCAAAAGCAACAGGTGCATTATTGCACCTTCAGCTGGCAGCTTGTGACAAGATTTGTAATAGTGAAAGCCACTGCACCAGCACCCAGCCCTCATCTCACTCATTTTAAGTCAAAAGGAGACAAACTGGGAGGCTGTGATGCTGGACTTGAGCTGGAGCAGGTTACATGAAAGGCCTAATAGGGGAAAAGACTCTCTGGAAGAGAAATCCCCAGTTTCCACCCAGCATGGTCCCTCTGATTTGCCCAAACCATTCCCCAGGATGCCCAGCTCACACCTTTGGATGATCATTGAAGACTCCTAAGACAAAAAAAAAAAAAAAAAAAAAAAAAAAAAAACAAAGCAAAACAAAACAAACAAACAAAAAAACCAAATAAGCAAAAAAACAAAAAACCAAAAGCCACTAAGAGCTGGCAAGATTAAGCTAATTTGTCCTTCCCTGTGAGTCATCAAATATTTTTAAATGAACTTTGAATAACAGAACCCTCTTCTCTTGTTCTGCCCATTCTGCCCATAGAATGAGAGCTTCTGGCCCCAGGCAATGTCTTATGGGCATCATTCTGAACAGGAAGCAAAAATTAAGTTGCTCCATTAGCAAAGGAACTTGTTTTCCTCACCGCTCTGCTCTGGGCTGTCCCAAAGCCCCTAATGGCTCTGCTGCCCTTGCTTGCAAATGCTCTGATTAAATACTACCAAATCCTGGCTCCCAAGCCCATCCCACACCAGTTTTATGTGGCAGCAAATCCTCACTTTAGAGGCTCCCAGAAGTTTAATGTGCAGTGACTGAAATAACCTGTCTGTTTGGTGACCCAAAATGGCTCAGACAATTACACATCCGCTGGGATTCTCAGAGCTGTGGGGTGCATGGAAACCAGTCTGCACTGAGCCATCAGCTGTGAAAGCATTTTCACTCCTAAATATGTGAATGAACCAGGGGGAAAAAAATGAGGTCAGTGTTTTTCCAATTATTATGGCATTTTCAATTCAGTTTTGGGGTATGTTACTGACAGCAGCTGGACACAACACTGAAATTTCAGGCATGTTGGTGCCTGAAATTTTAGTGTTGGTGTGGGTGCCCATCTTTCCTGTGTGCCAGCTCCAGTGGGGTTAGAGATTATGTCACTTCAAAGACCCCAAAATAGAGATTACTAACTGGAAAATGCTTTATACTGTCATGTGTCCGCACACCCAAGTGTGTTATGTAACCTGGTCTTAGAGAGGAGCCACACCTAGGGTTAAGAAAAAGCATCTTTTGGAGTCCTTCCCCAGCATGGCCAAAAGACTATTGGAAAGAGGATGTAAAAAAGCAAAACAGCCCCCCAGACTGATATATTTTCAAATGTACTGCAACAATGGATTTTGAACTGCACAGAATAAAAAAAAATAATTAAAAAAAAAATTAAAAAAAAAAAAAAAAAAGGAGTATTGGGCCTAATGAAACCTATTTTCCTAATGAAACCTATTTTTCTGGAGACTTTTCCCCTACAGCTTTTTCCCAGGACAGAAAAGATGTGGCCATAGTACATTTTGCACTGTGGCCTCAATCTGGGGACCAAGTCAATGCTCTCCCCACCAGCAGCTTGCACAAATCCATTAAAAACCCAAATTATTTACGAGGCCACCTTGTCTTTGCCAAATTTTGTTGACCAAATGACTCAGGTGAAAGTGATGACTGGATGGCAGAGTGTTTGCTGAGGAAAGAGAAAGGACCAAAGGTGGAATGAAACATACCCAAAATACTTGGCAGGACCCTTGGTCTTTGATCTGGCTACCAGTGAAAAGCCACAGGCAATGTGCCTTGTGCACCAGGCTGCTCAGGAGAGCAGACAGGACTGAAATCCATGGGCAGGGACACATCTCAGCAATGTGTCACTGATGTGCCATCCTCCAGCCTGTTCTGTCCAAACTCACAGGCTGAGCTGCTCTCGGCCATAAGCCCAAACCCAAACTCTGTTAGCAAAGGCACTGCAAATCAGGACCAGATTTTGGGATTCTGGGTAGCATAGGCTTCAGTTAGGCAACTTCAAGTGGAGGTGCAAACCTCACGTGGTGGGTAGAGATGTTGCCCATCTGCTCCTATCTCCTGGCTAATTTTCTGATTATTCCAGAAATGCATCAACCAAAGGCACTTTTTAAGCCTCTGTGGCAGAGAATGAATCTCAATCCTCCACAGCCCGGCTCCCCTGGGTTTTGGGTTTTTTGTGTTTTAGGGTTTGCTGCTGAACACCTGTAAAAAAAAGCCCTACTGTGGGAAAGCAGTATTTCAGCTACCCCTGGAAATACAAAAGCTGATTCCTGCTGGAAGAGAGCAAGGATATAATCCCCATGGATTTTCCACCTGACCCAACCAATTCCGAGGCAAAGTTCAACCACCAAATCTCAGAGCTGGAAACACTTCAGCTGATCAGATCTCTCGGGCTCAAGGGCTGTGTTTGCCTCTCCTTGGCTTTACCTCCTCACTGCCCTCCTTGTTCTTGCTACCCCTCCTCGTGTTCCCCTTCCCCAGCCCAGGCTCTTTCCCGGCTCTCGTCTTTGCGTCAAAGCAAGGACTGCATCCAAACAAGTGTGACCAGCAGGACAAGGGAGGGGGTTCTGCCCCTCTGCTCTGATTTTGTGACACCCCACTGGGGTGGTGTTCATCTCTGGGATCCCCAGCACCAGAGGGATGTGGATCTGGTGGAGCAAATCCAGAGGAAGTCGCAGAGATGAACAGAGGGTGGGAGTATTTTCCCTATGGAGACAGGCTGAGACACACGAGCTTGTTCAGCCTGGAGAAGCCTCTGGGGAGACTTTCTAGAGCCTGGCAGTACCTAAAGGGACTGCAGGAGAGCTGGAGAGGGGCTTTTGATGAGGGCATGGAGTGACAGGACGAGGGAGAATGGCTTCAAACTGAAAGAGAGCAGGTCAAGACTGGATATTATGAAAAAATTCTCTACTGGGAGGGTGGTGGGACCTTGCCACAGATTGCCCAGAGAAGCTGTGGATTTTCCATCCCTGGAAATGTTCAAGGCCAGGTTGGATGGGGCTTGGAGCAACCCGGTCTAGTGGGTGGCATCCCTGCCCATGGCAGGGGCTTGGAACTAAATGACCTTTAAGGTCCCTTCCAACCCAAACTGGTTTATGATTCTGTGATGTTTACCTCTCACCTGGGTCTTTTTCACAGCTTTTCTTGACCCAGAAGGGAAACTAAAGCTTTTACATCCAGTCTCTGGGCTCATTCCTGCACGGGAGACAGCAGCAGCTTCCCCAAAATGGGCTGTTCTCCTCTCCAAAATCACAGCCCAACCTCCTTTTCAGTAGAAGACAACATCCATCCCCTCTCAGGGTGTTCAGTCCAGCCTCACGCTGCGGGGTTGATGTGAGCATCGCTGGCAAACTCCCCACCCAGTGTCACTCTGTTATTAAAACATGCCTCACGCTCAGCCAGCAAAGTCCTGGGTTGTTTTGGGTTCCACAGTCGTTGCTGCTGCTGAGCATTCTGCAAATATGTGATGATATGGTCCTTCTCCTACAGGCACGACGTTATAATTAGTCAAAAACGTGATGGAAGCAAAGATAAAGAGAAAACATGGGTAGATCTGGCACAGAGCCTGCTGCTCTCTTCCTTTGTTTATAATATGTGCAAGGGAGAAGAAGCAGAGGAGAAGGAAGGATTTTGTGTATTTGTGGTGCACGCAGGTCTCACAGCATTATTAAAGGCTAATTTGATTATCTGTAGCTTTACATTCTGTTCTTCCCGAGATCTGTGAAAAAGTACATGGGATAGGCAAAAACCCCAGTGCAAGGGGACTTTAAATCTCTCTCCAAAGACAATTAACTGCTGTGATCATTCAGTAATAATGAGTTCATGTTTGCAAACCAGCCTGACCGCAGAATGTGCTGAACACGTTATCATCAGCTCCGAGCTCCCTGAAACCTGATCGCGCTTCAAAACACGCCGGGCTCCTCGTTGTGAGGAGCGCCGCTGCTTTCTCATCCCCTGCCTCCAAATTTCAGTATTATTCTAAAACTATAATTGAATTTCAATCCTCTGTGTGTGTGTGTGTGAAGAAAGGAAACACTTCTCCCAAGATTTACTGCATGTCTGTTACTGTGTGGGCTGTTTTGACTCTGCAGCGCAGCACAGACCGTGCAAACCGCGCGCGATTGGAATCGGTTCAAACTTTTACAGTCCTTCAAATTGGGGCTGGAGCCGGAGAGGAAATACTAAAATCCTGTATATACAACTTCTGTCTGTGAGGGGGAGAGAAATTCCATGAAAATTAAGAACTCAATGATGTATAAATTTATATTCTGTTTAAAGGGTGGGTTGAGTTTTTTCTTTTTTCCTTTTCTCTTTTGAGTCTTTTTTTTTTTTTAATGTTGAAAAAACAATTGAACTCTTATATAAGGAAATCCAGGATCTTTAAATAACACTGGGTCCTGCAAGCTGGTGGCAGAATAGGGGCTCAACCTTTTTAAGCCAAGCCATCTAATTAGCATGTGAGCCAAGTTTTATGAAGGTGAGTCAGTTCAGATGTGTTGCTCCTGAAAAAGCTGAGCCAATTTCTCTTAATGGCATGTGCTGTGAGTAATTAAACCAGATTCTGCAATCAGCATATTGTCCTTCCTGGCTGCAAACAGCTGCCAGGCTACAGCCAACAGGCCTATCCCCAGCAGCTCCTGCCTGGCAGGGACTGGGAAGGCCCATGGCCAGGATGGGAGGAGGAGAGAATTCAGGATGCTTTTATCACCCTCTGATGGCCTTGCCCTAAAGAGCATTTCAGTACAAAACCCAGTTCAAATGTAATAAACTCATTTTGGGCTTTCCAGTCCCACCAGTGCAGTGCCCAGTGCTGGTATCCCAATAGCTGCACTCCACCAGTACAGTCCTAGCACAGAGCTGATTTTGGAAACAAGGACACCGTGACCTGCCCTTGCTGGCTTTCCAAAGGGACCTCACAGCCTCCCCAGCTACTGCACGTGGCTCTCATCCACAAGGAAGCTGCTCTAACCGGGACTGTTCCCATATTGTTTCCATTATCTTTTTATGACTGTCATGTGGACAGGGGAAAAGGGGAGGCGGGAGGAGACAAATAAGAGGGAAAGAGAAGCAGGATGTCAAGTTCTGCCTTTGAGGAGGGAGCTGACAAAAATGCAACAGTCAACTCCCTCTAGCACATATTTGCAGACACTGAAAATCTGAGTGAGCACAAGCAGCCCCACAATGGGACAGACCCAGTGCTTCCCTCAAAGGCCATTTTACAGCCTCCCCGTGCAAGCAGGAAGGTTGTAACCTCCACCCCCCTCCATTTTTTCACTTTTTTTTTGTTTTGTCCCGGGCAATTTCCTCTTGATCACACAGGTCAGGAGAAAGTAAGCACAACAGATTGATGAGTTGCTTTCTGCCTGGCAGCCCTGAGTGGCTCCAGCAGGACGCGGCGCCCAGCCCGCCCCAGCCATGCCACATCCTTGTGCCCAGCAGTGACACCCTGACTGCCCCTGGGTCACAGCCCCACCATGGGCACCTCACAGCAGCCCCAGAACCACGGGTGTTCACAGCTCACATCCTCATACACCCTCTTGCATGTCCCCAGGCCCTCAAACCATCTCGTTCTCCATCCCTGCGACAAGCGTCTGACCCTGCTGGGTGCTGTTTGGGAAATAGGATTGCTTCATTTCCTTTTGAGTGGCTCTCACTGGTGCCAATGTGTTAAAGTGCTGCAGCTTGTCCTCATGTTGATGCCACCAGAGTGGAGGAGAAGAGCTCATCTGTCCTACCCCACATGGGTGTCCACACCACGAGGCTTTGGCTCTGCTGCACTGATCTCCAACAATCCCTGCTCTCCACCCACATGTCAAAATGTTTCTGAAGTTCATCCTTCTGCCAGAGGAGACTAAAATAAATCTCACAAAAATTGGTCAATGAACAAAAGTTTGCTAACCTGGTCAGGGCAAGAAAGGTAGAACTGAAGAGTTCTGTTCTGGTTGAGAATCATGTGGCAATATCAGACTGGCTGTCAAAGGAAGAGATGAGACACAGATGAAAAAGGGAAATCATCTTCTCCAAGTACTATTCCTAGCAAAAAGTCTGCACTGGTGAAAGCTTTTTCTGTAGCTGGTCTTTACTGTGATATTTCTTTGAGCTGTGTGTGAGAACTTCACCTGAACTCTCAATATATCCTGAAATAAAGCATGCAGAGTTACTGCCTTTGTATAGGGCACAGACAAATCTCAAAGCAACACACCACATGCAAAGTGATTGCATCCAATACTCCTACAACATGGCAGCAAACACTGGATGCACACAACTAGGGTGGATTTTCTTGTCCATGTATGGTCACATTTCTATTGATGTTTTAACCTTCCCTCAAAACAAATAATTTTTATAATGGATTTTTTTTTTTTTTTGACCACAGGAAAACCATCAGACCTAAAATGCACATTGCAGTGCTTTATGGGAGCTTCAGTTTCCTCCTGGGGTTTCCATTTTCTGCAGGGGAAAGAGGTGCAGTCAGACTGCACTGGAAGAACAGTCTGAGAGCAAAAAGGAGACAGAAGGATGGACAACCAGGTGGCTGATCAGGAAAAGCAAATTACTGCTGTCACCCTCAGCTGCGGCAGATTCAGTTCCGTTTTAACAGACCCAAGATGATTTCTGTTTTCATCAAAAGTGTCTGCAAAAGAAAAATCACTTTCAGGCAAGGACTCATTGTTTCCTTCCTTTCTGCTGAGTGATGACAGGTCTTACAGAAGCCCTGAGCATAGGTGAAGCAGGAGAACCACATAAATATAAGCTGAAATGCAGCTCTGCTTCCTTCCCGTGGAATACCATCAGCCCTTGTAAATTCTGCAATGTGAGCAGCTGGTTCAGAGGCGGAGGGGAACAATAAACAAGGCAGGAAGAGATTGTGGCATGGCTGGGGAAGGTCACAGGGAGCCCAAAATCAGGGTCCCTGTGGTGCTGTGGATGCAGTCCCAGGGGGATACAGGCCAGAGGTGAGATGGGAAAGCAGTGAGAGGTGCAGTAGCTGTCACAGGGCAGAGCCATGCTCTCCATCTGTTCACTCCCTGTCTGAGGAACTGTGTGTAGACACCAGAATAAGTAAAAGATGGGCAGAAACCTCCTGTTCCCACAGTTTGTGCCTCTTTTTCCACCCACAAGTCCCACCAAGCTGTGGAGAGTGGGACAGGCTTCAGGACATTCTTTTAAAAGCCATCTGGAGATGGAGAGTGCACCACCTCTCCAGGTGAGTGACACGGGAGGAAAAACCTGCACCATCATGCCTGCACCACTTCTTAAACTGCTCAGAGGAAAAGTAAACCAGTTGGCTTTGGGGGCTCTCACCAGTGGGGTGTGCATGGTTCCTGAAGCACCAGCACAGCTCCTTCCTCAGCTGTCAGCAACAACTTTTGGGCACAGCAGTGTGACCCCAGCGCTGCTGCCAGCAGGGACATCAGGGGGTGTCAGGGACAGGGACATCAGCTGCTCAGGCTGCCCTGCAGCTCTCTGCTGGCTCTGCCACACTCAGCTCACTGTGCCCTGCCACCCTGGGGCACCAGGCACTGTCAGGCCAGCTGAGATGCGCCCACACACCTCTGCTCCCTAGGTAGCTATCTGCCAAAAAAGCTCTTTTAGGGCACAGAGAGCTGAGAGGAGACACGGTTGCTGTCTATAAATACATTGGGGCAAGCATCAGAGAGGCAGCTGAGCTATTGAAGCTAAAAGACAATGTTGGCACAGGAACAAACGGGTATGAAGAGGCCAGGAATAAATTAAGCAAAAAATTAGAGAGAGAAAACAACTCTCTGAGAAGCTCTTGCCTGGAAGAGGCTTCCAGTAGGGACTACATGATAAAAAGTGGTTTTCAGTCAGATGGATCTGACTAAATTAATGAAGATGTGGGGTGGGCATGGGGGTGGCTGTTTGAAACACCAAAGGTCACAGCATGCATGCAAGGGATCCCTCCTACTCCTCCACCCCACATTCCTGTATGAATGCAGAAGTGTCAATATGCTGGACACACAGGCAAATACAGAGACATAGATACACATGTTAGATTTGACCTGAGATGTCCCAATGTCATCACTGAATCACTGAATGGTTTGGGTTGGAAGGAGACCTTGAAGATCATCTCATTCCAAACCCCCTGTCATGGGCAGGACCACAACAGCTTCCACTAGACCAGGCTGCTCAGAGCCCCATCCAGCCTGGCCATGAGCACTTCAGGGATGGGGTACACTGTTCCTGGGTTCCTGAGCAGCCTGTTCCAGTGTCTTCTGACCCTCACAGCAAAGAATTTCTTCTTAATATCTAATCTAAACCTGCTCTCTTTCAGCTTGAAGCCATTACTCCTTGTTCTGTAACTATATGCCCTTGTCAAAAGTCCTGCCCCATCCTTCCTATTAAGATACTGAAGGGATTTAGGTCCTGAAGCTTCTCTTTTCCAGGCTGGACAATCCCAATTCTCTAAACCTTTCCTCACTGGAGAGCTGCTCCATCCCTCTGATCACCTTGGTGCCTCCTCTGGATTGACTCCAGCAGCTCCACATCCTCCCTGTGCTGGTCCCGAGCTGGACACAGCCCTGCAGGTGGGGTCTCACCTGAGTGGGGCAGAGGGGCAGACCCCCCTCACCCTGCCCACGCTGCCTTGGATGCAGCCCAGGACAGGACAGGGCTGGTGTCCGGGCTCCCTGTGCACGTGTCCAGCTCGTGTCCAGCTCTCCATCCACCTGCACCCCCAAGGCCTTCTTGGCAAGGCTGGATTGGGTCTGTTCCTCCCCCAGCCTGGATTGATACCAGGAATTGCCCTGACTCAGGTGTGGCACGAGTACCTGGCCTTGTTAAACTGCATTAGATTCCCATGGACTGAGGGTGTGCAGAGGGCCTGGGGAGGTTCCTCTGGATAGCACCCCGTCTTTCAGGTGTGTCAGCAGCACCACACTGAGGTCGCATCAGAGTGTCCCTGTTTGGAAATGTAGATAAGGGTAAAAAGCCCACCAAATATTTTTCCATGAGTTTGGCCATTTTTGTAACCAATTTGTGCTCATGGCCACCAGGACTCTGTTGCAAAGAGATTGCAGAGGTAGATTTGTGCTTGTACATGATGCATAAACATATATGAAACACAGTTTCCCTGATATCCTTAAACCATACCCAGGTTAACTCAGGTGCTGTAACTCAAATTAATTCTGTAAACACTTCTAGGCTAGATTATCTTTCACATCTACTCCAGCTGTATTATCCCAGTCATCCCAAATGAGGGCAAACAAACCCTTCCCACTACACCCCCTATCACATTTTTCCATACTTTTAGGTTCAGTCTTGGGGATGCTGTTACCAAGTATAGCATTCATTACATGTATTTGTTCAATAAAAATCCGTGGCCATTCTCACATGCACAGAATCATTTTACATAAAACACCACCAGTTCTTCTCCCATTCCATGATCCACAAGTCTTTTTAGGATCTTTTTGACCATTGGAGACTGGAAATGTGAGGAGTTGTATCAGATTTAAGAGAGGGTGAACGTGGAACCATCAGAGAGAAACTGTTTTGTGTCATTCTCCTGATTCCAAAAGAGCCAAAAAAAGCTCCACTGCATCTACAAACGCATCTAAACGAAAATATCTGAATTTTATTTACTTTAACAACATAGAGCAATGCACTCTTGCAGCAGTGCAATAATCCACCATGCAACAGTCTAACTAGCTTAATATTTATTCCAAAAACACTTTCCCCTCACATGTGCTCGGTTTGCAGGCTCCAGGAACGTGCTCCCACTCCTCTCAAGAAAGATGAAGGCATGGAATATTTGAAAGTCCTCTCCCTTCTGGGTTACCCAAAGACATTCTCCTCCTCATGGTGTGCCCTGGAGAAAACAATGTGTGAGGCCAGGAGCTAACCCCACACTTGTGAATTGAGACAATTTTCCCATTCCAGCACATGGCTCTTGCACATTTTGTTTCAAAATGAAATGGTGTTAAGGAGACCTTTGGGAAGGGAAATAAAAAAATGGCATTTTATTTCCTTTTTTGGTTTCCTTTTTTTTTTTTTTTTCTGTTTTTTGCCTCATCCATCAATTCTTCTCAAGACCTCAAGTCCCAGGACATCCTGCCTGACACAATCCAGAGCTGGCCCCTTCAGGCTCTAAACAAAGTCACAGCTTTGGGGGTTCCAGGCAGAAAGTTCACTGGAAGGGCCATAGGAGGGGTTTTGTCCTTCCTAAGGAGGATGAGTAATTACAAGAGAAACCTAGAGGCTGGTTGCAAAGGTAGGAAATAAACTCTTTGAGGAGCAGGAAAAACTCATTAATTTTTTTCTGCTTGTGCCCGTGTTGATGGTGTTTTAACAAAGTCTAATTTAATTTGAGAGTGTTCACAGCAGCTCACAATAGTGACAAGAATAAATGAGCCACGACTTTTCATTCCAAGAACTGTAGATGGGGAATTCATAGATGGGATACTGTGGAAACTCTGAGCTCCCTGCAGGTTCCTCCTCTCTCAGTATTCATCTGAAACACTCATTTTTCAGCTCCCTGTTCTAGCACAGGAACTGCCTCCCCTCACTCACCAGAGAGCCGCAAGATCCTCAAATATTCCTGCATGGGAGCATCTCCTGTGCACCCAAAGGACATCCCTTTCTCCAGACCCTCCCAGAGAGGACAGCAAGCCCCAAATCTGCCTAAGGACATCTCAAAAGGAGGAATGGAGGTGATGCCTCCATGCTTTTCACATTCTGTGAGTAAAGGAGCATGGGAGAAGAACACACTGCAGCTAAAGGTGCTTCTATTTCTGGAGATGTTTCTCCACTTTATGATCGTGTGCCACGTTGCTGTCACTGTGCTGCCACCTCAGTGGTTAGAACTGCTGTGTCTCCAAGCACAACTCTTTAAAGCTTCATGGTGACCCAAAAATCCCTGAAATTCAAAGCCAATTTCTTTGCTCTGCTTGTCTTTCAGATGCAGTGAGAAGGAGGGATCCACCTTGGAGCCCAGTGACAGCAAATTGGCCCATTTCATCCCCACTCACATGCAATCGGGAAATCATTGTCACCTTATAAAAGTGGCCACTTATTCTGAGGACCCAGTAAGTCAGAGCCTGCTTCATACGTGGAGCTTGGCACAGCTTTCCTCCCAACTTTCCTATATGAAATTTTAGGCTTAACACCTTTTTTTCTGCAAAATTTGCTTTTGAGTGTTGAGCTATTTTCCTGCTAAAGTTTGCCTCATGCTGAAATCTAAAAAACAGAGCTTTTTTGGCTAAAAACTAATCGCTGAGGTCAGAAAGTTTCTGCAGACCTCATAAACTCCATGGTCCTAAGTGATTTAAGGCTACAGCCCTAGGATTGCTTTTGGGACAGTCTTTGAACCAGAAATTTGGTTGGCCACTGGTCAGTTCCCTGTGAGACTGTCACTTTAGGAGGAATTTTACAATATGAGGTGTATTTCAAGATGGTGGCTCTGACAGGAGCATCTACTGTGTTGTATGGACTTTAGAGACAAAGGTGACTGCAGCAGGGCAAGAAGGGAGGAGGGATTCCTTCCTGGGCCTCCCTCCTCCATCTCTGGCCCTCAGCATCCTAAATCACTGACTTCCCAAGCCATGCTCACATTGCTCCTCAACAGAGCACTGCAAATCCATTTTTACAAATATTTGCCTCTAATCCCCCTCCTCTCCCACCTGGAGGGTGACTTGCTCACCTCCCACACTAGGATGCTCCCAGTGCAGCCAGCTGGGAGCCAGCAGCCACTCAGAATGCCAGGGCTGTGGTTTCCAGCACAACAAAAATAACATCAGGGCTATCAGCCTATTTCAGGACCCTTCCCTCACGCAGGGCTACCCAGCCAAACTATTCCAGGCTGCTACTGTACTGTACTGGCTGCTGGGCACTGCTGCCTGTGCCCTGCATACTGTACATTCCCTTGTAAGGGCTTGCCCCGTTCCCTGCTCTGCTCTGAGGTGCCATCTGGCCTTTTGCCCCATGGAAGAGCTTAAATGAGAGATGTGGGACTCCAGGTAGCTCTCTAAAATGCAGTTTATTCTGTCTAAGAGGTTACAGCAGTGCAGGGTGGTGGGTGACAGAGCTGTGCCCACAGCTGTCAGCTCCAGCTGCAGGCAGCCCTGCACACCCTGAGTTTAGGTTACAATGCATTATAGACTTTTCTTTTGGTTACAGTGCATTATAGACTTTTCTCTGCTGAGCATCTTCATACAGTAGAACCAATCTATGCCTTAACTTTTATCTCTAGCCTATCATAACTACTGTAATTACCATATTCATGTTACTGTTCTTCAATCACTAAAAGTCAGTACATTACAGTTTAAGCTAGAAGATGTTTTTCAGTTTTCTTGCAGTGGAAAATTCTGAGACCTTTTTTCTACTTGCCACATTTGCTGACTTGTTTTCCTGTGCTCTCTTTCTGCTTGGTAAAAACATCTTGTTTGGGGTGGGTTTATCCTTTGCTCTAAGCCATAAAAACCCCTTCTAACTAACACAGCCTTTGCCTCCTTGGTTATCCAGTGAGCCTGGCTCAGCAATTATTTTCATCTACATCAAAATTTGCTTCCATCTCTGTTCCTTCATGAGACTCTACATTCAAAAATCTTTGTGCTAAGCACACATATCTGTGAGAGTTTCTTGTCAAACTTTCATCCTTCCCAACAGCCCCACACCTGCTGGCAGAAAGGTCCCTTCAACACCCAAAATCCCACTCCCAAGGCTTTCCTGGGAGCTCCCTGGCAGGATACAATGGCTTTGAACAAAGGAAGGAGCTGCCAGGGCAGAGCTGAGGTGCTGGGCTGTGGTCCTGAGGTGCAGGCTGTGGTTCTCTGTCATGCAGAAGTCATGCTTCTCTGTAGGATGTGTTTTAAAACCCATTTTTCTGTACTAGGTCCTCTGCAGTGAGCCAGGGCCTGGAATTAGGGTGAGGGAGGAGGAGGGTGACATGAAACCCAGGTCCAGCACAGGTCCCCAGCTCAGCTATCCATCAGAGATCCTAGAGCTGGAGCTTCTCTCAGGGTTTATCATCATTGATATCAGCAATCCATGACAGCAAACCCAAACCTTTACAAGATTCACGGGAGCACTTTGATCATTGCTGAAGAACAGGATGACAACAAGCTGTGTTGGTGTGAGATGGGATTCTGGGCCTCACCAAGGCCTGCAGGGATGAGCATTGTTAATGATGTTGTCTTGAAAGAGAAATGGGCAAAGATGATGAATAGCAGGCTTTACAAGCGTCAAAGAGTGCTGAGGACTGGGGACTGGAGTCATTCTATCCCTCTGTATTTTTAGTAAGATGTCTCACTGTTCTCACTGTGTTTTCTTACAGTCTGTGGCAACAATTCAAACCTTAGGTCTACAGCAACTCATCTGTTGACTTCAGAGGGAACTTAGGTGCTGCTTCAGAGTTAAGGACCTGATTTAGTGTGTGAACTTAAGCTGAAACCTTCAGTTTAGCACCAGAGATCTCCTCTACGAACATCCCTGTGACACAAAGATGTCTGAGAGTGCTGACCTGTGGAAAACACCTCGAGACCAGGGAAGAACTGCAACCTCCACAGTGAACCAATTGCAGGAAATCTCTGTTGGACTGGGAGGTCATATCCAAAATTCCTGCCATGGCAGAACCATGGAATAATAGAGTACACTGAGTTGGAAGGAACCCACGAGGATCATTGGATCCAGTGCCTGGTTCTGCACAGGACAGTCACCCCCTGTGCCCAGAGCATTGACCAAACACCCCCTGAGCTCTGCCAGGCTGGTGCTGTGCCCACGGCCCTGGGGAGCCTGGGCAGGGCCCAGCCACCCTCTGGGGCAGAACCTTTTCCTGATATCGCACACAAACCTCCCCTGGCACGGCTTCAGGCCGTTCCCTCAGTGCTGGCACTGTCACCACAGAGCAGGGATCAGCGTCTGTCCCTCCCGTTCCCCTCAGGAGGAATTTGTGACTGCACTGAGGTCTCCTCTCTGTCCCTCCAGGCTGAACAGCCCCAGTGCCCTCAGCCTCTCCTCACACGGCTTCCCCTCAGGGCCCTGCACCCTCTCTCCCAGTTGAGCTTTCCAAGGGAACATCTCCTCCCACAGTCTGCACCCATTAAAGATACTGAGCACCTGACAGACACACCAGGAACTTTCAGTGCTTAATTCAAAATTCACATCCCTCAAATCCACCCAGCTGCTGTTTACTCCTGGAGATAGCTGAGATTTGTACAGACATGGCTCCCACCAGCAAGGCGCCTTCCTGCCTGTTAGTGGGCAGTGTCTTCCTTTGTATCACTGTTTTTTTACTTCCCTTTTACTCCTGCTTTAATGGAATAAAATATTTAAATATCCAATTTAGAAATGAGCGTGGTTCTCACCATGTGAGGCCCACCAAGAGCAGCATGAGCAGGAAGAAAAGCACACTAGAAATGCCTGCTTTGCCTATTCACAGCCACAGTCCTTGTGAAAGACTCAAGACACATTTTCACATTGCTCATTTTGGCATTGCTCATTTCTCACACTGCACTCAGAGAAAGTCACGGTGGTGGAAAGTGCTTGGGTTTTGTTCTGGAAACGGATCCCTCATCCATGGCTCAGCAGCCATGACAATACGTGTCACAGGAGGCACTAAACACCTGCCAAGAGCCACAGGAACAGACGGGGCAGTGTGTGGGGCAGCCTTGCAGCAGGAGATGCTTCGTGCTGCCCCAGCCAGCACCCATATCTGAGGAGCTGACTGTGTGACTAACCAACACTGAAGGATGAGATTTTCTGTCTAAGCAGCACCATTTGCTGCAGAACCTCCTTCCCTTTTTCAATGGAATCATAGATTGGCTTGAGTCAAAATGGACCTTAAGGATCACCAGGTCCAACACCCCTGCCATGGACAGGGATGACACCCACCAGACCAGGTTGCTCCAAGCCCCATCCAACCTGAGCCTGAACACTTCCAGGGATGGGGCAGCCACAACTTCTTTGGAAAACCAGTCCCAGTGCCTCATAAACCCCATCCATGGGGTTGAACCAATGAGGATAGTTCAGCTTTCAAACCCAGCAGAAGCTCTGCAGATTTTAAGCAGTACTGTGTGTCTGCTGTCTCTGCAATGTTCCTTCAGACAGGCACAACCTTCAGTCAAAGCACTGCTCACACTGGGCACCTTCAAAATCTCACACAGCAATCCCAAGCCAGCTCACTGCCCCACTGCCTCACACTGAGAGGAGCCACTTTGCAAAATCTGGAAGCTGTTTTCCCTTGACCCATCAGATAAGGCTGCTGCAGGATCCAATTTCCCAGCAACACTCCTGGCCAGCAACTAAAGCAATTCCTGCAGTAGCCCAGCCTGATAAAAATGCTGCTAGATTCCTCCCTTTTTGGCTGAAGATTTAATTTGAGATCTAGCATCCCACTGTGCACTCCCCCAGACTTCCAAAATGTTCTTCTCTAAACAGCCTTCTGTCTTGCTCTGCCAGGCTTTGCACATCTGGACTCCAGACCTCATTGTCACTGACCCAGGACTCACCATAGCTCTCCTCCTCCAGCTCAAAATTAAACACACACAGCCACCCTGATCTGAGCACAGCCCTTCTGCCAGGTGGTGTCAGCACCCCACAGGGCCAGCTCCAAGAGCTCACGTTTGCTTTTTAAACAAAACAGCCCTGGCTGAAGGCGCCCACGCCGAATTCCTGGGAACCCCACAGAACGTCAGCTGTGTCCCCAGTAATTCATACAGCCACATCAGTCTGAGGATGGAATCAGGGAAAATCTCTTATTTGGCTCCTTGCTTCTGCTGAACGTGGAAAACCCTGCAAATAGCCCATGGAAATGGTTTGAAATTGCATCCCCTCAGAAGGACCAGCCAGTCACCAGGTGAATCCCCACCAGTGGGAAGCTTCTGCAGGTGAACATCTGGTGAGTGTAATTTCTGTTCCATGCACTATTTTGGAGCACAGAGCAGTTAGGATCAGGCCACAGGAGCCAGGCTGTCCCCAGCCCCTCAGGAAGCACCAGAATCACCCTCTCCTCCCCTCTGCTTTATGTATTTCAGATAAAGGTACCCAGCTCCATCCCTGCTGTATGCAGCGTGTCTCCTGCCTGCGTGTCACCCTGCCCAGAGCCAGCACACTGACATCTTGGAGCTGTAAGCCCTGAGGATGGCACAGGACCACAGGAAGAAAAGAAAGATCCCTGTCATACAGCTGCTTTGCTCTAAAATAATAACCTACCCTTGCTCCATACTGTTCCCTGCAACCAGTTGTGAATTTGTGTGAAGCTTCTGGTGACCTTCAGGGTGTCTCTGGAAAGATTCCATACAATAAACTTCTGGCAATAAAACACTTTCTTTTGTCTCATCAAGACGAATCCCTTCGCTTATGGAGCTTGGCCCCTTCCAGACATCCAGCTCGTTCCAGCACAGAAACTCTCCAGGTGCAGTTTGTCCTGCTCCTGTTTGAGGAGAACATCCTCATCCTCTCCATCTTCTGCTCTGAATTATCAGGTGTAAATCAGCACTAATGATTCCCACCTGGAAGAGTCTGGTGGAAACACAGACTGGACAGATGTTCTGCTTTCAGAAGACAGCAAGTGATACATCTGTAGGAGCAACTGGCAGGGTGAGAGAAGTGAGGCTGCTATTAGCAACCCTTGGAGGGAAGGGTCAGGACCAGCCACTGTCAATTTGATGCTATCAAGCAACAGGGAGAAGCACAGGGAGATCTGAATCCCTCCTTCAAAAGTTCTTTCCTCTGGTATCACCTAACCCGACCCTTGCTGTATTCAAAACGTAATTTTTGCTCAATTCCTGAATCCCAAGGTCCCATCCATCTCTGAACACTGTGCTGGGTGCCAGGACCATGTCCTGCACATGTGTCTCTCCTCTTTAGCAAACACCCAGAGTTATCTCAGTGCATCTGGTGTTGACAAGATGGGCTTTAACTCTGGAGAGCTCTTGGGTGCCAGAATGACAGCACTGAAGAATGAGATCTTCTGCTGCTGGAACGGGCGCGTGTTCAACAATGACTCAGGACAGGAAAATGCCACTTACTGAAACTCCAGTGCTTGTTTCTCAACCAGCCAAAGCTCTTGGAGGTCTCCCATCTAAATGCTAACCAGGCCTGGAGCTGCATGTCTTTTGAGACCTCACAAGAGCAGCTGCAGTACAAGGAGGACACTGTCCTATTCAGGGCAAACTGGGAGACAGTCAATTTGTAGAAAGACCCTCCTGGAATTTTTAATAGATTAATATTGAACATTTTATTTCAGCTCTCCTGCTTCAAATTTCACTGATCAGTGGGTTGCTGGGCAAAACACACAGGTTTTGTTGGTGCATGAGTGCAATGCTATGAGGCACAGAGTCTGTGACCAGGGAATCTAAAGGAAGAAGGAGGCTAGTCAAAGAAAAAAAATGCTATTACATTAATGAATATGGTAGGGTGGCAGTTTTCTCCTGGCATCATCTCCCAAGGTCTCAGCCTGCAATCTGCCCGCAGTGTGCTTGTTCAGGCAGAAATCTACAATCAGAACATGGGATTTCATCCGTGCTCTCCCTCAGCCCACTCCGAAACACTAATTCAAAATAAATTACGCCAAAAAGAGAAACCCTCCCTAAGAATCGTGCAAGGATTAGCATCGTGCAGGGATCTCTTTAAACCCTTCCCCCAGCCCCACACCCCATCCTCGCAAAGACCCGGACCGAGCTCAGGTTTTAGGGGCCGGAGCTGCCGCCAGCCGGGGAAACGGAGCCGGAGCCGGCGCGGCCTCCTCCGCCCCGCACGGGGCTGGGGCTGCAGCTCGAACCGGCCGCGATCCCGCCTGGAGAGCCGGGAGGAGAGCGGAACCCCCTTCCATCCGCCGGTCCGTCCGTCCGTCCGTCTGTCCGGCACTGCCCTCTGCCGGCAGCGCCGCGGGTCCCCGCGCAGAGCCGAGACTGAGCGGCGGCAGGGCCGGGCTGCGGGCCGGGGGTGCTCGGGGAGGATGGGGGGGTGCAGACCTGGAGGCCTGGGGGTGCTCGGGGAGGATGGGGGGGTGCAGACCTGGGGGTGCTCGGGGAGGATGGGGGGGTGCGAACCTGGGGGTGCTCGGGGAGGATGGGGGGGTGCAGACCTGGGGGCTGGGGGTGCTCGGGGAGGATGGGGGGGTACGAACCTGGGGGCTGGGGGTGCTCGGGGAGGATGGGAGGATGCAGACCTGGAGGTGCACGGGTGTCACAGACACATTTTATGAAAAATCCTTCCCTTAGGATTTTTCCTCCTGAGAAGCTGAGAGGCCTCAGGAACAAAATGCAAACAATGATTATCTGCTGCTGTGGGATGCAACAGGTGCATCTGGGATTGGTCTCATGGGGTTGTTTCTAATTAATGGCCAATCACAGTCAGCTGGCTCGGACTCTCTGTCTGAGACACAAACCTTTGTTATCATTCCATTCCTTTTCTATTCTTAGTTAGCCTACTGATGAAATCCTTTCTTCTATTCTTTTAGTACAATATTAATATAATATATATTATAAAATAATAAATCAAGCCTTCTGAAACATGGAGTCAACATTCTCGTCTCTTCCCTCATCCTAAGACCCCTGTGAACACTGTCACACACAGGGGAGGATGGGAGGATGGGAGGATGCAAACCTGGGGTGCTGGGGATGCCCGGGGAGGATGGGAGGATGCAAACCTGCTGCTGCTGTTCCCGGCTGGGCTTTGGGCCCCTCCCGCAGCACGCAGAGATGCTGAAACCCGACCCCGAGCAGCGAGAGATGCCGCGGTGCACCCACACACAAACACCCGCTGGGATGGTGCAGACACCTATGGCATCCGTAAATTATAAACACACTGGGCACTGTAAAACTAGGAATAACCTCTCTTGAACCACAGTATAAGATCATTTAAACAGCACATTTAAACCATAAGAGCATGTGGATGCTTTCTAGCACTCCTGACACAGTCAGACACAATTTCACATTTATCAGTGCTGGGATTACCAAAAAGGCAGACAGAGATGATGTAGGTGCGCTTAGGAGGCACCCTGGTAACAAATGTTGCTAGAGGGAAGCCAAGATAAACACAAGGGGCTGCAAAAAGGCAGAGCATCCCCTCAAAACACAAGGAAGATGGCTGGTAAAGAAATAAAATTATATAAAAGCAGAGGAGCACACCACCATCATCACCCTTCCCCTTTATGGGAGTCAGCAGTAGCAAATCAGGCATAAATTGGAAAATAGAAGAAGAAAGAGAATGAGCAGATTGGCTCTGATTTTCTCCCTCAAGCCTGGCTATCCTGAGCTGGGTGACTGGGAGGCACCAGCACTCACTGCACAGCACTCACCAGTGTCACTGTGATATTCTCTGAAAAATCCTCTTTGCCCAGGATTTCCTCTCCTGGGAAGCTGAGAAGCCTCAGAGAGGAATGAAAGCAATAATGATCTGATTGCTGCTCCTGTGTTTGCTGCTTTGGAATGTGGCTGGGACATTGCTTACCAACAGGTGAATGTTTGATTGGTTCATGTGAATTGTTTTTAATTAATGACCAATCACAGCCAGCTGTGTCGGACTCTGAGGAGTCAGTCACGAGCTTTCATTATCATTCTTGTGAAGCCTTCTGATGTATCCTTTCTCTTTCTTTAGTATAGTTTTAGTATAGCATGATATGATATGATATGATATGATATGATATATGATATGATGATATGATATGATATGATGATATGATATGATAATAAATTTGCTTTCTGAGAACTTGGGGACAGATTCTCATCTCTCACCTCATCCTGGGGACCCTCACAAACACCACACACCCGCTGTGTGTTTTTACCCTGATGTGTATGGGATTGCTGGAGACTGACCGATGGATGGATGGATGGATGGATGGATGGATGATGGATGGATGGATGGATGGATGATGGAGGGATGGATAGATGGATAGATGATGGATGGATGGATGGATGGATGGATGGATGGATGGATGGATGGATGGATGGATGATGGATGGATGGATAGATGATGGATGGATGATGGATGGATGGATGGATGGATGGATGGATGGATGATGGATGGATGGATGGATGGATGGATGGATGGATGGATGGATGGATGGATGATGGATGGATGATGGATGGATGGATGGATGGATGGATGGATGGATGGATGGACTGGTTCATATGCAACACAAAGCTCTGCTGGGGAAGGACTACAACCTCTTGAACAGGAGGGCCTCCTCCTAAACTTTAAGCACAAGAGAGCAGCTAAGGGCTGAAAGCAGTGCTCAGATCTGCTCCAAAACCTGTTAGCATAATCCCTTATGGATCCAGACTAGTGTTGTGATCCATACAAATATCCTACCTCCCTCTGAATTTTGCTAAGTGCCTGGATTCAGCAATACCCCTCAGCAACACGTTCTAGAAAATGATTGCACTTTCCATGAGAAAACTCTGTGCAGATGCCCCTTGAATGAGGTGTGTGACATTAAAAGAAAACGCAATACAATCACATAAAACAGTGGGAGATCCTCACTTTGGAGAGCAGAGCAACAGCTCATCTCAGAAAGGAAATCCTTGATACTGGGGCCAGGTCCTCAGCCTGGATTTTTCCTAAGCTCTGCACTTCTCTAACCACATAGGCTGGGAAGCACTGTAATTGATAAAAAAGTGAAACCCACTCTGTTGTAGCTCCTCACCCCTCCTTTTCATATGGAAGGAGGCTATTTCGGAGCTGAGCTCCAGGATCTAAAGGCCACAAACTTGGGCAGCGATCAATGGAAAGTCTATCTGAGGGTGTGAAGGAAAAGAAATGCATTCACACAGGGAAATCTGGCATCAGTAGAGGCAGCAAATGAGACAGAGAAAAAGGTTTCCTCTCTCTTGGGGGAAAATGAACCAGAGCTATCCCCACAGCTTTTATGGACCATAGTGCTGTAGCCAAACCTGGAATCTCCTGGCTGCTGCAAAGGACTTTCTGACATTCCCCCAACACACACAGTGAAGTAGCCTGTTTCACACTTGTTCCTTTTGATTTATGTCCACCAAGCTCTGTCTGTTGGAAGACAAACAGAGCCAGTGACAAGCGAGGCTCTCCAAGGAGAGTGCGGCTGTCCTCAGGATTTCCCTGCAGGAAGGGCTTTGGAGCAGAAGCAGCACAAGCTGGATAACCCAGCAGCGAGAGCATTAGTGAGCACACAGCCACTCCTGCTGATCCTTCCATTCCTGCCAGCTCAGCCCAGGGATGGGGCTGGGCTGTGTTTTCTAACCCCAACGTGATTCCTTGCTCGTTGCTACCAAGGAAGCCTTCAAATCCATTAGTTCTGCCTGGTGAGGATGGAACTCTTGCCTGCAAAGACTCCCTGTGGAAATTTCAAGCATCCTCTTTTCTGGCAAATTGAAAAACCCCATGGATCATGCTTCTGTAACCCTAAATTCACTCCTAAAACTGCAAAAGCCAAAGTTAGAAGGTCTGTGAACAGCAGGATTAAACAAGACTGGATTCCCACCAAGCAATGCAGCTAGAGCTGGCTGGCTGAAACTGGGTGGGAAATTATTTACCTTTATTTCTTCCCTGCTCAGAGATCTTTAATTGTTTATGAACTTGTAATACCTTCAACAACTCTCCCCATATGTAAAGTTTATTTCAAAATGGCCATGACCTAGTTGGGGGACCAGCAGGTAGAGGTCACAGTACATAATCTTAGTTTCTTCAGTAAACCTAATGAAAAAAAAAGGAAATAAACAAAGTAAACCTAATGAAAAAAAAAAAATAAATAAATACTTGTTATTCAACTTACCAGTGAGTTGTTCAAGGAGAAAGTGAAAGCCAGGTGCAGGTTACAGCAAAGGCAGCAGCTGAGGGGCAGCCACATCCCCTCTGCCCTGCCCTGCCTGCTGTGGGCATCCCTGCCTGCAGGAGCATCAAAACTGCTCTCATGTTAGAACTGGAACCCAGCCCAAGAGTCCCAACTCAGCCTGAGCTCAGAGATGTCAAAAACCAAACAAATAAACAAACAAACAAACCAACAACAAATAACCCCAAAAATAATAATTAAAAAAAAAAAAAAACAACAAAAAAAAACATAAAACAAAAACAAAAAAAAATAAAACACAAAATACCAAAACCAGAAACCAGCAAATTTTGACCTGCTAAAAGATCCATCAGTTTAAAGCTTCCCCTGGTGTTCTCCAAAGGTTGGAGGTATTCCAGCATGGTTCTCCAACAGGAATGCAGTGCTGGACCTGCAGCTCCTCCTGGAGCAATGTCTGTACACAGCAGATGGATAAAGGGCCTCACCACTCAGCTGCCTCCTTTTTTTCTGGGTAAGAACACACTTTCTTGTGTGCTTCCCTCTTTCCAGGGAGCTGGGAGCACTGGAGGGACTGCAGGCTTGGGGTAATGTGCATTTTACATCTCCCTGTGATGTTCCCATTCCTTTCTTCCCCACCGCCCTTTTATGAGATGATGGATTGAGCACCATTCAGTTCTTGCCTAACAGCTGGTACAGATGGGGAGAAACAGAACCAGAATCAAACCACTCCAGGTGCATTTGCTTCACTCCCAGATTTTGCAGTCATGTTCCTAGCACCATTGGTTGAGAAATATGTTTTTGGCTCACATTTTCACGGCAGCTTTACACTGGGAAATATCTCTGTCAGAGGGCTGAGAGCTGCACAGGAATGTGTTTCATTTGGAGCTCTGCAGGTTGATGGTTGCCAGTTGCTGGGCCCAGCATCAGTATCTCCTCACAGATCCATCAGGGAGTTGTACTACCAGGCGTGACCATTTTATGGCAACTCTGTCTTTTTTTGGACTGCAGAGGGAATTGACAGCAAAGCTCTGATGTGGAAATGCTGTGTGGACAGAGAGAGTGGTGTTCTCCCTGTCTGGCCCACATGTGTTTGGCGTTAAAAAGGATGAGACCTCCAAGCAATGTCAGCTGCAGTGGGGGCCCAAAAGATGTCATTGCACTGCCTTAACCCTGCAGCCAGCAAAGCAGCCCAGAATGGGGCAGGAGGCTTCACTGTCACGTGGGCTGGATCAGGGACAGGCTGCATCCCCTAAGAAGAGTCAGAACAGGCTCACAAGACAAGCTAAAGGGGCCAAGAACAAGTCATGATTGCAAGTATATCCCAAAACAAGAGCAGGAGTGGTATGCATACAATCCCTTCAGAGTCAAGGATTGGGCTGGAGGCCAGAGATAAGCAGAGCTTGGGAAAAATGCTTGGGATTTCCAGGCCAGTGTCCTAACCAGTTGTGTTCTACTTTTCTTTCTCTCTTCACTGATACAGTGATCAGAAAACTCAGAGAGACAAAGCAGAGGCTCCTCAAACGCAGGGAAGAGATTGCTCAGGGACATCAGCCATGGCAGAAGCAGCTGCAGTGCATGGTGATGGGTGAGCTCACACCCTGCTGGGGCATCCATCAGTGCAGCTCCCAGCTGTGCAGGTTTGTGCCTGCAAGGAACCCACCCCTGCCCTCACCTGGGGGGCTTCCCCAGGTCTGTGTGTTGAAGATTGCAATGCAAGTTGTTTTCCCTTACCATCTGTATGGCAGATTACCTTTGTCAAGTGGGCAGTTTGCCTTATCTCTCTCTTTGAGTGACCACATTCACACCTCCCTCCTGATAACAGCTATTGAATGTCCCTGCATGGCTGATAAGAACTGCAGCATCCCATTGGGAGATGTGAGCCCAGAGGGAGGAGCCAAGCATTCCTACCCAGATATAATCCAGAGGTTTTGAGACACCAGCACGGCTTCTCCACGGGATTCCCCAGAGGAACAGCAGCTGCCTCTTCTCCCACTGGATCTTCAGAGGAAGAATCCATCCTTCTCTACAGGATCCTGCTGCAGCAGAACCAGCCCTGACACTGCAGGAGGGCTGAGCCACAATTCCAATGGCACTGCCACCAACAGCCTGACCCACAGGGTGTCAGGTTGGGTTCTGACTCTGTCAGTGTTGTTCCAGTGTACTGCATTGGTTATTTTATCCTTTATTTGTTTTTCTTTTCCCTATTAAAGAACTGTTATTTCCTGCTCCCATATTTTTGCCTGAGAGCCCCTTAATTTAAAATGTATAGCAATTTAGCAATTCAGAGGGCTGGGGAGGGTTTGCATTCTCCATTTCGGGGAGGCTCCTGCCTTCCTTAGCAGACTCCTGTCTTTGCAAACCAAGACAGTGTGTTGTACCAGACTGAAACACATTTCCCCTGTGCCACCCACCCCACCGTGCTGCAGGTTTCACTGGCAGCTCTCCCTCTGCCAGCCCGGTGCAGGTGCAAGGAGCAGCTGAAGCAAAATGCCAGCTGAGAGTGCAATGAGCCACGGAGCAAATCCTCCCTGGCCAGGCTGCAGGCAGGATTTCACAGGGAAGTGTTTTACAGTGTCAGGGTCGATTACATCCTTTGGCTCCAACTGGCTTCTCCACATTTCGCACATTATTTTCACAGGGGGAGAGAGAGATTAAATGGAAGTGCAGAGAGCAGGTTTCCTGCAATTTTTGAGCCTTCTCTTTATTTCTGCACAATGGGGAACCTCTTTTGTCCCCAGACCTCCTCTCCCAAGCTGACATTCCCAATCACCACTCAATGAGATAGGGAAGTTCTAGCCCCAGTGCTCAAACATACCTGAAGACACATCTCCAACTAAATAACAACCTCTTTAAGCTGATAATGCACTTTTCCCAAGATGGAAAAAGTAATTTTTATAATTTTAAATCAGTCCAGAAGATGCTGTAATTTCAGCCATGGTGGGGTTCAGCTTGCAGCTCCTTCTGAATCAAGGACTTGCATTCCCTCCCCTCTGCCCCAGCATCAGCTTTAGCCACAGGGAAGAGTCTGTCCCCAATTCTATGACTTTTTCAAGGCATGCCCTACAAGGAGAGATCCAAAAAAGCCTCAGGAGCAAGGGTGAGTAACCACTGCCCCAGTATCAGTGTCTAATATCATGCAGTAACTAAATTGAAAGGGCAAAATAGAGGCTGGAAAGAACACTCCCTTCCTCCCCCAGGGCAGCTAAATCCATGCCCTGCCCACAGTGGGATCAGCTGCAGCTGAAAACGTCCTGGCTGGAGCTTATCCAGTGCAGCCTTCAAACTTTCCAGTGCTGGAAGGCCTCCCTGCACAATTCACACTAATGGTTCTCTAATCTCACGTTAGAAAAACCTCCTTATTGAACCTAAACCTCCCAGGATGCTTTTTTGTCTGTTACTTTTTGTCTTTTCCCCAGAATGATGCAGAAGGAAGAAGGTAATCACTGTCTCTGCTATTGACCCTTTGCATGCTCTTCTCTGGACTAGCTGGTCTCTGCTTGTCCAAATGTCCTTGTCAGCCACAATTTCAGAGATCTCGGGGGATTTTTTTGCCCTCCAGATTTCTCTGGTGACACAGAGGATTGAGTCAGGCTGGACAGACCTCCCTGCATCAGCCCAGCTCCCTGGGGAATGGAAGGACCAACAACCCGTGTAGCATTGCTCCCTCTAGGGCTGAAAACTGCTCCCTTCCACAGAGCTGCATAACCATGGGATAAAATCCCTTATCTTGAGCTTATCTGAGTCCCTCATCTGAGTCAGAACCCAGGAAATTCCTTTGGCTGCCCTGGAGGGCTCGAGCTCCTGCCCAGGGGGCTCAGAGACCTTGGCACAGAGCCCAACACCCCTGTGCCTTTGGTTTAGCCTTTGGAAAAAACAATCACCAACCTTTGTATAAAGGATTACAAGTCAAAAGAGTTTAAGCAGAATAATAGTTAGATTGTGGCGGGGTGAAAAATAGATTTTTGAAGGTTTTAGAATGGGAGTTCAGGGTCCCAAGATGGAGGAATCTGGGTGTGTCCAGCCTTTCTCCTTCTTCTTCTTGGCCCCACTCCTTCCACTGCCACCCCTGCACATCTTCTTGGTGATGGTGGCACTTTTAGATTGGTTTAGAGTAGAAGCTCACTGTCTAACATAGGTGATAGGTATTGAGAAGTTATGGTAAATAATGCACATGAAGTTTTTAGTATGAAAAGATAACACCAGTGTGCCTCAACCAGACCTGACAGGCAGACCTTGGGGGGTTGGAGAAAGGATGTTATAGATAAGAAACAATAAACAACCTTGAGAATGAGAACAGAAAAATCCTGACTCCTTCTTCAATGGCTGGGCTGGGAAGAAGAGGCTTGTGCGTGTGTCAGAGTCACTGTGACAGCAGAGTGAGATTGAGCTCCACTCGTGTGTTCAGCAAGGAGAGCGGCTCGGTGCCGTGCCCTTCCCTTCAGGCATCCATCCATCCATCCATCCATCCATCCATCCATCCATCCATCCATCCATCCATCATCCATCCATCCATCCATCCATCCATCCATCCATCCATCCATCCCTCCATCCATCCATCCATCCATCCATCCATCCATCCATCATCCATCCATCCATCCATCCATCCATCCATCCATCCATCCATCCATCATCCATCCATCCATCCATCCATCCATCCATCCATCCATCATCCATCCATCCATCCATCATCCATCCGTCCATCCATCCATCCATCCCTCCATCCATCCATCCATCCATCCCTCCATCCATCCATCCATCCATCCATCCATCCATCCATCCATCCCTCCATCCATCATCCATCCCTCCATCCATCCATCCATCCATCCATCCATCCATCCATCCATCCATCCCTCCCCAGCCGAGGTGCTCCGCGCTGTTTGTGAGGATTTTCCCCGTTTCGGTGCCGCAGCGGCGCTAGATGGGGCTGCGCGCCCGCTCCTCGCTGCCGTTCCTGCCGACGGGAAACTCCTCCAGAGCTCCAGCTGGGAGCAGAGCCCGGGCTGCCTGCGGTAACCCGGGGGAGCCCTCCTCGGGCTGCTGCCACGGGCATTTCCCCTCAGCCGCTTCTATAGCACCGCGCAAAATCCAGCGTCTCTTATCTGCCAGCACGGGGGCAGCGTCTGGTACCCAGGTGATGCTGTTGAGTCAGGGATGGAGAGACAGACTCCAGCCTTCAGGTGGATCAGAAGGCTCAAGAAGAATCTTTATTAGCACAAAGTACTGAGCTTTTGTGGTCTCACTTGCTAAGTGGGACAGGATGGGTCTCAAAGTAGAAAACATCTCACATTATTGGTAGCTGTGAATAGTAGGCTGTGAAGAACCATATCTACAAACAAGGGTTACAGAAAGAGAGATAATAATTGCTTGAAATCCTTCATCTAACATTCCTAGGCTCAGCCTGGAGAAATTGTCTCTGTTCTCTCTTTGACTGAACTGAGAATATCCACACCCAGGTATTTGAAATAATTGGAATTTCTAATGCAGCCTGAACTGTTAGAAGCAGTGGCTGGGGATATCCCATTGCAGCAGGAAGTTTCAGCTGCAGAGCTACAAACTCACATTCAGTTCCTTTCATCTGTGAAAGTGGCTTCATAGCAAAACCTGTATCTAATAATAGTCCTAAATTCCCCTTCTTCTGAGCCAAAGTCTCCCTTGATGGTCTGAGAGATGGACCAAGGTACCTGAGAGCTGCTGAGGGACTCACCTGGGTGTCCAACTGCACCTGTGTCCCTTGCCTAGACAAATCAGTCTAAATCAGGTTTCCGAGAAGAGTGAAGCACATTTTAGGTGCCAGATGGGTCACAGAGTAGGCTTAGAAACTGAGCCTGACAAAACCAGGCAGCAGAAATGGTGACACGGTTCAGACTCTCATGACCACGCAGAGGAAAATTCCTTGGGGTTTTGAGCTAAGCCATGATCTGACCCAATTATCTGCTTCTATAAATAGGAATGGGCTTGCTTAAAAATCACCCCAGACCACTCTACCCAGCCATAGAAACTGAAAATGCTCATGGTAATCTTGTTACTTGATGATAGAACAAACCAGCCCTTCTTTGTGAATATTTGCCATTAAAAAGGCAAAATATGAACAACTGTGGCAACCTGTACACTTCTTTCTTGGAGCAGTACAGTGTGGTAAAGCTGCCCAGGACAAATATCCTGATCTTTTCCTACAGGTACAGTAACACCAAGCCCTGAAAAGCCACACCAGCTGCTTTAAATGAGTTTCTGCTCTCCTCAGTGGAAAGGAAAAGCTGGTCAGGAATTTTTGTTGAGCTATTTTGTGGTCATTTTGTTACAGCAGCAAGAGAGGCCCAAGCACACAGTGACACAGAGGGGTGATCCTGGCAGCTACAAAATGCTGCAAACATTCCTAGGGCTGCACTCAGGTGGCCAAATGAGATGTGTGTGTACATTCCTGCCCCTCCACACCTGTTTACCCCAAACCTGCTCCCCACCATATCCCTTGTCCCCCCAAGTCCTGAGAAACCTCTCAGGTTTCTCTGCTGCAGCCACTGAGCCCAGCAGCCAATGCCTTCACACCACCTGACCACAAAACTGCTTTGCAGATTCTCTGTCTGCTCCACCAGCCCCTCACATCTCCTCATCCTTAACTCAGCCTAAAGCAGTGGGAAAGTAATTCCAGCTTCTGCAAAATGGGGTTTTTTTTGGGTTTTGTAAGCTCAGATCAGATAGAAAAGGGCTGGGAAAAGGGGGAAGTTTGCAAATAGCAATGTTTCTGCTTCCCTCCAGACTGGCTTATATGCTGAAGGCCCAAGCTAGGGCTCAAGACTTCCTTGAGCTACAGAATAATTTTATCTACATGGCAGGAACACAAAGATCACTGGGAAGGAAGTGTCTGATGCTCAGCACTGCCACGGCTGCTTGGATTTCCAAGTCTCCTTTCTCAGAGAGATCACCCCAGCTTGTGGAAAATGATTATTTTCTGTAACTTGCCCACCACATTCTATCTGAGGCTTGGCAGCCCCAGTGCCTGGCCACTGCCAAGCCATGTCCTGCAAGTGGAAATGCCTCCTTGCAAAGGCCAGGGCTCCTTGCTGCCCATGAGGAGGGAGCAGGAGTGGCTGCACTGAACAAGGAGCCTTTGTTCTCCTCCATGGCAGAGGCAGGAACTTGGGAAGAAGTTGGTTTTGGCCCAAGCACAGGAGAGGGAGGCTGTGAAAACAAATGATCAGGCAGATGACCCCAAAGGGAGGTGAAGTACGGATGTTCAGCCCTGCTCAACTCTCCAAGTGAGCAGCTTCAGCTCCAGTTCACAGCACAGAAAACACAAGTGTTGACAGGCATGAGAATTTCAGTCACGATTCAGTCACAGGTGTGTTTGGGTTTTTTGTTAAACCACAAAGAGGCGATGCACAAGTGCCTGGAGAAGGAGAAAAGGGTAAATCTGCTGGAACAAGCACTCCTCCACTTGAAAACCCAGCGCTGGCGATTCCTGGCTTTTCACATCCACATGAACCACAGGAGCAGTCACTGCAAAGCTGATTTAACTCCTGCCTCCCACCTTGGCCATCAGAGCAGCCACTGGTGCTGTCATGTCCTCGAGAAAGTCAATCCCATGTGATAGTTTAGAGTGCAGCTTGAGAGGAACATACACTAGCAACCCCCCACAAAAGATCCCTTGTCATCAAGGAAGACATTGTATTGTACTCTTTTAAAAAAATTAAGGGGTTTGTTGCTTTGAGCACACAGGTGGAATAAGCTGTACAGAGAGGAGTAAGGAATACAGGTAGAGCTGGAGCAGAAGGATCCCCTCATGGCAATGTACATGGTCCAACACCAGCACAGAGCTTTGAGCCACTGCAGCTCCTTCCCAGGGAGTGGTGGGGAGGATTGTACATCTACAGAATGTAGGAAGTTTTGCAGCAACCCCCATTTTGGCTGGGAACATGCTGAGGTGCAACTCTCCATGCCCATTTGTAATTCACATCACCTGTGGGACATGGGTGGCTGCTTCAGCCCCTGCTCACAGGGGTGTTTTAGGAATACAATGGTCAGAGAGGCAGAGAAAGGTTTGTGACAAGAAAAGCACCATTTGAGTAGCTCAAAAGGACAATTAGAGACCTAAGGCATTAGGGGCATTAGCCCCTTAGGGACTCTAGGGTGGGTTATCTCCCAGCACCTCAGGAGATGTGGGACAACGGTGATGCCAAATGGCTCAAAACTCTTTTGACCAGGATGTACAAACGTTTCACAGAATCACAGAACAAGCTGAGTTGGAAGGGACCCCCAAGGATCATCCAGTGCAGCTCCTGGCCCTGCACAGCCCCATCCCCATCCCCTGGTCAGTGCCCAGCCACCCTCTGGGGCAGAACCTTTTCCTAAGCTGCTAAAATCAAACATTTGTACAAAACCTGCTGCTGGCAGGCTGGAGGAAGGAAAGCACAGCATCAGCATCCCCTCTGAGCTGTTCTTAACAGAGATGCTCTCCCTCATCTTCCCTTGCACAGGTAAGGGATCAGACTCACGCTACACAGCTGCCTCCCCTGGTGCCCTCCCATTGCCTGCAGGAATTCCAAGAGCACAAGAGCTGGAGCTATCCACACACACCCATGCAGGGAGAGGATGAACTCTCTTCAGCTCCCCATCAGCATCTCAACAGTCCTCATGAGTTTAGCACCCAGTTTTGATACCAACCCAGGACAGACTGCAGTCACCCTTTTTGGCACTTCCCCTTTATGTCTCCTTGTGCAGCTTCCTGCACAGGAACCATGAAAACATTCAGCACCAGAATAGATAAGGCATATCCCTGCCTGGGACAGTTCCTACAAAGAGAGTGACACAGAGGATTTCAATGCAGAGCATGTGGCTTTATCACAGCTCCCAAAATCTTTGTGACTTTTTAACCAAACACTAGTAAGGATGCAGATTCTTTGCAAAGCATAAATCTGTGAAACAGTAACAGAACACACAGAGCTTTGTTCTTATCTCACTTCCAGCAAGGCTGAGGCACAGAGCAGAAGCTGCAGTGTTTATGCCATTGTAGGAAACACACCCCTGATTTTAAGGCCAATGCTATAACCCAGTCCAAAATATTCTCATCCACATTAACTTCAAAATCTTGTAAGCCCACAATTTGGTCAGTGTTGAGAGGGTTTCTCTTTTCCAAGCACCCGACAGATAATTCCACTGACAGGCATTAAAAAGGCATAAACAAACAGAGAAAAAGTTAAAAAGTTCCCAGCTACCATCTCCCCTGTTTTGGGGTATGTGGGATTGCATCAAGACTTCCAACTGGATCAGCAAGACATGAAACTTCCTTAAAAGAGGAGGGAGAACAAATGGCAAATACATAAATAGTGACAAATACATAAATAGAAAGTGGTTTCATCAGTTTATTGCTTTTTGCTGCCATTTCATGGAGTGCCAAGTCTGCACAGACTACCATGGAGAACAAGTTTTTATCACAAGCCATAAAACAGGTAGGAAATCTAATCCTACATCCACACAATTTGCAAATTTGACAGTAAATACAGCATCTCCAAAAAGCTATTGGCATTTACACTAATCAACTGATTATTTTTAAGTTGCTGAACAAAATGAAGTGGCGAGGGACCATGTGCTCAGAAATACAGACTTCTGGTGTATTCAAGTCATCCTCCCAGTACACACATTCTGAAATCTTCCAACATTTCATTAATACTAAATGAAATAATTGTATTCTGCTTCCAGTTTAAATACCAGGAGAAAATAGTTACCACATTTTAATATATTAACTAAAGGACTATTTGTATAAAACTCTTCACACATGAAATATTTTTAAATTAAATAATATAATATACTTACAAAAAAAGAAAAAACAGACTATAAATTTATTGCTAATATAAACATTAATGCTTTTCATGGAAGAGAAGGCTAGATTAACATTATTGCTATGAACATAGTGCCAGAAACAAGAATTCCTGATTTTCAAATTTGTTCAGCCCCCACAATTGACTTTAAAGGACCTGTAGACATGTGGGACTTAGGAAAGATGAGGTCCACAGCTTTACTCAGCTATGGTTCATGATCTGATGTCCTTTTATTGCCTCTCAGTACAACAGGGAGCATCAGTCTGCTGCTTCTGCATGCTAACATTATCATTCATTGGATCTGCTCTCCACAGAATAAAAACCCAGAACACAACCACCCTAATCTTGCATTTCCACATGAGTATTTTTGAAACGTGCAACTACCCCTTCATTCATCTCTATGTCCATAACAAAGAAAAGTGGGAACATTCACCAGGTGAAGAGTCCATGATAAGAACAATGTTTCTAGGCCAACCCTTGATTGAATTGCTGACAAGCTTCCACTGCCAAAGGAAGCTTTTTGCTCATGGTGTAGATTGAGTAACACAACTCCTCAGTGCAAACAGTCACACCTGATACTCTACCAATAACAAAAATATAAACATAAAAACTTAATTACACATCTGCACAGCCCAGTGCCTTTGCAGTGCACTGATTTCCACCCCCAAGAACACACACCTATAGCTTTCCTTTCTCTTTTTGTTTTTTAAATTTGCTGTTTTCAGCAGTTATCTACCTTGTTACTAGATTATGCTACTTTCTTAAAGTGACTTTCTTCTAAACTTATACACTCACCCAATTACTGACTTGGGGAAAACCAACTCTACCTATCCAATTAAATAGACAAAACTGGACTTCAGAAGGGTTATCAGCATTGCAAACTATTAAGGTGACAATATCTATAATTAATTACTTCAGGATCATAAAATTAACCAGTGGAAATTGTAACCTAGTCACAAGTCACAGATTTTTGCTAAATGATTGATACAAACGAGTGTTTTATAGAACCAGCACTTCTCAATCACTCAAAATATAAATTTTTAAAAAGTGGCAGATTTTGTATTAATGCCACTTCTTTAATTAGTGTAACTGAACTCTGCTGGACATCATCCAGTTAGAAACATTTAGGCAGGTCTTCAGGAATGGAAATGACCTGGACTGGGTTAAAGCCTCCTCCTGGCTAAATCCTCTTCTAGAGTGCCCTGGGCCTGAATGTGCTTCACAAAGCAGGATTCTAACCCAAAACATTCATATATCAATGGTTTTAATATCAATCATGAACATCAAAGTACTTACTACTCAGTTGTTGCCACAACAATTCCTTTTCCTTCACTCCTACATTTGTCCTTCACCCCCCAAAAAATGTATGAGCAAAAGAATATAAATATTTGAGGAGTAAATGCAATGCTCAAGTTCAGGACATGCAAGACTTGAGAAGCATATGCCTTTCTTTTCATGGATGCATGAAAAGGAGTCAATATACCAGGAACTGGATCAACAAAGACAGCAGATCAGGAGAAAATAACTCTTGCACATTCTGTTAGACAATTCAGGCCAGCCACGTGTGTTCCATATACATTTGAAAACAAAAAACCTGATTTTATTCAGACAACTTAAAATATTAAATAATTTCAATGGATGTCTTTCAACTCCAAGTTGAATTGATGAGATATTTACACAGCTATTCACAGAAATGTGCAAAGTAAAGTCTCACAGGAAAATTAATTTAGAAGCCTGACAGCTTGAATGGGACATTAAAAAAGGCAGCAGGGATCCCACGTCCATTTCATGTACACTTTAAAGAACTAAAGAGAGGGAAAGGTTTGATCCAGCTGAGCCTCTGGAAGTGGAACAAATCCTGTCCATGGTCACTAGCTGTGTTTGCTGCAGAATTCACAGTGTATCCCTCCAGTGAGGTCTTTGACAACTTGTTCTTTGATCAGTTTTCGCAGGAATTTTGTTTCACCCGTCACATTGTGCATGAATTGTTCTTTCATGGCAGCCATGCAGAGGTTGTTGTAATAGTGCAAAGGTGTGCTGGGCTGATCCAGGTCATATCCAAATCCTGCCAGGCTCACTTCATCACACAGATGTGTGGCCAGAACAACTGCTGTGACCCCAATTGTAGGTACATTCTAAAAAGGGAAAAAAGTGAAATTTGCTCAGTTCAAACATATTGTCCTTTACTTTAGGTTTATAAACACTTTACACAACTTAATGACTTTGTCTATTCCTTCTCCTCACTTAAAACTGAAATCAGTTATAACTACAACTAAAAATCAATTCAATGATCAAGTAAAACTAAAAACTCCAGGACAAAATACCAATACAATTTAAGTAGTTGGCTTTTGGCTGTCAACACTAAATTTTTTTTTTTCCTGTGGAAGCAAGATGCCCTATCACTGTATAGTTAAACTGGAAGTGATCCTTCACTTCAAACAGTCAAACAGCCCCTGACACAGAGTTAAACTTGAAATTTCTTAATGTACACTTATCTAAGTCTTTAGCAACGACAGGCTCTCTAACAGTATTCTTCACAATATGACTTTTCACTGAACAACCTGTGGAAGAGACAAATATACTACAACACCATTAAGATACTCAGCTTGGTATATGTTATTTTGATAAAAGAAATGTGAGAAGATCTTTCAAATATTTGTGCAATAATCTTAAGTGCTTTCACATTTTGGTAAAGAGATGGTGGTTAGTGTTTTTGTAGTTCAAGAGAACTAGTGACATTCAATTCCTCAAACATGCAATTAAAGTAACAAAAATGCAGTGTATAATTAAACCAGGCAATTCATCACTCTGTGCCACTGCTGGAGCAAGGACAAGGAGGGGGGAAATGCCCATCAGCTGCTACTGAGCATTCTCTGGCACACACAGCAACTCCAGCAGCTGGAGGCTGCTTCACACTGCCCTGGCTTCCAGGCTCCTCTGCTTTCCCTGCAGCTGGAGACATCTGGCTACAGCTGATGGCTGCTTTAGCTCAACAGGGCTGGTTTTAACAGGCTTAACATACATCAAATGCATGTTTTTAAATACTGGAATGAGTTCATGTCTCACTGCATCTGAATGCCATTTCATGTCAGTATACAGGCAAAATATCTCATCTAAAAAGGTGAGCTGAAATCTTACCTTGATTTTGCACAAGAAAATACAAGAGTCTTTTGAAAGCACAATAATTTCCTTATTACCTGAAACCAGCTCTGAAACTGCACAGAGAAAGTAAAAAGCCCAAAACATTTTTCAGTTTCTTATTTTATTTACTTGGCATTTTACTGCCTCTTTTTGTTTAAAGGAAACTTCTTACCTTATCCCAACCCCAGAACTTTGATCGAGGCTCAGGGAACTGTAAAATGTCCAAAGCTGTCTCTTTGACAATGACTGGATTCAGAATCCTAAACTGCTTTGATGTGAAAGGAATTTTCTCAGCAACCTCCCTCCAAAAGAAGAGCCGCATCCACAGAGGCTAAGAGAAATAAAAAATCTAGTTCAGAGGGAAACTGAGACAAACACAGCATAGAAGTCACAAAATTCACCAGTAACCCTGAAAAATTTAGCAGTTTACAGCTAAGGTGGTTTGGAAATATCATTGTACAGACCAAATGAGTGACCCAAAAGAGGAAAAACCTTGAAAGCAACAGGAATTGCAGAGAGGACAGCAGAGGGAATAGTTGTTTATTCTGAATATCTGACTGCACTTTGTGTTTATCAGTCAGCATATTCACCAGCACCCATGGGTTCTTCATTTCTTTAAATACTGCAGCCTGTCCCAGCACAGTTTCCCACAAACATTAACCAGGCATTCTGAAGCAAGCACCAGATTTAAAACAATTGTGCTCAAACTCTGAAGTGAAGGGCTGTTGTTTGACAGCATCCATCTAGTGATAAATGCAATCCTTCAGAAGAAGATTTACACAGGACTCAGAAACCCAGACTCTGATCTCACTGCAGTCAGTCAGATGCCTGCTAATGGAAGAAGAAATACTCCATCACACTAATTCTGCAAGTCCTTCCATGAAATGGGCAACATTAAGCAAATTAATTTAATTAAAACATTAAACTGATCCAGCTCCAACACAGACCTGTATTTTTTTAAGTATGCTTTAAGGAACAACAGCTTGAACTGATCAAATGCAGGTTGCAGTGCTCCTGCTCTCCCAGCCATGCTCTGGATCAGTTTACTTCAGTGCCAGTGCCTGCACAGAGAGCTGAGCCAACTGACAGCTGAGTATTTGAAGGAAGTAGGGCTGCAGCTCACAGAATCACAGAGCCATGAAGTCAGACAGGGCCTCTGGAGATCACAGGGCCCAACTCCCCTGGCCCAAGCAGACACCTCAAGCCAGATGCTCAAGATCATGTCTGGATGATTTTAAGAAAGACGTCCATGGATATTCAACCTGACAAATTCCCTCTTGTCCTATCACTGGGCACCACCAAAAAGAGCCTGGCTCCATCCCCTCTGCGCCCTCCCCTCAGATATTTATTTATGTGCATTAATAAGATCCCCTCCAAGCCTTTTCTTCTCCAGGCTAAACACTCCCAGCTCTATCAGTCTTTCCTCATGGTAGAGAAGCTCCAGTCCCTTAAGCATCTTCCTGACTCTCCAATGTAGCAGTAGACAGCCATGGTCAAGATTAAACACACCTTCTCATACTGTAAAAATCACAGAACTGAGAAAGGAATTTGGAGTACCCAAACTAGCAGAGATCAAACTGTTGAATGACTTGACAGGCTGCCTTCTAAATCTCTCTCAGTAACTTTTACTTGTTGAAATTATCTGCCTGCAGATTAAAAGAAGTGGAAGCCACCAGCTCACATCAATTTGGAAACATCAAGCCTTTCCATCAGCTCCTTAGAAATTTCAGCACTTCTATAAATGTTTAGTAAAAAATAAGGAACCTCATAACAAATGTTCAATTACACATTAATTCCTTGTATGCCCATTGTAGCAGTACAGACTTTAGCAGCTAAAAAAAATGGACTAGCATTCAGAAATCTCATTTCTATTTTAAGCTCTGCAGACTTGGTCAAGTCACTTAAACCAAATGTGAAATGAATTCCACTTCAGCAAATGCTCAGTCTGTCACGTAGCCTGGTGCAAACCACCAATATCTCCACAAAAAAAAAAAAGTGTTACTGTCAGCATGGGGCTGCAACACAAATGCTGGTCCAACTGTAACTAGGAGACAGAGCTAAAAAACCCACAAGGTTGTATAAAGATCCTCAGCACAATAAGCCAGGAAGTAACAGATCAATCAGCTTCTTTAAGCATTAGAAAACAAAACAAACAAATACAGGTACATGAGACTGTCACATTACATACCAAGGTTTCATTTTTTACCATGGCTTGAAGCCAGCTGAAATCAACTCCTTTAAAGAGGACAGCCACAAACAAGCTTGCAGGAGGATACTCATGCTCAGAAAGGGGGGCTCCTTCGGGGTACGTCATCCGTATTGTTGTTTTGTTACCAACATGATCCGTGTAGCCTTGAACTGGTGCATCGTTTAACCTGGGGAAACAAAGCCACAATGGAGGGTATTAAATAAACAGGTTACAATCTCATTAGAGTATCAAACACTAAGCAAAACCTTGTTATTTGGCCCACAGATTTTTAACAGAGCAGACCATGGTGTTTTCTCACAGCCCACATGTTCTTGCCTCACGCACTCTTGCAGCCCATTTATCTTTGGGAGGAAGCCAATTCTATTTCTAGATTAAATGGCACAAATGCAGAACTTGGGAAATAAACCTTGAAGAGTAAAGTGACTTAAGACATTGCAGAACTTCCTATCTCTTGCTTTGTGTCAACTCAAAGAGGCTTAAAAGTGGAAGAGGAAGAAAGCACACAGTTGCCTGTGTGATAAGTTTTCACACATATATATTTATACATACACACACACTCATGAGTGTTCCACACAAAAAAATCATTCAAATTATCCCTCCAGTGCAATGCATCCTGTGGGTTTATATAATTTCCAGTTCACCAAAAAATTCAGATGCTGGCACACAGCTGACAAGAACAGAATCATCACTCTCCATGAGTTCTGCAGAATAGCTCAAGCCCTGCAGACTTTTCTGCATCAACAGAAAAATCACCTTCATCCTGCCATCCCTAATTTCAGAGGACACCTAATGCAAGTTCTCTGCCCCTCCACATGCTAACAAGGTTTGTATACCTTTGAATAAGGGCTATTGATTCAATGAAATATTTCCTTAATAAGATGAGCAAGCCTCAGTTTACAAAACAAGTTGAGAAAATGCTGGTATTAATTTTATTTGTGACTTCACATGATTCCAAATCAGGTGGTTCAAACTGTAATGTTCAGAAGGCACAAATACAGAGCATATAATTCAGATATCAGAGATTGTGGCAATCAAAGAAAACGGTCACTGACCTCATAAAGATAAGGGAAGATAAGTGTGCTATAAAGTGGGTAAGCAAACTGTGTACTGAAACACCAATTAATGTTTATAGTGTTTGAAATAGCTGTCATAAAAAAATCTTTCAAATAAGCAGCCAAACTAGCCATGGGGAAAAAAGCAGAGGTGAGTCCTTAAGTCCTGAAGTTTAAGATTTGAAAGCTTTGAAATGTGAAGGGATAAACCCAGTACTGTCTACTTGTCACTAGTTTCCGTCTAGTTTCTGCCCATGTGATTTTTGTACCTGAAGTCCACAAATAATTACACTAAATTCCTTTCCTGTAAACATGACATTTTATTTTGCTCCTAAGACTTCAAATTCCACCAAGTGACAAATAAATTTCTCAAATGCACTTTCAGAAACAGTGTTATGAGTTGCATCAGTGTTGGAGATATTTTCCCCTAAAAAACAATGCTGGCTCATAAAGTAATGAACAAGTTGGAGTCCTTAAGTGGAAAGGACATACCTGATAACAATGTCAAACTGATTCAATAAGTGACCCAGCTCTGATCCATGGAGAATTCCACCACTGCCAACAACAACACAGCGCTTACAGTGCTTAGACTTCAAATCTTCTGGTAAATCATGCTCAGGTAAGAGCTCAAGGAGATCTTTAAGTTTATCAGAGAACTTGTGAAATCCAAATGGAGGTTCATATTTAAATAAAGCTTCATCTTCATTCATATTTTTCCTTGCAAAGGGAGGTATGTCCATGCTGTATTTCTCTGCAAACAACTTCTTCATCTCTTTCCTGGCATAAGAAGGTCGGCACTGCTCCTGCAGCACAGTGCTGGCAAACTGCTGTGACCTCTGAAACAAAACACACAGGATTCAGCCAGGAAAGCCAGCTGCAGGAAGGCAGCAAGTCCCCAAACTGTGGGCCACCAGCTAACCACCAGCAGTTTAGCAAACCCAGAAAGCTTCAGCGTGGAAGTACAACAAATTTGAAGCATTTACTCAGAGGTAGATATGAGCCAGTGCACGGTGAAAACCTGCAGAGGAATTCCTCTCCACTTTATCACTTAAATTTGGATGTGAGGTTTTCTGAAGAATATATTAGGTAGTAGAAGTGCTAAGTGAAAATGAGCTGTTTGTACCACCATTTGCAACACCAAATAAAAAAAACCTAGACATACTTCTACCTGTCTAATTTAGCAGCAAGTGGAATTCCACTCTGCTCAACTGCATGACCTGAGTTCTGCTCTGAGATTCCATCAGAGACACATCCATTGGGTAAAAGTTCTGTGCAACAGCAGCTGGACTTGTTACTCATCAGAATGAAGCAACACTTCTTCCATAAATATTGCTAAAGTGCTAACGACTAAAAGGAGTGCTAGGTGGGGGTGTTATGGGCCTTCTCTCAAAGACTAGTCACCAAAATAAGAGACTAGAGTTCTGTATTGCATAAAAGATTAAAGTGACAGACAGAACTACACATTGATCCATCTCATATTAAAAACAAAACACTATTAGTGCACGCGTTTAGGAATCTGTAGTGGCAAGCTGGTGTCTGATGTAAAAAGAGAAAAGCAAAGGTTCCTCCAGTGTAATTTAAAAAAACCCATGAGAAAACACAGGAGTCAAAGACACAAGATTCAAATCTACTGCTAATTTAGTCCTCCTCTACTGTTAAGGAACAATAGCCTGTATTTGAAGGAGCAGGGAGGGAAGTTCTGCTGCTGGTTTTTTTTGGGTTTTTTTTTCCAACCAAGATTAACCTACAGAACTTCCTCTCCCACCATTATGAAGGTTTCTGCATGAACACCACTCTGGGCAAAGCATGACTGAACAACTTCCCAATGTACTTTTTGAGATAGCAATAAACACAGTCCATGAAGCCTTCAGGTTTGCTTGGTTTAATGTGGTTGTTCTTCAGAATCAGAAGTTTTATTGAAAAAATAAATAAGTCAAATGAGAAAAAAGGGAAGGCAAAGAGGTTTAGAAGGGGAAAGATAAGCACTGAGGATGATGGCAAGTGGGGGAGGATGCACATGCAGAAATGCTAAGATTAGACTGTCTTAATCCAGGGTTTCTGCTAGAAGTTGCCTGTTAGCATTGAGACATTCAAAGACAGAAATGTAACAGCCCTAGGGCAGGTAAGTTCTGTTGTAAAGTGCAAATAGGATAAGTAGCAAAGGCTTCAACCTCTTTAAAAACTAAAGAAAGTAGCTGCTACCTTGAATGAACAAATGGAATAATAGTTGTACTCTCTTGGACATTTGCCCTGTGATTCCAAAAACATCTGAGCAACTACAAGGCAAAGCAGACTGGGAAACTGGCTTAGGTAAAAAAAAAAAAAAAAAAAAAAAGCCCTTTGGTTTAATATATTACTTTTGGGTGTTTTTAATATGTGACTTTTCATTTGCATCAATGTTCTGCTCACCAGTGTCATCTGCACTGACAAAATGGGATGATGACATGTTCTTTCAAATTTTAAAGTCACACTTATCTAATTTTACCCCCAAAAACTCAGTTCCTCTATGTGCTTCTGCTGTCATTTTACAAGAACAAAAAACAATGTTTACAGCATGAGTTGAAGCAAAATATACTTCTGCTCAACACATAATTCCAGCATTTTAGTTCTTTGTTGTAGAGCCCTCTAAGTCTTGTATTGTCAATTAATAACATTTTTTAAAGTGAAATGAAAAAAAAAAAAAAAGGCCAAAAAATACCAACCTTTACACGATCAAGGTCCACATATGGCATTTTTGTTCTGTCACATTCCTCAGGGTCAAGACGCAATTTGAGTATATAAAGGAAGCACCCTCCAACCACAAACAGTGCAAGAATTCTAAAAAGCAGGACAGTGGGAGGTAGGAGAGAAAAACAAAAAAAAATTTTTTCTGAAGTTCAATCAACTATTAAATCAATATTTTTAAGCAAATTTAAGACAGTTGAATTTATGTGAATACTTGCATTTGAATTTAAAAACAACTCTTTTGCTTTGTTTACTTCAAGTTTTGTGTAACTCTTCAAAGTTATCTGAACAAAAGTATGAACACATATAGATGCCTAGATAAGCAAAATGCCTGCCTTATATATTTTAAATGCATCTCTGATGAGTCAAACAATTCTCCTCACATAATGAAACCAACAGTGACCTTTTTTCCTTTAGAGGTCATATCTTAGAAAACATATTTCCATGCAAGCTGAGAAAAAGGCTGGAACTTCAAATTGGATGATTTTGGGCCAATGGCCACCACTGAAACAAAACTTTCAACTCAGTGGCAGGCCAGAATGCAGAACTTAGATGGTCAGGCTGAAAAGCCTTAGTTACTCACAGCCCCAAAACATGCAGCAGAAAAAGTCCAACCAACTTTGAAGAACACAGACTGTTCATATTTTTGATCTACTAATTTCTCATTCCTGAAGAATGCCACTGCTGATATCCAAAAAGTCACTTAGCTCATTTCATGTTTAAACTCATCTGTAGAATATTTACATCATTATTTGGTTAAAGCTGTGGTTCCTGCTCAAGTGTGTAGTTTGAGCTTTCTTATTGATTTTCATTTCCTATTGTTTCCTAAGCACTGGACATTTGTTTAAATGTCTTTTAAAAATGTACAAGTTATTAAGTGCCCAATGCTTCTTGAAACTCTTTCAGATAAAGTTAATACAAATTTCCAAATTTTTTTTAAAAGCTTGCACTATATGCACTAACAGATGCAATTCCAGCACTCAGTGTACAGTAGAGGATGCAAACAAGGTGACCACTGGAAAAGCAGGACTGTTCTCATATCTCACTTAACTAAATTACATTTTCCACTGAGAGGTGATCTAAGAGCTTCATTAGCATGTTAGGCAGCAGCGCCTGGAGATCAGCCAACAGGCAGAGAGCAGGAGATTCACAGCTGACAAATGAGGCTGGTTTTCCTCCAGAAGTTTATCAAATATCCCCAGATCCAGCTGGGGTTGCACCATTCAGGTTATATTCTCCTGTGCATGTAACACTTTATTTGGGTTTTCTAGCTTTAAGACCTAAAAATTCAAATGGCATCACAGTAGTGAACGTTTTAGGTATAAAATATGGTCCTGGATCAATGTGTGCACACATCCTTTAATTCTAACTTGATGTCAAGCTATAAACAAAGGAGTAAGGTTTTTGATATAGCATTCCAGAAGCCTTCATAACAAAATAACTACATGAAAATACCTCCCCAGGACACCCACTCAACATCCTCTGGCCTTCCATTCCCTCAGTTACCAGACTGTACAGAAGTCTCAGCATTGTTATTTATCTGCATGCAAAAAAGATTGGAAATACTTGTGAGTGAAGTACTAGGATCTCACTTTGCCTTGGGAAGACAGGTACTACAACGAGTTATCCTGGGCTCCACCAAGTGTTTTCAGGAAAGCTGTGTGCTCAGCCCTCCATTCACAGCCTGTGGTAATCCCATGCCTTGATTTCTGCATCCATTTTGCAATTGCCCAGGCTGGGGGCAGAACAACTGTCCTCTGTGCAGCTGTGACAATGACACTTACTTGCGAGTACCTTTTAGAAACCAGCTTGGTCTTCTCATCTTCATGTGCAGCCACCTTACACCATTGCACAGGAGGTGAATGATCACTTTTCAGCTTCCCAGAGTTACTGTCACTCAGCATTGCTGTAAAAAAGAAAGAAAAAGTCATCATAACTTTTGCTGAATTGAAGAAAAGTTCACAGGACACCCATGGAGTGACAACTTTGTTTCCCAGAGAAGACTGTGATTCTTAGTTATGGTGCCAGGAATACTGAATTGCTCCTGAGCTCCTTGTGATCAAGAACTTGCTCATTTCAGCTGCATCACCAAAACATGATTCTAAAAATGTTGCCAGGTTTTTGCATGCTTCATAAGCCTGAAGTCTAACACTTGCCAATTACATCAATTACCATCAAACACTCTAAACAATATGCTCAGGGTATTCAGGATCCCTGACTCAAAATCAAATCCCTGTGCTGTGCCCCCCACTAGCTTCAAGGATGCTCTCAGCATACAAAACCCATACAAGCCATCTTCAAAACAGGAGCCCATGTTTCAAATAATCTCCCCAGTTTCCCCAAAGCCAAACAAACATATCTCATCATCACTGCTCTGAATCTACCACTGACCTCTTCAGCAGCCCCAACAACATGGCCAGCAACTCCAACAGCAGGCACCAGAGAGGGTGAGGAGGGAATTTCTTCCAGGCACACTGCAGGACCAGGAGGCTGCCAGCACCAGGGAAGCACAGCACAGCTCCCTGCACAGAGCATGGGATAGCCCAGCAGGACAGCACAGGGCTCCCTCACAGATGGGCAGGGCACTGATCCTTAGCTGATAAGAAGCAATCTTGCTGCTCCCACAATTTCTATCAGCACGCTCCAATATTCATTTTGGGAAGATAAATGCATGCTGGCACATCTCCTCTCCCAGGCTGCTGCCAGTAACCAAAGATGTGAGGGTGGAATGCCCAAGAAGAGCCCACCTGTATGAGCCTGCTGGTTTTCCCAGGCAGAAGGAACACAGGCAAAGGTTTTTCCTGTCCTCCCCACCCAAAGCAGCACTCCCTATGATCAGCCAACCATGGAAAGGGGCAGCCTGCTCCTCCAGAGGGGAGGATTTCAGCCCTGCTCCTTCCTTTGATCTCAGTACTTGACCCTCTCTGCTCTCCACTGCAAAGGTGTTCACCTATTCTGTTCTCCTGCCAACAGCTCTGTCACAAGAACTTCTAAAAAAAAAAAACAGGACTAAGGGAAGGCTTTTCTCTAGGGATGATCTTCCCTTGTTCTCCTTTCCACCTCTTTTCACTGCTTATGGTGATATGACCCATTTGAACCAGCCTGTACAGCCACTTGAAAACTGCTTGACTGGACAAACAACCGATGTTCTTAAACACCAGGATGAAGGAGCTGAGGAGACAGAAGTACCCCCTCCAGATATCAAATCCAGATCACTGAAATTTCAAGGCTATCTAATTCAGAAGATGATTCAAAGTCAGCCTCTCAGCACAGAGAGAAATTACTGATAATCACAGCAGAGGGTCAAATGCCAAAAACCCCTGTGAGAGGGTGGGACACAGACAGACAAAGATCAACAACAGCATCTGAAGCTCTTTGAAGAGCAGGCAGCAGTCAAGTCATGCTTTCAGGGTCACATGCAAACAATTATAACCCACAAACACAGCAACACAGGAAAACCCTAATGGTTTTAGCCAGCAGGAAACGTGATCACTTACCTCAAAGTAACTTGGTTATTATGGCATCACTAAGAACCTCAAATTCCCTACCTGACAATTTACTAATTGCATAGACTCTGAGCTGTCACACCTATTTGCTGGCCTTTGTTCCAGCCCCTTTGAGATCTGGAATAAAATCTGAAGTCACTACCATCATGGCTGTCTTGAAAAGGGGTAAACTGAAATTTAAGGGGCAGGTTACATCCCCCAGTCCCCCAGAATTCTAGCAGTTAAGCTGGAAATCAAATCCAGCTCTCATCTACCACACAGCCTGTCAGGACACAGGACCAAAGAGCAGGTCACAGGGAACCTATGAAGCCTTAATAGCTCCTCATTTTCTCAGAGCAACACCTCATCTTTTTACTGGCTGCATCTATACCACTGAATAAAACCAGCACTGGGGTGCAAAACTGGGTGTTGACAGCACCACCCCAGTCATCCACAGCAGTTTGCTCTGAGATACCAGCAGCAAATCATTCAAGTTCACATGGGTAAAGATGTAAAAAAATGTGTTACAAGGACCATATCCCAGGGCCAGTTATGGATCACCAACTTGAACTGCTCTACCTTGAGATGTTCAGTGCCAGCCCAGCAGGACTGGTGCTGTCACCTTCACAACACACATCCTTCCTGCCACTCTGCACGGAGAAGTCAACTCAGCAGCTCTCATGTGTCGCAGACATCTTTCATGTGAAATCCCTTCCTTAGGATTTTTCCTCCTGAGAAGCTGAGGAGCCTCAAGAACAAAGTGTAAACATTGATTATCTGCTGCTGTGGAATGCAACAACTAGATCTTTGATTAACCCATATTAGATGTTTGTAATTAATAGCCAATCACAGCCCAGCTAGTTCAGACAGAGCCGAGCCACAAACCTTTGTTATCATTCTTTGCTATTGTATTCTTAGCCAACCTTCTGATGAAATCCTTTCTTCTATTATTTTAGTATAGTTTTAATGTAATATATACCATAAAATAATAAATCAAACCTTCTGAAACATAGTCAAATCCTGGTCTCTTCCCTCAACCTGAGACCCCTGTGAACACCCTCACACTCCTGCAGCACCTGGACAGCAGCACAGCGCAGAGGTGACAGCCATCCACAGAGGTGCCACTGCCAGGATGCACAGGGACAGCCCCAGCTCATGGAGCAGGATCACACCAGCTCTGCAGGACCAGAGGGTGCTGCACAGAGTGAACACAGCCTGCAGAGCGTGTGGGAGCCCCAGGAGTGCCCCACACAGAGCAGAGAGGACATTCCATCGATCACCCCAGAGGAGGCTGCCCCACACCAGCACAGACAAGAGGCACTCAGCAGTTTGGGAAAGGGATGGGATCACTCACCAACACCGATGGCTCACAGCAGGGATGGGAGCACTACAGCACAAAACAAGGCAGCAACTGCATCTGTCAGCCCCACAGCTCTCCACAAACACAGCTGGGGAGAAGCATGAAATGGGACCTTTTTAAAAATGAAAAAGCAGGAAACAAGCTTCACCCATTTTCACCAGAGAACAAAGCAGGTTTTAATTCGTTCTCAAGTAAACAGAAAGAGGTAACTTGATCACAGTCCATAGGAATCTAGGTCAGAATGGATTGTGCATAAAAGAATCAGTCAAACTTGGTACCAGGCTGCAAGAGATCTGAAAGACAGAGAAGGAACCGAAGAGGTGGAGGGTGATGAACACAGAAGGGAGTAAAACAAGAATACAAGACTGCAGTAAGTGCTATCAGAAAATAATTCCTGTCTCTGAGCAAAACAAATTCCAGTTGTTCCCTGATTCACTCATCCTGGATGTGCAAAAAGAAACAATGAAACAGAGAATTTAATTAATCACCTCAACACATCCTTTCCAAGTCCAACTATTAGTATGCACAATGATTTTTTTTGTTATTTTATATAAGTGACATAATGTCATTTTCATTTCCTTTGCAACAGTTTACTTCAATTTGACTTCTGTCAGTCATGATCATGACAGATGATTCCTTTCTCAAACAAGTCAATATATATAGACCAACACAAGTAAAATGCATCTGACCAGCACAGCTCTTTGTTTTTTAATTACCTAGGGTTGGATCCTGCTCCCTTGTTCAAGTCCAAGAGCCCTTTCACTGGCTGGAATGGTGCTAGACTGCCCAAAGGGGCAAGGTGGCAGTAACAAACACCTCAGAGTGCACCTTTCCCACAGTTCCTGAATCAAAGTCTCCGAGTTTGCAGAGAGAACCAGAGCAGTCAAGATCCCAGGAGGACCAAAGAGATGTTGCATACAAACACCATGACATTCTTTCAGAAAGGGGCCCTGCTGCAGTTGTTTTGAGAGCCATAAATGCAAACGGCTCAATTTGTGTACAAAACACAGCTCAGCAATGTTGTGGTGGTATGACCACATTTTGCATTGACACTGTTATAGTTACTCATTGTGGTGCAATTAGTGAGGAATCAAGGGATTTAAATTTGTTTCATCTACTGAACTTAAGTGATCTGTGCAAAGCTGCTACTAAGGCTAAATTGTCCATTAATACAATATACTCCAAAGCTTTTAGTGGTGTTATTCTTTTCACCATGATTTACTTTTGCCTCATTGTTATTCTTATGTAGACAACATTTCCACACTTGGAGTATTTCAGAAGCAACTCATTTAAGCCTTCAGGAAGTCTTTTCATGTGGGAATGCTAAAAGCTAAAAAGCAGCATGTGTCAGGTTGTATACAAGCACTGCCACACCCTGGAAAATGCATTTCAGCACCTGGATTTACCCAAAGCCAAGGTCCCTCAGCAGGCACAGGGAGGAAAATGCATTTCAGCACCTGGATTTACCCAAAGCCAAGGTCCCTCAGCAGGCACAGGGAGGAAAATGCATTTCAGCACCTGGATTTACCCAAAGCCAAAGGCAAGGTCCCTCAGCAGGCACGGGGACAGCAGCAGACAGCCTGCCCATGAGTGCAGGATGATGCACACACTGCATCCTCACCACACTCCCATCCAACCCCCAAAACCACAGCCCCACACAGGTGATGCTTCCACTTTTCCCCTCTCACAGAAGCCCCAGAAGCAGTGGGAACAGCCAGCTTTACAAGGCAGACAATAACAAGGTCCTGCTGCACAGAGCAGCCTTTGAAATTCTCTAACAAAATGAAGAAGCTTGCAGGGAAAGCCCCCAGAAAATGGAACCCAAAAGTCACACTTACGTAAAGGAATTACAAATCATGAATGGTGGGGGTCATGCAGGCATTGAAACAAAAATGAAAATTAATGCAAAAATACCCAAAAAGCACTTGCTGACTTCATGCCTCTTCCCCTAAATCAGAGACACCTAAGTTACTTGAGCATATTTCCAAAATCAGGACAGGACAAGACAAAAGATACTTTGTTTTAAGCAACATATGTTTCAAAAGAGAAACACAAAGTTTGAAAGCAGAGAAGGTGCTTTTACACAAAAAAACTTGAGCAAGGCGCTTTTTATTGAGATGTAGTTATTGTTCAGTAATGAATTCTGTATGAATTTCCTGTTCTGTGGCTTTTAAACAAGACAAAAAAAAAAATCCCACAGATATGCCACAAAACTGTATGCAAGAAGTCAGAAGAGAATAACTAAGAAAACTTTAACTACACATCAGTTTTGGACACATTTGGAGAAAACAAATGGCAAAAACCGACAACTCCAACATTAATGTGTGTGACTACTTGCAAGAGTTGAGCCCATGAAAAGATTACACATTTCAATCTAGCCTCATTATTGACCAAACTGACAATTTATTAACTTTAATTAAGGTTTTCAAAAATGATAAATTATTTTAAGAGAAAGTTATTAATTTATCTCAAAACATGAAAACCAGTTTGGTGACATTTACAGTTAGGATTGATTTTGTTTGCTTCTGCAGGAGTGAAATCCACAGCAATCAAAAAGTAAGGGCTGAGACATTGAAAAAGGGAATTAAAGGAATGATTAATTAGGTGGCAGGTTTTTGGTTTATGCTTCAAAGCCAGTCACTAAGCAGAGCTTCTCAGATGATACCTAAAAATATGAAAAATACAGAATTCTTCATCTTCTGTTCTATTTTAAGTCCATCATTACAAAATTGATTCCAAAATCAGTATAAAACTCTCCCAATTCTTTCCTACATCCACCCCACAAACTGTTCAAATCTCTTTAATTGGCAAACCAGTCTTGATTTAGGGAAATTTGATTCAGGATTTTTTGTCAATGAATACAACTGCTAATCATCAATTCTAATATTGGAAAGAACAAAGTAACTTAACTGAGGAGTAAACACTGTCTCTTACCAGCTTACCTACTGTGGCATGGGAGCCCACAAACCCCCCAAGGTTTCCCTACTCAGGGCTCTCCCTGTCAAAGCATGATACCTTCAGATCCTTCCCACGTGTCTTGGTTTGCAAAGACAGGAGTCTGCTAAGGAAGGCAGGAGCTTCCCTGAAATGGAGAATGCAAACCCTCCCAGCTCCTCCGAATCGCTGTAAATTTTAAATTAAGGGGCTCTCAGGCAAAAATATGGGAGCAGGAAATAACAGTTCTTTAATAGGGAAAAGAAAAACAAATAAAGGATAAAATAACCAATGCAGTACACTGGAACAACACTGACAGAGTCAGAACCCAACCTGTCACCCTGTGGGTCAGGCTGTTGGTGGCAGTGCCATTGGAATTGTGGCTCAGCCCTCCTGCAGTGTCAGGGGTGGTTCTGCTGCAGCAGGATCCTGTACAGAAGGATGGATTCTCCCTCTGAAGATCCAGTGGGAGAAGAGGCAGCTGCTGTTCCTCTGGGGAATCCCATGGAGAAGCCGTGCTGGTGTCTCAAAACCTCTGGATTATATCTGGGTAGGAATGCTTGGCTCCTCCCCCTGGGCTCACATCTCCCAATGGGATGCTGCAGTTCTTATCAGCCATGCAGGGACATTCAATAGCTGTTATCAGCAGATGTCCCCTGTGTGATTGTGATCACTCAAAGAGAGAGATAAAGAAAACTGCCCACTTGACAAAGGTAACCTGCCATACAGATAGCAATGGAAAACATCTTGCATTGCAATCTTCAACACCATGCTTTCAAACATCATCATCTCTTCAGTGGAAACAATAAACCATAGACAAGAAACCTTCAAATAACCTCTATCTGTTTATATAAAACATGATAGACAAATCTTCTTAAAACAGTGGATCAAGCCTCATCCCAATAACAATTAGGTGGGAACTGCAAAGTAAAAAATGCTGAAGCTAAGCAGAGTTACTTGTGCACCCCATTGAACACAAGCTACAAGTGTTGTACACTTAAACTGCTGCCTTACAACTGCAATCCAAGGTATTTTTATCCATCCAAAGCACAAAGTATTTCTTAATACAAAAACAATTTGGAAACGTATTCTCCTGTGACATGAAGAATTTGTTATTACAGAACAACCAACCTCGAAAATAAAAGAACATCCCCGAGCAAGAGGCACCCCAGAAACTGCAGTGTACTAAAGGACTGCCTGGCTTTCATGGAATCAAGGATTATCCAGCTCCAACCCCTGCCATGGACAGGGACACTTTCCATTGTCCCTGCTGCTCCAAGCCCTTTCCAACCTGGCCTTGGACACTTCCAGGCATGGGGCAGCCACAGCTGCCATGGGAAACCTGATCCCAGAGAACACCACCACCCTCTGAAGTGTTAACACTTCTTCCTGATATCCAGTCTAACCCTGCCTCTGACAGTCTGAAGCCATTCCCACCTGCCCTGTGACTCTGTGCCCTTGTCAAAGAGCAGGTCATGCCCAGCCTCTCACCCACAGCACCCCCAAATTCTCCTCAGGGCTAGTGCCAGCCCATTCTCTGCTCAGCCTGGATTTGTGCTTGGGATTGCCCTGGCAAAGGTGGAGGACCCCAATGGACTTCATAAGGTTAACTTGTCAATGACTTCTGCAGAAATGAACACAAATTTGTCAGCTGAATTTTAAACGCAGGTTTAAGAGATCGGGAAAGCTAACAACCTGCCCACATGTTGAAATTGCATTTAAAATCTATACAAGGAAAGTAAAAAGCCTTTCACCTGGATGGCCCATTTGCCCATATTGACAAAATACTCAGGAAAAGTGGGGAAAGAAGAACAGACATGTTATCCCAAAGGAACTGTGACTGATTGGAAAATCTCCTATGACACAATGAATGCTGAAATACCTTCTTAAAGGATTTTTTGTTCAATGGTGCATGATGAAAATCCCTTTAAAAGTGTGAGGGAAAATTCCAGTAATATTAATGATCCAAGGGAGACTTACTAGGAACAGGCATGAGACTTCTGTGTCGTGATTTGTAGCAATATGTTCACTCTTGGATGTTTATCTTCAGATAATTTCCTGATCACCATCCTACCACTTCCTATCGCAAGACATAATGAGAGCATCCAGGGAGCTGTGGCAGATTAGGGACTGACATCTTCTCACCACAGGAAAAACAGGAAGCTAAATTTAAAAATTAGAGACTTCTACCAATTATTTCTTCATCTACCACAACATAAATCCCACAGTAAAGTTGGCACTTTAATATTTAGACACTTGAGAAATTTCCCTTGAATGTTATCTCCTTAGTGCCTGTTACTATTGAATGAAAAAAGCATTTGACATCTGTTTAATGAACAGAGTCAGTTGTTTTGGTTAATTGAAGACTACATCCATGATAGCAGAAAAAAAGTTTAGCCTATAAAATGGTTATAAGCAGCTACAACATACATCTTAAAAAATTAACTTTAGCCAGAAAGGCTTTTTTATCAGACAATAAAAATTTGAAACAATGTTGTCTGTATGGTCTGCAGTTCATTTGGTCAAGATCTGTCTCCTCAGAAAATGAGAACTTATTACTGAACCCTATTTGTGTGGATATAGTTGGTAAAAAGTGAAACAAGGAGCACATGAGAATTTCAGAGCAGCTGACAGAAGCTCTCAAAGGCACCAACAGGATGACAGGTGAAAACTATTTTTTCTGGAGCCAGGAATATCACAAAGCAACATTAGTGACCTAGAGGCATGATGATTTTTCTATCCTTGCCTTGTGACACTCGTGTTTTCTTCTAATTGTTTAATGGGTCATTCCTATATCCTCTTTGCAACATCAACCAGCAACTCAAAGTCATGAACAACCTTACATAATTGTGTCTACTTGAGCACGCTTTTCCTTTAGGAAGGATACACATAGTTAGGCTACAATTTGCTGTTAACCTTGGGTCATCCAGCTAGAACATCAAAAGAAATGGTTTCAGCTCAAATACAGCCCCATTATCAGCTTAACTATACTGTAACTTAACTGTTACACTCTGAGATACTCAGAGTGTAACACCATCACTTCCTCTCAGCACCATTCACAGGAAGCTTTTTGGACACGAGCAGTCCAAAAAAATCAAAGCAGTCCTGCTAAAATAATATTATAGGGAAAGAACTCTTACTGACGTTCTAAATGATAGCTCAGTGTTCAAAACAGGGATATTCTCTTCATTTCACATCTTAGCACCCTCTAGTCAAACTTTGCAGGCTTTTCTCTGAAACCTCCTTCAGGTGCTCTCAAGTGAGTAACAGCAAAAAAACCATAAAACAAACACAAGAAACATCAACAAGATGTGCTTCAACACTTCAGCAGGCTGCTGATGCTTTGTGACACACAAAAGCAGCATCTGAACATGGAATTTTTCTGATTCACAAGTGAGCCACAGAAATTCAGTGTCCCAGCCAAGCAGGAAGAAACGGGTAACTTAAATTATTGCTGTTGTGAACAGCGTGCTATTAAAAATTTCAGTTTATTTCTTACAAGGGAAGCTTTTAGAGTGGTGCAAGGAAGAGTGGCCTGCCTGCCTGGGATGCTCAGAGCCTGATGTCAGCCACCCCTCAGCATGTGCTGGAGCCCACAGACAGTGAATGAGCTGCAGTGTAACAGCATTTTGCTACCCAAAATCCCCCCTCTGCACATCTCATCCCTTTCTCATCCTCCTCCCCAGACCCACAGATCCACACTTGGGGAACCTCCTCAGCACCTGCAGGGAGAGCCACAAGAGCCAGGAAGAAAGCACAGGGCACCAGGACATCCCATCTTGCACAAGTGGAAGAGATTTCTGAGCCCCTGCAAGGAAGCCAAAACAAATCGGGTCTTTCCCCTTACATGGGAAGTTTGAGGGAAAAAATCTTTCCTAAAAGAAATGGTCTGAAAAGGCAGGGCATAGAATTAATCTTTGCTAAGGAAACAAACAAACTTAACACAGCCAAGATGTTTCATATGACATCTGAATTATGCAGCAGAATAGCACCAAAAAACTGGTGGTTATGAAACAATGTCAATATTACAGCAGCATTTTTACCACACTATCATCTAACATTCCAAGACATCACAGTAAAATCACACTTGAGCTTACAGAAGCTAGAGAGGAGATGCCAAAAGCCTCCCATAAAGAAAAGGCAAAAACTAAAATTGCAATACAGTAAAAAACATCGCTGTAAACAATTTTAATGCTTAGGTTCTGAACCTAAGGCCTCAGGACCTTAAAGGCTGCAGAGTGCTGATGGGATGGGTAAAGAAGAGCCTCTCCCAAGGGGAACAGAGAGCTTGGCTTGTCCAGATTTGCAAAACAAGAACCGAGAGTTTGTCCCTAGATACACCAAACATGTAAATACCACAGCCAAAACAAAACCTTTCAAACAAAAGCATAATGCTAGCACACAGGAAAAAGTGGACATAAACAAAGAGGGACTACAGCAAAAGATTCCTGAGCAGCAAAGGAACAGCCTTGCCATAGGAGCAATGGAAAATAACAGACTACAAATATTTTAAGGAAGGCTTTAATAATTTATGAATGGCATTATCAGTGAGAGCTGCTTGTGACAGGAAGACTCCTCCATAATCCTGAAGTCCTGTTGGTTTTGAAGCACTGGATGTGCCTGCTGGGGATGCTTTAACCTGTCCTGTTAGGGTAAGTTCCATTCAGACTCACATGGAATTTGAGAATTACACCATGACAAGTTTGAATCATTGCCTGGGTCTTTTTCAGTTATTTATCCTTTATTATACCTCAGGAACTACTGAAGTCTTCCACGGTCTTTTAATCTAAACAAACAACCTGCCCACCAAATGCTCCAACTCTGCAGCAGTCTTGGCATGCTTCACATCTGATGTATGCAAAGCAAACAAAACTGAACAATTTTAGCTCATTCTCCTCGCTAAAGGGAAGTTTCTGCTACCACACTTTGGCCAAATGACTGACAGGCAGTTAGGAGCAGGATGTAGGAAGCCAATCTGCTGGAACTCTGCGGAAGGAAGGATGCTAAACCTCAGAAAGTTGCAGAAAACCGGAGGAGAGATGAGCTCATTTCTCATCATCCCCACGGAAGCAGACAATGCACCAAAATGCTTTTGTGACCTAACTCTCCAGCTGCATTTTGACCTCTTAAAAGAAATTCCCAGAGTCTGGCTAGCAGAGTGCCTGGGAGATAGCTCAAGGTTTCCTGCTGCATGATCCAAAAGGGAGACAGCAACCTCACTGCAGTGTAACAGATGGAATGGCACAGTCGGCATGGAAAACAGCCCTCTAAACTGAATCGGCACAGTCCCATTGTAAGCTGCAGTTTAAAAAGATGCATCCACTCCAGAAGCATAAAAGAGCACTTATCTTAATGAGTTTTCTTTAGGGAAATAATGAATATACATCTTTATCTACCCTTTTCCCCAGAATGACACAAGGCCAGTCATTTTCCACCGCAGAGCTGTTTACATTCAGTAATTTAAAGAACATTTCCTAATCATTTGCCTAACTAAGGAGAGCTGCAGAATAAACATCCCTCCTCCAGCAGCCTCACAGTTTGATTTTACTCACTGAAACAGAAAAAATAGATACAAAACAAATCTCAGCACAAAGGGGGGGGGAAAGGAAACTCTTTTTCGTGAGTGGCGCTGAAGCAAACAGAAAGGTTTTGGCAGCAACAGCAGAAGCCGTATCTGGTTTGCATTCACATCACTCCAAGCATGAAATACAGAATCCCTCACAAAACGCCTATCGGAACCCGCAGAGAAGCAGAAGCCTGTACATTTTATTCCAGAGGAACAACTCAAGCCAGCCGCAGCTAACACACCCTCCTCTCCCTCCAGCCCAAGGCAAACCCGCCTTCCACCGCCCCCATCTCCCGCAGAACTCGCAGCCCGCACCTCCCCATCCCCGCTGCTCCCTGCCTGGAAGGGAGGGAGGGAGAGACCTGGAAGCTCCGGCGCTGGCGGTGGGGCACATCCTGCCGACTGCTCCGGCCCGAGCCCGCAGGCCCGGCGCCGCCGCATGGGCCTGGGCCGGCGCGGTCCCCGCTGCGGTGCCGCGGGCGCTGCGGGCGCTGCGGGCGGCGCTGGCGGCCCCGGCGCTCTGAGGCGCGGGCGCGGCGCGGCCCCGCCGCAGGTAGCGGAGCCGGCGCGCGGCGGGGGCGGCACGTGGCGGCGCGCAGCCAATGGGGGCCGAGCGCGGCGCCGCGAGGGGCGGGGGCGCCGCCCGCGCTGAGGGGATGCGGCAGGGCCGCGGCCCCCGCCCCGCCCCGCGGCTTCCTTGCGGTGGCCGTGTTACAAATAAGCGCTTTCTTCTCCTTTCTCCCCACCGCAATAAATCGTGGGCTTGGAGATTTTCTCTCCCCCCTACACACACAGCCCCCCCCAGCCAAGAGACCCGGGCCCACTGCCCCGTCCTCATGTCCGCCCCCTCCTCATGTCCGCCCCCTCATTTCGCTGCCGGTGCCTTCACTCGCCCTCTGTGGAAAAACGAGGTGGATCCCCTCAAGTCAAAGCGTTTGAGCTGTTTTTATTGTGCCGTATACTCCCAGGAGCTTCGGAGCTTTCAGGCCTCTCCGCAGCTGTTTTAGGGAATCGTCATTTTTGTGACCCGACGCGCTGCAGAATGTGTAAAAACCCCCAAAAATCTGGTTTAGTTGTAGACCCGTGTAAGCGGCTGCTTGACTCGCAAGGGAGGGAAACGACCTTGCAAAGCCATCTGAGCATGGCCTTAGAAGTCACAAGTTGAACCACCAAATAAAGAGCTGGAAAACCACTGGAGCGAGAAGCGAGGAAGCGTGGACACCGGATGAGGGAAAGCTGATGAAGCAGAAAAATGGATTAAGTCATTACAGCCTGTCTGATGCTAGGAATTTTTTTTTTTTAATATCTGACTTATTGCTATGGTATCTACAAATGATTCCCTAACCTAGATGATTAATGCAAAGCAATCAGTGATTCCAGGCACTGCTGATTATTAGTGCTGGTAGTACAGTGCATAACACACGGCAGAGGCCATGTCCGGGGAGGCAGGGGAAAGCTTGCCCTTAAAGAAGGTGGGATAAAACTGGCTCTGAGGTGCCATTCTCAGTTAAAAAAGAGTGATATGTTTCAGTGAGAAGAACACAAGGAGATCTGAAAACAACCTGCTTTTTCTGACCAGTGTATAAATGTTCCCTCACTGTAAGGGATAGATGAGCACGTGTCCTGAAGTGGAACAGTTTAACTGCTTTCAAATTTTATACAAGATAAACATAGATATGTTTTCTATCCTTATAATGGTCATTTCTTCATAGTTCCTGTTAAACTACACCTCATTTTCTACAGTGGATAAGATATTTCTTTTCTGTTTTGTCAGATGTTTGATGGTTTGAGTTGTAGTCACTGCAGATCCTTGATCACTTTTGGTATGATTCAAGAGAAAACATATACAAGTCAGAAACAAAATATTCCCTGCTCTGTTATTTCAGCTGTTGACACAATTGAGGATTAGCTCTTATATTTAGTCCTCCTCCATAACTGCAAGCAACTGTTCATTAGTTTGGACTCTCAGATGAAGCCAGATGTAAATAAAGACCCTGAGTGTACAGCCATTCATGAACAAGGGTGTCACAAGGCCTGTCACATTGGGCTTTGGCCAGGAGACAATCAGGCTTTGCAAGCAGCTGCAGCAAACATGCAGCAAAGATGCACTGTGCTGATATTTTGAAATCTGATAGGAAAAGTGAACAATCAGTTTTGATACGTGTTGTATTTTTGAGGCAGGACGAAGCATGACAGTGGATGAATGATGCTGTATTTTAAAGAAAGCTTAGAGGATTCTCCAATTAGCAGTTAATTCTGTCAATAAATAAGGTTTCAGTAGATTGAAGTCCCAGAAATAAATAGGAAAAATGCAGTACTAGGAGTGCATCACCAGTCCAGCTAACAAGGCAGGAAGATCAGAGCCTGAGAGGCAGAAAACACAATTGTGAGTTTAAGAACTCAAATTAAGTTGGATAAATGTCACAGGAGGGAGTAGGGCTGGAGCTAACATTTCAGGAAGTATCTGTGACTGCTTCTTGGGAAGCCAGAAGAGGAAAAGCAAACCCTGGTCTTAAAGAGTGTCATATTATTGACAAAGACCCACGCTGTAGCAGAAACCGTAACATGCTTGGTTTTGACACCCTTGTAGCACCATGGCAAAGAAAATCAGCAATGTTCTGCTTTCTTTTCAAAAACAGAGGAGCAATATAAAACAAGACACACCTTTCATTAAAATGGGGTAAAAGAAAGGACTTGTAACCTCTGATGGGTTAAGTACAAATTTATGAGAAGGATACAGAAAGAAGTTTCAAGACCAGCTTGCAAAAGTTATAAAAATAATAGCAAGACTTTCTAGAACAAATCAGAGAGCCTGTTGGAGTTTGACAGCTCTGTAAGGCAAATAGATTGTTTCATACACAGAAGAAACATCTGGAGAAGATACAGCCAGGAAAAAAAGACTGAATTTATTTTTGCATTTGTGAATGGGATAGATGAGCGTGGGTGAACTCCAATAATGGGAAGCTTCTTTAAGGGGAATAATTAGGAAAACATGTCTTGGATTACAGTGCAAGTACGAAAGATGAAAGAACACATTAACAAGTGAGCAGCAGCCAACTGCTGAGACCAGATGGTGTTCAACCACAGGCTGAACAGCAGCTTAAAGTGCTTCAGGTACTAACTGCTGCCTCTGACTTCTCACTTAAAGTTACCTGGGCATCAGAGGGGTCTGGAGAGTTGCTATTGCGACACCAGATTTTCTAAAAGATTTTGGAGAAGATTGTGGAAGCTGTAGACGTGGAAGGCCAATCTCCTTGATAGACAAATAAGTAGAAATTGTGCTGAAGAAAAAACTTAGTGGCCACACAGGAAAGATGACACATTAGGGAAAGTCATTATGGCTTTTTGAAAACAAAGTAGTGTCTCAGGAAAGCTTTCTTTGAAGAAGTCAAGAAGCTCATGGACCATGAAGATTCAATTAACTCTCTGTGATGGTTTCCAAAAGCAACCAGTGAGATTCGTCCCCAAGGGAAGTAAAAAACAAGGCTGCTAATGGATATGAAACTTAGACAAATAACTGATAGAAATGGAGGCCAGTAGTGATTTACAAAATGTGTTGCTGATAATGAGCAATTCAGGGTAGGGCTAACTGAGAAAAACTGAGTGACTATGCTACCAACAGACTCGGTGGCAAAATGGCAGATGAAATTAAATCTGATAAATATGAAAGGCTGCCATGTGAGAAAAAAAAAAAAACAATCCTGAATTTCACATATATACTGAGGAACTTTGAGTTGGTTTTTACCAGTGAGAAAAAAGGCTCTGAGGTTGTGAAAGCTGGTTCTGAGAACCAGCTTTCTCTGGTTCTGTTCTGTTCTCTGAGTTGAGAACATCAACTCAGCAGTGATCAAAGTAGAAACTGAGAACTGTTAAGATTATTGTTAAAATGTATTTAGAGAGAAACAGAGATGAAAAGGGTCATTGTATCAATCCCCGTTTGCACCTGCATCTTTAATTGCCTGTGCCGTTCTAGTTTGAAAATAGCATGGTAGAACTGGAATAGATGAAATAAAAATCAATACAATTATCAGAAATAGTAGGAGGGCTTCAAAAGGGATCGTTGTTGACTCAGCTGGGTTTTTCCAGTCTGCAGGGAAGGGAAGATAACATCAAAGTCTATGGATCCAAGTAAGAACCAGGAATCTAGACTGCTCGCTGACTTATCAGACATGAGAACTGAGCTACAGCAAATGAAAGGAGAACTTGGAAGGTTCAAAACAAACAAAAGGAGATAGTGCTTCATTCAGTCTATACTTAAGGCAGAAGTCTTTGCTTCAGGATACAGTGGGTACCAAAACTTTGCATGAGCTTAAAAAGCAACTGGAAAATCATCAAAGACTCTTGATCTAACTCAGCAAGTTCTTGACTTGTAAGTTGCTGGAGCTGAAAAAAACATTTTGGGGAAGTACAGAACGTGTTTTCCCAGTTCTTTCTGTCTTCCTACACACATCTGTCTGAAACTGCTGGGCTGGGTGGAGCTTTCAGCCAACCCAACATCAGATTTGTAGATTTAAGATTATTTTTACCTCCCAACTCCAGATCATCCAGCTGTCATAATCATAATCTCCCCAGACTATTTCTGGTCATTAAGTAATTGCATAGGGCTTTTGCATTGCTTTTTGTTTTGCCTTTCACTGTATTCACTGCTTTTAGCACTATATTTTAGCCCACATTGATTTTTGGCACTGCCTACTATTTTGAGAAAAAAAAACTCTCATTAAAATCTTTAATGTGTTCTTCCCAGAAGCATTAAAAACAGATTATCTCTTGTAGGTGTAGTACCTTTCTCATTTCTGGGAGAATGCAAGTCATCAGTGCAATCCTAAGTACAACCTATGTGGGAGGAGTGATGTTGTAGGCAGTGTGCTGCTCTGGAAACAAACAATACACTCTATGGTGGAGAAGCCAGTGGTCTAAAGGGGTGGATGCAAAGCACGTTGTTATTGTTCAGCCATCTAAGCTGGCTTTGTGAATTATTGTTAAACAGAACAGAAATATTCTTACTTCCCATTTCAACTTGTGCAGACAGTGGCTTAGGACTGCTGGAGTGTAGAAGTACCAATATAAATATTTAATTCATATTGATGGTAGACCAGGTATGATTTGTGTCCTTTTGAGTTTCTTTTCCTTAGCAGAAAATATTTTCATGCAGTTCAGTGTTTTAAGTCTATTAATAATTGTACAAAGCCTTAATAGCAGAGATTGTAATGTATATATTAATAATGCATTTGCAGAGAAAAATATATTAATGCTTTTCTAAATGCTCAATTAAGCAATTACCAAATGCCACAAAGCATTAGTAACAGAGAGCAAGTATAACCTTAAATTGTTTTATGATGCTGTAGATGTCTAAGAGTTTAAGAAATCTAAGAGAGGAGCACATGCAGTGAAGCTTTGGGGAGAGAAGCATGCAGCCCACTGTGACACACAGCTTTGGGAGGCTGTCACAGCTCCTCCTCTGTGGCTAGCTTGGCCAAGGAGTGAACCATGGCCACAAGACTATCTGTGCTCTGCCACTTCCAGAACTATTAAATACGATCATAGCAGCCTGAGCCAAAAAGACTTTTCTAGCTCCTTTCTCCTCCTTCTTTCTCCCTTGCCCCAGCCCTTCCTGGAAATGTCCACATTAAAGTAGAAAACTGAATCAATCTAAAACATCAAGTAAAAAGAACTGTAGATTTGTTTAGCAAGCTTTCTTTTGTATTTAAGAGAATTTCAGCTTTCTTGTTCTAGAACATTACTGTGCAGCTTCTGCAGCAGTTATCTTTAAAATGCAATAAAAATCACTTGATACAGTTTGTCAGTTTGTTCCTGAATTTGGTTTACGGGAATCAGTAGATTTCTTCAGAGTGAAGTGTAAGCACTTATCGCCTGTTGGTTTAAATTTCAACACTGATTTTGATCATCCTGTTTGCTTAGTACATCCTCTGTAACCTTTGGTATATATGAAGCAGGGACCTGAAAAAAGAATTGTTGAATAGGAAGTATGTACACACCACAGACCACACTCTGTTCTGTGCCCTTATCAGTTAAGCAAATTTTCAAGGCATGTTGTTTACCATTCAGTAGATAAGCTACTCTGCAGAGAAATGAGGCACATTAGAAGCAGATGGTAATTTGGGTTAGAAGGGACTTCAGGAGGTCTCTTCTCCAGTCTCCTTAAAGCAGGGCTGGCTCTGAGGTCAGACCAAGTTACACAAGATCTTATCCAGCTGGGACTTGAAAATATCCAAGGATAGAGTTTGCACAACCTCCCTGGGCAAGCTGCCCCACTGCTTGACTGTTGTAACAGTAAAAAATAAAAAGCTTTTCCTTATATGTGAATCTCTTGTGTTTCAACTGATGCCCATTATTTCTTCATTCTCCCACCACAGACCTCAAGAACAGCCTCCTGCTTTTCAATGACCTCCTCACAGGAGGGCTGCAATCAGATCTCCCAAGTAATCCCTTACTTTCACCTTCATCCTTTCCTTTCCTGTGAACATCTAAATGTCATAGGTTAGTATCTTGCAGCTAAGTCTTGGCAAGCCTGTGTTAATCCATGCCCATGCTCAGACACACAAAACACAGCCAGTCTTGGGTAGCAGCTTCACAGGGCAGAACCACTGTCTTCACTGATCCATCCTGCTGTGAACTGAAAAGCACTGGTGTGAAAACCATCACTCTTATCTTCACAGCAGCTTTGCATGAGGTCAACCAGATCTGCAGTGATCTAACGAGGCTGTGATTGAAGGAAACCTCCTGTCCCCTCCTCTTGGCAGCCTCCAAGAGCACTGCTGCTGCCTGAGCTGTGCTCCAGATGAGCCAGAAGCAGAAGAGACTTTAGGGTGAGGAGCAGAATGGGAACTTGCTGTGAGTGCAGCTGAGCTGCCACAGACAGTGAATGGACAAACCAGAGAACTGCACTGGGGCTACAGCTGCCCTGCACAAACCCTGGCATGCTGATGTGGACCTAAAGCTGTTGTAGAAGAGGAAAGTGCTTTTTTAGCTCTGCTTCAGGCCTGGAAGGGCTTCTTTTCAGGCAGTGGTAAGATCTGGAAAACTGAGCAGATGTGCAAGCTGTTGATCGTGTTAGTGTATGCTCTCCCAGAAGTGTTTTAACATAATATAAAGTCTAAGTTAACTCTGTCTGGGCATAACATGTGTCATGCATAACTGGGCAGCAATGTGCTACAGCTGCTGAACTGCAGGTGCGTCTGCAGGGCAGGTCCCAGGAGATGTCCTGAGATCAAAGTCTGTGTCTCTGCTTTGGGAAAAAGGAGATTTTTGCTTATGTGAGGCACTGAAGGGTGACCATTGACCTCCAACCAACAGAACACACCCAAACATGTCTGCTTTTGTTGACATGTGTTGCATTTTCTCTGCTTTCTGTAAGCCCAAAGGGGTAATGAGGAGGAGGAAAGAGCTGATTTAGCATTGCCTGACAGATGCAGGAGCAATTAGCAGAACCCATCAAGGCTTTTCTCAGCTGCAGAAAGCGTGAAGAGCGTATTTTGACAATGTGCCACAGGCAGACAGGGTCCTGCTTTGTGTTACGTTGAATAAATAGTGCCTGGCCGTGTCAAGAGTTTATGCAGGGTTTTCAGGATCTGCTGAGGATCTGTTATTGAAAAGTTTCTTTTACTTCTCTGAACTGCATAACGAATTAAATATAGCATGCTCTGCACAGCACTCGGTTTTACTGTGCCATAATAGGAATCAGAGCAGGACAAAACAATTAAAAGGCTTGAAAAAGAACAAGCAAAATGGAGACGGTGTGAGGAACAAATCAGAACAAACACTGTGGAGATGTGAGGCTGTTCTCTGGTGTCCAGAGGGGAAGGACACAAGCTCTGAGAGCAGGAGGTTATTGGTGCAGCACTGGGCACTTCTCATATACCAGCCATGGAAATCCCATCTGTGATCCCTCTTCCCCAGAAACAAGGCTATTATCTCAAAGTCTTGCCCCAGCAAAAGTCTCCATTCCCCCACCTGTGCCAAGCCCAGCAAGGGCAGCGCGATCTGGGACCTACCTGTCTGCCAGCATGTGTTGATCATGCATGACAAGATCATCTTCTGCACAGATCCAAACCATCTTCTCTATTATTTCTTTCTTTTCCCCCAGTCTCAGGCTCAGGTTGGCTTTTAAGCAGTACTTGTCAAGACAGGCCACTCTAAGTCACTGTTAAATCAGATTATTTTGGTTCAACAGCTCTGGGGAAAAGAATGTCCATCCACTTCTTCTCTGTAAATCTGGGGGGATGTTACAGAAGGGACCAGTGGGTGCCCATGTCTTGCCCTAAAAATACAGAGGTGGGAGGCAAGGTGTGCATTTACAGCTGGGGACTCAGCTGTGCTTTTAGGATCCCCCTTCAGGGTGTGGACTCACCTGCCATCCTCTCCACTGCAGTAGGACCACCAACACTTCCTGCACGTGGGAGATATCCTGAGAGCAGAAATGAAACTGCTCTTCCTGGAATTGTACAAATGTTAAATCATCCTCACTCACTAAAAACACTGAAGTTGTGCCAGAGTTGTGCCTGTGCCAGGATAAATCAGCCCTGAAAGATGAGAGCAGCGTTGTTTGCCAGCTGGGCTGGTGAGCCAGTTCAAAACCAAGTGCCTTGAGCCAACACATGCCAGTTTTACCCTTCCCACTGCTGCCAAATGACTTGCTTAAGATGTGGCATTTCAGATGGAGAAGCAGACTTCGGTGGTTTTGATGCTGTAATAGATTTATGAAGAATTTTTCCTGCAAAAGCCTGTAACCCAGTTGCAGGATTGCTTGGAGGCATCTTTGGACTTTCTCCTTACTTTGGATGTTCCATCTGTTTGTTTTTACTTTGACTTAAATTTGCATTGTCTATTCTTTCTATTTTTGTTTCCCTTTTGTTTTTATTTCTGTTTGGAAAAAAAAGCATCTTTGGAATGTGTGTTGTTTTTGAACACTCTCTGCTGCATGGTTTGTTGCTGAGAGATTGTGGCTAAAGGCTGTGAGGTCCTGGGTGCTGCCTCAGCGAAGCAGCAATGCAAATACAGCTCTGTGGCCAGACCAAGAGAAAATACTGCAAGTTTAATCTTTGCTTTCAAGGCTGGGCTGAGAGAGCCATCCCATCAAAATAATTTGTGGGAAGCATGCTGTGTTTTAAGACACACACAGAAACACATTTTGTTGTTTTTGCATTGTTTTTTATCAGAAAAAAGCTGTCATTCATGTCTCTTGAATATTATTTTTAAGCCTTGTGTAGTAGCACATGTGATCTCCATGAGCTGACAACTACAGGACACCAGTTCTACAGGAACATGGGGAATACTTAGGATGGACTGACATACTCTGGAGCAGGTGAATGTGGCAGCAGTTCACATTGCCTTGCAGATACAGAGGGATGTCACAGAGTCCCTTGTAATGCACCCCAAGGGCTGCCCATCCCTGCCTTGCATTGCAGCACCAAGTGTGACAGAGGGACCAGGGCTTTTCCTGGCTTTTCCTTTCCCCCCAGCAGTGCTGCAGTATCATCCCCTCCCCCAGCATTGCTATATTCCCTTTTTGCCCAATTTCCCCTCTATCCAAACACCAATTCCCATCTCTCTGACAGTGCCTGCAGCGCTTCCTTCCGTGGCACTCTGAGCTGAGCCAAGAAATTTCCTTCTCTGGGATGCAACCTGAGGTCAACCCAAGCCCTTTTTATTTTGAGCTGAGACTTTAACTGGCCAGGAATCTGTTTGCTGAGAATGATAGCAGAAAGATAAGTCTTTCCAAAATGTATGGGAAATATTAATCCAGAAGAGATACTGCTTGCTAAAATGCCCATTTACAGACTTTTTTCATGCCTCTGATTAGAGACCAGTGAGCCCTTTCTTAGCCCTGCAGTGAGTTTTTATAAAGAATTCCTTTTGTAGGCCTAGGGTGGTGTTTCCCACCAAGCAGGGCAGAGCCAGGGCAGGGCAGCATCGCTGTGGTGGTGCCAGCACCCAGCACAGCCGGAGCAGCTCGATGGCACTGCGGTTGTGCCTCAAAGTGCTTCCAGCTCACTTGGCTGGAGGTTTTCTGGCACAGCTCAAAGCAAGGCAACAGGCAGCAAGCTTTATCAGTAGGACTTCAGGGATGTCAGCCTGGCCTTTGGTGTTCTAATCCCTTGTCAAAATTATTACTGCTTTAATTAGGGGTATGAACTTTTCTGTTTGCATGAGGTTTTCTTTCGCAGAGGCATCTTACCAGGAAAGCCACAAATATTTTAGTGTAAACATCCTGACATCATTATAGTTTATTTCCCTCCCCAAATGGAAGTGCACTTATGTCACTATTAAAAACTTACTGTCCTGAAGCTTACTAGTTTAAAAGCATTAGAGAGAAAGCAATGCATTAACAAGCACAAGGGTGAAGTGGCTTCAGGGGAAACCCAGAAATGCTTTTTATCCTAATTTTCTGTTCCCTAATGAACAGCAGGCACTGAAGACATTTACCACCACTGTGGCCATAGGGGCCAGGCTCAGTCTTTAAATGAAAAGATGTTTTCTGTGGATTACTTTGAGTGAAATATTGGTGGGACATGCTCCCAGAGCATTTGCTGTCCCTCAACAGACTGCACTCACTGTGGCTATGTTGACAAACATGTCTACCACAGCCAGAAATGAAAAGACATTATAAAATTTATTGCAGATGCCCCCCCTCGATTTTAGGAGATGTTTGATGCAACACATATGATCATAATAATGGTGTGGGGTATTATCACCCTACTGCAGACCTTGCTACATGAAGGAGAGTCAATCCCACCTCAAACATGCCTATTTCTCTTGGCTGCTGCCAAAGGAAGCCCAGAACGCCTGGCTCAAATATCCACATCACTGTGGGAGGCCTGGAGGGTGGGTCGGATAAACCTCAAGAGAAGCCAGCATCGAATTTCAGATAAACAAGGTCAGGCAAGCAGATACAGAGACCTTGTCTTAAGCCTTGAGCAAGGTTGAGCAGTATTAAAAGACTGGAATGGAAAACTGGGGGGAAAAAAAAGCTCGTTTAACTAATATTTACAGGAACAGGGATCTGCAGAACTGGAAATGAAAAATGTGATGTTTCAGATGGCTCATGCATTAGTGTGACAGTGAGTCACCTTATCACAGCTTTTCTTCAGCAGGAGCAGCAAGCGGAGATATAAAAATTAATCTGAATTCATAGGGAGTCACCAGCTTGCAAACCACACAGAAGAGCCACAGAATATGGATATTTAAATCAGATTAGATTTATAAAGATCACTGATAAAGTAATTGTATTCTCTAGTAATTATATTCATATCTATATACTGCTGATGACTTACCCTGTATTGGGGAAGGTGTTCCTTGCTTCTGGTGAAAGATATGAAGAGTCAGGTGGATAACTCTCTTGGAAAATGAGGGATTTGGCTTTATTTCAATCAATATTGTAATTATTTAATTAGTGGGAAGAAGACAGAGCTCAGTTTACTTACCAGCAACCTTTACTTATCCCTACTAAAAAAAGTGGAGTTTTAATACAGCAGCAACTCTTCTAAAAGATCTGGTGAAGATTTCGTCTAATTCAGCGTAAGCACCCTTGGTGCTTCCTGTCTTTGCAAATAACATGGTTTGGTATTGCTCCTGCCATCCCATTCTTCACTGGGGATGAAGTGGGGACAAGGAGAATTTCCAATAAAGTCTCAGAAGTCTCAAACCATGAAAACTTCTCAGCTTCATAACCCCCCAGAAGGGCTGGGTAAAGATGATGGCTGTTGCTATAGGTCTTGTTTTAGCACATGAGAGCAGCAACTCCATTTTCTTTTTAACTTCTAATGACTACAGTTTGTATTGCACTAAATCTGCCCTTGGTTTTCATTAAGCAGAGGTCATCTAAAAAAAAAAAAAAACAAAGCTTAAAAATTTAATGGCCCATTATCATCAGTGACACACTAAAAATGGTATTGCACATGTCCCTTTCAGTGACATTTCTCCAGCCATCCTGTAGCAAATTGAGACAAGCCAGTGCCTTGCTCCTCTGCCTGTCTGCTTAAAATGACACCTCCAAAAATATCTGCAACAACAAGGCTTAGATGGGAGACCAGTTTGTCATCTAAAACAACAATCCTGTCATTGTTTTACACTTGCTTTTTTACCTGATGCTCTGCATGCAGGTATCCAAATCCTGCTCTGTTCCCCATTTTGAGGGCAAGTTGTGGCATCCCCAGGCATCTGTGGTGGTCCTTGTGAAATACAGCTGTTCCCCAACAGTTATTGTGGCTTCTATGGTAATAACAATCATTCAGAAATAAGCCTCATCCTTAAGGATGGAGTTTACTTTGTTCAGACCTGCCAGGAAGGGCACATGCAGTTCTCTGATTTGAGTTTTGACTCACCTACAGCTACTTTTTGTCTCTGCAGGCACTGGAAGATTGTGTGAGGACATTTCAGTATACAGCTGGAACAAAGAATCTCACCTTCCTGCCATGATTTACTCTCCTCACAGCTTGGCAGCATCCCTTTGGTTTGCCTGCCATGAGAGTGTCTCCCACATTAATCATGCTGCTTCCCAGCCTGCACAGTGTACCCAGCTCTGCTCTGCTCAGCCCACCCTGCACGCCTGGCCCTGTTTCCAGCAGCTTTCTGGATGTGCCTTCAGTTGGCCTTCAGCCTGCTTGGTGTGTCACACTGTACCAGGGACGCAGCACACACGGGTGAAGCAGAAAGTGTTTGCTTTCTCTTTCCACACTTTGGCTGCCAGCCAGGTGTATTGAGCATCCAGACTTGCAGTGAACACCTTGCTCCTTAAATCCCCCTTTCCCAGACACCATTTCTGGGACTATCACAGCAGCAGTGACTGACTGCCACCTTCTTGTCCCTCAGTTCTCTCTGTTCATTAACAAAAACTCTTCACCAGAACCTGTTTTCTCAGTAGCAGGACCTTGTTCAGCTGACTGCACAGTGACCTGGCACTGCTGCTGATAACAGCACAGACACGTACCCTCATCTCTCTAACAGTGCTGGGTCTGTAAAAGGCTCTGCTGACTCCTGTCCTCCTTTAACGTGTCTCTCAGGTGACCTTTTCCCACATGGTTTCACAAGCTGAGGTTTCCTCTCTGCACCTGGGGATGCTCTGCCTGCCACACCACAGGTTCATCACCACAGGCATGGTCTGCAGCTTGTGCTGGCTGCGCTTTCTGCCCAGGTGCTTTCCTGCCCAGAGCAGCAGCAGACATTTGTCTCTTTGGTGTCTGTATGGAGTGGCCCAGTGGCTGTTCCCATCTCCTCCTCACTCATTGCCTGTTTCTGTTTTTCCTGGGCTTTATCTCCACGTGCTTGGCTTCTTAGTGAATTCTTGCTTGGTTTTCTACTTCTCCCTCTCATTTGGATTTGTGTTTAGCTTCCTAGTTTCTGGAAGAGAGGGTTGATACTTGGCTGGGAAGAGGCCAGGAGGGAACTGGAGGTGGTGCCTTTATGGACCAGTTAGAGAAGAATTCAGTTCATCAAAGGAACGAGGAGGTGTTAAGTGACCAAGCTGCCACTTCCAGAGGGGTAGAGCAGCACAACAAGGATTTCCCCATCCCTTTAACCTCATCTTCTGTAAGTCACAGGCATCCCTCAGCAAATGTACTTATTAAACTCTAATTAATGACGTCTTGGTGGTTTGGAGGGCACATTAAACTCTAATTAATGACGTCTTGGTGGTTTGGAGGGCACTCTTCCATCCTGCCCACTCACTGCCCAGTAATGATAATTTTTACTTTACTGATTATCTTTAACAACACCAATTACTAGTCAGGGAAGGCAGCATTGGTTAAAATGATCAAAAACTTGATATACCTTCACTCCTTCTCTCCTTTCAGGGAGAAGAGAAAAGCAAGCCCTTCATTAACGTGCTGAAGACCACTTTTGTGGTAAAGAAAGACCAGCAGAAGAAATGGGGTGAGCTGAATCTGGACTAACTCAGATGGGAAGCTCAGGTGATATTTGCAGCTATAGCCATGGGTGGTTTGCACCAATGTGTTCTCCTGCACTACAAGGGTTCTTAATCTGTTCCAAATATTTCTTAAATTGTTTTAGCTTCTGCCTGCAAATTACTGAATTCTAGTGTAATTGATTTAAGGAAGGGTTGAATTGGGTTAAGTACATCTCCATTATGTACTCTTACTGCTTTAATTAGGTCAATTCAAAAACAATTTAGAAAAGTTGCACCGACTAGTTTAGTTAATGTAGATCAGAGTCCAGATAGGATGAAAGAGCAAAATAATTCATTCAAGTTCATCAATTCATCATTTTTTATGGCCAGATATCAGATGGTGTAAATTTATGGTTTTGTTAAGAACAGCTGTGCTGGAGCATACATATGTGCTGGGAATTTATTGAGCTGAATTTGAGAACAGTTTTTCCCACCATGCTGCCTTAGACTCCAGCCTGGCTGGGTTTGCTCCCCTTGTTTCTGAGGGGAAGCTTGCTGGAGCCACAGAGTCAGCAGCCTTAGCACCAGCCTGTACCTCTGCACAGCCCTCAGCTGGCTCCTCCAGGACACTTCTGAAGCAAGAACCTCCCTGCCTTGTGCCCTGCCAACAGCGGGATGGCACAGTTACCTGCTGAGGGTCACACCTGAGGCAGCCTCATGGCCTTTGAGAAGGGGGTGTAGAGGAAAGCACTTGCAGAATCACCTGCACTGCACTGGATGCTGGTGAATCCAGAGGCAGGGAGGAGCATCACATGGTGCTTACTCTAAATTCAGCTCTCCACTGCAAGGGATAACCCTGCACCCCAACCATGAAACCATAGAGGAAGGAAAATAGTGCAGACTGCAGGAAAGGGAGAGACCATTTGTTCTACCTCCTGTCTCAAGCCAGGACTAAGTATGGCAATGGCATTTGTGAGTAGCTAAACCTGCCAGAAAGGTGATGAAGGTGATGGAAAAGAGAAGCTGTCAGGACCACTAGGCAGAAATTCTGGGGCTCTTATCTCCCAACCCATCAGTGTGGACAAAGAAGTCAGTGAAATAACAGGCTGCACTGAACCCTGGGGCAAGGCAAAATCAGAGGGGCAGACTCAGAAAACCAGGAAAACCCCGTGGCTGGCTACAAGGGTCTGTAGCATGGTCACATTCCCCAGAAACAGAAAGGGAGACCAAGGCAGTGCACCACAGCACAGAGACATCCTTCTGAGAGCTCATCTTCCCCCAGAGCTGTAGCAGTTTGGGAGCCAAAACCACTGAGCAAAGATACAGTTCCTTGTGTTTCAACACTGTCAGTGGCAGTGGCCAGAGACTGAGAAAAGACAAAATATTGAAACAACCTTGTGACTTAAAAGATTTGGGTTTTTTGTGGTGGGACTGCATTTGGCTTTGTTCAGGTGTGGCAGGAGCAGCTCCCTGACACCACTGTTGTGCAGATGATGTTGTGCAGTGTTATAAAATGGAAGCTCTTGTTGGTCTGTATTGGGTGGAATGATATTGCCCTGAAGCAGCATCAAACAATTGTAAAATGCCACCATAAAATCAGCCTGATGTCTCCTCACCACGGCTTCAAACAGCCTCACACAACCAGCTCAGGAACAGGCTTTCATCTGGCAACCCCAGAAAAATACCTACACTGGGTCTAGTCAAAAATGTCCATAGCCCAGTATAACTTTCCAGCACTAAAAAACAGAGCAGGGTGAGGGTGATCCTTTCTGTGTTATTATTTCCCAGACCTTGGCCATAAGCGATGGAAAATTTCCTGAAGCAGAGGCTGAGGTAACCAGGCCTTTGGGCCCCAGAGCTCCTGAGAGCCCTGCCCTCTATGAAGTGGCCTAATCTCTTCTTAAACCCCCTCAGAATTTTCATCACTGACAGATCTTGTGGCAAGGATTTCCTTGGTTTAATGGTTGCTGGGTGTGAAATGGTTTCCTTTCATGTGAGTAAAGCTGTTTCTTGCCAAGGTCCTGCAAAGGCAAAGCCTGCAGTGTCTGGGTGAGAGCTCTGGTGCTGCTGCTGGGGTGGAGGATGTTCAAACTGCAAGGACTGAGTTCCATGTGCTCAGCAGCTGTTAAAAATCTGTGTGGGAAAGGAATGGGAATTTGGGAAATCATTCACCTGACACTCTGCCAAAGTATGAATGAGCTGCAGGGGGAGTGAGAGGTTGTTGCCACGGTGCACCCATCTGCCTCGGGCTGGGCATTTCATATCAAACCTGGAACTGGGGAGGGGAGCCAGAATATCCCAGGCCAAATTGTGCATGAGTTTTCAGGTGTGTGTTTCTCCACTAAATGCAGATACACCAGAGAAGGAGCCTTTCCTTATAGATAGTCAATAATTAAACATTAACCCAGAACTGGTGATTTTGGATTCTCAGCCAAATAAGTATTCGGGGAAAATACTGTGGGTGATTTTATCTCTCCTCTCTTGGTGGTTGGATCATCTTGTTCTCCCCACCCAGGCAAGCTTTCCAGCTGCAATGTTTAAACTTCATCATGAATCACATTTTCCATAGCTTTCCATCACTCAGATGTGTCTTTTCCAATGCAAAGCTCTGGTTTTCCATCCTTAGCAGAGCCAGAAAAGCCACAGCATTAGACTCTCCAAGGAAATTCCTCATTTGCCCCTTAGTCAAACTGATTTGAAGGCATCCACATGTGCAGTGCCATGAGGAAATCAGTCTCAGGTGCTTCACAATTGCTCATTCCCAGACTTGCAAAGGCACCATGAATAAATTCTCTTATTGCACACAGTGTCAAAGCAATTGAGCTGACAGGCATCCAGGCAAATTTCAAGATTATTTGCATAGAGTTATTGCTCTGCAAAGAAATCACTGTGGTTAACTTCTTCATTACTGGGAAGTCTTTTATTTATTTGTATTTATATGCATAATTGTATGCATGCTCAGAGCTGCACAGTTTGTTTAAAGCTGGATTGCTGGGTCTAATGCTTGCATTTTGATTTCCTCAGGAATATTATTTGCATCCCAGTCTTTCATGAAAAGTTGAAGCGATGCATCAAAAAATATGTGTATTGACATACATATAAAAGCACACATTCAGACCATAGTTTGGAGATAACCTGTTGTGCTTTTGCTAACAAAATGGGACCACATTGAGAATTTAAAAATAATTAATTTTAAAAAGAGGAAGGATCTAGGAGAACACAGTGTCTCTTCTGGGCCATAACAAAGGGTTTGTGTCTCAGCTTAGGGGCAGGACTTTTAAAAATAGCACAGTGCAGTACAAATAGCCCATCATTGTCTCACTGTATTCCCAAGCCTGAGTGCAAACTGCACTGCCTGGTGTTTCAGAGCTGGCTCCTGGCAGAATCCAACCATAAAGTGTCCCTGGAGAAATTCTCAGCTGCCTCCTGCCTCTCCTACCTGCTCCCTGGAGCCAAACAAGGGAGCACAGCCTGATGGAGAGCAAGCAAACAGGGTGGAGTAGGAAGGGGAAGCAAAGTGCTTGCAAAGCTCTGTGCAGTTAGGGACTGCTCCTGAGGAGTGAGAAGAGCTTCAAAATCTGCCTGCTCATTTGGAATTTGTTGTCAGCTTTGCATACACGATTTAATTGAATGACAAGGGGTAATGGTAATTGTTTTAAACTAAAAGAGGGTCAATTTGCATTAGATATAAGGAAGAAATTTTTTACAATGGCACAGGTTGCCAAGAAGGGTAGTGGATGCCCTGTCCTCAGAAACATTCAAGGCCAGGTGGGACAGGGCCCTGAGCAACCTGGCCTAGTTGAGAATGTCCCTGCTCATTGTGGGGTTTGGACTAGGTAACCTTTAATGGTCCCTTCCAACCCAAATCTTTCCATGACTCTGGGATTCTTTGTCATGAGCTGTGCTGGGAAGGAGTTGGTTTTATTTAAAACTGTGGAGTGCCTGTCCAAGGGAGCCTGCCACACATGGGGACATGTCACAGCCACTGTGAGGGTGTGAGCAGCACTGGGACTCTGCTGTCCTGCACACACCTCCACAGAGGGGAACAGAAGCAGCTCTGCTGCCCTCCTGCCCTTTGCTCTGCTCAGCTGGCACACACTGCTTGCAAAGCAAGGTGCTGGGTTTGGGCTGGCTCTGACCAACCCCCTGCTCACTGCAGCTGGGCTTAGCAGGCTGGAATCCTGCCTAAGGCACAACTGAGAACATATTTTATATATGTGTATATATGTATATATATATATATATAAACACACATATATATATATAAAAATACATATATATACATATATATATACATATATGTGTATGTATGTAAATAATTATTATATTATATTATATTATATTATATTATATTATATTATATTATATTATATTATATTATATTATATTTTTTCACAGGTGCTTGTATCAGGATCCAGACCAGCAGTGAGGAAATGGAAGCAGAGAGCCCTTTCTAAGGGTACTCTCCTGCCCTTCAGCTTCCCCTTCCTCCACCCATGTTGTGCCCTAACTCAGCACTGGCATTTAAGCCCTGCATTAAGCAAGTATCAAATCCTCATCACATCTTCCTTTTTTTTTTCAAGTTTGATTTCTCTTCAAAAACAGCGTCTGCAAACCCTGTCCTGTCCCCAGTCCTGGCATGCTTTAGGCCTAGGAAGTGATTTCAGGCAGCTCTGACAAAGGAGTGCAGGTTTGGGGGTTTATTTAGTGAAAAGCAGTGAGGGCCCTACCAGCAGCAGGACAATCAGCTGCACATCTGTGATATCCTCAGCACGTGTTGGCTCAGCCCAAAATGGGAGATGGGCACCATTGGAGGTGATGCCTGAGCCATGGCTAATGTGCTGAGAGGTGGTGGGAAGGATGGGGATGCAGCCAGAAATGTTTCAAGGGGGACACTAAAGAAAGTGCAGAGGCAGCAGGACTGAGGGTGATTGGGAATTCAGGATGTCTCAGCCTTTGCTGACCCCTCTCTGGCTGATGCTGTGAGAGCTGTGTTGACTACCAGCCCTCTCTGATGTTTCCAAAGCAAATTCCATTGATTTATCCCAGACAGTAAAACCTCACCTCTGGGTCTCACGTTTTGTTCTAGAAAGTAATAATTAACTCTCTCACCTCACACTGGGTACAAAGGCCTGGCCACTTTTTGAGGGCTGGGGGAGCCAGGCTCACCCAGCAGTGCAGGGGAGTTTGCAGAGGGTGGCATTGACCTTCTTCAGTACAATCAGCCAGCATTTGCCATTCACATCTTTAGCAGCAGATTTCCCAAGCAGGAGAATGTAACCCTTCCCTGGGAAAGGCACTTCTGGCAGCTCCCACCAAGCCAGGAGAGTGGGGACAGGGTGGGTGGCTTAGGAAGGGTGGCAAAACCTCTTTGTAAAACTGTCAGCAGGAGGCTGTTGGCCTCAAAAGTGCTCAGGACAAAGCCTACCTCATATACCCATGGCTACAAACCCACCTGATGGTTTGATCTTTTCTGTTTTGAAAGCCTATGGTGTCTGGATTTCCATCTTTCCATTGAAAAGAGGTTTTCTGGGGTGCCTATCAGAAACTCAGATCATTGGTTCTCCTGTTCATTCACCTGTGTCCTTTTCAATCTGCCAAGGTCTTTACTACTATTAAATGAGTTATTTTCTTCTTTTCATTATTAATGATGCCAGACATTCATATTCTGAGCCTACCTGATACCATAATATTCCTTAAAGGTAACATATTTGAATTTACTTTTGTTTTCTGCCTTTAATGATCTGGGTTATTATGGTGAAGTCCTTAATAGTAACCATCACAGTATGAAACTTCTTTCAAAAAAAAAAATCCCAAAAGTTTTCTAGGAGTTAAAACTCAGAGAGAATTCCCGCAACGCCACATGACATAAATTCATGACTGTTACCACCACAGGAGTCATCTAAACTGAGAAAAAATAGAAAAGGTCAAGGGTTGCACTCAGTGATCTTAAAGGTCTTTTCCAACCGAAATGATTCTATGATTCATTTTGATCATTTCCTTTAAAAGAATGCCCATGAGCCCCGGGAGGATAACATATTTTCCTGCCATGGCTTTGTAGGACTGTGTGGAATTAAACCCAGCCTCCAACTTGGAGTCACAGTCAGAGGGGCCCTGGCAAACACAGACCCCAGGGCTGTGATGTTGGGATTGCAATGGATGGATCCCAGCCTGGCCTTACCCTCCATGGCCTGACCAGGTGGATGTGCCATCAGTCATTCACTCTCCATGCAGGTCCCCATTTCATCCCAAAATGAATGAGAGGACTCATTCTCATAAACAGCTTAGTGTGAAAACAGTTTGGCGGGACAGATGTTGGCAGGAAACAGCAAAAAAGAAAAACCAAACTAATTTCAGTTCCTTGATTTTGACACAAAGGAAGGGAGGGACAGGTTTCAGTGCTGATAAGAGAGGGGGAAGCTCTTGGGCAGCAAAGGGGAAGGCAGCAGTGCCCTGCGCCCTCCCTGGCAGCAGCACAGGGCACGAGGCTCCCCTGGACATGAATCACAGCAGTGGCAGCCCTGCCATGGCCTTCTGGAGGGATTATCACCACCAAGCAAGGGCGAGGCTGTTGGGGAGCTGGGGTGCCAGGAATAGAGCAGGGAAATGCAGGTAGGCTGGGCATGGTGACATTTGACCTGGCTGGACCCTGAGCTGCAGGAGCTGTTTGTGCAGCCAAAGCCACACCTGTAAATCCTCTGCAAGTGGAAGGAAATGCTGAGAGAGAGACTCCAACAGCACTGCCTGGGCAGGACCTGGGGCCAACAGAGGGATCTGAAGGACTTGGTGGCCAAGAGTTGGGTCAGGGAGAGCCCTGTGGTGAAGGTAAAGGGGTGGATCCTCTCTGTGCTCCCACCACGTGCTCTGTGTCACCCAGCTGCTGCTGCCTCTTCAGCTGGAGCACATCCATGGGCATGATCTGTCTCTGATGGAGGAGGATGAGTTTGTCATGATCTGTACCACAGATAACTGAGCAGACCTGCAGCATGGTGGGTGGAGGTGTGGAAGCATCAGCACCTTAATGGAGCTGTTTCAGCAGCTCTTTCCTCCCCAGAGCTCTGGACCAGCCCCAAAACACGAGGCAAAGCCAAAAGCTTCTGCCTGAGCTTCAGTGTGGAAACCCAGAGCAGTGGGAATATTTCTGTGTCTGCTCTGGGGTGCCCTGACCCCCAGGGCAGCTCTGACTCTGACCCTCATCCATGGAGAAAGTTTCCCAGACTTCAAGATGGACTGGAATCCACAAAAGTGTGAAATCGATTATAGAGAGCAGCGTAGGTGTGTCACTGGGTGAGAAATTGAGGGTTTGGGATTTTTAGTGTGCTGTGGATGGCAGCAAGATGGAGGGCACAGGGTGTCATCCTGGGTTTGTTCTTCATGCTGCTTCTTCCTTCTTCTCCACGGGTTTGGGTGGCATTTTGTAATGGGGCAGAAAAGTCTGCACTGTGGGCTCTGTGGGATCAGTTATTGGGTTAAAAGGGAAAATAATCCAGGTGTCAGTTCTTAATTGGATGGTTTAGTCTTAAAAGCCCTTTAACAAGAGATTGTTGGCCATTTTGTGCCTTCTAATGAAAGGCTGCAGAACTCACAGCAGTGAGACTGTTTTACTGATAGGAAATAATGAACACCTGAGTGTGAACATGAATTACTCTCTCAAGTGCCTTCAATCCAGACCCAGACAAATGGCTACTTCAAATACTATAAAATGACATAAATTTGTCCCCAGTGCTGGTGTTTATGCAAGAGGGGGTGAAATGGGCCCTTCCTGCTGTTGCCCCTCTTGGTACCAGTCTGGGTCCAGCCTCAAACTCCTGCCTGAGCTTTGCAAAAGCAGCAATTCAGATTCTGCTGTCTTTCCACTCCTGTAAAATCCACTTCTGTAGCTTAACCCAAAATTAAAGATCCATTAAATCACAGTTGATTTCTGTGGCAGGCTGAGGGCACTGCTCTGGTTTGTAGCTTTATTTACACTCAGGAGGCTGCTGGGGCTAAAATGCATCTCAAATTCTGCATCTTCCAGAAGTAACCCCAGCTCCCAGACACAGCAAATACAGTATATCAGAAAGCACAAGAACCCTGTATTGAAATGTTGCACAGAGCACTGATTTTTATTTTTTTTTAAGGGACAGCCCTGGGATTTTTCTGCAGAGCTGTTGTGCTGCCAGCATACAATTTGCTCTACTTGCCCTTTTGGTTTTAATGTGCCATTAATAATGCATCTCTGTATTTATTGCAGTTTGCATTACTGTTCCACTGTTACATCTTGATCACTCGTTATTCTGTGTGCAGTGCCAGGCAGGGCTCCAAAACCCAAACAACAGCAGCAGTTTTACTGCAGAGCAAGCCATGAGCCCCAGCAGACCCAGAGCAGCTCCACTGAGGGGGATCATTCATCTTCCCAAAGCTGGCAGGGCACACTGCCCTAGGGAAACAGGAACAGCTCCACATCCTCTCCATCTCTGTGATCAGCCCTAGAACTTTTCCAGGCCGCTCTGGACAGTCAGCTCTGTCCAAAGGGATCTAAGCCAGGAAAGTGTAAAACATCATTAATGAGCAGCTTGCTTAATCCTGGCTGTGTGGCATGCAGTGTGAGAGGAGCAGGAGCAGACTGTGGGATGGCTCTGGCAGCTCAGCAGTGCAGGCCTCATGGAGGATGCTCTAAGGATGCCTCCCTGATCGATTCTGCATTCTGAAAAATGCTGCTCAGCTGCTCTTTGCAGCCAGCAGGGCTCTGTAGCTACTGGGATTTCCCACCCTTCATTTCCCACCCCTCTGAGCACCCCATTGCACCCCTGTGGGTCTCCAGCTCAGCATCCAGGATTGGACATCACAGCACTGGTGTCCAATCCCCACTGGGAGCATCTTCAGGCCTCCTCAATCCTGCATTGCTCTGTAAATCAGAGTTAATATGGAAAGGCGATGCTGAAGGAGCTGGGGCTGCCTCACAGGGGAGTTACAGTGCTCACAGGGCTTCATTACTCTCTTTTCCCTGAGGACTTACCACCCCTGTCTTTCTCATCACAGGAAAATGCCCTGAACCCTGGAAAAGACCTGACTGCAGTACTGTTTTGAGGCAGGATTTCTCTCCACCCTTCTGCATGAGGCTGCACAAACACAAGGAGAAAGGTTTCTCTGGTCTTCCAAGAAAGCCCTAGCTTCCCCTTTCTTCTTCTGGGGACGGAGCTGACCTCCTTCTGCCCTTGTCCCTGTGACCAGCGTGTCATTTCCAGCAGCAGCCAGGAGTTTTGGAGCAAGAAAATGGAAATTTTCCTGTGCTGGTGGTTAGTGCACTCAGGAGGGGGGTTTGAAGCCCCTCAGGGCTCTGCAGAGAGCCCAGAGCAGAGTTCTGTGCCCTCAGTGACTGCCTGGGCTCACAGGCATGACCAGACACAGCTCACTGTCCATGCCCTGGGTGCACTGTCCAAGAACTCACCTTTGCTCTCTTTTAACTGTATTATCCACAAAACAAAGCAAAACTCAGGGGTTTGAGGTTGAAGCACCATCCCTGCTCTAAAAACAGCAAAGCAGAGCGGGGACTGATGAGGCACAAAGCTCCTGCTGTCCCCTCTGGCTGAGGGGCTGGCCGCCATGCAGGGAGCTGTGGGAAGCAGAGCTCATTCTCCCCCACCCCAAAGACCAAGACTGCCACTTTCAGCTCCAAAACCTTCAGAACACTCTCTGGATCTCAGCCCTTAAAGGCAGTCCTCACAGATTCTCCCATCTGACCTCACCCCAGATTTTTGTCCTGCCTTCCTCTGGCTGCTGCAGCCACGTCCTGGGGCACGGCCTGGTCGCCACAGCCTGACCCTGTGGGCAGCGTCCCTGAGCTCTCCCACTTGGCAAACTCTCAGCACAGGAGGCTGCTTGCAGCTTTCTGCACTTACTGGCAAGCATCAAGGGGTTTGTGCAGAAGGGCTCTGAGTGATTCAAGATCTCTGGGAGCTGTGTTGTGGCCACTGCCTGGTTACTGACCTGCAACATGGGAACCAGCGACCTGGGAAAACAAACTTTCCTGCTCCCTGTCTTCTAATATTTAGCTTTGCTTTTTGAGATGAAAGAAGAACGAATTCCTATTTGTATTCATTCCCATTGCCCAATTTAGGAGTTTTTAATCATTTACTGAGAAAAACAAGCCTTCTGTTATGATTGATTGGACTTGAACATAGCTTGCATTCCAACTCCTGAGCAAATAGAAGCTGATTCACTGTTACCAAGACACTGAAAACATTTGTTATCTCTGTCTTGAAAGTAACAAATCTGCATCAGCAAGTGGGTGTGAACCACAGAATCGTTTGGGTTGGGAGGAACCTTCAAGCTCATGTCACTCCAACCCTTTGCCATGGGCAGGGACACCTTCCACCATCCCAGGTTGCTCAGAGCCCCATCCAGCCCGGCCTTGAGCATTTCCAGGGATGGGGCAGCCACAGCTCCTCTGGACAGCCTGGCCCAGTGTGTCACCACCTTCACAGGAAATTTCTCCCTTACATTTAATGTAAATCTCTTTTAGTTTTTGCCCATGTAAAACATCACTCTCCCTTACTTACACCCCTGTTAAGTACTGGAAGGCTGCTGTGAGGGCTCCCCAAAGCTCCTCCTCTGCAGACTGACACAGTCCCAGCTCTCTCAGCCTGTGTTCACAGGCACATCTGTACAGCAGGAATAAACCCACAGCTGATGCCCTGCTTGCCAAAGCACATGGGACAGATGAGGATCACTGCTTCCTCCTTCTGGCTCAGTAACTCTGAATTCTCCTAATTGCAGCTTTCAAAAATCCTCTTCCCCAGCTTTCACATCTTCATCCACTCAGCAGCCCCTCCCTGGAGTGCACATTCAAGCCTATACCCTTTAGTTTTCAGACAGATTGACCACTATTACTAATGGACATAAAGGAGGGGAGACAGTTTGGAAGTTGCTTTCCCTTCCCTCATTCCTCCTGTGTTTCCACAGCACTGGGATATTCTGCCACCATGAAGTGCAGCAGACAGCCAAGAGAAGGGATGGCTCCCTTCTTCCAGCCTTTCCATCATGATCTCCTCCTCTCCACAAAATCTCATCTACTGCTCACTCTTTGGGGTCCTTTATGCCAAAAGTGCCTCTCATTTGTCTGCTGCAAATAATCACAAAGCAGCAAGAGCCCCAGCCATTACTGCAGCCTTTTTCCACACTGTCTTTGGGGGTAGGTGGTTCACACTTCCTCAAAAAGCACTGTGCAGTGAGACCAGTGAGTGCCAGGAGGAAAACAGACTTTTAAAATAAAAGATCCAGATGCAACAGAGGTTCATGGGGTGTGAAAAGAAGGTAAAGTTTCCCTACCACATGAAGCGGGACTTTTTTCTAGCTGTTTTCTGCACACAGATGAATTCTAAGCAAACCCAAATTCCTTTCTCAGAAAGGGGAGTTTAGATGATCCCCAAGCCAATCTGCTCACCCCAGGGATTGAGAGCAATTGCTACCTCAGCTGCTTCTCCTTCACAGTATAAAATAAACCCATTTATATGCCAAAATACCTACCTTTCTCCAGCCTTGGAGATATGGCCTCTCATCTGAGGTGGTGTTTCTCCCTTATCACTTTTGTCCATGAACAGGGACAGGCCCCCACTTCCTTTTTCTATCTAAGATGTATTTGAGATTTCCCTACAGAGCCAATTCTTTCAGTACAATCAGAATTGGGGTTTGGATCCTGGTCTGTGCCAATATTTCAGTACTATCAGAATCGGGTTTTGGATCCTGGTCTGTGCCAATACTTCAGTACAGTCAGAATTGGGTTTTGGACTCTGGTCTATGCCAATATTTCAGTACCATCAGAATCAGGTTTTGGATCCTGGTCTGTGCCAATATTTTAAAGGCAACTCAACACTGAAATGGAAAATTGGATCATCCTGCCACAGCCTGAGCCCATTTTCCAAGTGGCTCTAGCTAAAGAATCATCAGTTACTGGGAGCAGCACTGAGTAACCACTTCACTTGAATGAAGTGGTTTGGTTATTTAGTGATTGAGTTATTTAGATCAAACTGTTCTGACCACCAGGGGATGCCACATCTCCAGATAGGGAATTTGGCATAGATTCTCTTCACTGGAGGACCCTGAACATGTTTTGTGGATCCCTCAACAAACAGCCTGAACCAGTACAGATGTAACCTGGAAGTAAAAGCCTTTTTGCACAATGTTTGTTCTTTCCCATCTCTTTGCTAAACTGTACCCAACTGAAATCTCTCAGGATTCTTTGGTGAATGATGTTTTTGACAACCACAAAGCAGGTGCTAAGACTGGAGAAAGACACAAGGAAATCTTTCACAGGGATTGCCAAGTGAAACCGGACACCTGCTGAGTTAATGCATTTGTTAAGCTTCAGTGCTACTGCAGGACGTGTGACACAGCTCCGAGGGGCTGAGGCACAACAGAGTCAGCCAAGGGACTGCACAGAGGCTCTTTCACAATCCCAAATCAGCACGGCCCACTATCTGATCTGATCCCTGCAGTGCAGCCCCCAGGAAATGGCTCTGCTCTGCTCTGGCACTCCCACTGGTGCACAGGTACCAGTGAGAACAACCCGGCACTGAGATCTGTGAGAAAACCTGTCCAGATGGCAGTGAGCAAACTCCAAAGAGCTTTAGCTGCTTGTGTGCAGTGCATCCTGATTCAAATGGAATACATAAATGAGTCTGAATTCTGAGGAGTGGCAAACAGCCCTGGGTCACATAATTTTAACAGCAGAATCAAAAGTGAACTCCCCTTGGTAACACAACCACATAACATGGCATTCAGAATATTTCTTTGCAATTTCTTTTATTAAATATCCTCTGTGATACACAATATTTAGGCAAAAATAGTTTACAATCTGTGATTTGGTGATTCTTACATGAGTCTTTCGCACAGCCACTTCTACAGCAGCTCATGTTGGCATTTAAGGAATAAATCTTTAGCAAAAATCAAATCTCTCACTGTGTGAGATCTATTCTACCCAAAGAAGTTAAAAGAGCATTGGAAAAACTGTGAAAACTCTGAATTCCACTCTTCAGCTAAAAGAAATTTAAGAACTGTGTCACAGACACATTCTTCTTAATAAATGAAGCAGCAGAATAGGAAAATGCAAACTCTGAAGTTTATACAAGCTCATGTCAGTGCACCCCAGGGCAGCAAAAGCAGAGGAAATGCCTCGAGCACAAAGCTCCAGTGCAGTGCTGAGGCTCAGCACAGCAGTGCCCAGCTCCACCTGCCAGTCTGCAAGGCCATTTCCAGTACTGGAAATCTGTCATGGTAATGACCAATGGCAACTGGCACTACCCCCCTGATGGGATTCTGCCCCACACAAGTCAGACAGCATAAACAGATTCTGCTTTCACTTCTGCTGCCAGAACAGCTGCACAGCCTGACACCCAGACTGACTCCTGCACTTTATTCTTTTCTATGTAACCAACCTCATTTTTTACACTGATGAACTGTAAATAAGTGTTTCTTTGCATCAAAATGCTCATTAAACAGATAAGGCTCGTTGGGTATCCAGATAAAGAAACCTGTTGGCACAGGGAAGGCATCTGGAGACACAGCACATGCAGTTCTCACGATGAACATTCCAAGCAGATGCTGAAGTTCCCACCAGAGCTCTATGTCAGGGGCTGCTTGAGGTCAAACAAGCCAGTCCCTCCTTTGACAACCTTCCCAACCACCAGGCAGGCCGAGGGGGAGCGCAGCTCATCGTGGGCACCTGCAACACAATCCAAACAAAATCCTATCAGGAGCTTCCCAAAGGATTCTCCAAGGCCAGTGCTGGAAAGAAATCGTTTTGGTTCATGTGCAAGAAGCACCCCCAGGTTCAGAAAGGTTCTGCCACCTGCTGTTCACACTGAATTGGGATTTCTGGGAGTTCTGAGGCCACAACTCTTTCTAACCCTCCTACAACAACTGTTATCTCATCCCCATCTTTGGTCCCAGCAAATAATTAGGCCACACATTACTAAAACCTCCTGATTCCACATGGGAAGAAAAAACAATCTGAATTCTAAGAGAACACAGATATGACCTTCCAGTGAACACATCCTGGTGACTAAATAGGTCACTAAAAATACATGTGAGGCAAAACCAGAAAGATTCCCTTGTCACTGCTGCCTTTTTCCTTTGTTAGCATGAATCCCTTTGATGTGTATTTTAAATCCCTCTGGCTAGATATGAAGAGAACTTTTCACTGGAGAGACATTCCATGGATTCCTCTGATTTTGTGGTTACTCACTGTAGCGAAACAGTGTCACAGAAATTTGGAAGCACTCCAGATGACATGTCTGGCTGGGATTGTTTTACTTCCACTGTTTTTGTAAGCATTCAGGCTATTTTTTATTCATCCTAACTACAGCAAGCTGCAAGTTTATCATTAGCACAGTAGGAAATTGGAAATAAAATTGTTAAACTTCTGCTAAGCTTGGTTATTTTTCTTCCACTGAGCAAAATGTACTGAGCTTTGCATCATGCAGAGGGTGGGGGCAGGAGCACACACAGCACTGTGTATGGCATGTGCTCACTGCTCTGATCTCAGCCACAGCTGGATAATTAAATAGCTGAAGAAAAAAAAACCCCTTTGTTAGGTGGTTAAACAGGACAGTGGTGCTGCCCTGTTTGCTCATGTGATGTGAACAAAGAGTCATTCTGTGAGCAAACAGCCCAGGGCATCTCTGCTGATGCAGTTTGCTCCCTGCACAAGGAGCTGCTGAGCAGCCTGTGCTCCAGCAGCCCTGCTCACCTCAGCTGTGCATGTCCTCACAAACCTCCTCCTCTCCTTCCTACCTCTCAGGGCTCCTTCCCTTCCTCCTGCTCAGGGCTCCTTTCCTTCTCACTGCTCAGGGCACCCGCCCCAGGCACCCTCCCAGTGTCTCCTGAACTGTACAATCGAGTTATCAGTTACATTAAAGCAAATTAGATCCAGGCTGCTGCAATCCCCATCGTGACTGATTTCCAGCGTGGGGAAATCATTAACTCCCTCTGCTTGTAATCAGTGCAGCTCCTGCCAAGCCACCCTGCCCTCTGTCAGCATGCACTGAATGTCTTCATACATAATATTATCCATACATTACATTTCACTTGGCAAAAATCTCCTCTGGTTTGATTTCTAAGTCACTATGTGATACAACAAAAATCCAGAGGGTGAAACCGAGTGAGAAACATCCTCTTCTCTTTAATCTCACCCTGGATTTACACTTTTCCTTCACAATTTTCAGATTAATTAAGTCACTCATAACCAATGCTATTAATTAAAACCCAATCTTTCTTCCCAGAAAAGCCATAAAACAGCATGAGCAAAAAGGAATTCAGTGGTAGAAGCATTTCTGATGTCAGTGCAAGGCAGTTTAGGACAGGAGCTGAAGGGATCATGTTGAGAGCTCTCCCCATTTGGAACTGGAAGGACACAGCAAGTTTCTGACTGGCAAATGACAGAAACCAAGTTTATTTGCAAAAGGGAGATGCAATTGTATCCAAAGGCTGAGATCACAAAAGCTGTCAGGACAGACTTAAAGCATGAAGTTTTTTGATAGAAGGCCTTAAATGAAGATGGCTAATGCTGCTCCAAACATCCTAAATGATCCACACAGCCCTGTGATCTCTACACCTTCCAGAGAGGCAACTGAGGGAAGAATTGAGATTCTTTCATTGAGATTCTAGGGAATCTCAAATGGCACCAGAAACCTACTATTAGACAAATGAGTCTGACTCTTTGTCTGAGTTTGAGGGGAAAAAGCAAAGATAAACTGCTAAATCAGCCAGTTCTTTTCTCAAAATAAAATGCTGAATAGCAAGGCTGGAAAAGATATGGAAGTTATATGCATAAAAACAAAGCAGAGAAGACAATTTTAATAGTAGAGACAGAAAAAGACAGATTTAGTAGCCTGTTATAAATCTTAGCTATAGCAAATCTTAACAACCTTAAGGTTTGTTGTAAAAATGCCCAGCTAATTCTTAAAGAAAGGAGTCACAGACCCCACAGATTACATGTGGGAGCTGGTTTTATTTAAGCTGAGAGAATTTTACTAAAAACATCTGGAACATTTTCCCAGGCAAAGGCTTATTTTAAATATCTGCCTTTGGCATATTTTCTAATACAATTATGCATTACTCAAAATACTGGAAAGTTATGACAGAAACCAAGCATATGTGAAATGCTGCAGCAAGAGATTCAAACTAAAGCATTTACCCATCATTGTTGCATCCTTCAAGAATTTGTAGCTGGTTTCAAATGTCATCTGCTGCAGAGGGGAGGAGTTGGACTGAATTCCAATGCGATTCAGTGGTTTGTAAATTCCTTCAAAACACATGTAGTCTGCCACAAGTGAAAGGTGTCGAGGGTCTACCACAATCCCTTAAAACACAATAAAGACCAATCAGCAGAGCATTCAAGGGCTGAATCTGGGGGCTTTTTAAACAAATCAGGTCTAAAATAAAGCCTTTGAATCCAGGCAGCTTGGAGAACATCTCTATTAACATTCTTCAGTGTGTCTCTGCTTTAACTGCTCCCCTCAAACACCCAGGAGAGGCAGACTGACTAATACAAACCAGTATCTCTCCAAACTGAATCAAGAGAATGGGAAACTGCAATGTCAGGAGTGCTGTAAGGCAGCAGTTTCTCTACATGAAATCAGCAAATGTCTGCACCATCCTTGTTTGCACAGAAGGGGATCCCACATCCATCCATCAGGAGGGACAGAGCTCACACATCCATCAGGAAGGACAGAGCTCACACATCCCTCAGGAGGGACAGAGCTCACACATCCATCCATCAGGAGGGACAGAGCTCACACATCCCTCAGGAGGGACAGAGCTCACACATCCATCAGGAGGGACAGAGCTCACACATCCCTCAGGAGGGACAGAGCTCACACATCCCTCAGGAGGGACAGAGCTCACACATCCCTCAGGAGGGACAGAGCTCACACATCCATCGCTGAGGGACAGAGCTCACACATCCATCAGGAAGGACAGAGCTCACACATCCATCAGGAGGGACAGAGCTCACACATCCATCAGGAGGGACAGAGCTCACACATCCCTCAGGAGGGACAGAGCTCACACATCCATCGCTGAGGGACAGAGCTCACACATCCATCAGGGAGGACAGAGCTCACACATCCATCAGGAGGGACAGAGCTCACACATCCCTCAGGAGGGACAGAGCTCACACATCCCTCAGGAGGGACAGAGCTCACACATCCATCACTGAGGGACAGAGCTCACACATCCATCAGGGAGGACAGAGCTCACACATCCCTCAGGAGGGACAGAGCTCACACATCCCTCAGGAGGGACAGAGCTCACACATCCCTCAGGAGGGACAGAGCTCACACATCCCTCAGGAGGGACAGAGCTCACACATCCCTCAGGAGGGACAGAGCTCACACATCCATCAGGAGGGACAGAGCTCACACATCCATCAGGAGGGACAGAGCTCACACACCCATCACTGAGGGACAGAGCTCACACATCCCTCAGGAGGGACAGAGCTCACACATCCATCACTGAGGGACAGAGCTCACACATCCATCACTGAGGGACAGAGCTCACACATCCATCAGGAGGGACAGAGCTCACACATCCATCAGGAGGGACAGAGCTCACACATCCCTCAGGAAGGACAGAGCTCACACATCCCTCAGGAGGGACAGAGCTCACACATCCATCACTGAGGGACAGAGCTCACACATCCATCACTGAGGGACAGAGCTCACACATCCATCACTGAGGGACAGAGCTCACACATCCATCAGGAGGGACAGAGCTCACACATCCATCACTGAGGGACAGAGCTCACACATCCATCAGGAGGGACAGAGCTCACACATCCATCACTGAGGGACAGAGCTCACACATCCATCAGGAGGGACAGAGCTCCTGCCTCTCACCTGGTGACCTGGATTAGCTGGCCCCCAGAGTCACAAAGGCTCTGATGTCCTCTGTGCATGACATCAGGCATTCACAGAAATCCCTGTTCAGGCTAAAAAAATGCATTTATTCCTAACTAACACGTGTGGACTCAGTGTAATGGGGGTCATTAACAGCTCTGTCAACATTTACTGAGCAGTTCTTGAACAACTTGAAGGTCAGACCATTCTGGGCTGCCAGCTGGCAAATCTGTTTGCTATAACTGCTTGCTAAAATTCCTACTGTATTAATCTCCCCTATTTTCAATGGTTTATTTCGCAGTGAGTGCCTGTGAAGCCATGCAGCCTCCCCAGGCTGGGCTCTCTGAATCATCTGAGAGAAGAACATTCAGACAGTGCAGTGCAGCTGTTTTAGCAAAGATAGAAAAACTCAGGAGCCTGGGTTCCCATCATTAAAAAGGCAAAGTGAGGCAAGGTTGAGCCTCTTCTCAGGGCCACTGCACAAGTCTAACAGTTGGCTTCCTCAGACATTAATAATTAATTGGTCTGAAACTTGTAGCTTGGAAAAAAATATACCAGAATGGAAAAACTCTGTGAAGGGGGAATAAATTCAACCTCACCTATTTCCTACTGATTAAAAGAAAATTAATAATTAACCAGCAAGGTCTTCACAGAAGACTCTAAAATAATTAAAACTATGAAAACCTGCAACCTAAAAATAAGCACATAAATGAAAAGATCATGCAAAACCGTAACTGAAAGCATGTGTCTGTATTTTCCTATCTTAATGTTATTAAAGACTATAAAAATACAAAGAAATCCTACCATATACAGCAAATACATCTTTTATTTCCTTTATAATCACCCTCAGGGCTGATTCAATTCCATAATTCTTAGCCATGGAATGGATATCATTGCAATAAAGTCTGTTCAGGTCCAAAATCTGAAAACAGAAAAAACAGAGACACAAGTTAGGACAACAGTTGCTCTGTATTTCTAAATAACTTAAGCTAAGACAGATTTTTTTCCTATGTTTTTCATGAGCTTAAGCAGCACCAACAGTTACAGAATAACTAGGCAGCAGCCTAGCTGTCAAACACAGAGAAAAATTATTCTGAGGATTTGTGTTAAGTAGCATTAAATAGATGAATAGGAGCACTGGAGTCAAAATTCACCACATGAGAAAATTAACTGAAATCACAAAAAGCAAGCTAACAAATTACACCAGAAAACAAGTTAAACAAGTTAAAGTCTTTCAAAAGAAGACTTAACAGAAAACAAGTTAAAGTCTTCCAAACAACACAGTGCAATGCCCAGTGTGGCTCAGACAGCCAGAACTATTAGCAAAAGAGAAGATGCAGATTAAAACAATCCTGTATTTGGAGAGCTATGGCCTAGATGGGATAACAGAACTATTCATCTCCAAGCACTGCAATTCATTGAGATGAAGAACTCCCTCAAGCAACATTTAGAGAGACACCAGAGAGAAGAATGGTGTGAAATCATCTGTCATTAGGCCCTGGCTGCTGCACAAACACTGATTTGCAAGCTGCCCTTGAGAAAAGGCTCCACTGAATACATCTGGGGATAGAAAGGAGGAGGAAGACAGTTCAGGAGCTGAAAGGCTCCACATCACCCCTGAGAAACTGAAATGACATCCATCATCCACCATCTCCCCCAGACACAAAAGAGCATTGAAGTCTGGGGTTAGAAACAGATTACACACATCAGAGTATTTGAAGAGCTCTGCCAGGTTGATCCCTTCTGTCTGGAGAACAGATTCCTTCTGTCCCTCCTTGCTGGTGCTCTCGTTGAGCAGGCAGCGAGTGATGCCCTTCACCTCGTGGATCACCGTGCCGCGCGCCAGCGACGCCAGCAGCGAGGACACGTCAAAGTACACCTTGGTCAGAGGCAGGGCCAGGGAAACCTGAGGGGGAAACAGCACAGGTAAGGAGGCTTGAACAGCAGGCTCGACAACCAGCACCCTTCTCTTCAGGCACAAAGCTGACACGTGGAATTACCCTGGTTGTGTGTGAAGGAACATAAATGTCTGACTGGAATTAGAGGTGAGTGATGGCAATGTGAACTCCCCACCCCAGGGCTGTTCATCCACATTGCTTCTGAGGTCTCAACGTACAAGGACAGCAATTTTTTTTTTTTGTTTGTTTATCCCTTCTGTCAGGTATATGCTTGTTGAGGTTTTTATTTTTTATTAAGATGTTTACATTTTTATCAACAGTTCAGCCATCGCTTTTATTCATCAAGGGCTACACAGCAGACTGCCACAGACATTTTTTATGAAAAATCCTTTCCTTAGGATTTTTGCTCCTGAGAAGCTGGGAGGCCTCAGAAACAAAATGTAAACAATGATTATCTGCTGCTGTGGAATGCAACAGGTGCATCTGGGATTGGTCTCATGTGGTTGTTTCTAATTAATGGCCAATCTCAGTCAGCTGTCTGGACTGTCTCAGTCACAAACCTTTGTTATCATTCTTTTTCTATTCTTAGCTCAGCCTTCTGATGAAATCCTTTCTTCTATTCTTTTAGTATAGTTTTAATATAATATATATCATAAAATAATAAATCAGCCTTCTGAAACATGGAGTCAGATCCTCGTCTCTTCCCTCACCCTAAGACCCCTGTGAACACCCCCACAGCAGCCCATCATATACTAAAAGATTAAAACAATAAGCCTGTCAAAAATTGTTTTTAGAAAAAGTTCCATGAGGTGTTCTGAAAATGAGAAAGTACTAAAAATGCCATCAAAAAATACATTTGTAGTGCTGCTTTCTGTATTCACATGGGATTGCTGAGACAGAACAGCAGCACTGCATGGAAAAGAGCCGTTAGTTATGGGGGCTCCGACTGTGCAAGCACCCAGAGATGTTCCACCTTACCTCACACCAAAGCTCACTCTCAGTGTCAAAGGTGTAATCCTGTATGGATGGGTGGCTCTCCACAACAGCGCTCACTCGCACCTCTGCTGACTTAAGCAGTTGATCTTTCCCTTTTTTAGTCTGAGACACAAAGGAAAGATGCTGAGAATCTTCACCCTCTGCTCTGTTCTGATCCTCTTCAGCACCAGGAGTCCCTTCTTCTTTTTCAGATTCAGCCTCTTCATCTTCTGGATTCTCATTAACGTTTTCTTCCCCATTCTCTTCTTCGCTCTCATAATCAACCTGCAAAGAAATAACTCTGTGTTTATCTGAGCCAGAACCTGTACAGAGACACAGCACACCATGAAAAGTCCAATTCTGGGATGTTCTTCACTGCTGAGTTGCAAGGATCTTGCCCCTACAGCACAAAGAAAATGCAATTTTGTTGTAAAGAAAATAATACAACAGATTAGGTTCGGTCTTTATCTCTTTATAATCTTACCATTATTTCTCAGCACAGTTCAGGATGCTACAGGATGTTGAGACTGTAGTTTTTAGCTTGTAGAATTTAGTTTGCTCTCCCTGAGAAAGTCCAATTTCTTCCCATAATCCAACTGATGATAGGATTCCCTCAGATTTTCAGTTACCCCGCCCTCTTGCAGAAATTACAGCACTCCACCTTTTAAGAGCTTATTATGAAGTACTGAACACAGAGAAACATGCAGGGAGACTATTTTTTAAGAACCACAGTAAAGTGTTAAAAAACAATTAATAGCATGAAATTAGCAAAAGATAAAATTAAGGTGAACTTCAGCACAGCCTGACTGCCAGACACATCCACCCAAATACCTGAAGAACAAAGCTTCAGAAAAGACACAAATGAAAACTATTCAGCCCAAAGAAGGAGAAAACCTCTATTTCCCTCCCAAGTGGGGTTTGGTTTTTTTCAGCATTTTGTTTCAATGGAAGTTTTCCTTCCCAAGTCAAACACAGAAGAAATAGGGACTTTTAAAGAGCAGTGCTGAGCACCTATAAAGCCATTACCTCTTCCTCCTGGTTCTTCCTCCGTTTTGTTTCTGTAGCATCACCATCCCCTTCATCAGCTTCTGCATCAACAATGTTCTCTTCTTCCTCTGCTACAGCTTCCAGACTGTTCAGGGTCTAAAAATCCATGACAGATGATCAGGCTGACTGCTAGTCAGTACCAACAGCATCAAAAGCCTCCAGCCAAACATCTGGAGTTTAACAATCTCTTGTTCAAGGTTCTGCCTTTACAGAAAAAAATAGTTTCTGTGTGTCCACTACTATAAAGAAATGAACTCATATTCCTGATAACTGCAACATTTAACAAGATCAATGTCTACAAGATGGATAAGCTGTCACTCTGCTCTGACATTCCTTGATGGGAGAGGAGTGAAAGAACATGCAAAAGCATTTCAATGAACAGAGGACCTTCCCTAAAGTTTTGACAACCACTGCTCCAACAGGACCCTGATCTTGGAGGAAGAAGAGTGATGTGTTTTTGTCCAAAAGAAGCTAAAATGAGCAGTCATTTTCAGAGTACAGTCTTAAGCAAATCAGGAATTAATAAACAAAAACTTCAATTTCCTTGTCAATTTTATGAGAACACAAAGACAGTTTATGTACAAAGTATTTCAGTAGTAATTTAGTATTCGCAGATTTGGTGTGCACTGAAAGATGCTACACTTTTCCAATTCTGGTTCTCAACAGCAGTGAAAGAAGTGAGGTGTTTGTCAGGTGATGATTTTTTGTACCTTGTCTTGCTCATCATCTAAATCCTTCCAAGTTGTTTTCCGAGTGCTGACTTCATTAAAAGATGCCATCTTTGTAGTCTTCCTTTTAATTGCTTCCAGAAGAACTTTAAAGAACCTGACAGAGAAGCAACTCAGAATGTCAAAGTTCAGCAGTGCCACAGAAAACGTGAAGTTGTCAAAAAAATTATCTATTTTGATTAACAAGCCAGTCAATTCATAACAGGACATTATTCCCTGCTGGATGCAAAAGTACTTCTAGGATAATGCAAATAATTTTTCTCAGCCCTTTCTCATTCATTTAGGAATCAAAAGGTTGGTATGAGCTCTGTTACTGTCACAGATGTAGCTGTGCATCCAAAGCATAAAATTATACACTCATCTGGATATAAAATCTGCACATCAAATTGACCTTCAGAAGAGATGGTTCGTTACTGAACTTGAATAATAAAATTGCCAATTTGATTCAAGACATAAAAGCAGGTGTGTAAATTTTTTCTGCAACTCTGCTAGAACTATTCCTCTAAAAGCCCCACCAGCTGTAATCAACCACATGCAAAGCCCATAAAAAGGCAAAAGAAGAGCAAATATTAAAGTATTTAAAAGCAAACTTACCTTGTTTCCATGAAGTGCAAGATCTGCCTGGGCTTCACACACTTCTCCTCCCGGTAATATTCATAGGGCAAGAAATGGAATCTGATTTTGTAGAGGCGATGCTTGTTCAGCTTGTGCTTCACATGCAGGGTCTCCTCAATGTCCACTTTCTCCAAGACCTACAAAACATTCCCAAGTAAGAATGTTACTCCTTTGATGAAGACATTTCATTTGTTTCCTGCAGTTCTGGTTTTCACAGGAAACCAGAATTACACAAGGCTAACTGGCAAACTTTTCTGGAGGCTCCTGGGCAAAAGGACTGTACCCTACTGCACTTTTTGTCTTCCCAACAATTAATTCAGACAATACTGGAAAAGCCTCAATTCCCACCCAACTCCTTCACAAGAGATTACCCTTCTCAGGAGGCCTACAGCTTCACTTTACTGACCATGCTCACTGAGCAGGACAGCATTCCAGCACACAGCTAAGTCTTAACCTGATTCTTGCTGCTTTCAACTCACAAGAGCTGAAAAAATAGAAGGAGGAGGGCATGGAGGAAGCACAAGGGTGCAGTGCCAGGAAGGAGGAACACAGAACACACCCTGGTGTAGTGAATCTCCACAGAGACACATGTTCTGCCTCTACTGAGCACAGCAATTTGTGTGAGATAGGAAGGGATGGGGGACAGATGGAAAAGTATCTATCTGAGCTCTATGTCAATCACAGCCAGATGAGCTTGTCTCAAAGACAAAACAGAGTCCCTGCAGTTCTACAGACAGAGAAAAACGTGCTTGAGAAAAAGCCAAAGACTGTGGCATAGCAAACTACTGATGAGCTCAAAGAGGAGAGTTTGTTTTGCTGACTCTCAAAGGATGCACTGAAAAGAAATCTCACCTCAGCCAAGCACACTCTTGTGAGCAGTTTCTTAAGGTGTTTCACCTTTTTGAGAGCTTTCTTGGTATTGAGCACAGGAACACTCATCATTGGTGTTTTAATGTTTGAGCTGGCCACCATCAGTATTTCCCTCAACCTTTAAACAAAGAATAATAATTCCAATTAAGCCATAAATGCACTATGCAAATCAAGTAATTATCTAGGTTATTTCATTAGGCAGAGTGCAGCAACTGGCAGCTCCACCAAAGCCATGTGCACCCAGAGCTGTGGTCACACTGCACTGCTCCTTTTCTCTGTTCTGATTCCCCCAGTTATGAGAAGAGATGATAATGAATTGTTCCAAGAACAGAAAGACTAATGAGATCTGTTTCCTACAGATGCACGAGGGATGATTCCTTGTGTGTTCTTCCCCTCTTGTGCTTCTCTGAGGCAACACAATCCCCTCCCACCTAAGGCATCCCACACTCCCACACGAGGCCAGGTCAGGACCCACACTATTCCAAATAAACTGATGATTTGTAATTTGATTTGATGATCTGTAAATCAGATTAGAGTAAGGGGCCTTCATAGATCTTTAGTATCTGCAAAAAGAACCAAAATAACTGGAAAATTGTAAAACATTAAAATATTCTGAACAGGGAAAATTAACAAGGGCACTGAAGGACTGTGCACCATCAATATTCACACATATACCTGCTAGTGTACCTAGCACAATTATATACCTGAGTGCCCAAAATAAAGGGCCCATTGAGGACAAAGCTTTCTCACCTTGGAATACCCAAAGTGACATTCATTTCACCTCTGCCAGCAAAGTGAAAGGTGTTCAGAGTCATCTGTGTTGAAGGTTCCCCAATGCTCTGAGCAGCAAGAAGCCCCACAGCCTCTCCTGGGTCACAGAGAGAACGCTGCCACTTTAAATACAACAGATCCTTTAATCTGGAGACAGGAAATGAGAGGTTTAGCTCAACATGCAAAATAAAAAACTCAGAAAAGAATGAATCATTGCTCAGTTCAATGAAGTCACAACTTTGAGACAATTTCTCCTGGTAGCTTACAGATAAATAAACTCCAGAAACTGTAAAATTGTCTATCCCCATCTGATCTGACAAACACAGCCCATTAACACAGAACTGGGGCCTTGGCCAAATTGTATTTTAGTTCTGCTGCCAACTCCCAGAATGTCAAAAGAGAGTCCATTTACTTGCACTTGCTAACAGCCTTGCTAACTCCAAGGTGCATCAAGAGCAAACTCTGGTTTTCAAGATCACTATAAAGTATTATTCTATATGCATGGGGACAGCAATACATTGCTGTGGTTCCAGAGAGGCTTTGTTAAAGCCCTCAGCAGCATGGAAAATTCAGGTTTGGAAGGAACAGATAACCAGAGCCTCCCCATTGCACACTACACATATTTGGCTTTCAAGAACCATTTTGAAACCCAGTGCTTGGCTTCACAGTGGCCACAACAGAAACAAGGCTTGGTAAAGACTCTTCAGTTTTAGCCAATTTGCTGCACAAAGGTATTTTGGGTTTTGGCTCAGTGCAAAGAAGACACTGAGAGGTTTTTACCTAGCAGAAGAAAGTGCTGTGTGCATGTAGCTCCGGCTGTTCTCAGATTCCCATTTACTGATATAGCCTTCAACTCCCTTCTCAAATGTTTCTGAAACTGATGCAAAATAAGTATCTGGGCGCCAAACCCCCAGGCTTGGGTCAGGACACTTATTTGTCTTCTTCAGGTACTTCCTTTGCTTCTTCTCATCAAGCTCATACCACATCTTCAACAACTGAAAATGAGAGGAGGTTTTTAGGCTGGCTGCTTTATCCACAAGCAATCAAGCAGCAGTGAAGGAGGAAAGGAGAACCTGTGCAGAGTGTAGGGGTGTACACACACAGCAAACAGCTCAGCTGCAAATATGGTGTGCTCCTTTTCCTGATATTTAACACTTTTGAAGTCAATTTATTTCAAGATTCTTTACATGCCCGCCTAAAAATATCCCAACTTATGTAACTACTCCACAGTAACTAAAGCAGTGAAATAATGCCTCAAAGAATCATTTTAACTGGGAGTGAAATCAAAAACTAGGAGTTGTTATCAAAAAGTGTCAAGAGCAACACAAATTCAGCACAGCTCAATGAATAAACCTTTGATTAGGAAAAACAGCTTTTGCAGACAAGCTCACAGAGTTATCTCTCAACACCTTCGACCTGCCCAAGTTCCACCAGGATAAATTCCTTCTGACAGCAAGGCTGTGAAGCAGGACCTGTCTGAATTCTGTGTCCATACCCCATCTTCATTAGAAGCCATGTCTTATGGACCAGTGCTGTGATGGACAAGAGGCTTGAGCAGGAGTATTTTTTTGGAAAAACTAGGCAGGGCTGGCTCAGCTCTCTGATCTTTGGTATTCAAACAGGTTCTCAGTCAGCTAGCAGACAGCTGTCCATGTAAGAGAGATTTACTTTGTGTACATGAAAAAACCAAATAACCCACCATTAAACAGAACCAACTCCTCCAAACCATTCACAAACATGACCTAACAACACATTTATCTCAGTTTTTAGCCCCTTCCCTAGCACTAGGGCCCTCAGACTTTAATAAATCTCAGCTTATCATCCACATACTTGACATGATTCCTTTAAAAGGCAACTTGTTTAGTTAGACTGTGAAACACTTTGGGATTCACAGGGCAATTAAACAAAAGACACTGAATTCTGTAACTTCTTTTGAAGGGTTTGGTCAGTTTAACTGCCTCTGTGTTACCTGTAAAGTAGCAGGATCTCTTCCATTCTTAATTTCACCTCCTGGAAGCTGTGCTTTCAAACTTGCCAATTTCTTTTGGGAAAACAACAGAAAGCCTCCTTCTCTTTGCACAGAGTTTTGGTGTCTGGCTCGCCACTTTTTGATGGCTTTGAACTGCTGGTTAGCTTGGTGAGACTCCATCCTTGCTAAAGCCTCATCCAGATGGTTTCTCTTCTGGATTACCTGTAAGAAAGTAATTTGTATGATTATTCTTCTCTCTGTCCTCACTGTACCAGAAAAGGCAAAACAAACTGAGAAGGGCATTGCTATAAAGCAATTTTCAAATTTGGTTTTCAATCCAACTGAGACAAAACCCTAATAACTTTATGCTATTATCACCACTCTATAATAAGCAGTGATACTGGTACAAGTTAATCACCAGTGGTGATACTGGTAAAAGTTAATCAAACTTGACAGACTGAAAAGTGAAGTCATCTTTGTTGAATTCAAGTGCAGAGTTAGAACAGACAGTGCTTGGTGCTCTGCTGAAATTGAGATGCTGAAATCAAGCTGCAGACTTCAGAGTGGTTCCATATTTTGAATACAATGGCAAATAAAATTGTACATTAGTCTGAAAGTAACTGAGACAAACAAGTGTTGCCACTGGATCCCTGACAGATGTGCCAGATGTTAAGCATGTGTTTCAGTCTCCCCTTCACTCCTCATAAATACTTAAGATTTAGGTGTTTTACCTCATAGTTTTCTGCAATGAAAGGAAACTGCTCAGGCTGTAAGAACTGAGTTTTAGGGATATCAAGCCCATCTTCTCCATACAGAAACTGCACCACGCTGCCATCACTGTCTCGTACAGTCAGGTCATACTGAACCACCAGCCCTTCCAAATGTTTTATGATACACCTATTCCAGAGGGGAAAAAATGGGAAAAAAACCCAAAATATAAGAAAAATGCTGTTAAGAGGCTACAAAGCAGCAAGAATTATACAACTCTAACACAAACCCCACTGTTGTCATCAACATCTCAAGTATACTTAAGGGCTGGTCAGGAATTCTGGAAGCCAAAATCCTACAGACACAACACTCATGTGAAATGCTAGATTTGTAAAGCTTTCAGCATGCTGCTCCCTCCAGCCTCCTTGGACTGATCTGACTTAAAACGAAACAGTAAATTACTCTTCATTTCTGCTGTCATGCTTTAACAGTTTTCTGAAAGAAAGAGGCATCCCTCCTTTAGAACTCCTCACTACCCTCTGACACAATTCAAAAGTTCAATTTTCTTCTATATATGCTGAAGGTGTTGCTTGACTAAGGACAAGAGCCACTCAGTGTGGCCAAGAGAAACTGGAGCTGCCTGAACTCGTACACCTATCTATATTTGTGCCAGAAAAAAAGATTTCTGCAAAAGGAGAAGCTGCTGCTGTTGAAATGATAATGATCAAATGATAATGATCATGCTGTTCAAATGATAATGATCAAATGATAATGTTGATCTAGATCTCTAGAAAATTGTACTTAGAATAAACAGCATTCAGACTATTATGTAAAAATCAAACACAGTGAAAGTAATCTAAGCAATGCAGGCATTTAGAGTCCACAGAACTTTCTCAGAAAAAAGAGAAAAATCAACAACCAACAAAAGGAGCTTTTAAAGGCTCCAATTCTGAAGCAGGCCTCTCACCTTTGCAGGTACCCAGAACGGCTGGTTTTGACAGCTGTATCCACAAGACCTTCCCTGCCAGCCATGCAGTGAAAGAAGAATTCCTAAACACAAGCACAACACCATCAGCATTCTGCTAATAAGTGCATCAACACTGGCAATTTATGTTCTTCCTCAAAAGCTTCATATGAAATCAGGGTGAGCAAAGTCCATTTATCTATAATTGCAGATACCCTTTATTAAAATACCAAGACTCAAATAAACTTCAGTATCAACACAAGCAGCCTTAAACTTACAGAAGGTTTGATCCCAGTGAGAAATCTGCCAGTCACAAATCCTCCTGAGCTAGGGGAAAAGTCATAAGGCTGGAAACATGGCAGTGATTTGCCAGATGCCATCAGTGGGGGTCTTCGGCCTTCCAGCTCAATCTGGCCCAGCAAACAAGAAATCTAAATGTGGGCAGGAAAAAAGGAAACATCACTTTTCCATCCAGCTTTTTGTTCACATAAGCTTAGTGATTTTTCTTGAAAAATACAGTAAAAAAAGGTCAAATGTTGAGTAAATGCTCTGTAGCTCCACGTGGAATTGTTCATGGAATGTTCCAGCTACTGAGGGGCAGAAAAGGCATGGAGATCTCACCTGGTTTTTTAAAAATTATTCCAGTACCCTGACTCATCCTCAACATTACCTCAATACCTCATTCTGTATACTTAACACAGAAATGTGAAACTAAAATTACTGTAGATATTTTTTAGGTCCCTACATTACCATCACCACCTCTCAGCATTGTACTAAAAACAGAACAAAACCCTCAACCCAAAATGCTCTCTCTTTTGAGCTGTGGTCATTCTCTCCATTTTAGATGGCATTTTTATAGTCTCTAGCTTGGTGTCTCTTTTGCAAATGGTAAAATGAAAATGTATCCTTCCAATTCTACCAAAACCAAAGATTGTTGTTCCTATTCAGAAGTTGAAGGAGAGGGTCAGTCTCCAACAGAGGCCAGAAGATATTTCTCCTATAGTAGGTTTGTTTGTATAAACTGCAGCATTCCTTCTCAAAAGCAGTTCTGCTATTTCAATAAACCCTCATGCACTGAGGAGTGATTCAAAAATAGGCTACAATAAACACTGACTCTCTTCCATCACCCACTGAGGTCTTTATTACATTCTTCTAACATTTTTCCATGCCAAAGTCCAGAATGAAAACCTTGCCCTGGTATCAGATATCCCCACAAGAGCTTCCCAACAGTTCTGTTCTAGGACACATCACATCAGCACACAGAGCTGCTAAGCATTTTCTGGTTATTGCATTACCTGCATTGTGTTCACAGTGGATCCTTTGGCTCCTGACTGTACCATCAACTGCAAATTGTTCTCTGGAAAGCTCCTGTGGAGACCAAGGGGCATGCAAACCTACAGAGTTGTGGGGGAGTGAAGGGAACAAAACCAAACATTATTCCCAAAACAATAAACCCAAGAAATTCCTGTGGAAGGCTTTAACAAAGTGAAACAATGAGCAATGACAAACATTCCTATTTATAATTTCAATTTGTCTTCTCACTCAGGGAGGACAAGGCTGAGGAGGAGAGGCAGCATGTGGAGCCCCAAGCTGGGGACAGATGGAAAGCCTCAGCCTCCAGAAGAGTCAGGCACTTCCCATCCACATTAATTAACTTAATAAGAAAGTTTAAAATGGTTAGTATGCACAAATGCCTCAATGCCAACCTTGTTGACTTCATTGTTGTAATTGTTCACTGCCTCCTTGAATTTCATGTCAACCATATTAAAATCCCTCTGGTCTTTGCAGAGATGGGCATCCTGCCACTTCCCTTGCACCTCCTCACATGATGCTGTTTCTGGCAAATTAAGAGCAGCTCTAACAGCCTGAAAGTAAAATACAGGAATTTTCAGGTGTTAAGCAGGCATGATTGAACAAAGCAGTATTTCAAAAATTTTGCATTATGGAAGAAAAAATAAATCTGCAAAACAGACTTACTTCAATACCACTCTGCCTTGACCTTTCAATTATTTTTTTTCTTTTGTGGTCTGCATCACGTTTAACCAAAATATCTTCAATCCCTGTTAAAGAGGAGAGACAGAACACACTGGTCTAAAAAAAATCAAGGAAGGAACCACTTTTGGTGTCAGGGATTTTGAGTGAAGAGCTGGGAAAGAAAGTCACAGCTAAAGTTACAATGATGGTTAGACCTAGGGCCTGCAGTTTGACAAGAAAAAAAAAATCTGAGTAGCTTTTGGATGGAGAAGTTCTAAGCCATAAAAGAAAGAAAAATAAAAGAGCAACACAAACTAAGCAGTAAGAGTGCAAAATCAACTCCCTAATTTAAGGAGCCTTAACTTCAACAGTCTCTAAAAAATCTAAAACTAATGCTTTATGGACCAGCCACATCAAATGTTTTTTTTCCTTCCATCCACATCAAACTTCCTATTAGTTGAACTTTTCACAACCTGGCATTTCTTAGCTTTTTAAGAACAGATAAATTAAAATACAGATCCTTGAGATGACAGGACCAGGGAACAGATTAAACACTGGAACCTGAACTCCTGTGAGCTGTTTGTAAGGATTCCTGCCACAGACACTAAAACGGTCACTAAATGGTGTCAAAACACCAAATCCCAAACTCCTGCTCCAGGCTCACTTCTTGTCTGATGTTTTAACTGCCCAGTGCTCCCAGGCTTGTTATCTTTTCCTATCTAACTTTTGCACCCTGGCTCTCAGGAGTCCTGTGAGTTAATCAGTCACATCCTCACTCCAAAAGATATCCCTGTGCTGGTCCCTCATTGCTGCTAAGAGTTGACTGTGTCTCCATAACTCTTGTATAAGTTTGAAAACCTGTAATAAAAGCTTTTCAAACTCATTTACCAAAAGTTTTGCCATAAAATGTGATGTGCAAGGATTAAACACCAAGCCCTTGAAGTTCTTTCATCTCGTTTTGTCAGCTGTTCTGCTTTCTAAGCAATAATTACTTTTCAGAGAAGCAAAACACGAGGTTTTGATCTAAACAAAATTTCAGCACAGGACATATTAACTGTGTACACTTTGGCTAGGCAGGACAGAAAATAAAAATGGTTGGACATACTCAAGACTCTTTATGCTTAGAAGGCCAGGTATGCACCAACAAAAAAAAACCCCAAAAAAACAAAAAAAAAAAAAAAAACAAGATCAAAAAAGGCTGGCAGGCAGCTATCTCACTCCAGGGCAGTTTTGCAGAATTTCATTCACAGAATTAGCATGCATTATGCCCAACATGTGTGGTTTGGACCTCAGGAGGTGCTGCAGGCACTCACCCATGGTGAAGCCCCTGTAGAGCTGCAGGTAAGCAGTGAAGAGGCGCCCCAGACACGTCAGCACCTTCCCACTGGTTTCACCCCCATAGATCTCATAGCAGCAGTGCACCAGCCCATAGGCTGAGCTGCCAAAGTGAGCTTTGTCCAGGACTCCACACAGTAATTCCCCATCTCTGATGATAACCTGAAAAATAAAACACAGCTTTGAATCAGGAAAACAGAAATTTTAATTGCACTGTGACTCAACACATTTTTCTGTGTAATCTCTGTGAAAATTGGTATAGGTTTAAAAAGCTTGCATGTTGGTGAATGGTTAAATGTGGTCAGATTATCTGTACTTTCAGAATTGGTAGCAGAAATGAAACTTCTAACACCACCTGCATTTTTGCACCTATAAAGTCTGACAATGAAGACACATTGTCTAACAAAACCATTATCCCAGGCCTATCCTTCAATCAGCCACTTCTGGCAGCAACTGCTGCCAAATATCTGCTTCTGACTGTGTCATCTGCTCCCTTCCCATTCCTTTACTGTACACACCATTTTCATACAACACAGCCCAGCCCAAACCCCAGAGTTGTTGCATACCTGAGATTCACACATGGAATCAAGATTCAGATATCCTTTTGCAGGTCCCTTTACCCAGGCTTTCCCACCAATTTTTGCTTTCCCAGTCAAGTTCAGTGGAGCATGGTTGTCTGGAATGATGTTTATTAACAATGTGGAAACGACCTATAAAGAAGCAGGATGAGGGGCAGGAATTATTTCTTTTGTATAATCGCTTCTCAACATTAAAAAATCTGGCATGAATGAGAAAAGCAACATCCTGCATGTATTCTTTCCACTGACAGCAAAGTTTTAAAAGCTTGGAAGTCTCACAAGGCAGGAATATCCTCCTGCTACTCTACCCTCTGAAGGAACAGTGAGCTGAGATATGTAATTATTCAGAAATATAAAACAGCAAAGATTTTTCCAATACTTAGATATATTAAAATTATTTTTTAAAAAAGTTGTCTGTTGGCTTTTATAGCTCAGAAACACACACCAAAACCTACACGGTGTTAATAGGATTTGGCCTTTCCAACACTCTTAGCAGCACTGGTTTATTATTAGCATTCTGCTTACTTTAAAACCAGCAGCATTCTTTAAGCCTGTAAATGATAAACTACCTGCTTTCCTGTCCACAATGGCTGTGGCTTCATAATGGCTGGAGGAAAGGTTTTAATTCTGCCTTTTTTGTCTGTCAGCCCTCGGTACACCAGCTCCATGTACTGCTCCCTGGTGAAAAAGCAGCCCCGCAGTGTCATGCTGACTCCAGAAACCATGTGGTCCTGGATCAGGCCAGGAAGTGGCTTCCCATCCTACAGAGGGAACAAGAAAATGTGGTGGTGGTGGGGTTAATAAGCTGTGTGCCTCCAGCTCCCAAAATTATTCCCCCTGGATAAAAGCACTTAAGTAGTTTGTAAAGAACGCATTACAGCACAACTCTCTACTGAATCTCTTCTGGACACTGCCACTCAAAGGAACAAGATTGTTTGGATGTGCTGGGCCTTCTTTAGAGGAACAGAAGCACAAGTGGAGAAAGAACAGAAATAAACCTCAGAAGTAAATAAACAGACTGTTAAAAAATTATCCCATTTATCATTAGACTAAATAAACAAAAGCAATTGTGTGACGGTGTTCACAGGGGTTTTTGGTCGAGGGAAGAGCTGAGGATCTGACTCCATGTTTCAGAAGGCTGATTTATTATTTTATCATATATTATCACATACTTTATTATCACATATATTATATTATATTATATTATATTATATTATATTATATTATATTATATTATATTATATTATATTATATTAATGTATATAAAACTATATATATTATATTAAAACTATACTATAAGAATAGAAGAAAAGGTTTCATCAGAAGGCTGGCTAAGAATAGAATAGCAAAGAATGATAACAAAGGTTTGTGGTTTGGCTCTCTGTCTAAGCTAGCTGGGCTGTGATTGGCCATTAATTAGAAACAACCACATGAGACCAATCCCAGATGCACCTGTTGCATTCCACAGCAGCAGATAACCATTGTTTACATTTTGTACCTGAGGCCTCCCGGCTTCTCAGGAGGAAAAATCCCAAAGAAAGGATTTTTTCCCACAGGATGTCTGCGACACAATTGCATCTAGAAATAAAAGTCTCTGGCAGTTGTACTTGCCTTTGGCACCAGGTACTGTTTATCAGTGATGGCTAGGGTGTAGGCCTCTGCCCTGCCCAGCTCGCTCTGAGGGAAGTGGGCGTTCATTTCGTCCCCATCGAAGTCGGCGTTGTAAGCCTTGCAGTTGGCGTAGTGCAGCCTGAGCACCTTCTCGGCGGGCAGGATGCGCGCGCGGTGCGCCTGGATGGACGGCCGGTGCAGCGTGGGCTGCCGGTTCAGCAGCAGCACGTCCCCGTTCCTGATGTGCCGACACACCTGCCAGAGAGACCGGGGTGCTGCCACAAGTGCCTCAGGGAGGACCGACTGAGCTTTAAACACACACACAGATCCACAGAACCACAGAATCATGAGCTTGGAAGAGACCTCTGAGGTCATCGAGTCCAACCCGTGCCCTCACACCTCAACTAGACTGTAGCACCAAGTGCCATGTCCAGTTTTGTTTTTTGAACACATCCAGAGATGGTGATTCTACCACCTCCCTGGGAAGAGAATTCCAGTACTTTATTATTCTTTCGGTGAAAATTTTTTTCCTAATATCCAACCTATACCTTCCCTGACGTAGCTTGAGACCATGTCCTCCAAAACATTTTTCTGGTATTCATGCTTTGTGTAAAACTCAGAGAGAATCAAGACTGTTTGCCCCTGAATGCCCTCTGCTCTCCACCAAACAACCATTTCCCATAAACTCCCCCAAACCATAGTGATCAATCAGCTCTTCATCCAAAGCCCACTCGGCTGAATTGATACCTCCCACAATATATCCAGCCCTGGACACCCCAGACTAAGGTAGTAATAGCTGAACTGCTATTAACAGTTTTCAGAAAGTGAAGCAGAGGCCAAGAATCTCTTAAGTTCATCTTTAAGTACAACACAATATATCCTTATCTAGAACAGAGTCTCTCAGAACAGTCTCATTCTAATTTTTCTTTTAGTAACATCCAAATATCCACTTAATTGATAACCAACAAGAGCATGGAAAGTTGTTTGTACAATCTAAATACTGTTATGTTTAACTCTGTGACAGGTTCTGAAAGAACTGACATCACAAAAATACTCAGACTTAAATTTCAAATCTCTGCTAAGCCTTCTGGTATTCATGTTCTGCCTAAAACTCAGAGAGAATCAAGACTGTTTGACCCTGAATGCCCTCTGCTCTCCACCAAACAGCCATTCCCCATTAACTCCCCCAAACCACAGTGATCAAATCAATCAGCTCTTCATTCAAAGCCCACTGGGCTGAATTGATACCTCCCACAATATACCCAGTCCTGGACAGCCTGAACTAAGGTAGTAATATGACTCATTAGCTGAAGTAAAAGCCAAGAATCTCTTAATTTCAGCTCTGAGTACAAGACAGTACATCCTCATCTAGAACAGAGTCTCTCAGAACAGTCTCATTTTAATTTTTCTGTTAGTAACATCCAAATATCCACTTAAGTGATTACCAACAAGAGCATGGTAAGTTGTTTGTACAATCTAAATACTGTTATGTTTAACTCTGTGACAGGTTCTGAAAGAACTGACGTCACAGAAATACTCAGACTTAAATTTCAAATCTCTGCTAAGCCTTTATGAGACACAAGGTAATACATAACAATGTGAAAACACTAATAAACACCAAAACTTTTGCCCTAGGAGCTAAATAGTGCTTTCCCAACTCTTGTAAGGGATGGAGATACAGTTAAGAAGTTTCAAAGGTTGATTAAACTGTAGCACAGAGGAGAAACAACTGACACAGAATCAATTAGGTTGGAAAAGACCTATGAGTCCACCTAAGCCAGCACTGCTAAGGCCACCACTGAGAATACTCTGCATCTTGGCACGATGAGTGCCACACACTGCGTATTTGAAGAAAGCAAAGGAAGGAAAAATGGGGTTTAGAATTTGAAAAAGCGCCACGTTTTTATTCCTACCCCCTGAAGCAGAGATGGAGGAGGGCTCTGCCCATACTCACAATCTTCAGGCCTGCCTGGGGTGCCCCTGAGGAGGGGGTGAGGAGCTGCTTGGCGATGGCCTCGCGCTGGGTCAGGCTGGTGGCGCTCAGCACCGTGTGGGACCCGTCCTCGTTGATGACCATGGAGGCCCCAGGGTGCACCTTGGGGCCATTGATGACAGCCTGCCTCAGCTCCTTGACATTCCAGGGAGTGACTGGCTGAGGGTAGGTCAGTTTGGTGGCAAATACCTAGACAGGAAGGAAAAGAGGAGAGAAATAACATGTTGTTCAATTTTGGCTTAAGACCTAAAAACCACTGATAAAACAGCATCAAAAATTAAGAAGTATAATGCAAACATAAATTACTTTAAGCTCTTGAATGCATCTCCTCAGTCTACTCTTGTGCCCAATAAATACATTTCCGTTTTAAAATCCTCTGCCATAAGAACAGAAACAACATCCCTTTTACAATTTTCTACTGTGGTATGAAACTCAATTATCAATTAAATAAAGCAATCATGGATTTAGATTCTGCAAATAAGCCAACAAATACAGAGAAAAAGCACATTATCATGAGGTTCACTATTTTCTGCAAAGACAAGATAATGAAAAACTCAAATTCAGGCTTGGTGTCATCTTTGTGTGGCTAAAAATCCTTAAGGGATTGTTGAAGCTGGTGACATTACCACAGCCTTCTGTGGTAAGGCTGCAATGTGGAAACCCAGAGCACCAGGAATATTTCTGTGTCTGCTCTGGGGTGCCCTGACCCCCAGGGCAGCACTGACTTTCACCCTCATTCATGGAGAAACTTTCTCAGACTTCAAGATAGACTGGAATCCACAAAAGTGTGAAATAGGTTATAGAGAGCAGTGTAGGTGTGTCACTGGGTGAGAAATTGAGGTTCTGGGATTTTTAGTATGCTGTGGATGGCAGCAAGATGGAGGGCACAGGGTGTCATCCTGGGTTTGTTCTTCATGCTGCTTCTTCCTTCTTCTCCATGGGTTTGGGTGGCATTTTGTAATGGGGCAGAAAAGTCTGCATTGTGGGCTCTGTGGGATCAGTTATTGGATTAAAAGGGAAAATAATCCAGGTGTCAGTTCTTAATCGGATGGTTTAGTGTTAAAAGCCCTTGTAACAAGAGATTGTTGGGCATTTTGTGCCTTCTAATGAAAAGCTGCAGAACTCACAGCAGTGAGACTGTTTTATTGATAAGAAATGATAAACACCTGAGTCCAAGCATGAAACTATCATCTCAAGTGCCTTCAATCCAGACCCAGAGAACCAACAACTGGTACTCTGGCACTGCAATACCTCAAAAATACCTTATACAAAGAGCATAGGAGGAACAGGATCTACTTTTGAACAAACTTATTTCAATTCCTAATCCCACAAAGCAAGTACTGCTCTTTTTTTTTTTTTTTTAACTCCTCTTTCTCAGATGTAGTGTTTTCATTTTGTAACAGTAACAATCTCCTGCACTTCAGTGCTCCCTCTTTATTAACACCGGGCAGAAAACAGTTCAGATGAGTCAGAAACCCCCTGGATTTTAAACTGCTGCCAAAGTGCCATCAGGAGGACGCAGTCCTTTATTGATGCTCACCATGGGGATGCCAATCTCGTTGGTCCCAATGTACATGTCGGGGCAGATGACGGAGCGGGCAGCGAAATCCACGCGCTTCCCCATCATGTGCTTGCGGAACAGCCCCTCCTTCTTCTCCAACAGCTTGGGAAACAGAAGGTGACAATTAGAGCCTGCAAGTCTGTGCCACCCTGCTCTTCTAAGTTCTTCTAAGCCTCCTGATGTTTATATTTTTGTAAGGGAGTTTCTCACGCACTTTGCATGTAAATAATGATTGCTTTGCAGCCCTTTCTGGAGGAGGAGAGAATTGATGGACTGTTGATTGGACCAGTGCGGCTGGAGAGGTGGCAATTTCATCCTCCAATCCATGGCCACTTTTGAAAGTCTATAAATATTGGAGTTTGGAAATAAACTGCCCTCTTTTTACTTTGGACATCTCAGCTTGTGTGTGTCGGTCATTTTGTGTCCTATTGTGACAAGTATGGAAAACCAAATGGATTCTTGCAATGATGAGGTGGCATGAAAACGCCCATGTACTAACCACAAATAGTTCATTTTTCTTACTCCATCAGCTTCTCTGTTTTAATTAAGACTCCAGCCTGTACCCACCTGACGAATACCAGGGTATTTGTCTGTTATCAGCTTGTCCATGTCACTATCAAACACAATGTTGACGTGGCTCTGGAGGCGTATCCAGGCGTTGTACAGTTTATCTGCAATGCTCTGTCCTGGAATTGTTGTCAGCACAGAACGGTCCAGAGGTTCACTATCCTCTCCTGTCTCCTGCAAAAACAGAGATTAGAAACTTGGACATAACAAAAAATATCTTCTACTTACTAGGCTGAAGTTATAGTGTTAATTACAGTATTAAATACAGCAAAAGAAACATTCACCATTATTTTGCACTGGTAGTCAGTCCATGTTAGGGATCACTGTAACTAGAAAATCCTATTCTTAGATTAAAGTAATGTAAACCCAAGAGATTTTATCACTTACATCCCTTTGTTTTCAGTCTAAAAGCCACTAAACCAGTCACATCCAAAACTCATTGACCTCCTGTCAAATGTTTTAAGAACAGATCTCCATCTAGTGGCTACATTGTGAGTAACTAACAGTGTTTCCAAAATGTTTTACACTGCAGATGTAAATCAAGTTCCCCTGAAACTGAGCTCAGTGTCAAAGACCCCTCCATGATAAACTGATGAACAAATATGGAATGAGGCAAGCTGACATACACTGTTATTTACACTATGCAACTATGGGAACTGTCAGAAGCAGACAAATATTGTTACTAACTATATTATTTATGAAGTTTTACATCCTACTTAGACATCAGCTGTCAAAAAATAAACACAATCACAACTGGCTCCACTAGGCTTAGAAACTGAAGTGACTTTTCACCCCTCTTTTAATGTGTTGAAATGCTGGCAAAGTTTTATTGTGAACTGTTTGTGCTGTACATATTTAATTCTCTAGAAACAGGAGCCTCTTATGTTTCACATACAAAAATCGATGGCCGAGAGAATCTGAGCAAAATGGTTTTTTCCCTTTGCACCAGCTAGAAAAGAGCAGAGGGAAAAAACCAAATGGTATGGAACATCTTCATCAGCAGATATTCCAACAGCTCAGGCAAAAACTGTCACAGGAACACCTTAAACATGAGCCTTCCTGAACTCGACCCACCCATCCAAAAAAAGCAAAGAATAAGAGAACCAGCAACTCTTACTGTTTGAATTTCTTCTGTGATCTTTATTGGCTGACACTGTTCTTTGGCCATGAAAACCAAGAGCTTCCTTATCAGCTGGGCATCTTTCATGACAGCCTGCAGGTTCACAGTCTGCCCGTTGGTGAACAGGCGATCTCCGAGGCGATTCACAGGACGGTACCTACAGCGAATCAAAATCACCTCAGAGGATCAAAGCCACTCAAAAGCAGCTTGAAAAACCTCAAACATTCTGAGCTAAATCTTCAGGGCATGGAAAATAATCCAAGCTAACAGTGGGCATTTAAAAATTCATTTACTCTACTGGGACAGTCATAAAAAATGAATGATCCGTAATAAGAAATTCTATCAGTACTGTGCAGTTACAATATTCTACATTCATTCAAAATACTAATATATAAATACTAAAATACTAAATATAAATATACTAAATAATAAATATAAATACACTAAATATATATTATGTATTTAATAAGTATATATTATATAAATATATACTTATAATGTATTTTATATACTTATAATATACTAAGTATATACTAAATACTAAAATATATTTTAAAATATAAAATATTAAAACATATCTTTTCCATAATTAGTATTTCAGTCTTCTAATGAAGTCACTTGAAGTTACAATAGAACTTATCAACTACTAGTATCATTTTTATTATTTAAACACTCTACTGACACTTAAGCAGACCAGTGTCTGTATTACAGGAGTTTGGATCTCCAAATCCTGCAAAGGGTGCACTAAATCCTGTGATTTCTACAAGGTTTTGGGGGGATAAATTTTACCTTGAAGGTGGAACCACAAGCAGATCTAGAAAAAACATGTCTGGACTGAATTCTGAACTCTCATGGGGATCCATCCCAGGGAACAGATAACGCAGAAAGAAACCTAAAAAGAGACAAAAGAAATAAAAACTCATTCTCATTGCTATTGTTTGGGAATCCAAACCCCCAGATGCACTTGGTCAACCAAGTCTAAAGAATCTGCTAAGTTAACACTATTGAACCTGTTTAAAATAAAAACATTCAGACACATTTTTTGTCACATATGAGGTATTTTAGGAACAACTCTGGACAGAAATGTAGATTATGGCAAATGGAGAAAGCAGAACTAGAGGAAGAAAGGTTCCAGCAACTAACTGTGACTGATGCACAAAAGTACTTTGGTTTCTCATGGCAAGTGCAGATGGATTCAGAGCACAGGCAACCCAAAAAAGAGGCTGATAAATCCATTCTCAGCCTTTACCCAGTGTAACTGTGGGGTGCAGCACCACAGGAAATCACAGCCTCTGCAAACAACTGTTGTGATTTGTGAGGAGCCACAATTTGAGAATAAATGATCAAAGTGTTAATTGAATCCAGGTCTCTGCATTCACTGGCTGCCAGTCCTCCTGTCACAAAACTTATTTTGCAGCCAGAAGTCCCTAAGGCAAAAGGCAAAGATTTGACAAGGACTTCATACTGGAAGATTTGCAGATTTGTCCAGTAAATGGTACAGAAAATAAAGTCATGTAACTCTTCACAACCATTACCTTCATTCTTCCACAGAGCCAGGATGTATTCCTTGGCAGTCATTGGTGTCAGGTAACCTCTCTTCCCTAACTGGCTTTCATCAATACCTGAAAAGTAAAAAATAAAATAAAGATAAAATATTTATTTAAAAAGAAAATCTCAAGACATTACTCTGAAAGGTGTTGTTTTTTGGTTTTTTTTTTTGCTTACAGTGGAGCTTCCAGCTCAGAGAAGGAATGGAAATACAAAATATACTGGCTGACATCTACATCAAAGTTATCATTTAAATGTTTGCTTTGGGAATGTACAATTAAGTAAAAAAGAAACCATTTCTGTGACTAGTAAATATGAACATAAGTAACAGAAATAAGACTCCACTCTAACACACTGAACCTTCCTTCAAATGATCTCATCCCCTGACCAAAACACAAATCAAGTCTCAGCCTGCAACTGGGGAAGCTTTCAGAGGGGTTCAGGTACTACCAGGGAGGCACCAAGGCTCCCATGAAATACTCAACTGAAGGAGACAAAAGCACCATCCCTATTATAGGTGAGAGTCTGGGCTACCTCTGCTTTGGAGAGGAAGGAAAACACACAGTTTTGCTACTAAAAAGCAAAAAGGTCAATTATTTTCAAAACAAAGCCAGAGATTTTAGCTCTCAATTTCCACAAGTCGATGAAAAGCAATCCTCCCACAACCTCAGACAGTTTCCTATTCTTCTTCTGGCTTAGGTCCAGAAATGCAGATTTTTGCACACTGGAAGTTCAATTCTCCATTCACCTAGAAAACCTTTCCTTTCCTCAAACAGAAATGCATCAATGCCAAGGTTAAAGGTACTCCCTTTTGGGAGTTAGCCATCACAGGCTATGCACAATGTACCTAACTGGGGGATCCATCCTAGTTCAGAATACAGAATACTTCCCATTTTGCTTCTTCAGCCACAGCTCCAGAGATTTAACCTATCATTTAAATCACAGAGTAGCAAATAAAATAAACTCTCTATGGAAACCTTTCCTAAGGGCTAAATAACACACAAAAATGTCTGCTTCAATTCTGTCTCACTGTATAAAGGATCAAGGATATGAGAAGGAAAAGGAGGTTCAAATTTATTCAAATTAATTAATCCTGGAAAGTGCCACCTACTTTGTTTTTTGTCTTTTACTCCTTAAGAGGAAATAAATTTGTAAGAGTTAGGATTATGTGATTTTCTTTCTGAAGTTGGTCATCTTCCTCCTAATTAATCTTATCTGTAGTTGCTCTGTTTAAAAAATCCAGCAGAAAATTAACTACCTGCCAAAAATGAAGTGCCCCCAAAACCACCCTAAAGCTGACAAAGATTACACTGTTGTACTTCTTTTCCTGACACAGAGACACTTAAAGCTGAAAAAGCACAACATGCTCTCAAACAGAAATTTAATGGAATTGGGTTCTCTCTGACTCCTGAGCTTACTGGTTTTGTTATAATCAGTATTTTTTATAAATGAGTTCCAAGTGCACAGTCACTGCTAAGAATCTGTGTCCCTTAAGTGCAGGGGAAAAGTGCAAACATATTTGAGTAGAAAACAAATATTTCACCCGCTGTTTCATCCAGAATGCCTTCCTGTCCTGACTTATGGTACACTGTGGAAGGATAGGTGACTGTCAGCTTGCTGTTGTGCTCCTTTCGCACCAGTGATCTCCTGGATCTTGAAGGGAAAAAACCCAAACAGGACAGGGAGATAAAGGTTAATATAAACACAGCATTTAACTAAAAACCAGCTTCCTCATGTAGTTAAACTTACTTGCAGTTTGGGCATTTCTTTGAAGCCATGTGTGCTTTCCAGAACTCTGATACCAATTTATTTCTACACTCACACACATTTTTGACCTGGTAAAGGAAAAAAAAAAACAAACCTTAAAAATAATGAATATAATGAAAATAAACTAAAATATGTCATATGAAGATTTCACTAAGCAGTACACAATTAACATTACAACATGAACATTATTAGTATCAATGCACACACATCCATGTACTGATTAATTCATGCCTTGATCTGTAGTGCTCTTTCATCACCTTCCCATTTGCTGGAGGGACACATCCCTCAGTGCTCTCCATGCTCCTTTTTCAATTTATTCCATAAAGTCTTTTATTTTCAAGTCAGTACTGGAATTTAAAGCTTTTCTCTAATGATGATTTAAGTAAGTATAAAAATGACAAAAAACACTTCTTTTGACAGCTCATGAATGTATGATTTACAAAGTGCTTAAGCTTAGTTTTAAAACAAGTGATTAAGGAATTAAAACTGGCTTATAAACAAATTTGCTGAAAGATCTTAGATTGTAAGTATCTTCTTCACTCACCTTTATTAACTATGCACATTAAACGACATTTAAATGGAAATTAGAATTCAATTACACAAGTCTTCCTAAAAATGTCAGTGTAATTAATTCTGCAAGTTTGCTGGATGCATGAGTTCTCAAAATGTGTTCTGCAGCTCAAAACAGTCAGAGCATCAGACAGAGAGGTATCAACATCTGTAGGTGGTGTACTGACAGCAGTATCAGATTTTAATATGGTATTTACACCATCAAAACATTTCCCTGCACAGACATTTCCCTATTTTCCAGAAATTCAACAGTTGGACTAACAGGAAATAGAACCTTTTTTAAGTTTAATTTCAGACATTTCCTTCAAAAATCCCTCTAAACATAACACAGTTCAGAACTGGACAAAATCCAGCACCTACAAAGCCAGGTTTTGCTCTGCACATCACTCTTTTAAGAGGATAAAGGCCAGGATCTCAGGAGAAGCACTGCCTGTACTCACATTTGAGCACCGATCTCTGGTTTGGGAGCTCTGTAACATTTCCTGCACGTAGCAATTCAACTCCTCCTCAATTCCAAAATCTAGCACCCACACAAATCCAGCACCTACGTGTCCTGCACATCACTCTTTTAAGAGGATAAAGGCCAGGATCTCAGGAGAAGCACTGCCTGTACTTACATTTGAGCACCGATCTCTGGTTTGGGAGCTCTGTAACATTTCCTGCACGTGGCGATTCAACTCCTCCTCAATTTCTGAGCCTGTTGCATCTGCACACTGCTCTATAAACTACAAGGAGAACAAGAAGATAAATTGACACAGAGCTTTAGAGCTGTGAGAACACCCAAAAAGGGATGGAGCATCACAGAGTACTTGCCCTGTTGAGGATGATTTCGAGCTCATGGACAGCATGCAGCAGCCCTTTCTGCAGCACCTTCAGCTGGCTCAGCAGCAGGTGAACCACGGCTCGGGGACACGTCAGCATGTGGCAATTCAAACAGGACCCTCTGATCAGAAGGTACAATTTCTGCAAAGGAAAGGGGAAAAAAGTTATCCTGGCAGATGTACAAGCTTGCACAGTAAGCAAGTAAATGCAATTGTTTGGATTTAAAGAGCGTCACCATCATATTTACTGAAAAATCCCTTCGCCAGGATTCCTTCTCCTGGGAAGTTGAGATGCCTCAGAGAAAAAGGAAAACAATATTATCTCATTTGCTTCTCCTGTGTTTTGATGCTTCAGAATGTAGCTGGAGATTGTTTGATTCACATGGTTTCATGTGAATTATTTTGACTTAATGACCAATCACCATCAGGCTGTGTCAGGACTCTAAGGAGAGGATCACAAGTTTTTAATTAGCATCTTGTTAAACCTTCTGTCTGTATCCTTTCTCTATTCTTTAGTATTGGAATGGAATGGAATGGAATGGAATGGAATGGAATGGAATGGAATGGAATGGAATATCAGCCTTCGAAGAACATGGAGTCAGATTCATCTTTCCTCCCCATGACGAGGAACCCCAAAAATACCACACTACTATAATTGGGAAATTAAATTAATGGTTAATTTTAATCATAAAGAATTTGCTTGAAAAAAAAATATTATTTCAACCAAACTCATATGCAAAGCATGATCTGTAGGTAAACTCTCTGCAGGCTGTCTACTATCAATGCAGGATGACCCCAATGTAGGGAATAATATGCATTGGGGAATAATATGCATTCCTTCTGAATCAACTCCATGATTTAGAAGGCTGAACAATTGCTTTATTAAGCTAAGCTATACAATATTACACTAATACTATACATAATTACATACTAAAGAGACACTATACTAAAGAAAAACCTGTCACTGTCTGAGATAGTCAGGACACAGCTTTGACCCAACTGGCCAAGGAATCAAAACAACCTTCACTGGTGTCCAGTTCACAAATCACTTTGGCTAAACAATCTCTGCAAGACATTCCACATGTGCAAAACAACAAGAGCAGTAAATAGAGGTAAGAATTGTTTTCTCATCTTCTCTGAGCTTCTCACTGCCTTCCCCAGGAAAAATCCTGGGAGAGAGTTGTGTCTGCTGCCCTCAGTGATAAGAGCTGTGGCCACAGCCACATAACAGACACATGAAACACTTGTGGTATCTACAGCAGCTCTGGCACCCAGGCTGCTCTTACACAGCACCATGATTACAGCTCCTCACAGCTCACCCCAGAGAGGACAGTGTGGAACCCAAACCCCCAAACTCGTAAAATGAAACATCCTGCTCTCAGTCCTACAAGATCCTTCACACAATCACGTTTTCCTCAAGGTCTGGGAAATTTTCAGTGGGTTTTATTATTTATCAGAGTTCTCCCCCTGTGGCCTGAAGGCTGGGAATCACTGCTGCAGGATTTTAATCCTTGGTCAATACAGTTATTTGACTCAAAGCTGTAACAAAGCTGGAAGTAGGTACCTCATCTAACTCTGGTCACTTGAAAGTAAGGGTTTGACTCTCAGTTAGTAGCCTGTGCAAAGGTAGCTACTGCAAATGTTGAGATCAGCACCTCAGAAGGAAAATTCATCCCAGCTCAGGTTTGTTAAAAACTGGAAGAGTAGACAGCTGTTCATGTGCAGTAGTTGTTTAAAGGAAATGATAATTTTTACTGTGCCATTCATTTAATTAAAGCACAACATCCTGCAGTCAGTCACATACTTCAGGATGAATATCCCCCCTCACCTACCTGTCAACATTGAGTAAAACAATAGCTACAACAAAATGCATATTTTTCAAAAGGTCTATTTGTGTTGAATTATCATGACACAACAAACCTTTTCTACTGCATCTGCTGGTATTACACTTAAAAGAGTAAACAGATCTTGGCACCTTTACTAGGGGAAAACTTCACTGTTTTCAAGGACTGCAACCACATAGAATCACAGAATAATGAGATTGGAAGAGGCTCTACGATCATCGAGTCCAACCCATGCCCTCACACCTCAACTAGACTGTAGCACCAAGTGCCATGTCCAGTCTTTTTTAAACACATCCAAAGATGGTGATTCTACCACCTCCCTGGGAAGAGCATTCCAGTACTTTATTATTCTTTCAGTGAAAATTTTTTTCCTAATGTCCAACCTATACCTTCCCTGACGTAGCTGCAGACTGTGTCCTCTGGTTCTGTCAGAGACCAACCCACCTGTTTCCAGCCTCCCTTCAGGAAGGTGTAGAGAGCAATAAGGTCACCTCTAAGCCTCCTTTTCTCCAGGCTAAACAACCCCAGCTCCTTCAGACATTCCTCACAGGGCTTGTGTTCCAAGCCCTTCATCAGCCTTGTTGTCTCCTTTGCGTGCACTCAAGCATCTCAACATCCTTCCTAAAGTGAGGGCCCAGAACTGGACACAACAGCCTGGGCACCAGCAGCCCATTGCCCAGCAATAATTCAGTACATTTATAATACATACATCGAAGAACAGGGGGTTGTAGACGGGCAGAGGCAGCTCTATGTGGCCAAAGTGCCCGGGGCAGTTGCTGAAGTTCTGCATGCAGGTGGCACACACTTCTCTGGAGTCCGGGGGCCCCAGGGCCAGGTCGTAGAGCCCGTTCACAGCTGGATTGCCAACATTGTCCAGGTACTGAGGGTTGGTGATGGCCTTCACACTCAGCTTCCTGCAGATCAAAGGAAAAAGTGAAAATCAGCTGCAGGAATATGATACGCACTTGAATGGCACAACTAGCACGGGCATTCAGTAGCTGTGTGATCTGTGTGATCTTCTCCATTGATTAAAATATCTCTCTGAGAGCATTTTGCGAATGCAATGGAAATTTTTGTATCGCTGATTTCATTACACAATGAGCAAAATCATTCATATCTCGGCAAATATTAATTTTACATGAATAGCCACTCTACCAAGAAATCACATAATTTTGTCAGCGTGTCCCCTCGAGCGGTGCGAGATTTTGTATAAAATTCGGCTGCCGCCATGCCGGCGGCTGGGCCACGGCCCGACCGGACTACAAGTCCCAGCGTGCCGCGCGCCACAACACCCAGCAGCTCCCCGGCACCCTGCCGCGGGGCACGCTGGGACTCGTAGTACCCAGCAGCATCCGCACAGCTCGGGCAGCGCACACATGGAGCCTCACCTGATCTCCTCGGCCGTGTACATCCCGAAGGACACCCCAACCAGCCGCCGCCACGGCACCACTTTGGGCGGCTTCATGGCGAACGAGCAACTCTTCCCCGGCCGACGGCGGCTCCCGCTCTCCCGCTGGAAGCGCCGCGCCACGGGCAGCACCACGCGGTCCGGGCTGCGGGGGGGGCGGGGCCGGGCGGTACCACCGCCGCGGAGGGGCGCTAGGAGTGGTGCCGCCCGCCTTCCCAGAGGCCAGCGCGGGCCATGGCGGCCAGGCGGGTCGGGGCTGGCTGCTGGCAGCGGGCGCTGTGGCTGGGCCGGCGGTGCCGCCTCTCGGGCGGAGGGAACAGCTACCGGTGAGAGACCGCCGGGAGGAAGGGAAGGAAGGGACGGGCGGCGGCGGCACCGAGGAAGAACCGACGGGCAGGCGGTGCTGGGAGTGTGGGCAGTGAGGCGGGAAAGGCTGCGCAGGCGCAGTGCGCGGTGCCCGGCGTGGTCGGGGCGGCGTGGAGGGAGGGAGGGAGGGAGCGCCTTTTGTGGGGCTTTTATCTGCTTTTAAACGCCTTTCCCGGGATCTTCCCTGGTTTGGGGCGGCTCGGAGCCTCCTCGGGAGAGAGATCGAGCGTTTAAGCGATTCCTAGAGCTGAGTCTCACGAAAAAGCGGATGAGCGCTTTATGGAGGCTGAGCAAGCTGGGGCTGTTGAGCCTGGAGAAGGGAATTTTGTATATAGACCCCAAAACTGAAGGGGGCCTGCCAAGAAGACAAAGACTTTTCATCAGGAATTGTAGTGATAGGAATAACAACGAATAATAAGTACAGATCGAAAAAGGAGAAGTTTAGATTAGATACTGGGAATAAATTTTTGATAGTAGGAGTGGTGAGGCACTGTCCCAGGTTGCTCAGCGAAGCTGTGGATGGCCCAGCCCTGTCAGTGTTCCAGGGCAGATCGGATGGGGCTTGGAGCAACCTGGTCTGTGGAACAAGATCTTAAAGGTTCCTTCCAACACCTTCACATTCCACGATTTGGTGCAATGCAAAAGGTCCCACTTCACTGGGTAATCGTTACTCATTTTTGGGATGGCAGAATCCTATTTAATCAGTTTGTGAGCCTTCCCAGGAGCAGCTGGAAGCGTGCAGTGCACAGAGCTGCGGCTGCACCTGAGCATCCTCTCCCTCAGGGCCAAGGTCAGTGTGGAGGCTGAAGGCCAGGGCTGCAGGAAAGCTTTGCTGTTAGGTTGCTTCATGAACAAAATGAGTACAAGTATTTTGACATAAGCCTTAATTTGTGTTGAAAGCAGTAAAATGTGAACAGTGGTGAGCAAGGCTTGAGGCAGTGAGCACATAGCAGCTGCTCTGTGGTACTCGGCAAAGTGAGTCCATGGTCTGTGGTTTTGTGAGGAGCTTCTGCACCTCTGTAGAGACATCTGGGCATCTGCATCTCACCAGGGCTGCATCATTACTCTGGGTTTTCTCCTTCTGTGAACACTACTCATGTCTAAAGTTGTGGGGTTTTTTTTAAGTGCTTTTTTTAGCATGATCCTGTCTCTAAAACATAAAGAATCTTTTCTGATTTATGTGTGATTTTCTTTCTAAGATGCACTAGTTAATGAAAATGACTTTTAAAATGTTATAGCCCGATATTAAGTAATCACAGATTTTTTGTAATAAAATTTTTCATGTACAACCTGTTGTCTCTTGAAACAAGGGCCTTAAGAGAAGCGTCAAATATAAGTTTTGTGGCAATAATTTGGAGTTAATAACAGTGCAACATTGCCAGTAACTCTAATGCACTCCAGTTCCCTCTAATGTTTTAGTTAATTCTAACCTGTAGTATGGAATTTCACTAGTCTACTTTTGCTGTTTTACTGTGACTGCCATAAATTCCAACCCCTGGTTGTTTATAGGAGCTCTTCAAGTAGTCCTGCTCTGGGGAAGACTGTGGACAGTCCACAAGGTGAGATGTCTTCATTACTGGTTCCTTGCATATGTTCTTTGATCTCCAAAGAATACAGGAGATAAAGGTGATGTAAACACCCTCTTTGCCCTCCTTGGATTTTCTCTCTCCTGGTCTTCATTGTGCATAAATGTCCTGGATTATCTTGTTTCCTTACCTCATCACCCATCAGCTCCATGAGCCTGTGTTAGACTGTGGTTTTAAAATCATTGTTTTAGTATTTTCTTCTGGATCACCTTAACTCATCAATTCTTGTAGAATATAGAATTGCTGGGATTGGAAAAGATCTCTGAGTTAGTGGAGTGCAGCTCTTAACCCAGTACTGCCAAGGCACCTCCAGACCACGTCCCCAAGTGCCACATGAACATTCTTAAATCCCTCCAGGGATGGTGATTCCACCACTCCCCTGTTCCAGTGCTTGACAAGCCTTTCAGTGAAGGGATTTTTTCCTGATATCCAATCCAAACTTCACCTGGTGCAACCTGAGGCCATTTGCACTTGTCCTGTCACTTGGGAGATGGATTGACCCCACCTTGCTACAACTTATGGGGTCAGAATTTTCTTTGGGCATCCCTTTGTTTCTAATGAACTTTTTAATATTGTTTCTCACAGTAACTCAAGAAGAAATTGTGCTCCCCCGAAGGAAAACATGGTGAGTGTTTACTTCTGGAATCTTGAAAAGAAAATCAGTGTTAGACAGCTAAATGTAGTCTGTCACCAAAACTGAAAAAGAAAATTGAGGTTCCTGTATTCCTTGATGCAGTGTCTCACTAGGGGTTTTCCTGCTGATTTGGAGTTCTCTGAATATTCTTGATTCTTATTCTCTGCAGATCATGCACACTGCATTCCTGACATTTCTTTTAAAAGCACTTAGAACAAGTGCATTTTTAAGCATGTTTCTGTTTCTTTGTAAAAGATCACGTTTGCTAAAGATCTGTAAAACCAAGTTCATTTGGGTGTTTGCATGTGAAAGTGTTTCTTCAGCAAGATAAGACTTGATTGTTGATAACTGAATAAATCCTTAGAAATCACACAACTGAACAAAACCTGTTTTGTTGGGAGCACTTAAGATGGAATTTCATGACAGCAAAAATTAAATTTATGGTCAAATGGTGTCAGCATGTAAACCTAAAGTAAGGCCGCCTTCACCTAAACACTTTCACTGGCCTTTCCTTGTTTGCTTGAAACAGAAAAAGTCTTAAGGTTCCACAGGCACAGGAGTCCTGAGATACCTGTTTTGGTTTGGTTTATTTCTTCTTGCAAAGACATGTCTTGTAGAGCAACTTAATATATTTATCCCTTGGAAATGCTCTAGGAGCAGCATTCCAAGGAATTATTGTCTTGGAATGAATGTTTCTCCCCTAGAATATTTCTTTGATAATGTTATAAGGGCAGGGGTAATAGCTGTAAACACAGATGCTCTTCTGGTTTTCCTCAGAATCTTTTTTTTCCTAGGGTTGTTTAAGAACCAAGACCATTTTGCATTTTTTTTTTGTTTGTGAGAAGTGATGTTTTGTTAGTGCAGCAGAAACATTATTTCCTAGAGCTGAAAATCCTTGTGGGTTAGGATAATCCTGTGCTGGTTCTCCAAGCAGTGTCATGCACAGCATTCCAAGTCTGCAGCTGGGAATTAACCCAACTCCTTTGTGCTTAGGGATAAGCTGGCCGTGCTGCAGACCTTGGCTTCTACTGTCAACAGGGTGAGTGCTTCTGTGGCCATGGGGATGGGTCAGGGGTCCCTTCTGTGCAACACCCTGGTGCTCAGGAGCCCTTTAATTTCTGCTTTGGCCATAAATGAGAGATGGAACTCTCACATCAGGGTTTTCCCTTTGGCTCAGGGTGTTTTGCTGTGTCCTTAAAGCCTCATTCATGTGCTGAGAGAGAGCTGCAGTGCTTTGTAAGGCTGTCACTGCCACGGGGAGCAAGCTCCTCCACGAGTTCCTTCCCAATCCAGAATGTCCTTCCCAATCTCAGTCCAGAAAAGCTTTAAAAAGTGCAAGGGGTGTCTGCTCTTGCTGGGCAAAACCTGGAAATGCTGTGATGCTGTTCTTAAATCCCATCTAACTTGAATTCTGGGAATTGAATCAAAACCTGCCAAGTCCCATCAGCTTCCCAAGACTCATTCATTTGGGGTCCTACTTTGCAGGGCACTCACTGCTTGATATATTATAGGCAGGACCCTTCTGTCACCATATTAGCCTGCAAGGGTGTGTGTAAAATGGAAACATTTTTGAAATTATTTCCAAACATTTTTTAAAATTATTTCCTATTTTTGAACAAGAGGAACTTCCATTAGTGATGGTTATGATGGAAGAATTCCTTGTGCCTTAAATTCCATGAGGCAGTGTGCTGTGGCTGTGCACATGACTATAAACTTCTCATTGCTGGGCTCTTCTTTCTACAGGATCCTACTGCTGCTCATTACATGTTCCAGGATGACCCTTTCCTGATGCCAAGAAATGCAGCTAATGCTGTAGGTATTTCCTTTCACTTCCTTGATAGCTTCCTACTGCCTTTGTCTGGGCTGTGAATGCTCCTACCCAATTGAAGCCTGGTTTTGATTACAAAAGAAAATGAGGTATCAGATTGCTTTCAGAATTTTCTTTCTAAAATGAGATGGTTTTGAGTTTGAGGTAGTAGTGCAGTATTTCAGATGTCTGAATTGTGTCCCTTGATTGAGTAACAAGGAAGTAGAATTCAATGGCATTTAAAGAATAGAGATTCTTATACTGGCATGATTACCAGAATGTTTATCTGGGATGTTGTCCCTGTGATTCTAGTAAGTTGAAAATTATGCCTGAGTTTAATTTGATCCTATCAGAATGTTCATTGTTAAATAAAATGTTTCTTCTAATTCTCAGCCTTGTAATCTGTGTTTTTCTCCATCTTGTTCTGTCTCATTTGTGTGCAGCGTCTGTATTCCTTGTCAAAGGAGTCTGGGAGAAATGCTGCAAAGTACATCATAAAGAACTTTCCTCAGTATTTTGACAAGACTTTTGCAGAGCCCAACGTACCAGTAAGCTTTTTGTTCTTTATTTTCATTGTGTTTGTGCTTTGTCACTGAAATCTACTGTTGGACTGGTCCAAAACTAAGATGAAAGGATAATTTTAAATACTGTTTTGCCCAGTATGAACACAATACTGTATTTCCATTATGTTTTTGTAGTGGACATTTTTCAGTATCATATCAGGTTCTTGAGATAAAAGTAAGAAAAGCAGTGGGTTTTAGGTGTTCCTTCCTGGCACAAAGTGAGGGATGAGGATGTGTGTGGTCCTTCATCACCAAAAGCACTGCTGTTGTTAGGCTGCAAGCAGTGCATTGGGTGAAGAATAAAGGATATGTAGGGAAGGTTTGAGCTTGTGACCAACTTCCTCTGTTTGCTTTTAGTGCCTGATGCCCCAGACCCTCACCCCTCAGACTGAAGGAGTGAGCGAGGAGGCTCTGAGGGAGCGTATCCATCTCAGGATGGTGAAGGAGTCTGTGGACATGTTTGATCAGCTTCTGCAGGCAGGTATGTGGTCACCTGCCAGCTTCTGTGCTGGAGCTCTGCTTAAATTGGGCCAAAAATAATACTTCAGTAGCTGCCACAGGCGATGGAGACAATTGTGTGACTCTGTTGCTTCTTTCAGAACTGACTCTGTTCTGGTGAAGTGGAATTCTCTAGAATTGCTGGAGAATCTTAGCCACTGCTTGTCTGACGTGTCACTTTGGTGATAAGGAGAACAATTGGCTTCCTGAAGAGAAAGCAGATTAAATGCTTCTGTTGATTTTGAATGTTTCATAGAAAGTGAAACATGCAGAGTGTTCTTCACAGTGAGATGTATCCTAGGAAGAGTTATGAAAAGCACTAGAAATTTCAGATGCTGTGTTGGGCTTGTGCTGCTTCACAGTTCTGGCTGAGAGCTGTCACTTCCTTCTACTTGATCAGGGAAACTCTATTCTTTCAGGAAAACTTGATCAGGAAAACTCTGCTCTTTCAGGAAAACTTGATCAGGAAAACTCTGCTCTTTCAGTGGCTTCAGTAGAAAAACATACTCTAGTTCAGTGTTGAAATTGTTCCCTGTGATGACTGGGTTTGTGGCAGTACTGGTGTCACAGCAGGGTTAGGGACTTGCTAGAGAATATATTTGTGTTGGAAGAGAGCAAAGTGGTGTTCAGAGGGTTTCTGATATGGCTGTAGAGTGATGAGCTCTTAACTTTCTCTGAATGTCATAAATTCTCATTTTCTAAAGGTACCCCTGTGTCTCTGGAGACCACAAACAGCCTTTTAGATTTGTTATGCTTCTATGGAGATGGTGAACCTACTCCTGAAAAAGAGCAGGAAGAAAAAGAGGATTTGGAAGAAGCAGGGGTATGGAAAACTTGTTGATCTCTATTTATTCATACATAGTTGGGAGTATATCGAGGTGACATCAAGATTTTTGTACTGTCTGCATGGGAGATGCCATGAGGTGGATCAGATGCAGTCAACATTCCCAGGACATATTTCTGTTACAAAAATCCATGACTGACCTAGTAGCAACAGTAGTTTGTGTAAAGCTCTTAATATGTTTAATAACATAAACAGTATTCTCAATCTATTTGTTGCTTCCTGAATGTTATGATAGTAATTATTCTTATATAACACATTAAAAAGCACCTTTGTTCCATGCTGCTGAACTTCAGTTTTGTTAGCAAGTCATGGCATTTGATGTTAAATCATAATTTAACTCTGAGAAACTTCTTTTTGCACAAATCTCCCCAGGTGGATGCTTCAGAACAGAAAGCTCCAAAGAGACAATTTCGAAGAGGTTCACAGTCTGGCCCCAGATGGAGGTATAGAAAATGTTACCGATATTCCCATATTCCATGGGTTGTGCAGTTTTATTGTTGTTACAGAACACACCTAAGTCTTGTTAAATAAACCTGTGTTTCCTGTTCTTTTAAAGTGTTCATGGAAATCTGGTAGGTGATTGTAGAGTAGCTTCAAGTGTCACAAGTGTGATATGTGAATGTCAGTCTTTGGGGGTACAGCCCTTATTTTGTTTTGCATGTTGAATCCTTCTCCTAAGAGTATCTTTTATTTGGTTCTTTAACATTTATTTTGTTCGCTGGTTCTAGGGAGAACAACCATGCTGAAAGGATATTTAAGATAATGCCAGAGAGGAATGCACACTCCTATTGCTCAATGATCCGTGGCATGGTGAAGGTAAAGTCATTCTGCAGTGCTGGGGGATTTTTCCAGCTTTTCAGATCTCACATACTCAGAGATGGTTCATTTTTGTTTTTGCAGCATGAGGCTTATTCTAAAGCTTATGACATGTACATAGACTTGCTGAATGAAAGGCACAAGGGTGAGTGTCTCCTGGCTGTGCTTTGTGGTGTCCTGGGCAGAGGAAGCCCCTGTTGGGCACTGTTTGTTCATGGCAGTGATGATTGGCGCAGGGGTACGGACCTCAGCTGGATCATGGGAGCTGAATGCAAACTGGGAATTCCAGTGCAGCTGGCGTGTGGCTGGCTCTCTGGAGACAGGTTTGCATGAGACTTTGCCAGAAACTGAGCCATGCTAGAACAAACTGTTTCAAACTGTTTCCTGTAGGCTATGAATTGTCATTTAAAATGGATTATCTTACATTTTCCAGCTGATGTGCACACCTTCAATGCACTGATCAGAGCAGTCCCGTATCTAAAGGACAAATTCGTAGAAAGATGGGAATTAGCCAAGGTAAGGAGGGTAGAGCAAAAGAGGTGGGGAAGTGGTAACAGTGGGCTCTTTTACTAATAAGGATCTGCCTTATTAGTGAAATTTTGCAGTTGTTGGAAGACCAAAAGCAAGAACTTTGTCCCCAGATACTAATATCTGCTGTAAAGGAAGTACAGTAGTTTAAACAGTAGAGGTAACTATGGAGGAGTGGCAAATGTGAAAAACCCAACCTTGCCTTTGCAGCGTGATTTACCTTGTGAGAACATATCTGATCCAGGACCTGCCTGGACAGAAAGTAATTGGAGAAATTACTTATGGGAGATAAAATAAATGAACAATTTTAGATTAAAACTCTGAATTTCAATTCATGGTGTTGTGACAGAAATGGAATTTTGAGTTTTAATGACACTTCAGTAAGGAAAAATATTATGTAACTATAAAAATGTTCCGTTATGTTCTAGAGACAATTCTGCAGAATTTATTCTGATGTAATGTAGCCTTGGGGTTTGGTCATTAAAAATTAGATAGTACTGATTAAATAATCAGTTAAAGCAGAATTGTTCACTTGAAGGGGGTAAGAAGGCTTAGGTTGAGGAAATGTATGTATAACCCACCTGAAAGCTGAACTGTGATCCATAATATGTGTAGCACTAAGAATTTGGGAATTTTGTTTTAAGGACTTCCTGACTCACATGGCTCAACAGAAAGTGCAACCAACTCTGCTAACTTTTAACTCTGTACTGAAGAGCCTGAGAAGATGTGGTGGTGTGGGCAGAGCTATGTCTTTATTTGTATTAAAGGAAATGGAAGCACTTGATATAGGTAAGAGAACCAGAGTATTTATTGTATGCAGTGATTATGATGAGCAGAGCAGTTAACACAGGAGTTCAACACCACACAACATGGTGGCAATTTCCTGACTCCAGGGGAGATGTACTTCCCAAGCCAGCTCAGGTCTATAGATCTGCATCTCTACAGAAAAAAGCTTTTGATCTAGATGATGATTTTTTCCTTCCAAATAAGTATTTCAGAAACAGAAATATCTGCAGAATTGATGTCCTGTGGGCTGTGCTTTGCCCCAGTAACATGCTTGTTGATAGGCTAAAGATTCCATTTATGTGCAAAAGGGAAATAAGCTGTGAAGTATTTCTGATTTTAATTTAGAGCAGGGAAGCTTGGCTGCTCCCCCATAGAAATAGGGTGCTCCAACTGGTGGAACAGTGTTGGATATCCCCTCTCCCAGGTGTGTGTAGTGGGGTCTGGCCCAGCATTAGGGTGGGCAGGGAGGGATATTAGAGTACATTTATGCATGCTGCCTGGCTGGAGGAGCAGCCTGAAGTGGAGCAGTGGCACAGAGCTCACCAGGAGTGTGGCAGTGACTGCAGTGTTTCTCTTTCCAGAGCCCAGCCTGGCATCCTATGACCATCTGCTCTCCGTGTATTACAAAGGCGGTACGTGTGGCCATGAAGGGGTGCCAGCTGCTCTGATGCTCTTCACCCGTGATGGGTGAAGGCAGTTCACTTATGGACTGAAAGACAACTTTTAATGGGTGTGATCTTAGTGTCCCCTGTGCTGCCTGATTCTGCTTGGGTGATAAAAAAGGATAACCTCATACAGGGAGCAAAAGCTGCTCAGTCACTGTGGAGGCTGGGTCTGACCACAGTGTGTGATTTCATGTTGTGCCACTCACAGGGAGTTTGTTTTCCTGCAGCAGTTCTTCTGTGCATTAGAGCTGGCATGAAAAACAGCTGTGTTAGAAACAGGAACCCAACTGTTTAAGATCCCATGCCCACAGACTTTTGGCTATAGGAAGAGAATAGGCAAAGTAGCCATAACTGCAGTCCTTGTGTTTCAAAAAATGTAAAGGAATTGCTCTGGAGTCTCTCTAGGTTTGGTTCTGGAGTTTGGGGGTTCGTTTAGTTTTGGTTTTGGTTTTCCCCTTTTTAAATTTTTGTTTGTTAATATAGAAATATAAAGTATATTTATATAATATACGTTAAAAATATATAAAGCATAAATACTTTGCTTTTTCTAGTGCAACTTTCTAACAGACAAACTTCCAGGCCTGCTTGATTTCTTGCTAGAAAGCACTTCTATCTTTCTGAATCTGCCCTCCTGATGTGGAAATCTACATTAGCAGGGCAAATTTTAGAGCAAATTAAATTGCAGCTGGTGTGGAGCACCACAGAAATTTACATTTGTTTAAAATTATGTTGCTTGTTCCCAATTTTGTAGTGTATTTGCAGACTGATGCTCTTCACAAGGAAGTGCTTGGCACAACTGAGATGTGATGTTGTTTGTCTCTTTGTCCCACAGTTGAAGCTCAGTCATCAGACATCATCTCTGAGGTGTTAAATGAGGTTGAAAAGCGAAGTTTCACTGCTCAGGACCCTGATGATGGTAAGGATTTCAAGCTTGATTGAAAAGGTACCTGTGAATGTCAGGTAGTTTTACTAGGCCAGGATAAATGCATGCAGCTTGCTTCTCTCAGGCCCTGCTGATATTTCTGGAGACAAAGGGCAGATTCCAGTGTTGGGAATTGTGCTGTGCATTGCTGCACTGGCTTCTGTGTGAAAGTAGGTGTGTAGTTTGTGTCAAATGAGCATTTTAAGTCCATGTGATAAAATATCATGAAAGTTTCATGAAATGATGCACATCAGGTGAATGGCAGGTTTTTGTTATAAGATTTGTGGTTGAGTTTTCCTATTTTAGTTCTTCCTAATCCTGTTGAGAAAATTTCATTAAATACAACTTCATGGGAAACTGGAGTGTGGGTCTGTAGGAGGGGAATATCCTGAACATCCCATATGTTCCTGGCTCTTTCTGCCATTTGTATGTACACGGCTTTGCCCTGGGAAGTTCATAAATCTTTCTGTAGGTTTGGAGGCAGATGCAGCTTCCATCAAGAGGGGTTTGGCAAAGAAAGATCTCTAAACAACATGGTGTTAATGGAGTGTTGAAAGCCATTCTTCATCAGCTTTCTTCTTTGTCTTTGGAAGGATTCCTGGAAATAGCCAGAATGTTGTACCCTGCTTCCTTTGCTTCTGTCCTGCTAGATGTGTAAAATTGTTTCTTTCTGTGCTCTAAGTTGTTGCTAGAAGTGTATAAAAATCCCCACCCAACTCATGCCATGCCAAAGACTACAGGGAAAGCAAAGAGCTCTGCTATATTGTCAAACTGAGCTGCAGACTGGGTTTCTAATTGAACATACCTCATGGAGGGAGGGAGGGTTAATGAGTGGTTTGTGTCTCCTTGGAAGCTTGAAGCTAACAGACTTTTGTTTGCTCCCTTTCAGCCAACTTCTTTAACACGGCCATGCAAGTGGTAAGTGCCTCTTCCTTGCCATCAGAATTCCTTTGAGCCCCTCCAGCTGTTGGAGAATTGCCTGTGAGTTTGCATCCTGTCACACAAGGTTTAGCTTTCAGTATCTCCCATTTTTATCTGTGCTCATCACCTCCTCCTTTCTGCCATAATTCTGCAGTTCTTTGCTTGACCCCTCCCTAACTGGTGTTTGCATGCCTGTGATATGTGCATGTACCTCTGTGACTCTTGTGAGTTCCATTTGGTAACAGCTCCCACATCTGGTGTATTGCAGTGCTGTGATCTCAAGGATATCAAGCTTGCCTATCAGTTAAATAGGGCCCTGGAGAAGGGAGACAACTGGAAATTCCTGGATGTGGATCGATCAAACAGCTACTGGTGAGTGAAGGGAGGTTGTATTCAGCATTGTCTGCTGCAGTCAGCTTCAGTACAAACTGGGATTCAGACATTGAGCACCAGCTGTTATTGTGTATCCAGTTTGGGAATTAGATCTTTCATAAGAGCAGGGATTGCTAAGGATTTATTTTCAGTTTGTGGCCTGTGAACTGAAATCCAGTGTCATGGAGCATCGGTTTATCTCAACACCCATCCAACAGCTAGAACAACCAGTTGTGGGTTCTGCCATTCTGTTGTGTACCCTGCATGGCAGCTTTGGAGGTAACACCAAACAGCAAATTTTCTTTGTGTAGGGATGTTTTCCTAGTCAGTGCACTGGATCAAGGACTCAGGCTCGTCTTGCAAACTTGCATAAGTAACAAGGTTAATTTAGTTCAGTTCTTATATCCAAAAGCTGCATTTGAAACAGATTCAGGTACCTTAAAACTGGAATCAGGCAGGAAGATTTTTAATCTTTAATGCTTTTTAAATATATTTTAAAACAGAGTGGTCTGATTAGTTCTGCCAATAATCTAGTGTCAGCATTGAGCTGTTGTAAGAAACACTGCTGCTTTTCTGATGGCATGGAGTGTGGCAACCAGTGAAATGTCCTTGATGTGCAAAATCTGATCAGCACACCATCATTTGCTGGTACTTTCATGGTTTGCTTGATCTAGTCATCACTGAATTAGGATGGTTTTTTCTCTCTAGGTCGAAATTCTTTTCATTGTTGTGCATGATGGAGCAAATTGAGGTGGTGTTGAAGTGGTACAAAGAAATGTCACCTTCAGTAAGTGTGCACCATGGTAAGAGCTGCAGAGCTTTTCCGTGGAGAAATGGAGCAGTCACAGGTGACTGAAATTATTTTCTTCCTTCATCAGCTCTTCTATCCATCTCCTAAAAATATATTGGACCTCCTTCAAGCACTGGATGCAGCCAACCAGTTGGAAGTGATCCCTTCAGTGTGGGAAGGTCAGTGGTGGCCACACGGCTTCACAGTTTGTCTGACAAATGCCAGGAGCAGTGCAAAGTTGGAGCTAGTGCAAAGCCTGGAAACTTCCCATTGCTTGGAGTAGCCATGATAAGGTGCAGTGCTTGCCTGTGGTATTGAATTACCTGAACCCTCTGCAGATCCTTGGATAAGATTTCATTTAGCTCCCCAAAAAATGAAAATGAGTCACTCCTTAGTCCTCAGCAGATGGTGGTGGAGGGTTCTGGCTGTGGGGTGCTGTGGGCCTCAGTGTCCAGCTGCAGTTCAGGTCCATGTTCCACTGAGGGCTGGTAACTGATGCTACAGACAGTGCTCTGTGTGATGTTCCCTCCCTGGTCTGTGACAGGGTCACCACCACCACCAGGCTGGTCAGTGCAGGCACCTTGAGGGCCATTATCAAGGGGAGTGGTTGGGCTGTCACCCAGAAATCCTGAGCCCAGCAGGGAAGGGAAGAAGGAATCAGATTCGTTTGTGTATTTGGTGCACAGCATCTGATAATGAGGGGAAAGAAGGGGAACTGAATGTGCCCTACTCAATCACAGAGAATGGTTCTGCCTTGTTAAATTGTGCTGAGCATGTTGCCAGGATTTGGGAATGGGGTTCTGGTCACACCTACCAACTGCTGCCTCTCTCTAAACAGATGTGAAACAGCTGGGGTTCAGCAGGAGACAAGAGCTGTTGGAGGAGTTCTTGTCTCTGATGAGCAGGGAGCAGCACCCCAGTGAGGTAAGGAAGCTGATAACTCCTATCAACAGCTTGAGCCCCCACACAGCCACCTGCTGGCTGCTCCCCTGTGAGGTGGTGGGGGGAGAAGTGTACCCCCCATTCCTCCTTTCCCCAGCTTTATCTGCTCAGCATGACATCCTGTGGTCTGAAATATCCCTTGGGCATTTAGGGTGTCCCAGAGGTGTCCCCTCCCAACTCCTTGTTGTGCCACACACCTTGTGCACCCCCAGCCCACTCCCTGCTGGGGGAGCCTTGATGCTCTTCAAGCACTGCCCAGCAATAACAAAAATATCCCTGTGTCATCCACATACTTTCCATCTTAAATACAAAACACAGCCCCATAGTAAGAAAGAGGAAAGTAAAGAGATTTCACTCTATCCCAGCCAGAATCAGCACAGAAGCTCAGCAGAGAGTAGTGGTGTCTCCCCAGCTGTAGGTAAATGCTGTATCCCTGGTCAGTCCTGGAGATCCAGTTCCAGTGCATCTGCCACTGCAGATTTCCAGATCCATGTGAGCTTATCCAGGCCTGCTAAACCACTTGGATTGTGTTCAACCTATAAAGAAACCTCAGATTAGCAGGGCAGGATCCCTTCTTACCAGGGTTTGGAGAAGTAATGCAGCCCAAGCAGCCACATCTCTGGGGAAGCACATGGCAGAGTCCAGGGATGTTGCCAAGGATTTCATTGCAGTAATTGCTTTCTCAAGCTGAAGGTGTTGAAGGTGAATACAGCTGTCCCTGCAAAGCCACCTTGGAGCTTGCCTAGTGGGGACAGCCATCCTGACAGAAGGGACAGATTTGTCTCCCAGTGTAACAACTGTTAATTCACAAATTTAAATCACATGCAGAGCAAACCTATAGGAGCTGCAGGAGAAATTGCCCTGAAAAGCTTCTGTTAATTTCAGAGGTTTTGTTGTTCACAGCACAATGTTTTCACAGATTCAGCTGGCCTTTGCCAAGTGTGCTGAAGAAATCAAAGCTGTCCATGAGCCTGCTGGGCCGGGGCAGGTCCCGCTGGAGTGGACAGGGAGTGCTCTGGGCCATGTTGTGGTGCTGTTCTCCAGGGCTGGGAGAACCCAGGATGCCTGGTACGTGTGGGCTCTGACACTGCAGCTCAAGGCTTAATCACAAAATGCAAAAGCTAATGACCTGTGCCTTGGAATGCCAATGCAGACAAAGGGAGGGGATAAAGCCTGCAGGGAATGTGATGGGGTTTTTTTTCCTTGTTATTGTTCCTTCTTGACACTAAGTTACAGTTGTCTGTGTTAAAAATGGTTTAGAAACTAATGTAGTAACTGGTGTATAGAGCTTTGTACAGCTGCTTATGGCAAGGTGTGGTCTGACAAATCACTGCCCTGAGCACTGCTGAGTGCCAACAAGTTGCCATTTTTGATTTTTAGAACTCTTTAGAATTCAAATTGATAAAGAGATTAATTAGTTTAATTAAATTTTAATTAGCAGCAGTCCTAATTAAAACTCTAAACAGGCTTTTTTTAGAACTCTGATAGCTAGAATTTACTGTCCTACATGCTCTAAACTTGAAATACAGGTTAAAATATCTAGCCTCTGATATAAGGTTCTGAGCTATTTTCTGTTAAATACAGATGTTCAGTGTACAGTGATTCATTTGAAACAAAGAAATAGCAACAGAGGAGTCTTTAAAATATTAAAAATGGGTAGTATTTTTAAAGCAAATTGCCAGCAGCTACACTTACCATTTTCTGCAGAGTTGAAGAAACTTTGTGTTAAACTAATCAGTGCAGTTAGCTGGTACAGATTGCATTTGCAAGGATACAGCATGAGATCCATGGGGAAGATTGTTTCATGAATTTGAGCTTACCTGTGTTTCAGTGGAGGCTCATCCAAGAGGCTGAATGTCTGTCTGTTCCTGTTGTGTGTGGTTTTAAAATGACTCTTTTGTTTTCTTTTGAACAGGAACATGCTGGAGCATTTCCAGAAAATCAACAGGATTCCCACGTAAGCATTTTTAGGTTCTCCAGTTACTGAGTCTCCCCTTTGGCTGAGATCCTGAATTTCTGTTCAGGGATGAAGGAATAGTTTGGGATGGAAGGGACTTTTAGAGGTCAGTTAGTCCAACCTCCAGTTGTAACTGACAGTAAAGGTCCATTTATTTCCAGAACATGAATGTGTGTCTGTCTGTGAGCATGTGTGCTGTGTGTTCATCCAGTGGAAATATTCCAAGAGCTTTCTGTCTTGGAATATGTTTCAAACATGTTGAAAGTGCAGAGTGGGAGGGAGTGAAGCAGTTGGTGTCTGAAGCTCTGGGCCATGGAGAGCAGCAGTGCAAATCAGTCTGAGCAGGACTCACAAACATCTGGTTTCCCACATGCTCAGAAATATTCCAGTATGCCCTTAACCAAGCACAGGTGTTTCAGAGGTGCCTGATTTCTGAAGACAAGTTTATCAAGTCAAATGCTAAATCTGAGGTGGTTCCCTGTTAGGCTACACCAGCTTGCTTGTCTTGGGATTCTGGAGGAGGGAATTGTTTCAAGTAGAACACAACTTGTAAGGAATAGTAATGGGTTTTGGTTGGGTGTGGGGTTTATTTAAATAAAGTTGGAGCTTGCCCCAGTGAACACCATGAGGGTGTGTGGTACCAAAGCTACACACCTAGTGGCACTCTGTGCCTGCTCTCTTCTGCTGGGACAGAAGTTCCCAAACTTCCCACAGAGCCTTCCCTCTGTACCAGAGGTGAAGTTCCTGGCAGGAGCAGAGAGATGAACTGGTAGATGTGAAAATGTCACCTTCTCTCCCTCTCTAAAGCATGGGCTGTAAATTAATGGGCACCTCTCCTGTGACCCTGACAACAGTCCCCTTTTGCCTTTGCAGTGACAAAGTGATGGATGAGTTCCTGAACTGTGCTAAGCAAACCAATTGCCCAGATGAGGCAATTAAGATGGTAAAGCTGGCAGCATCCCTTGGGCTTCCCTTATCTCAAAGGCTGAAAAGCAGAACGGAGGAGGAATTTGAACTCTCTGAAACACAGAAGTAAGTTGGACTGTATCATGTTCCTGATGAAGGGGTACATAGACAGGGTCTTGGAGGGGCAGTGCCTTTGGAAAGGCTTGGAAAAGCTTCTCTGACAAGGGAGCAGACAACTGGCTTTGGTGTGTTGACTCCAGGACTGAAATGGCCCCTCAGTTTTTGGTTCCATGCTATATCCATCCCACCTAGGAGGGAATTTTCCATGGTGGGGTTAGCCTTACCCACTGCTCAGTCCTGCTCTTGCCTTCCTTTCCTGGAATCTTTTCCTAGCTGGGTCTGGCTGCCTGAAGGCACTGCTGCAGCCCAGTAAAAGCAGGGGGGTGGTACAGGTACAGCCCTGCATGTGGCTGCCACGTTCTGGGGCTTGTGCTCACCTCTCACTGCTGTAGCCAAGCCCAAAGATCCTCAGATGGTGATCAGGGCTTGAGGGACCAGAGTTTGGAGCCAGATGTCCTCCAAGGGAATAAATACAAGCCCAGCACCCCTGACAGCTGGCTCAGCACTTGGAGGGGAGCTGAAGGTGTTGGCTTTCCCAAGAGGATGTGCTTCCATCAAATGCTTGGTGTCCTTTGAGGACAGTAGGTATTAGACAGCCCATAATGTTCTCTGTGTTTGCCTGGTGTTTGGGGATCTCTTTTCAAGCACAAGTCACACAGGTGACTGATGACTGATCTGTTTGACATCACAGGAAGGCACTGGAGAGCATCACGTGGGATGGTGACAGCAGCGACAGTGACAGTAGTGACAGTGACAGTAGTGACAGTGACCGTGAGTAGCTGTCCCTCTTCCTCTTGGGAAAACTGGCAACAACTGTTGCCATGATACCAGGAGGCTTTGGAAGGAGTGCAATTGCTGAAGGAATGGCCTCTGGGAGCTGCTGCAGCACTGATGAACGCTCTGAGTGCTCTGACACGGGACCTGCTTGGCAAGACACCGTCCTCACGTGCCAGCTGGAAGCTGTTAAATCTGCTTGGTAATGTGGGACACAGCGTGGGCTGCCCCAGCTCTCCTCCCCAGCACTCCTGATAAACAGCATCACTGAGGCTGGAGGGCTGCAGGGAGAGGGGTGCTGTGCACCCTGGAGGCTGCTCAGGCAGGCACAAGGCTTCCACAGCTCCAGCAAGATTTCTCGTGGGCCTCCTGTCACTCGACCCTGCGCCAGCTGTAACTCCTTTCCATCTAACTTTGCTGAACTACTTAAATACCAGGACTACTCTGTATATAAACCCTGAAGTAATGCAATACTCAGCACCTGTGGTGTTGTTCCTCATCCTTTTGGTGTTTTGGGAGGGGTGTTGGAGTCTGGATGTTAAATTATACTTTGTACAGCTGGAAACTGTCTCTAATAAATGGCTGACCTTAAAGCTGGCTGTATTCTGATAATCCTTGAGCAAAAACTGGTTGAACCAAAGTTTACCTTTCTGGTAGAAATACCTGGTGTTCTAGAACTACAGCAGAGCAGCTCTGACAAGAAACCTACCAGGGCAGGCTCTTCTCTTACACTAGTTTTGTACATATCCTGTACTCAAACATGGGTTCATTTTTTTTAATGCTATACAAATTAATAAATTACATCAGTGAATTCTTGCTTCTTGAAAGAAGTAAATTCGATTTTTAACTCTTCAGGTCATGGAGAAAGACTGAGCTTTGTACTGCCCAGCTGGAGTTGATGTTTAAACAGGAGACTTAAAGAGCAGGAGCAAGTGGTTGAAGTCTTGTTTTATTCAGCTGACAAAGTGGCAAATGATTAATGGCAGGTTACAAACATTATTTTGGTTCGATCACAAGCCCACTTGGTAAGATGGGGAAACATTAATTCTTACACAAATTGTAGGGAAGCTTCCTGAAGTTGGTTGTCATGACAACTCAAAACCAACAAAAATACAACAGATGGTGAAATTAAATACAGTGCAAGGAAACAAGACGGTACCCGTGCTTTGATTTACTGCTTCCAGCCCCTGCCAACAGCTCTGTTTGAACCCTCAGGAGATGGTGGGATTTCTGTCTGGCCCAGAACAGCTGAACTGCCTCCAAAGCTCCAATCCTAGCTCACTGCACCTGAGTTGTTCCCAACCCCACAGCACTGGCGTACGCTGTCAAGATATCCACGATCTGTTTGGTTTCCAGGGTCATGCGCGCCTCCGTGAGCCAGTCGTGCGCCACCCTCCTGGACTCCCCTCGTAACTGGTTGACGAATTTGGCCGCCAGCTCCAGGTCTCCGTGCTCGATGCAGTAGGAGGCGTAAGACAGTAACTTAAACGTGTCGAGGTCGTCGGGGCTGAGCTCGGCCGGCGGCTTCAGCTGCTGGGGGTGGAACACCAGCAGCGACTGCAGGTAGGACAGGAAGTACTGGTACAGGCTGTTCCTGGTCTCGTCGATCATGGCCACTCGCTTTGCCAGTTTTTGGACCGTGTGGAAGCGCGCTCTGAGCGCCTCCTCGCTGTACACGCCCCGCGTCAGCGACTCCTGCGGCAGGGCCGCCGTTAAGGCTTCCGTGAAGGCGTTGTCGGCGCAGCTGGCCTTGATGGCCTTCACCGCGCTGCCCAGGGGCTCCGTGGGACTGTCCCCCGTGCCTGACCTCATGCAGTACTTGAGCGCTTCCACCGAGAGCCACAGCTGATGGGCCTTCCTGGCCTGCTCCTCTGCTACTGCGTGACCTGCAAGGGAAGCCAAGAAGGGGCTCTCAGTTGGGCACAAATGCCTTTGACAACAAGCAGCAAGAGCCATCCCTCTGCACCCTCTGCTTTCCAAAGCAGCCGCCACCTCAGCACGTGCTCTAAAGCAAGTCTGTCCTGTGATGGTGTTCGCAGGGGTCTTAGGATGAGGGAAGAGACGAGGATCTGACTCCATGTTTCAGAAGGCTTGATTTATTATTTTATGTTATACATTATATTAAAACTATACTAAAAGAATAGAAGAAAGGATTCAATCAGAAAGCTGGCTAAGAATAGAAAAAGAATGATAACAAAGGTTTGTGACTGACTGAGACAGTCTGGACAGCTGGACTGTGACTGGCCATCAATTAAAAACAACCACATGAGACCAATCACAGATGCACCTGTTGCATTCCACAGCAGCAGATAATCAATGTTTGCATTTTGTTCCTGAGGCCTCTCAGCTTCTCAGGCGAAAAAATTGTACGGAAAGGATTTTTCATAAAACATGTCTGTGACCCTGTCCCACAGCTTACAGCCAAACAAGACAACTTTTGGAAGAACCACCTTGGACTTTGCTCATCTGGGATTTGCTGGTGTAAACTACATGCCTAAGCCTGGGTTTAGATGCCCAAGTTTGGGCAAGGGGCATTTGGGGAACACAGTCCTTAAAGAAAGAGGAATTCAGTGCTCACTCTCAACTGCTTGCTCAATTCCCTTCAGCCTGGCATAGGCAGTGTTTATATCCAAGGTGAAGTTGTCAAGCTGTTCCTGAGTAAGGCGTCTGAACTGCATCTCCTGTTCGCTGAGCTTCTCTGATAGGTTCTGAAACAGTGCAATACAAGCAACAGAAACAGCAGGTTAATAACATTTACCTTATTTTAAAGACATTTCTAGAAATCTGTTGTCCTTGTTAGGGCCAATGCATACAGTATTATACAATATACCAAATACAATATACCAGTAAGAAACCTTATTGAGGTGAATTTAACATTTACTGCACTTGTGTCAAACATTTACCACCTATAGCAAAAGCTTTTCAGACAAGTCTGAATAAAACCTACACACTGAGGCACTCTGTATCACCTCAAGGTAAGCATGCTTCCCTCCCCAGCTCCCATTTCCATTCCCTGGAACACGTTTCAAAATCTTGTCATATGAAACCTGTGCGTTGCAAGGGTTTGAATATCTCTAATTCCCCTGGGGACTCCTCCCCGTTACCTGCTCAAATTCCACTTTTAGATCCTGCTCCTGGATCTTCAGGACGTCTCTGAGGTGGTCGGTGTGGGCGGCAGCCTGGCGCCGCAGCTGGGTCCGCATTTCGTTCTCCATCACCTCCCGCACCTCCTCCACCTGCACACACAGGAGGGTGCAATGCAGCAGCACTGCTCAGCTGTGTCACACAGGAGGGTGCAATGCAGCAGCACTGCTCAGCTGTGTCACACAGGGTGTGAAGCACCAGCACTGCTCAGCTGTGTCACACAGGGTGTGATGCAGCAGCACTGCTCAGCTGTGTCACACAGGAGGGTGCAATGCAGCAGCACTGCTCAGCTGTGTCACACAGGGTGTGAAGCACCAGCACTGCTCAGCTGTGTCACACAGGAGGGTGTAATGCACCAGCACTGCTCAGCTGTGTCACACAGGGTGCAATGCACCAGCACTGCTCAGCTGTGTCACACAGGAGGGTGCAATGCACCAGCACTGCTCAGCTGTGTCACACAGGGTGTGATGCAGCAGCACTGCTCAGCTGTGTCACACAGGAGGGTGCAATGCAGCAGCACTGCTCAGCTGTGTCACACAGGGTGCAATGCACCAGCACTGCTCAGCTGTGTCACACAGGGTGCAATGCACCAGCACTGCTCAGCTGTGTCACACAGGAGGGTGTAATGCACCAGCACTGCTCAGCTGTGTCACACAGGGTGTGATGCAGCAGCACTGCTCAGCTGTGTCACACAGGGTGTGATGCACAAGCAGTGCTCAGCTGTGTCACACACTGCCACAGCATCACAGCAGTGACTACTGAGGCTCTGTGTCAGAGCAGTGGCACTGACAGAGCCTCTCTTTCAGCTTAAAGACCTGCTGAGGTCCAGTTTTACAGCTGAGCTTTTTCCTAGGCATTTTAAGGAATAGATTTGTGATTCACCATGTGAGTAACTGCTGGTTACTCAGTAGGCACTTAGTGCAGCTACTGAAGTAGTATATAAAAAATACAATAACATGTCAAACACTCAAACACTTTTGGAGGCTGGTCTATAAGTGAGCTCCCAAACCCAAGAGACTTTACCTTTTCCCTTCATAGCCCGGTAATGGCCACACAAGGTCAGATCAAACACTGAAATTCTTCTCAGTGAGGGTGGTGATGCACTGGCACAGACTGCCCAGAGATGCTGTGGCTGCCCCAACCCCTTCCCAAGATCATGTTCAATAGGGCTTGGAGCAGCCTGGGCTAGTGGAAGCTGTCCTTGCCCATGGCAGAGGGTTGGAACAAGGTGATCTTGAAGATCCCTTCTAACCCAAATAATTTTAGAATTTCTTTTGACCCAGTAATCCTATCTCCAACAGGAGCTAAGTAACTTCTCGAAGTCATTCCCTGTCAGGGAATTCTAACTTTGTAGCAGTTTCCTTGCTCAACATCTCCTGACAGAACAAGAGGACACAGTCTCAAGCTGTCAGGGCAGGTATAGGTTAGATACCAGGAAGAAAGTTTTCACCGAAAGAATAATAAAGTACTGGAATGCTCTTCCCAGGGAGGTGGTGGAATCACCATCTCTGGATGTGTTTAAACAAAGACTGGACATGGCACTTGGTGCTACAGTCTAGTTGAGGTGTGAGGGCATATGTTGGGCTCAATGACCTCAGAGTCTCTTCCAAGCTCATGATTCTGTGATTCTGTGATTCCTTTTCATGTTTAGCTTGGGAGTCACCCATGTGAAGTCTCTCACTACCCAGAACATCCCAGATGTCCCTCTGGCCTTTTCCATTAACTCCTCTACCTTCTTTTTGACCCAAAGATTTAACCAGGTGCTTTTTGACCCAAAGGTTTAACCAGGTGTTTTGGCCACTTTACCTTCTTCTCTTGTTCTAATTCAATCTCGCTTTTGTGACGCTCCAGCGCTTTGGCCACGGCTGCCTCAAACGCTTTTTTATCCTCGAGTTTCTGTTTCTCCAGGGCGGCCTCGATGTGCTGCTGCTCGCGCACGCGCTGCTCGGCCAGCTCGCGGTTCAGCTGCTCGATGCGCCGGTGCGCGTGCGCGATCAGCGAGTTCAGGTCATCGCTGGACAGCTGGCCAGCTGAAGGGAACACAGGCGTGAGGGAGGGCAGGGGAGCAGAGGGAAGCTGCTGCAGGGCCCCCGCCTCCCACCTGAGGGGTTACTGCCCAGTGAGCCCGTTCTAGGGAAGGGCTCTGAGCACTTCGAGCCCTTGGCCTGCGCTAATGCCCACCTGAGACCCCTCTCTGAACTGTATTTTCATTCCAGGGGAGAAATTATCTTGGCTTCTTCCAAATTACTCCCAGCTGTAATTTACACTTCCATATCCATGTCGCACTCAGAGACTGTCAACAGCTCTGTCATTTCTTGGGTTTTACACCACCACATATTTTCCCCTCTGCCAGCACACAGAGCAGCAGGGAATGCCACTGTGAGGGACAGACAGAATGACATTTTCTCTTCACCAGTCCTCCAGATGAACTGCTCCTAATCAGATTCCTTACCCCAGATTGTACCTTTCAGGTTTGGCTACTCAGAGGGCAGCACAATTCACAACCACACTGTACCTGGGACAGGAGGACCCAAGCTAACCCTGCAGCATTTGGTCACCTGAGAAGGGCTTTATGAAATGCTGCAGCTCATTTTGCACTGCCTGCCAGCTAAATCATCTGTATGGAAAGCTGGGACTAGTTGGGAAAGCATTCCTGCAGGGTTTAAAACAAGCAACATTGCACAGTCCCTCAGTCAGCTTGTATTGAGTGCTGGCACAGGGGGACTTGGAGCAGTGGTCTCACTGTCCAGCAGGAAAGCTGACCAGCAGCACCAAGCTCAGCTGCTGGGTGTAGCAGTGTTACAAAAAGATCCATTTGTGGTTTAAGCCAAGTGTGCAACATGACTGGAAGGGGTCCCAAGGCATACCTCAGCCTGCAGTGTTCTAGGAATGCCACATTTCACCCTTTGTTGATAACTGCCTATAACTTAAAGCCATGCCCCCACACAAACATAAAGAGAAGAGATGTAACTTTCAAGGGACAAGAAAAAGTGACAGTAACTCACCTAAGTCAGTTATCTCTGCAACAGAAAGAAGTTGGAAAAGTTAGTGCACATTCACTACAGCAAGGCAGTCATGCAAAAGTAAAATAGAAAACTAAGAGCTTATCTACAGTGACCTAAACATGAGACCAAGTCCTTAGGAACTCAGGAAGAACAGCATGTGCAGTATAAAAGTCTCTGTGTTACAGGCAAGGTATAGCCCAAGACACCCCAACCACTAAAACCACCCTTGGAAACCCACAGATGGACACTTGAGTTCAGCCAAAGCAAGGAACAGAAGTTTGAAGTAGGAAAGTGCAACAGGACACTGGAAATTTTAGCCTGACGTGTCTAGGGTCTTACAAACAGAAGTAGTTGGTCAGGAAACAAAATCCCCAGTGGCAGTGAGAGTCAGGGACCCCAACAATCTGTCCCATTCAGCAAGTCACACCAGTAAGAAATGGGGCACATGGAAGCCACCAGGAGCTTCCCTTTCCTCCCACAGAGGGGCAGTGATCACAAAACCCAAGATTTTGTCCTGTGCAAGGAAAGACAGCTCCATCCCCAGGGAGCCTAAATAATTTGGTTTTTTTTCCAGAACTAATAACACTCCAAAAGCAAATTCCACAAACAATTTGTTAATTTCAGTTATTTTCCCCACATACACTGGGGGTGAGGTTGGCTGTTTTTTAAATGAAAACTGACTATTCCAAAGGTCTGGTGTATTCATTTAGCCAGGAAAATTATTTTGTGGACTAAGGTCCACATTCCAAAAGCGTAAAGTAGCATTAAGAAAATCTGTTGTAATTTACTTTAAGAAAAATATTAAGGCAATACTGACACCATTTTTTTCAAATGACAGTTACCACTTCTATAAAAAAATCTCTAGATTTTTTAGAAATAGAGCCTTAACTGCTGCCTCTGAACACATCAGCCAGAAAAGTCTGAGAGCACTTAGCTCATTTATGTTAAACCCTGACTGGAAATATCTGGAAATCTGGGGGTTTTGAGGAATGAATTTTTTTTAACTACCTCAGACAGTAATTATTCCACACGTGGGTTCCTGCAGGAGCTCACCCACAGCAATGGTGAACACACAGAATTCACCTCCTGCAGCTCTGCTTTAAAATGAAGGCAGCTAAGGAGAGCAGGAGCAGCTGTGGCAAGGAGTGTGCAGGGAGCAGTGCTGGGCTGAGCTGACTGCTCACTGCTGCTGTGCACCGCTGGCTCCTGCTACAGGTGTGTTACTGTGTCAGGTCACAAATAAAATGTACTGGGGCAGGCAGGGTATAAACAATGAAACCTCTCCCTTTCAGTGATGATGTAGAAAATTCAGGAAGTTCTCTATCACCCTGTAACAACAGTGTTTTATAATACCTCTAATCACAGAGTCAACCAAGTATTTGATTACTGATTAACATCAGATTTGACTGAAATCTCAAATGATCTGACTTCCTTCCTAAAATACCAGGGTGGGGAGAGATGTTCATACAACCAATATGACATTTATCATACAAGAGCTATGTTTTGTGATCCTTCCCATACTGATTCTCTTCACAACACCTGCTTTAGATTATTTAACTGAGTTGTGAAATCATTTTCAGTTCAGACCAACCAAATACTGTGAACATTTAAAAACTGGGATGGTGGACATTGAGTGGTCATGCACAACACACCACAGTGCTACAAGCACAAGGTGACCCCTCTCCAATGGCACTTACTCATCCCCTTCCAGCCAGGCTTCACGTCAGGGGTGATGCTGTCCAGCTCCTTCTGGAACTCCTCTCTGGCTTTGATCACCAGCTCGTGGTACTGAGCCACAATCTTGGCCTCAGACTGTGCTGCCTGCACCTGGAACAAGCAAGGGTGAGATTCATTTGTTTTTCAAGGCAAGAATTGAAATTGAAGGCACAAATCATTTAAAGCCAAGCTCTGGGATACTGGCACATATCAACCCCCAGCCCAAACAAGGCAAACTCACCTGGGAGAGCACCAAAGCCCATCCTGTGATATTAAACCTCTCTTACACAATAATTATTTGCTGGAAGTTTAACTAATCCATTTTCTTTTACAGGCTCACAGTAACCACACAGCCAGTCTGTAGCCTGGACAGGACCAAGAATACCTTGAATTCAGTTTATATCCTAAACATCTCCAGCTCCTTCTCTCTGCTCACAGCCATCACACAGGCCTAGTAAGCCATGCCTGTGATTGCTGCCATCCTCAGTGAGTTCTGACGTTCCCACTATCAGGCTACATTCACTCCAAACACACCTGATGAATTACCAGCTGTCCTGCAAAGGGAGATAAACTTCACCTTTACATTTCCTTCCCAGTCTTCTGTGCAAAGTGATTTACCACCAAGTCATTAGCACACACTGAACTTCTCCCTAACCTTGTGGTAAATTACCTCGGAGTCAAGTGAAGAATTACAAGAACAGAAAGGACTGGGACCATCAAGACACCCGGAGGCTCTTTCAAGACAGAGCTCAAGTGCTCATGAAGATCTTGCCATGACTGATTACTGGCAGTATAACCAGCTCAAAGCCACAAGAGGATGGATTAACAGTTCACAATGCCCTGGAGTGGTCACAGCACTGAGCCTGTCTGAGCTCACAAAGTGTCAGGACAACACTCTCAGGAACAGGATGGGATTCTTGGGGTGTCCTGTGCTGGACCAGGAGTTGGACTCAATGATCCTGGTGTGTCCCTTCAAACTCAGCACATTCTGCGAGTCCATGAAATATCTCACTCCCTGCAGAGGAATGGGTGGTCTGCACAAGCTGCCAAGGAGCCCCCACTCTGGAGGCAATTATAAACAGTCTGAACAAGCCTTACCTTTTTCACCACATTGTCCAAGTCCACAATCATATGATGGAGATTTTCTTCTGCAGCAACAATGTGAGGTTTGGCTCCTGCCAGCTGAGACTTCTTGGCATTCTCGATGACACACTTTGTCTTCTCTAACTCCTCTCTGAAAAGAGAAACAGCTGCTAAGTGTAACACAGACAGGGCTTATCACCCAAAGAAAATTTACTTTATGTTGTTGGTATTCACTGGAACAACTACTGGGTAACTCTACTGGTGCTTCCTATCTACCAACACTAAGATGCTTTGACTAAGGATTACTTTTTTCCCACAGCCTGAAACCTAAAGATGTCAGTGTGGCTATTCCATGTAAAATGACAATTATTTATACTGCAATTAGTACTCAGGATTTAGCTGGAGGGAAGATGGAAGTTCACTGGAAGGAGTTAGTATTAGTAAAACTAGAATTAGAGATTAAAATTAGGTTAGAATTATACAGAAGACATTTCCAGCACGTAACAGCAGCAAGGAAACATTTTTCATATAGATGGCTTACGCTTGCAGAAGTGTTTTGGACATGGTGACTGGTGGAGATTAATGAGGATGGGAGAGAATTTATAGGGCTCTGTAAAGATAATTATGGGTTTTTGTAATTAGGAAAGAAATGCTTTCCTCTAGCACAATTAGAAATCAAGGAAAAAGTGAAAAAATGTTCCTTTTCCAAATCCATTCAAACCAAGGGAGGTTTCCAATGACCTCATTAGAATAAGGAACAAGCTTTAAAATAAGTAAATTAAGAAAATAAATAAAAGCAAAGATATCCAGTAGAGCAATAGAGAATGAAAGCTGCTGCATGTGGGGTTTGCATTAGCTTTGTTTTAACAATGAAACCTCAATTACACTCCCACTAATTTCAGTCAGCCCAGCAGCATCAAAGACAGGAGAAGTTTATAATGTGATAGCAGCCATGCAGCTTCAAGGATGACATTGCCCTCCCAGCCTTACAAGCATCAAAGGGTTTCCAAATTTATTTCTAAGCTCACTGCAAGGGCATCTTGGAGATACTGTTTGTCATTTTATTGCTGCTCCTTCCGTGCCCATAGGCCACACTCAGAGCACATCTACAGACCCCAGGGTATGAGCAATGCTGCCATCCAGAATTCAAGTTTTTTTTAGCCATGTGCTCAGTAAAAATCAAATTGCTTAAAAGCAATCCTGTGGACACAGGGAACTGCCAAAGGATACTGCAAGGTTAAAATTTTTCATTACAACTAAAAGAAGTTGGTGATGTTGCTGACTCAATACACAGAGTGCAGTCATGGACTCATCCTCAAACAGTTTGGGTTGGAGGGGACTTTAGAGATCATCTCATCCCACCCCAAGCCATGGATAGGGACACCTTCCACTGGAACAGGTCACTCAGGGCCCCATCCAACCTGGCCTGGAACACCTGGAACACAGAGATGGGGCAGCCACAGCTTCTCCAGGCAAACTGTGCCAGGGCCTCACCACTCTCACAGGGAAGAATTTCTTCCTAATTTCCAATCTAAATCTGCCCTCTGTCAGTTGAAGCCATTCCCCCTTGCTCTGCCTTTGTAAAAAGTCCCTCCCCAGCTCTCTTGTATCCCATTTAGGTGCTGGGGTGCTTAAAGGTCTCCCCAGAACTTTCTCTTCTCCAGACTGAAGAAGAGATTTACAATACATTTATTATTAACAAAATTATTCAACAATAATACTAAAAGGACTGTGGGGTTTTTTTTTTCATCTTACTTGAACTTACCAACACTCTCTGTTAGTACTAAGGAGATAAGTAAGTTCTTAAAAAGAACAGGACTGTTTCAGACTCTCTGGTAGAGGGAGGTTTTTGTGCACAGGCACCCAAGGTTAGCACGTGTCAAATTAAAATGCTCGTGATAATGAGTTGATTTGGCACAAACAGGTCATTCAATATGAACACAGGTGGCTCCATACTTTCTAGAAACTCAGCTCTCACATGAGCAATGTAACTTTTTACCCCAAGACTTAAATCCAGCAACTCACTTGGCTTTCAGGAGGGCATCAGCAGCTTCATCCACGGCTCTCCTGCGGTCCTTGAGCGCCTCCTCCAGCGTGCGCCACTGCGAGGATTTCTGCCCGCAAGCACCCTGGGGAGCACAGACCCTCATGAGGTCACTGCAATCCCTGAGCAAGGGTTACCCACAGTGGGAGCCTTCCCCCAGCACCCTGGGGAGCACAGACCCTCATGAGGTCACTGCAATCCCTGAGCAAGGGTTACCCACAGTGGGAGCCTTCCCCCAGCACCCTGGGGAGCACAGACCCTCATGAGGTCATGGCAATCACTGAACAAGGGTTACCCACAGTGGGAGCCTTCCCCCAGCACCCTGGGGAGCACAGACCCTCATGAGGTCATGGCAATCACTGAACAAGGGTTACCCACACTGGGAGCCTTCCCCCAGCACCCTGGGGAGCACAGACCCTCATGAGGTCACTGCAATCACTGAACAAGGGTTACCCACAGTGGGAGCCTTCCCCCAGCACCCTGGGGAGCACAGACCCTCATGAGGTCATGGCAATCACTGAACAAGGGTTACCCACACTGGGAGCCTTCCCCCAGCACCCTGGGGAGCACAGACCCTCATGAGGTCACTGCAATCACTGAACAAGGGTTACCCACAGTGGGAGCCTTCCCCCAGCACCCTGGGGAGCACAGACCCTCATGAGGTCACTGCAATCCCTGAGCAAGGGTTACTCACAGTGGGAGCCTTCCCCCAGCACCCTGGGGAGCACAGACCCCTCGTGAGGTCACTGCAATCCCTGAGCAAGGGTTACCCACACTGGGAGCCTGATCACTGAACACTTCCCTCAAACTGAGCACCATTCTTGTGTTTTTCAACAGCACAGCTGGAAGCTTTACAAGTGATGTTTCTCTTCCAACATTTTGTTTTGATTTTGTTTGATACTGAATGGGTTTTCTTCCTGAGCCACAGAGCTTTATTCACCCAGAAAAGCTTACATGAGAATCACTGTATGGTGCACAACCTATAGTGGGGAAATCGCCACATGTTTTACAATACTTTAATATTTTAAATTGCTTTTAAACTTAATACTTAGAGTACCATAATACTTTAAAGTTGATTTTAAGTTTAGTTATTAAGCTTAAAAGTAATCTCTTAAGGCAGTTACTTTACTAACTACTAGATTAAGTCTTGAGTGCTTGGTTGCTTGCCCATGTCCCTGCTAATTGATTAACAAGTGAATTTTATCTCTGCTCCAGAACTGAATGGGCAGTGGCAGACCCACACAAACTCTGGCATGAGCACACCACAAGTGTTATCACTTGTACATCCCCTTCCACTTTCCTGACAAGAAACAAACAAAAATCCAGCAAGAGGATGTTGGAAAAGGAAAAAAGCTCAATGGAATTATTGGGGTGGACAGCATGATCTTAACTAGGTAAAGCATCTTGGGAATTAAAATAAAATTAATTAAAATACAGTGTGAAAATTATTAATGTCTTAACTTGAATTTTCTTCTTGCAAAAAGAAAATAGAGGAGTTGGAAAAAAACCCCAAACAACAAAATTCAAAATCACTGTATTATTTGACTATACCACCTTTCACAAGTGGAAAGGTGAGTTAAAACTGTGATAAAGGCATTTATAGAAGAGATTCTAAGTTTATTTTTAATTCAGATCGAAGTTTTGCTGAACCAAATGAAAAATAAAAATTGTCCCCACTTGTCCAATTTACCTCAGAATCATCCATGGCATCCTTCAGGATTTGGGAATGGGCATTCACTGCTTGCACAGCTGACTGCTGAGCAGTGATAGCCTGAAGGGTCACACGAGCAGTTGCGTTTAGGGCTCCTTCTAGAGTTGCAGCAAGGGCTGGGAAAAAAAGTTAAGTCAATTAAACCATAAAGAAAAGAACTTTACAAATTAGTAAAATTACATGTTACAGCTTCTAAGTCTCTTAAATTGTTTTCTATGATCTGAAAGGGCTGGGCAGTTTGGGAATTAAACAGCAGCCCACAGAAGATCACCAAAATGCTCTCCTCATTTAGAGCAGAGGTACTGAGGAGAGCAGAACACCAACCAGGGGAAACCTCTCCCATGTGACTGCAGGGGGTGCAGGTTTATCCCATGTTCACTTGTTCTAATGGTTCTGGAAACAAATTTTCATGTCTTCCTTGAACCCTGAAGTCTATTCCAACCTCAATTTTTCCATAGTTCTTCAATTCTCAGTTATTTATGAGTGGGTGGAAGAAGCTTCACCACCACTCCACATCCAAGAGATGTGTAAAGATCTTAGGATCATAAAGCCAGTGCAATTGCACAGTTCTGTCCCATGTAACACACACAGGGACAGTGCCAGTGTGCACTCACCTGATACCTTCTCTTGCTCCTCTTTGTCTTGCTGGGCAAGCCGGGCAGCAACTTCTTCTGGTGGCCGCTCTTTTACAGCATGGGAAGCTTCGTGTTGTTTTCCTGTTCAGAAGTAATAAAAGAGTCAAACTGCTTACGTGGAGAGTCCAAATTAGTGTACAGAGGTTACTTGTAGGGAAGTAGCTTTATCAAAACTGATTTTTGTAGTTGGTATCACTTTGTAGATTTGACTTCTGCTCAAAACCATGCTGGAACTACCTGAAGAACCTTTATATCCATAACCACAAAGGCCAGTCTCACAACTCAAAGTCAAGGGCATGGACACCTCACATTCATCTGGAGATTTTCCACTGTCTAGTTACAAAATTACACAAGACTCACAAGTCAAAGGCAAAGCAAGAAGTGAGAAACATTTACAGAGCCAAGGTTAAATTCCAAGTAAATCTCCCTTCTTGCTTTTTCTCAGTTCTCCTCTGGCATGCTTACAGAGCCCAACCAAAACAATGAAGGATGAGTGAGAAAGCTATGGTGGATCACAATTACACTCCTTGCCTACAACCACTTAAAATGCCTTTAAGAGTGAGAATTGACCTAATTAACACTCTCAAGATCAACAGCAAGTTGCATCTGAACTGAGGAGAGAGCCCAGAGCTCTCAGCCTCAAGCTGCAGCAAAACCAATCAGGTCACCTGAATAATGCTGATGTTACTCTGCAGCGTGTACATATCCCTGGCATGCTTTCTATGAAATGTTCATAACTAATGAATTAATATAATCTAATCTCATCTGGAAGAGACCATCATCTCAAGGCTGGTGTCTCTTGTGGAGTTTAACAATAAACACAGTTTCCTCACTGGGCAGAGATGCCCTACTGAACAGCAACCACAAAGCCACCAGGAGCAGAGGCAAACTGCAATGTGCAAGTTCAGCTCTGCACAAAGGCAGGCTCTGCTCTCGTGCTCACATCCACACCTGTCCCAGGCATCTGCAGCTCTCACTGTGCCCAAAATCTATTAACACACAATGGAAGTTTTCTACACAAGGCACAGAAACTCACACCTTTCAACACTGACAAATACCAACACAGAAGCAAAATGCATGCACACAAAGCTAGAGGATTTGCGTTTTCTTCATTGTATTCACAAGGTTTTTGTCACCTTCTTCAGTCTGTATCTCCGGAGCTGGCACCGACACAGCTACCCCTGTTGCAGAGATGATCTGTGCTGCAGCCTTGCCTGCTGTTAAACACAGTTGCAGAACACAGCAGTTAGTACAGCTGGGGAGATGGGCTCCATGTGCCACAGCACCTTCAGCCAGGGCCTGCTGAGCTGCTGAGGAGGGGTTAAACCAAAGCTGCTGGGAGAGGGGGCCCAGGAAAAGGGAACCTCACTTCATGGAGACATGGTGGGATGGCAGCTGTGACTGGAGGGCTGGAATGGAAGGATGAAGGCTCTTTAGGAAGGCCTGGCAGGGCAGACAAGGAGTGCAATCATCCTCTTTGTCAACGAAAACTGGAGTGCATGGAGCTCTGCCTGGGAATGGATGAGGAGCCAACCAAGAGTTTATGGGTCAGGATTAGAGGGAGGGCAGGGACGGGTGACATTACACTGGGGGTCTGCTACAGGCTGCCTGAGCAGCATGACAGAGCAGATGAGACCCTCCAGTGAGGGAGCAGCATTGCTGAACAAGGGAAGAGCAAGGGACATCATCTCCCTGGATTTCAGAAATTTGCATTGTCATTTGCCACTGTCCTGCATGACATCCTTATCTCTAAACTGGAGAGACATGGATCTGATGGATGAACCACTCTGTAGATAGGGCACTGGCTGGATGGCTGTGCTCAAGGAGTTGTGGTCAATGGCTCAATGTCCAGTGGACACCAGTGATTAGTGTGTCCCTCAGGGTCACTGTTGGGACCAGGACTGTTAAACACCTTTGTTAGTGACCTGGGCAGTGGGACTGAGGCACCCTGTGCCAGGTTTGCTGATGACATCCAGCTGAGCTGTGCAGTCACACGCTGGAGGGAAGGGATGTTCATCCACAGGGACCCGGACAGGCTCCAGAGGTGGGACTGTGTGAGCCCCATGAAGCTCAACAGGACCAAGTGCAACATCCTGCACCTGGGCTGGGGCAAGTCCAAGCACAAACACAGGCTGGGGGAGAATGGATAAAGAACAGCCCCAGGAGAAGGATTTGGGGTCCTGGTGGGCGAGGGGCTCAACAAGACCTTGTCATGTGCACAGGCAGTCCAGAAAGCACCTGTCCTGGCTGGAGCCCCAGCAGTGTGGGCAGCAGGTCAAGGGAGGAGATTCTGCCCCTCTGCTCTGCTCTGGTGAGGCCCCACCTGCACTTCTGCATCCACCCCTGGGCCCCCACTCAAGGAGGACGTGGAGCTGATGGAGCCAGTCCAGAGGGGGCCACAAAGATGCTCAGAGGGCTGGAGCCCCTCTGCTGTGGGGACAGGCTGGGAGAGCTGGGGGTGTTCAGCCTGGAGAAGGCTCCAGGGACACTTTCAGTTACCTTCCAGTTCCTACATGAGAGCTGGAGATGCTCTTCTACAAGGGCATGGAGTGACAGGACAAGGGGGAAGGGCTTCACACTGACAGAGGGCAGGGTTTAGGAAGAAATTCTTTGCTGTGAGGGCAGTGTGGCACTGGACCAGGCTGCCCAGAGAAGCTGTGGCTGCCCCATCCCTGGAAGTGCTCATGGCCAGGTTGGATGGACTTTTGGGTCTAGTGGAAAGTGTGCTTGCCCTTGGCAGGGGGTTGAAATTAGATGATTTTTAAGCTCTCTTCCAAACCATTCCATGCTAAGTGCTATAATATAATAACAGGGCTATAAGACTTAATTTTTTCCTTTGTAGAAAAATATTAATTGGATATGGATGTTATTATTTCCAGAAGAAGATGATTTCCTGGATAAACAGCAACAAGATATTAGTTACACATACACAGAGCCATTAGATAAACATAAAAAGACATCACAAGTGCTCCTCTCTAAACAAGCTCCATTTGATCTGGCTTTACAATAGCCCACTAATTATCCACAATTAAGTATCTTGTGCTTTCAAGAACACCTGAAGTTCTCTTCCTGCTGAGTCATACACCTAAACTATGAAGATTACTAATTATTTATCTCAGATTCTAAATTGAATACATTTCTTTAAAAAAAACTAGGGGGAAAAAAAAGCTAAAGCCACTTAATGCAAATGTTATCACTTGGAAAGAAAAAAAAATTAATTCTAAGAAATTACAATATTTACCTTCAACCATTCAAAGGACAATTTTTATCTACTCTACCATATATGATACAGGATATCATTAGGTCATTTGCTCCTTTGTACATGACATTCTATAAATTTACCTCCTTTTTCCTCTGTAGGAGCAGGACATTCTGGTTTGCTTATCTGAGATTTGGGAGCAGGCTGTTTAGACTCTTTCATTACTTCTGCTACAGATGAGATCTTCAGTGGACCTTGTTGTATCTTGAAAAGTCAGAAATAAGAAATATCATCAGTTTTTCAAACAGCTTGGATTTCACCAATTCCAGTATAATGGAAAAGAACTTTCCCATATCCAGGTGTCTGTACCATAAATCTGAGCTTCAATGTGCAATTTGAAACAGCCATCCAATGCCTTGATTTTTAATTCAGAAGGAATTTTTACAATTTTCTCCTCTCCAAAAATGCAGGTAGAACTGTGGCAGTTTTCACTATAAAGAAATATTTATTAAATTATGCATAAAAACCAAATAGTTTCATGCCCCAAATATTCCAAGCACTTCTGAGTGTGTTGAATGCAGAAACCCTAAGTTTGGCTCCACTGATTTCCTTTTGAAAGGCCTCAGATGCTGATGGTTGGGGCACATAAGCACTCAAACACAGAGTATTGTGGCATTTTATGATATTAATCCCTTAATATCCATTGTGGAAAGCCACAAGGTAAAAATAAAACCATCTGAGTCAGAGCCATGACTGGGGAGTTGATAACTCTACTGATCAATCTGGTTTGCAAATTCCCTGGGAGGCACCAAGAGCTTGGATGATAACACAAACTGCAGCTAAAACAAGAAGAGAGAAATTTTGTTGACTGATATTCCTCCACTTATTAAGAACAGGTTTCTTAAAATTCAATTAAAAATATTTTGAGTTTGCTGAAAGCCAAATGGCTTCTGAAAGCTCAAAAAATCCATGGCTAGAGCAGATTTTCAGTATTCTCGATTACTGGGAAGGGTTTCCTTTCACATGGAGGAGCAGAGAAACTTCCAGGTTTCAATTTCCAGAGTTGTGCCAAAGGCAGTATCAGATTTTCCCTTCTCCAGGGTAGTGCCACTAAGATGTCAAAGTATGATGCTTATGCCTGGCTCTGTATCATTCAAATCTTTATTTATTCAAGAATGTTCTCAGTTTTCTTTGAAATAACTTCATTTAGAGTAAGTTTTGTAATTCTGCTACACCACTAACTACAGCAAGCCTCCAGTAAAGCAGTTAAATTCCAGCCTGACACCTGCCTCTCTCTCTCCCCATTTTATTTTTGAGTACAAGCAGAGCAGCTATTCAGTTGGGATTCTATTAGATTATTTTACTGTAAATAAAAATAAGTTTTACAACCCACACACCACAATCATGAGATGGCAATGGGAAATGTACTTTTGCAGCACCAAGTAGGAACTCAATTTGTAATTATTAAACCTTAATTTAAGGAATCTTAATTCTTTAACTTTTTTAATTCTTAGCACAAAGCAAAATTAACCAGAAACCTAAGTGCAGACACTCTTTAAAAACCAGAGAAATGGATGGGAGACACTTACTGGTTTCTTTGGCACTGGTGTGCTGGAAGGTGCAGGGCCAAGTGCCATCTGGAAGAGTTTGTCAGAGTAGGGAATGGCCTTCTCCACGCTGTCCCGGAACTGTCTGTCATAGCTGGCATACAGGACAGTTCCACCTATCCCTCCACCCACAAACAGCAGGCCTGCACCAATGACTTTGCCCACGGAAACACTGAGGAGGAAAGAAGAGTGAAAGGGGTGTAAATTACATAAATAAATAAATTACATTATATGGCATACATCAAACACTTTGTGAGTCTTCAGCTTACAGCTGGGGACCACCTCTGTTCCAGAACCTGCTTTAAATCACCTTCAGCCTGGTACAACACTGCTTAGCAACTAACCCAAAGTAAGATGCCAACCTGTTGAAGTGAGGGGGAGAACGACCATCCTATAATGCATCGAACTCCAAATTTATTGATCGATCAGTCACTTTAAATAACAGTGTTAATTAACTTCATGCATATTCCAAAATACAGCTTTATGATAGGCTAACAGAGAAAACTCTAACCACTCCTTTTGTTTTACAATACCGTTGATTGTTTACATCAAACAAAATCAGTGTTCTCACTGTGATACGAACGGTTCTCAAAACTTCCATAACTGTTCCCAGGGTGCCATCTTTTCCCAGAGAGGATGTTACCTTTGTTATGGGAAGACTGCCTGAGAACTTTATTGTTTATACAATGATGCCTGAGAGAGACTAATTGTTTATAGAAGTCAGGCTGGAAACTGCTTTGAAACTGCTTCACAGCTACCTGTTACTTTTCTCTCAGCTGCATGGCTTCGTGGCCTTTTTCCTCAAGCCATGCCTGAACTAAACTCCCGACACCAACCCACAACTTCCATGGTAAATACTGATCATCTACATTTTCTTCATCTAAATCTGACTGAACCAAACAAGGAACACACCCCATGAGAACAGGATTGAGTCCACACAGAAACCCCACTGCCAGGAGCCTGCTGTCCTGTGAAACCAAGGAGCAGCCCCCCTGTTGGTGAATGCAGAACCAGTCCCGCCCCAGAGCCCCTTACGTACCCGGAGTCCCCGTGCTGGGTGGCATATCCGCGGTGCGGCCGCGATGGACGGAGCGAGGCTGGCACACAGCAGCTGTTCTGTGGGGAGAGGGCAGGGTCAGCAGGGACACAGGGATCATCTCCCTCCAACAGCAGCACTGGCAGGGTCAGCAGGGACACAGGGACACATCTCCCTAAAACAGCAGCACTGGCAGGGTCAGCAGGGACACAGGGACACAGGGATCATCTCCCTAAAACAGCAGCACTGGGGGAAGGCAGGGACACAGGGATCATCTCCCTAAAACAGCAGCACTGGCAGGGTCAGCAGGGACACGGGGACACATCTCCCTAGACCAGCAGCACTGGGGGGACACAGGGACACAGGGACACATCTCCCTACAACAGCAGCTCTGGGAGGGTCAGGGACACATCTCCCTAGAACAGCAGCACTGGGGGGAGGCAGGGACACAGGGACACAGGGACACAGGGACACAGGGACACAGGGACACAGGGACACAGGGACACATCTCCCTAGAACAGCAGCACTGGGGGAAGGCAGGGACACAGGGACACAGGGACACAGGGACACAGGGACACGGGGACACGGGGACACGGGGACACAGGGACACAGGGACACAGGGACACATCTCCCTAGAACAGCAGCACTGGGGGGAGGCAGGGACACAGGGACACAGGGACACAGGGACACATCTCCCTAGAACAGCAGCACTGGGGGAAGGCAGGGACACAGGGACACAGGGACACGGGGACACAGGGACACAGGGACACAGGGACACGGGGACATGGGGACACAGGGACACATCTCCCTAGACCAGCAGCACTGGGCTCACTGGCTCCATTGCCCCAGCCTCAGTGTCTCTCTAGGACAGCTGTATGACCAACATACAACGTTGGACTCTTTTCTGGGAACACGTGCAGCTTCCAGGTTCAGGGCTTTTTAAAAAGTCATGAAATTCTTTGAAAAATGAATTGAAAATTTGAAAAATGAGAAGCAATAAACCCCAACCCCAGTATCTTTCTGCATTTATTTCGCTGATTTATGTGCTGGGCCGTACAACTGGGTTAATTTCAGATGCATTTCAATCTCACATACTAAGACAGCTCAGTGTGAATGGAGCAGAACACAACAGCTGTTTAAATGCTTAAAACTACTTTTAATTCTTAAGATATACAAACAATTCTCCTTAAACTCCCAAACTACTTTTAATTCTTAAGATACACAAGCAATTCTCATTAACCTTCCAAACCCAGACCACTACTTTAAAAGAATTAATAACACGTACACTTTCCAGACAGACATCACATTATAATATAAATTAAATTAGTATATGAAAAGTGATATTTTATTATATTCTACTTGATAAGATCCACATTACCAAGATTTTTATCTTCTCTGAAGGACTGGTTAAGCTACTCTAAGCCTACAGAAGAAAACACACTGTTGGCCTCAGAGGTTTTTTCCCCACATGGGAATTACTAACACAGGACTCATGAGAAATCAAAGTACAAGGCACAAGAAGAACTCTTCCCACAGCTGAGGTATTTTGACCAACAGGGAATTTTTTTTCTTTAAAAAAGAAAAAACTGGGAGATGCTTCACTACAACCTAATCCCAGGAGACAAGTTTCTCTATTTCCTTTAGCACGTGGCAATAACATGCACAGCTCTTGTGGTTTAGGTCCTGTCCCTGTCCAACAGCACAGACAGGAAAAGGCAGGAACACTGCATTCTTATTCTTTCCACAAAGGCAGCCAAAACATTTTTAATTAGCAGCAGGAGCACATGAACAGCAGGAGGAAACCTGCTCCTCTTACCCCTGAGACCTCCAGGAGCCCTCACTGTGGGTGGTTTTCTGCATTGTGATGGACAGAAAGGGCAACAAAATAATAAATATATTCTGTAACATTTTTGATTTTCTGACTTGACTGCTCCAGGAGCACTTCCTGAGCTTCACTGCTCCATTCAAGGGGAATTTCATTAATAAAAAAGCCTCACAAATCATTTGGTTACCAACTTCTGAACCTCCCTACCACAAATGATTTTGTTAACTTCTGAATGTGCTCCTGACTCTCAGCATGTCCCTGTTACACCATGAAGCACAGGAGGAGCAAATAATCCAAAATTATACATACAGCTGAATCCAGTAATTTATATTTCAGCATTTATATTTCATACACCAGGAGGATTTTTTTGGAGGGATTATTGATTTTAGTCCAGATGATCTTTTGAGGTCTCTTCTAAACCGGACTGCTCTAGAATTAGCCAAATCCTCATTTCTATTAATTTTTCATGCAGATGAGAGGAACCAAAACACAGGCCCTCCATCTCTGGGACTCTCACACATGTAGCAATGGCAGCACTCTAAATTAAACCCAAAACAAGCCCTCATTAACTCCATCTTTCAAGTCACTGCAACAAATTGCCACAGCTGGCCAGTGGAACAGCAAATAAAAATCTCTAAGTACCCATGTCTTATGAATAGAAGCCAAATTTTTCCTCCCTCACATCCAAATACACTAATACCTCCAAAAATCACTGATTTTTTTAAAAAATCCATTTTTAAATAAGTACTGCTGTCTTTTGACCACCACAATAATATTGCTTGTATTTGCTGTACCACCATAATATGGAAATTAGCAGGTCATTTCTAATCTCCCCTTTGCAAAATTGCCAGGACTTTGTAAATTTTCAGACCCTTGTCATTTATTTGTAATAATGCCTCAAAGAATTTTGGAGAAATTCATCACACATGCTTTGCTGTGCCCTTCAAAAGGCAGAAATAAATGACTTTCTGCCCTGCAGAAGACAGAAAATTCTTTGGATGAGGCAGCATGGACACAGCAAGGATGCCCACAGCAAGGGCACTGCAAGGCAGCTGTTTCTATTTCTTCCTCCTCCTCCCTCAGCTCTACATGATTTTTGTTTCACTCAACTTTTAAATAGTTATTATTTTGCATTCATTTCCTACTATTTAATCACCACAAGAATCACTTAGCAGGGCACATCACACCTTCACTCTGGTTAATATTATGAGCCCCAGTGATTTAAGGACATTTAAGGATATCCAAGTGAGCTCACTCTGGCACAGTGCTCAGGGCAAGAGCAGCACGGCAGAACATCATTAAACAAATTAAATCTGCCCTGCAGGTTTATACTTTATGTGTAATTTCAAATAACCACAGCCAGGACACACCATCCTCTGCTCACTCAGCTCCAGCTCAATGTCCCTTAGGCACCAGGCTCGAGTGTCCTGATCCAGAATTTTGGAACTGATTTGTGCACTTCAACACAGAGAGCAAACCAGAAACTTCAGAGAGGTTTTTCTTCATTAAGACAGAGATTGGGTACAACAGGGACATCTCACCACAGAACTCTGACTTCCCATCATTCAGGACTTCTGCCAAATATCACACACTTTTACTAAAAGCCCTGTTCATTTCACAGGAAACTTCATAAATACTTCAAGAGAAAAGTCTCTCTGCAGCACTGCACATGTAGCAGAAAACATTTCTGAAAGTGATAAACATCCCCTTCTCTCAAAGCCACTTCAATTGTTACAAGTTTAGTGCTGCTCCACACATAGAGCTCACAGAATGAATAAAGAGTTCACAGAAAGAATGAAAGTAGGAAAAAATGAATAACAGGAAAGAGGGAAGGAAAGAATGAATAAAGTTTTCCCAGTCTCCACCACCAACTCTCTGGTACAGATAACAAACTTCAGAGAGTGCTGCGTGTTTTGCGGAGAAAAGAAGAAACCTCACAACTTTATAAAAGTTGTAAAGCCCGGTATGTTTATTCCCCCAACAAGGCATGCGTGCCTCTGAAGACCTCGGGTCTTCTTTTATCCCCCTTCCAAATGCATATGCATACAGTTTCACAATAAGTTCATACATATTCATTCCGTGGGACATTTAGCACCAGTTCTTCTTTATCAAAGGAATTTCTAAGTCGGGGGCAAATCAACTTTGTGGTCTTTTCTGTTTTTCTTTCTCTGTCTCCTTGCTGTCTCGGCATGCGAGTTTTTCCTTCAGCTTTGGCCTCACAGACTTTTCACCTCTCTTAGACACTTCACCTAATTCAGAATGGATCTTTACTCTGTCTCATGCGGCATCTCTGTGTTTGCAGAGTTCGTAGGGATGAATTCTGCCCTGTGAGGGTGGCGTGGTGCTGCCCAGACAAACTGAGGATGTCCAATCCCTGGCAGTGCCCAAGGCCAAGCTGGCCAGGGCTTGGAGCAGCCTGGGACAGTGGGAGGTGTCCTTGCCCAGGGCAGGGGGTTTGCAATGAGAATCTTAAGGTCCTTTCCAAACCAGTCTGTGACTCTTTCACCAAATATTTATAGCCTGATGACCAACTTCCAGCTGCAAAGCACCACCCTGGCCGCTCTGGAGCTGTACACTCATTCCAGCCACATTCTGTTAAAGCCAAGCACATGCAAATAGCCTCAAGTGATAAATATCTGCCAAAGCCTGGTTTCTGTCTTCTCAGCTTCCAGATGAAACTTTCCACAGCCAGGCAAACCCAGAGCCTATTTCAGTGGCCATCAGGTGACCAAAGGGCTCTCCAGCCCTGGGGAGCAGCAGAGGAAATGCAGCTGCTGCAGCTTTAGAGGGTAAAACCTACAGCTTCTCCTTTGCTAAATCGTGTGAATAGAGGGTAATGAACACTGGCATGGAAAAAAGGATATAAAAGTGATCTAATCAGGTTATTTTTTATCAGGCAGCTCAAACACAATCTGGGGCCTTGGTAAAGGAGCCACCCTCACCTATAAATCCTCGTGGCTTCCTTAAGTTGGCCTACTGCTTTAAAAGGGCTCCAGAGCACATCACCATCCTTATCTCCGCTGATAAGGAGAGGCAAAGGTCCAGAACACACAGCACGAGTCCCAGGGGCTGCCCTCGGCCCCGCGCGCTGTGTGCCACTGTGCGGACAGAGGATCCCCTCACACAGGAGCGCTGCCATCGCTCGTGTCCCCGCGCTGCACACCGGGGCGGGCCGGTCCCGGCGCTCCGGGAGCCGGGCCCGGCGGGTTCCTGAGGGGCTGCGCGGGAGGGAGGCCGCGCCGGGGAAGGCAAGGTCACGTCCTTCCCGCCGGGGAGCGCCCGGCCGCCCATCCACGCCCCATCCGCGCGGGGCCGCCGGGCCGTGTGCGTCACCACAGAGCCCCCGCCGGCTCCGGGGCTATGCCCGCGGCTCCCCGCGCTGTCCCGGGCTGGGGGCCGGCAGCAGCGGAGCGGAGCTGTGGGCCCAGCGCGGCCATGGCGGCCAAGACTACAACCCCCAGCGAGCAACGCGCTCCCCGCCACGCCATTAAGGACTAAGAGTCCCGGCGTGCCTTGCGCTGCTGCTTCATTCCGTCCCGCGCTGTGCTGCCGCGGTGCACGCTGGGACTGGTAGTACTCCCCACCCACCAGCGCCCGCCCCCCGCCTCCGTTGGCGGCCGCGGCCGCCCGTCAAAGGCTGCGCAGCCAATCAGGGCCCGCGCGTGCGGAGTCATTCAGCGCGCGCCGAGCCACGGTCACAGGGATTCCTCCCTTCCCGCAGGCCTGGCCCGACCGCACCGGTCGCAGAGCTGGTCATAGCGGGAGTGGGTTGCGGGACTCCCCGGGGGAACGCTCACCTGCTTGGCCGCGGCGAGCCCCGCTCGGCGGCACGCCCGCAGCATGGCTCGGTGCGGCGGCCGGCACGGCCCGCGGGAAGGCGCCTTGCGCGGGTCCTGCCGGCGCCGCCTCCGTCCCCCCTTCAGCGGGCACTGCGCCTGCGCAGGCGCTCCCGCCCCGCCAGGGGGTGGCCGCGCGTGACGAGTCTCGCGTGGCCAATGGGAGGGCGGGCACGGGCCGCGCGACGCCGGCGAGGCGGGGTGGTGCCCGCGCGCGGGGGCGCGTGCGCCGAGCCGGGGTCGCGAACTCGGGCGGGGGCGGAACAGAATAAAATAAAATAAAAATCAAAATCACAGAATGGGTCAGATCGGATGGGACCGCAGTTGGTCCAGCCTCCCTGCTTAAGCAGAGTCATCCCAGAGCACGCGGCACAGGATTGCAACCAGACAGCTCTGGGGTGTCTGCAGTGAGGGACGCTCCGCACCCGCTCTGAGCAATGTGCTCGGTCACCGCACTGTGGGGAACTTCTTCCGCACGTTCAGGTGCCGCTCCTGGGCATGAGTTCTGCCCCTTCCCTCTTATCCCATTGCCCGGCACCGCCGAGCAGAGCCTGTCCCTGCCCCGGGCACTGACAGTGTACAAATAAATTCGGACACTGACGGACATGGAGGAGGTCTCCTCTCAGGTCTCTTCTCAAGGCTGAGCAGCCCCAGCTCTCTCAGCCTTTCCTCCAGTCTGAGTTATAGCATTATTTTATAGCATTTATCAATAATTTACAGCTGTAACCTTTCACAGTTCGCTCATAAATCTTTCGCTCAGAGCACTCAGGAGCCATTTTTATCTCATCCTTCAACCAGGCCAGCCAGATTTCCCAAGAGAAAAAAATCAGAATACACCAGCAGTGTGCACAAACAATGAGTTAAATCCACCTGGTGCGTTTTGTAGGAGACTTTAGGAACAGGCTTCAAAGCCCCTGGGGCGGAGGGAAGGTGTGTGCCGGTCACTGAAGGTGACGGGTGTGAGGGGGGAAGGAGCGGGAGCGGGGTGGGCGAGGACTCTGGGGGTGTGAGGGACACCGGCTCCGGTGAGAGATCCCGGTTTCGGTGAGAGATCCCAGCGCTAGCGCGGGATCCCGAGTCCCGTGAGACATCCCGGCTCCGGTGTGGGATCCCGAGTCCCGTGAGACATCCCGGCTCCCGTGTGGGATCCCGAGTCCCGTGAGACATCCCGGCTCCGGTGTGGGATCCCGGCTCCGCTGCGGCCGCCGCCTCCTTGGGCGGGACCCGGCGCGGCCCCGCCCGGCGCAGCGTGGCCATGGCGGCGGCGGCGGCGGCCCGCGGGGCCCTGGCGGGTCGGTACCGGGGCGGTGTCGGGGCTGACTGGGGGTGTGTGGCGGGGATGTTTGTGCTGAGGCTCTCCCGTGTCCCCGCAGGGATCCTGCGCCGCTGGGCTCCCCGTGCGCTCCCGCTCAGCGCCCCCTCCGCCCGGTGCGTCGGGCACGGACCGGCCCCGGCCCCGGCCCCGCTCTGGACCCCGCGGCTGCTCGGCGAGAACCGGCCCCGGGCAGGAACCCCCTCGGTGCTCAGCAGGTGCGGCCGCGCGGCTTCTCCCTCGTGCCAAAAATCCTTAAAAGGGGTTTCGGTTTTTCTCCATATATCTTATATCTGTGTACCTAATATATATTTTTATTTGCATACCTTACATGTTTTAGATGTATTATATTGTTTCACATAAATATAAATAATTTGAATTACCATATATTTCAAATATATATATATATATATAAAGAACTATATTTTATATTAAAATATATTTAGGAGTATATCTTTTATTCCACTACGTATCCATTACAAAATATGCAATATACGGTGAATTTATGTATCCTATAATATATATAATTTATCGTGTGCATTAATATTATATTGTTAATATAGTCTATGTTATATTTAATAATATAATATATAGTACTATATAACATATGAAATATGTGTAGTATATATATTGAAATTCCTCCATATATATATATGAATATTGTAGAATCATAGGTTGGAAAGGACCTCTAAAATCATCAAGTCCAACCCTTATGCCAGCACTGCCAGGGCCAGCACTAAATCATGTTCTCTCAGGTGCCACATCTGCACAGATTTTACATCCCTCCAGGGATGGTGACTTGTCCATTGCCCTGGGCAGCCTGTTCAGTACTTGACAACTCCTTCTGTGAAGAAAGTTTTCCCTAGAGTCAATCTAAACCTCTCCTGGCAAAACTTGCTCTTGTGCTGCTGTTTCTTGGGAGAAGAGACTGACCCCATTCCCCAGACAGATAGACAGACAGACAGACACATGTATGATAAATAAACCTCAGTCTGACATTCTTGGGCACCTTTTCAGTCTACAATGGGTCTGTGTTAGCCCCAAAGCCTCCCACTTGAGTCACCATTAATGCTTGAAGCAGGAGGTAAATTAGGATATTATTTGCAGCCATATTTTACAATCACTCTTGTAATCACTACTGTTTCTCTTGCTGCTGATGGGTGACTAGGTGATTTAAAGAGGTCCCTTCCAACTCAAACTATTTTGTGATTAATATTCTAAATGTAATTTCTGAATCCAAGTAGCAGCTGAATATTGGCTTCTGAGTGTTTGACTGCTTTTAGTCGATTAAAAAAAGGTGCTCTGTGTGGAATAATAAGTTTGAGCTGAATTTTGACAAGACTCCAGCCTGCCATTGGTATTCTACACCCATTAGGTGCTGTGCCGTAATATTTAAGGAGTCCTTGTTACCCTTCAAACAAGCCACAGCTCTTCTGATCTCTCTATGTGTGATAAAGGCAGTAATTTCTTTTAAAAAAAAGGTGTTTCATTCCTGTTCTGTTTCCCTCTTCACTTTGGGGTTGGTTTGGTTTCTTTTAGCGTCACACCTCTACTTCCAAGTTTACTCCAGCAGCCAGCGAGGACCCTCACCTACTGCAGCCTGCGGAAAGGAAAAAGGAAAAGTGTGAAATCTGTGGTCAAAAGGTTCCTCCGGCTGCACAACGGCCTCTGGGTGAGGAGAAAGGTGAGATGTTTGGGATAATGAGAGCCTGTTCTTTACAGCCAGGGTAAAGTGTAATTGTTTTCCTCCTCTTGGAGGGCGGTGGCTGGTGTGGAAGTTAAAAAAAGCTCTGTAGAGAGACTCCATTTTCCCAAAGTGAGGGGTTTATCCAGGTTTGCTGAGCAGTGTGGCTGTGTTTGTGCACTTGCAGTGACCTATTAAGAAATTTTTTTTTTGGTGTGTGTTTTCTCCTGACAGTCTGGTTATAAGAAGAAGCTGTGGAAGAAGTCAGCTGCCAGGAAGAAGCGTTTGAGGGAGTTGGTGCTGTGCACCAGGACACAGTGTAAGCTCCTGGATAAAATGACCACCTCCTTCTGGAAAAGGAGGACCTGGTACGTTGATGACCCCTACCAGAAGTACCACGACCGCACAAATCTCCGTGTGTAGAAATCTGGGGTTTGCACATCTCTGGTTGTGTGACATGCTCTGGGTTTTGGAACATGCATCTGTAATGCCTGTACTTTTTAAAATAAAAATCTGAGCAGAATTATGGGAATCAATGCCCACAATAAAGGAATCCTCGAATTTATCTTCATCTGCTGTTTGTTTTAGCAGAGGTCAGGCTGGTCACCTACACATTCTCATGTCTGGTGGTTTCCTGTGATTGTCTGTCATGGAGGAATACACTAAACAGCACTAAAAGTGAATAATTCAACATACTTCATCTTAATTTTTTAAATAAATATGTTTCAATAACCCCAGAATCTATTTTTCTGTATCCATACTAAGTGGTGGCTCACTGAATGGAGTCTTTGGGGAAGGGGAAGAAGGAGAGCAGGGTCCATCTTAGCATTGTTGCCTGTCACAATAACACACTATTGCCTTGTGTCCATGCTAGAAAGTGCAGGGAAAAAAAAAAAAACCCAGACCAGAGTTTCATAGCTACATGCTGGTTTTATAACTGATTTTAAAATGTATTGGCCACCAGCTTTCATTGCAGGGCTCACATTTTGTGTTCTCTGTTGGTTTTTGAGTAGTAGAATCTATTCTTTGTGTCCTGCACAACATCAGAGTAATTTCTTGTTTTTTCCTTTAAGTGTAAATAGACCTCATACTGCACATTCCTGGTCACACATAAATAGAACAACCCCAAGGGTTTATCATGGAGCCTCTTTGGAGTGAGCAGATCAACCGGACCCTGTTTTTGCTAAGGCTTGCATCAGATGTTTTCTCTACAAAGCTGATACTCCAGAGTGTATGAAAGCAGTACTTTAAAGCATTCCTTGATCCCATTTTTGAGCAGAGTCCCTGGTGCTCAGCCCCAGAGCTGCCTGTATAGCAGAGGTGGTTTGCTGTACAAGGCTGTAGCATTGTAATGAATTCACTAGTTACTCAGAGTGTTCAGTAGCTGTATTTTGTTCTTTTTTCCAGTTCATGATACAGAAAGTTCTGAAGGACATGCAGCACTTAGTGAATACATCTATATACAGTCAGCCAGAATTCAGATAAAAATAATACAGCAATCAAAGTGATTATTCTGGCCTGCCAGATACATTGAACAGACTAAAGATGTTTGGTTTTGTTTTTTGTTCTTTTTTTTTTAATAAAGAAAAGATTAAGACTTTGTTCAAGATGTATATCAAGCAGTATAACAAAACCAGCAAAACATCAAACCTTTGGAATACAGTTGTCATGGCCGTCCTTGTGAGGCATCGAGTGTACCATTGTATCACAGACCTTTTCTACCCATCACAGGAAAGAAATCACACCAAGTGCACAATTATGAGCCTTAAATAGTTTGTCTAAACGCAAATCCCGACGTGTTCTCTGCTAGTTCAAATGTGCTGGATGCAAAACAGGAACCTGAAACTAACAGCAAAAGGGAGACTGTGGGTGAGGAGCACAAGGGTTGATCACGACACGAGGACTCGCCGGCAGCCAGAGGCAGCAGGTTGTTTACAGGAGGAGCTCTCTCCCTCCTAGCAGGAATAAATTGCCTGATTCTCTTTCCTTCTGTGCTGGGTTTGCACTTCCACAAGGTTTTTAGGTTGATTCATTCCAGGGTGACAGGGACACACGTGAAGTCTGTCTTGTTTTTGGTGGGATCCTGATTCAGCAGTTGGTGACTGCTGGAGCTGCGCTGATGCTGACCCCTACGGCAGGAGGGGAGGCACAGAGGGGAGCACTGGGCTGCTCCAGGCTTATTTCTTCATAACTGTTTGAGTTTATGGTAAACTTGGGAGGTCATTCACAGGCCTCTTTACTACAGACCACCTCCAGCTGCAGTTTCCCTCCCCTCAGCCTAAATTTTATGTGATTAAAATAATGCATGTTTCACTGGAGCCTTGAGCTGGATAAAGGCTGTTTCCTAGGACTGGCCTGTTCTCTTCAGAGTTCCACTCTCTCAGCCCTCTCTGAGACACAAGGAGGTGCTGCCTGCCCTACAGGACTGATGGTAGGGGCCAGCTGCCTGAAAGGCCCCAAAACTGGGCTTTTTAAACTGGGCCAGATCTGCTGTTTTAAACCATCAGCTGAAAGATTGCTTGATTTTAGGAGGGGAGATCTGGAAGTGCTCAACCAGCCTGCACACCCAGAGCTGGAGCAGGAAGGGAGCTGAGAACTGCTCCTTTCCAACACATGCCTGGAAAGCATCCATCCGTCCGTCCATCCATCCATCATCCATCCATCCATCCATCCATCCATCCATCCATCCATCCATCCATCCATCCATCATCCATCCATCCATCATCCATCCATCCATCCATCCATCCATCATCCATCCATCCATCCATCCATCCATCCATCATCCATCCATCCATCCATCCATCCATCATCCATCCATCCATCCATCCTTCCATCCATCCATCCATCCATCATCCATCCATCCATCATCCATCCATCCATCCATCCATCCATCCATCCATCATCCATCCATCCATCCTTCCATCCATCCATCCATCCATCCATCATCCATCCATCCATCCATCCATCCATCATCCATCCATCCATCCATCCATCCATCCATCCATCATCCATCCATCCATCATCCATCCATCATCCATCCATCCATCCATCCATCCATCCATCCATCCATCCATCCATCCATCATCCATCATCCATCCATCCATCCATCCATCATCCATCCATCCATCCATCATCCATCCATCCATCCATCCTTCCATCCATCCATCCATCATCCATCCATCCATCCATCATCCATCCATCCATCCATCCATCCATCCATCCATCCATCATCCATCCATCCATCCATCCATCATCCATCCATCCATCCATCATCCATCCATCCATCCATCCATCCATCCATCCATCCATCATCCATCCATCCATCCATCATCCATCCATCATCCATCCATCCATCCATCCATCCATCATCCATCCATCCATCCATCCATCCATCCTTCCATCCATCCATCCATCATCCATCCATCATCCATCCATCCATCCATCCATCCATCATCCATCCATCCATCCATCCATCCATCCATCCATCCATCCATCCATCATCCATCATCCATCCATCCTGCACACCCCTGTTTGCCAGGAGGGGTCAGCAGCAGCACATGAAGGCGAGAATCACCGAACCGGCCTCGCTCCTTGGCAGAGGCTCCAGAGGAAAGCTGGAACAAAAGACTTCAGGGGTGGTGTTTATCCAGGGGTGGTGTTTATCCAGAATGAACACAGCAGCTGTGACACCGAGCCGGCAGCCTGGGGCAGCCCCTGTAAACAACCTGTGCGAGGAAGGTGAGGAATCAGAGGCAGGTGAGGAATCAAAGCGAGTGGCCGCTCTCGTCTGCACAGAGCACTGGAGCACAAGGAGCACGAGGTCAAGCATTCACATTTCTGTCTATCTAGATGCAAATATACAGCTCCGTTGATAATACAGCTTTTCTTTTCCAGAGATATGAAAAGGTTTATTTTTCTCATTTATACAGTGAATGTTTTGAGAGATATAAGGCAACTCCCTTGTCAACATTTCACCTCAGCACTTAAGAAATGCTAAACAGTCAAGTTTACAGTAAAACAGCAGATTAGACGCACATTAAATAGTTTTAGTGAGAATCAATGTTAATACAGCGTGGCTGAGATTAGAACTTGTCAGATGTTATGCAGCTCTATGTTGTTGGGGTTATTTGGCATAATTGAGTGCAAACTTGTCAGCTTCTTTTTTATCTTACAGCAGCCCATTGCATAGCAGGGAAACATGGCTTGCTTGCAACAGGATTTTATTTTCTGCTAACAGTGCAGGCAGTTTTCCTATTTCTTTTTAATGTTAGCCAAAAGAAATCAAATAAACTCTAAAGCTGCTTAGAAGTAAAATACATAAGCTTAGCTTCTCAAAGCTTTTGCTGAGTTATCTTCCAGGGACCAACTCTTCTGTAACTGCTCTTTAGACAGGTTTGTTTGGGTTTTTTTTTAAATTTACTTTCTGAAGAATTTTTCAAAATTTGCAAAATATGACTGAATCAGCACATGGAAATAAAATTCTCAGGTAATGAAGCCAAATACTGTGGCAGACACAGGAAACACCTGCTTGATTTTCCATTTCCTAGCCAGGCCAGATAGACATTTCTCTGTGTGTGTATTTTATTTCTTTCTGCCCCACACGTGTAGGAAGCTGTGGGGGTGACCTCAGGGATCCACCAGGTGTGCAGCTGGGATATGGATGCACACCTGGCAGAGAAATGGTTTCAAAGGCCACTTCAGAGTTACCTCCGAGCCTGGCACACTCCAGCTGGCTTTTGGCACCCTGGGCTGCTGCACCTGAGCCAGATGAACAGTGACACCATGGAGCCCCTGTGCTGATCCACTGGTGATGGCACATCCTACACAATGCTATATCCTTTTCTAGTCTATGTGACAGGTCCAAGAGCAAACACAAAGGGTCACGTAATTAACTGATGTGTGAATCTCACATGCTCAACATTACAAGAGACACCAACTTGAAGCACAAATACACAAACCCTACCATGTCTTCCTCTTCTTTTATATTTCCCATTTATATATGGACACAAATAAACCACTCCATCTGGTTCTTGTGGTTCTAACCAAACTCCATGCTAGAGGAGAAACTCCAGGCTTCAAAAAGCAGCTCAGACCCAGCACCTCCTCTGCTCATGCCAGCAGAGCAGCAGCAGAGCAGAGTGCTGTGACTGGCACTGTTGTAGCAGGGAAGAAAGATGTGTTTTCCCCTGGAAACGCATCACTAAAGCCATTCTAATTTCTGCTGCTGCAGCTTGCTCAAGCCTGGCTTGCTCACACTTTAGAACTCACAGTAGAACATGGGCCACAAGTGGTGGGATTTAGTTCTTCTACGCATCATTTTCCACAAAATACTCTCCTGGCTCAGGCTGATTGGAACTCGGACTCCCCCTTCATTATATCATCGAAACAATTTTTTTTTCTCTTGCACGTCACTTCCTCATCCTCTGTAAGTGGTCTTGTCTCTGTGGGCTTAGCACAATGGTTTTCTCAGAACATGTGATTTACTTGCAGAAAAACTCAGTTGCGGCTCAGCTTTCTCTAACAAATCTTGGACATTTTGTACAGTCAAAGTACTTTGACATTTGTTACATCATTCACAGTCTTGAGGAGGAAGGGAGGAAAAAGAAATCCATGGGTTCTGCAAATCCACTTCATCCATGATAAAGCCATAAATAAATACACTGTCAACGTAGCATGATGAGTAACTGAATATTGTTGTTATTATTATTGCTCTGGGCATTCACAGAGCAAGAGCTATGCAGACACAAATGAAACTGGAAATGTACACTGTGGGTGGGTGCACTCTGCAAACCAAACCAGGACCCCTCACGTGCAGGTGCCTGCCAGCCTGTCCTACCCACAGCAGGGACAAAGAGCAGCAGGTGCCACAGAGGGACGTGGAGAGAGGAGAAAGGCCATGTCTACAGTGCTGCACATCAAAGCACATCCATCCCACTGCTGCTTCCTAGGTTATCAATGAGTAGCTCTTTAAGGCAGAAGAGAGACATTCTGGTGCTATTGGCTCATTGCACTCACATTGTTTCAGTGGCAGAGGACGAGGTACTTTTCTTCCTGAAGCGAGGTCTGAGAGTCCTAGGCGGTGCCTGCAGAGAAACAAGGCAAAACTTCAGAGGCTTAGCAGGAAACATCTTTTTCTTCCTTACAACACACCCATCTTTGTGAAACCTCTGTGAATAGGATCCCATTCCTCTCATGAAGTAATGCAATCTTCAGTTTGGCCCTGAAGATGAGCAATAAATGGCCAGGTGAGGACTAATCTCTTTAAAAACCCTGTTGTACACCCAGGTGTAATCAACACATTCCCCTCTGGTGCTAGGTTAGAGGTGTGGCTAAGGATTGCTAATAACTCAACAGCTGAAAAAGCCAGGTCAGACTGGTGCCATTTACAGCTGCTCAGGGATCTAGAGATCAAACTGGCGGCAGGGAGCCAGCTCTGGTGTCTCCCAGCCCATCCTGCCCTGTCCAACCCATCCTCAGCTCTTTGGAGGGTACAGTTCATGGCATTACAAAGCTGAAGGGTTTCCCACGATGGAACACACCAGGACTGTAATTCTCATGAGGCAGAACTCCTTAAAATCATACCCTTGCTTGGGAAAGAGGCCAGACAAAATATGTTGAAATTATTTTAGAAACCAGCTATTGGAATTCTGCCTTGTAGTCAGCTGGTGCAGAGCTTTTACAAGGAGCCCTGACTGCCCAGGAGGAGGCAGACTAAGTCCAGGAATTTGGTTTCCTGTGGTTAACCCTGTTCTCCAGACTCTGACAGACATTAGGCCAGCAAACAAACGAAAGAAAAAGCCCTCATCTGGTGTGGGATGGTGTCTCATGAGCTTCACAACAAGAAATGGTTATCAGATGTTGTAACAGGCATGGATTCTCAGTGTGGAGGCAAGTAACACTGCAAGGTGTGGTAGGATCTTCTATTCCATTTACATAAATATCCAAAGCCTTGCTTTCTTAATAGCATTAACCCATATTTACCTGTAAGGGCCTGATAGGACCAAAGCAAGGACTTTTCTGTTTTACAGCACTTTCAAACCCAAAACCATGCCACATTTCTGCATTCCCATGATGCAGCAATGTATAACTATTCACATAGACAAGGGACTGCAGCACAGTGAGGTTTTGTTTAGATTACACCTAAATCTCCATTTTTTTCTAGCTTGACCATAACCCCAAGTAGTTTCTCACAGAGATGGGATTAATCCAACACTTCACCCCATCTTCCAAGCCTGAAATCTTACCCCAGGTCCCTGCAGTGAATCCCCGAGAGCACAGCAGATCTGGATGGGATCTGGAGCAGAGGAGAGGAGCAAAGCTGCTGTGCACTTACAGCAGCAATGGATGCCACACCACACCTGGATCCACAGCTGCTCAGAGGAGCTCTGTGTAAACCAGGAGCCCAGGGACACAGCCAGACAAACAGAGCAGCACCTCCTGCAGCCTGGGAGAAGGCTGCTCTTGGGGAAACCAAGTGGCTCTTGAAGCAAAGCTGCCATTAACTGCACAGCCAAGGCTCTTAAACGGGGCATGAGCAGCTCTGTTCCTTTGGGAGGCCACTGCACAGCTCTGGGAGAGGCTGGAGAGGCTGCACCTTTCCATGGCCAGAACAGAGCAGCCCAGAGTTTGGTGACAGCCCAGCAGAAAGGATTGCAGCTGCTGGCCAAACCACACAGCTCTGCTCCCTCCCACTGAGCCAGGGCAAGGACCTGGGAGGAACAAACTCAGCATCCCACAGGGGGAGATCTCAGCTGTGCCTCCATCCACCCTGCCCACATCTGCAAGGAGTCTTTGCCTACAGCATCTCCCACACAGGTTCTATTTCCTCCATAAGGAAATGTTGCTAAAATGTTGGCAAATCAGAGTGAGATCTGCATTTCCTTTAGTTCTTTTGTTTCCATGGAGCAACTTAAAGTGTATTTAGTGAGTTTAGACCAAAGAGAGGTGTTTGCTCAGTTGAAGATTCCTGTTGAAGTCATAGAAGGAGGAGTCTTGACAGTATGGAAGTACCTCAAGGGGTGGATCCTTCTTTTTGGGCCTTTTGTTCAGGGATGCACAATCATTCTCTTCATCATCTGAGAACACTGAGCCTTTTGTTTCACAGTTTGTCTCAGGTGGCTTCTCATACCTAATGTCCACACTTAATTCACCTATTTAACACAGCCATTTGCAGCCTAAATGTGAAGACAGGGGATGAGGAAATCAGTGATGGTTTGATTCACACAAACATCACTCACTGCAAAACCATGCATCACCCAGGGATTAATAAACAGAAGGGTCACACATCACACTCTAATAATAGCAGCTGTGGGGTTAGAAATCAATAGGCTCTTGTTTACAAAGCCATTATAAAGTCTACTTTGATTATTTTACACAGAATTGAGACTAAATTCACATCTTTTGATGTCTGGGAGGTTGACACTAGAAAAAGATTTGTTTGTTTGTTTGTTTGCTCAGGGATAAATGAAATAACTGATTTCTTGAATTGCTGGTTCCATCCATAGCTCCTGCATCCACTGCTTCCTCTAGAAGACTCCAAATGGGTGTTGAAATCCTCTGGTAAGCACAGAGAGAGCTGCTGGGGATGCAGAAATAGGAAACAGCAGCACTTACAGACTTGAAACTGAGAGTGGTCAAGGCAAGCCTTGTGGCCAAGTGGTCAAGGTCAGGTCAAGACTCAGTCTGAGATCCACTGAAGTTCTCAAAAAGCTTCACCAGGCATTGAGTGGACCCTCATCGAGTGGGTGTGCTGCTGGAAAACCAGTGCAGGGAAAAGTGTCTCTTCTGCCACTCTGGAGTAAATGTGGTGGTGGAGCACTGGCTCTGCTGATGTTCCTGAAGGCAGTTTATGGCCTCATAACTTCAAACCACAAACACTTGGTGGTTCTTACCCTTGCAACTCATGGCAAAATCTTTGTGGGACTGGTTGTGCTACACAACACAATCCATCTGCTGCCTAAATACACACAGTAAATTTTTAATGACCAGCCCAAAGCAAGAGGTACAGAAGAGGAAACTCAACATGACCAAGTTTCCTGCTCTCCATGGTTTCTTACCAGCAGGGCTGGAGGTTTCTCTGTTTAATTGAGAAGGCTTTTTTGATTCCAAAACATGGTAGGAGGGGAACTATTTGCTGTCTAGGTGGCACTAATCAGAATTACTGGGTCTCTACTTTGTTGCATGAATATACATAGAAATAATGCTCTGTGCTTCTTGTCTCAGCCTGTGTAAGAGTCTGCTGGACCAAAGACCGAACCCCAAAGCCTGAAACCAAAGAGGATTCTTCAACATCTAATATTTACTAATCCTTTTTGATTCTTAAAGCCCAAAAGAGCTGAATTCTTTGACAGCTCTTCCAGTTGGGTAACAGACAGAGGGGAAATGATTTGGCTACAGCAACACCACAAGTCACGAGCAGGTCACCGGGGCTCTCCCCAGTGCCAGATTAAAGTCAGCAGTAATCCCTCTCAGCCCACAGGATGCAGCTGCTGCTCGAGACAGCAGCCTGTGCACTCCATCCTCTGCCCACTGACCCTGTGCTTCTCCCCCTTTGTCACCATTCACACGGGCAGGCTGGAAAACACCACTGCAGCTTTGCAGGAAGAGCTGGAAGCTGGCTTTTTCCCCAGCTGTACTGAAGATGTTGATAAGCACCTTGCAGAGAGGCCCAGGATAATGCTGAAATGTTTTTGTTCTGTGTAGGACTGTAGAGTGAATATTGCACTGTGGGGAGAATTAAATGTTCTCTAGTACAGGAATGTTATGGGATAAAATAGTAATTTTATCCCTCCTCTTGGGAAATGATCTACCCAGGAGCAGCCTAGCTTAGACCCTCTTGGATGTGGAAGCTGTTCTTTGCTGCCTGCCTAAGCCAAATCAAAATTTAGTCAAGTTTAGCAGAAGTGGCTCAGAACTTCTTTTAATGCCCTCGCTGAGGTTTGCACAGTGAACAACACACCCCAGCCATGTGCCACTGAGAGCAGACAGGGCCTTTCACCAGGGAAAAAGGGCTTGGAATGGGACAGGATGGAGGGGTGTTGGACACCCAGAGCTGGGGTGGTCAGTGACCAGAGTGAGGAAACACTGGCTGAGGGAACAGAACCATGAGAATGTGCCATGCTGCATTCCACAGCCAGCCAGTCCATGGGAAAGGAGCCAGAAGGAGCTGTCAGCCTGACAATGCTGCTGTGAATCCCAGGGCTTTGCAGCACACATTGCTTTCCTCATTGCTGGGCTCTCTCTTTAATCAGATGCTGGGTAAAAAAGATACCCAGTGAGCTCTGCCACCCATGTCACCCCCACAGCAGGATGGGCTCCTGCAGGTTTTCCATTCTCCCCATCAGCCCAAGCATCATATCATGTCCTGAAGCTGCTTCCATGAAGATCAAGGAGAGCTCAGCCTCCCAGCTGGCACACACTGCTTTGATCCCTGCAGCTTCACTGGAAGTTGGGCTGGTGCCCTTTTCTTCCCTGCTGCACGTCATTGTGAGCGGGACACTGAAAACCACCCAAAATGGGAACCAGCTTGGCTCCAGCCTCACTGAACTGGAAGAAGGAAGATGGGCTCTCCCAGGCTTTTCCACTACTTTTGTGGCCATGGATGAGGAAATATCTGTAATACACACAGCACTTTCCTTTAGACCTGGAACAAGAAGGGAGGAGTCCCTGCCCATCCTGCCTTGGGAAGGACATCTGTATTGTGAGCAAGCCAAGCTCATCTTGATCTGCCAGGCTTTGGGGTGCCAGCCTTTGGCTCTGAAATTGTTCTTTTTGTGAATATGGTGATGATATGATAGAAAACTGATTTTCTGACACCAAGAGAGTGAGTAAAAATGTAAGGCAGGGGTTAATCAGAAGAACAAACACACCTGCGAGGAACTGCTGAGAAAGGAGATGGAGGTTTAAAGTGAATAAAAGGGCTCTGGGACACCAAGGGCTGTTACCAGAGAAGGTAAAGATTGAGGAGTTAAACATTGCCAGGGCTGGAGCGTGCATTTTGAGGACAGCACTTGGCCTTGGGTGACCTCCTGTGTGTTTCTAAGAGGCCTTTTTATGATCTGAGGCTGTGGGGTCACGATCAGATGTCCCCAAAGCAGCCGAGTCAGCAGAGTGTGCTGCTCCAGGGAACAGCCAACAACCCCAGGGGCTGTCCCAGCCAGGAGGTGGCTGTGTAAAAACATGGGTCAGACACCAGACCTTGCCCTGGCTCTGTTTGGGACACTCTCACTGCCCATCCCAGCGTGGGATGTGTTTTAGGGGTCTCCACCTGTTACATTTAAGGCTCCACAGCTTTGTGTGGAGGGGCTGAATTGCTGCAGAAGTGGGAAATGGGCTGGAGTTCCAGGACTAAAGCTGCTGCTGCCTCTTGCAAACACCTTTTGTGCACAGACCAGATTACACTCCTCTCTCCACGAAAGCAAGACAGAATCTGACTGTAAACAGTGTAAGGAAACAGATTATTCCAGTAAATTCCCTTAATTCCAGTTCCTATCATTCATCATAATTCCTTCCAAGGGAACTGATACAACCAACACGTGGGGAGGGAAGCCCTGAAAATGGGCACATTGCAAGTTAAAGCAGACATTGGAGTGCTCTGCAGAGTTGGGATCTGAGCTGTTAATGCACCTCAGGAACAACCCAGCATGGAGCAGGAAATGTGGGGCCAGATCATTGCAATCTTTGATCTCTATGATTCAACAAGGCTGAGAAATTTCACTTGCAGAACTCTTCCTACAGCACTGTCTGGGATTCAGCAGTGTGCTGGTTCAGCAATCACTTTGGTTCAGACTCTGGTCCATGCTGCCATGTAAATCTGTACCCAAATCCTTTGGATTTTCCTGAGTACAACAGAAGTCAGGACCTGGCCCAAGTGAACAAATGACTTTGACCTAGATCCTCTGAAAAATCTGGACACTTAAGTACAGTAACAGTGAGACTCAGGCAACTTTGACATTGGACTCTCCTAATTTTGCCAGGCACAATAATTCTGTCTCCCATCACTTGAATTCCTCAGGAGCAATGGGGAAAACCACAGTCACAGACTACACAAACCAAAGTGATGTATTGTATTAATGTAATGGAAGGTAAAGTCACTCCAAAGTTAAGCCTTTCCAGGGCATCATTCATACAAAGAGGTTTGCACAGCACTGAATGAGCACGGGAGAACAGATATTTATTCTACGATGGCCATCAGCTTCTTTCCCCTGCAACAAAGATAAATTCACCATCATTCCCAAAAGACATTGACCCAAGTCCTGTCCTCCCCCAGCAGTTTTCAGTGCCAAACCAAGGAGTTAGGAGCAGCCAAACTACAGCAGCACACACTGCCCAGGAGCCACCAAACAGAGGCAGAGATCCTTTCCAAAGCTGGAGTCAAATGCAACCAAAGCAAACAAACCTAATTACATCAACAAAATCATCCGTTAATGAAAACACATCCCACAAATGAGTGAGTTGTTAAGTGCTAGTCTATTCCAAACACCTCAGAGGAAAATTCATGCAATCCGTAACACTTACATCAGAGTCCCATAATATTTACATAGAGAAAAAGAAAGAATAAACTGTTAGGAGAAAACATTTGGGTGCAGAGGGGGAAGGAACATTGTTTCAGAACACAGAAATATTCATCTTTGCTTTTATCAGCTCTGTCATTCAGCTGAAGTTTATTAAACAATAATCAATGTTTTCACTTTCTGCTGGTACAATGCAAATGTACTTCAAAACTACTGATTTTCTGTGAGGTTTTTTTCTTCCCTGAAGTAACCAAAATACATCTGAAACTATTTTTAAATCTCAAAAAGAAAATCACAAATTGCTATTCAGATATACCAGCGCAAAGTGATGCAAACCAGCCCTATAAAAATTTGCTTCAGTATTTAGTAAAGGGAAATTTTAAGGAACAAAATGCCTAGAGCAACAGAAAATTGCTGTTTGTTCTTTAAGTTCAGTAAGGTTAAAAAAATTCCTCAGAATAAGAGCTGGAAGCAAAACTGGCTAAGAACCAAAATAAAACCACCTACACCATTTAATTGAATTAGTTCAGAGATGTACAATCAGCCCCCTTGACATAAAGTCAATTAGTGTTTTTAAAGCACTTTCCACTGTAATAACTCATGTGCACTCCTGAGCACACCACAGGGGAGGGGTTGGATCAGCCAACAGAGCAGTGAGGTGATTCATTTAAAGCACAATTAAGTGGGTGTCCCATCGGGGTCCTGGGGAGCTGCACTGCTGGCTGGGTGTGATCTGCCACCTTGAGGAGCACACCCAAACAGAGCCATTCATCACAAATGTCCCTGCACATTTCTCACACTGCCTAAGGCTCCTGATCACCAGTTCAGTATTAAATGCCCCCTCAAATACTTGCAGTCCCAACAATTCTCCTGATGTACAGCTGGTTCTTCAATTCATGAGAGACATATTTATTCTCTGCAACAATTAAAATGGTTTCTCCCTCTCAACCATGCCCCAGGTCTTTGCAACAGCACCTAAGAGACATTAGTTGAGAGAACAACACCAAACGTATTTTGTTACTTTTTAAATGCTGGTCCCAAGCAGGATTGTTTAATATTGAGCAGCCTTTAAGCATTTGCCAGGCAGTGCCAAAAGACAAACAGAGATCCCTGGAGATTTTCACTCTGTCCTCTCTGCAAGGGAAAAGGAGCTCTTACATAATTACACCATTGCCCCTGAATGCTGCAGCCTGACTTTCCACAGAACACAAAGGAGAGAAATCAGAAACTTGGGTTCAAACCTGGAGGGGGTTCCACCAGCAAAGGCCTGGCCAGGAACAAAAGCAAGAGGAGCTGGCACAGGAGCTGTCAAAGAGATGAGCTGGAGTACATCTGTCAAACAGGCTTGAGGTTCAGCGAGGCTGCCCAGAGCAGGGAGGATGAAGGTCCTGAATTGCACCAATGCTTTGCCATGTGCAGCCTGTGAGGCCACTGGGAGTGATCCAAACGGGCAGCAAAGGGCTCTGCTGTGCAGCCAACAGCTTCAGCACAGAGAATCTCATCAGTGCTGACAGGGACAGCCCTGCTCCAGAGCAGAGGAGCCCATCAGCTCCCTGGGCTGCTGTTCACAGGGGGCCCAGGACGAGGGGAGAGACGAGGATCTGACTCCATGTTTCAGAAGGCTGATTTATTATTTTATGATATATATTATATTAAAAGAAAATGATATATTAAAACTATACTATAAGAATAGAAGAAAGGATTTCACCAGAAGGCTAGCAAGGAATAGAAAGGAATGATAACAAAATTTTGTGACTGACCAGAGAGTCTGAGCCAGCTGACTGTCATTGGCCATTAATTAGAAACAACCACATGAGACCAATCCCAGATGCACCTGTTGCATCCCACAGCAGCAGATAACCATTGTTTACATTTTGTTCCTGAGGCCTCTCAGCTTCTCAGGAGAAAAAATCCTAAGGAAAGGATTTTTCATTAAATATATGTCTGTGACAACGCCCAGCCCAGCACCACTGCTGAGAGGGACAGAGCTGCTCCAGAGCAGAGGAAGCCACCAGCAGCCAGCCCAGCATCACTGACAGGGACAGCTCCAGCCCAGGGGCTCAGGCTGTGCCTCAGGCTCTGCAGAAAGGCACACCCCATGGCGCCTGCAAGGAGTCATCCTCCTGGGTATCATCTAGGGAGCAGAATGCCTGGACTTTTGCTCCACCAGCCTGTGCTCTCCTAAGAGCTGAGGAGGTTTCTGTGAGACAGAGAGTGAAATAATAGAGTTTTACCTACAGGTTTCACCACAAGAGTGAAATAATAGAGTTTTACCTATTTACAATAATAGGGTTTCACCTGCAAGAGCATTAATGCAACTGCTCCTGGTGAAAAAGACTGCACCAAGGCTCTAAAGCAGCTTTTAATATCCCTGCTTGAGGAAAGACTTGACTATCTGCCCATTTAGATGATAAACTCTTTGGAAATGAGAGCTGTTAATGATGGGACTCTGAAATTGGCTGCACTAAAGTTTGCACCAAGAGAAGATGAGTGCCAATAGCTCAAGGCAACTTAGCCCTAGCTAAACAAAATTAGATTCTTTCCTCCCCCAGCTTTTTGTGGCACTGAAAAATGTTCACATGACGTAGTCAGCTCTCCAAAGCTACCAAAGATGCACTCACAAAGGAGCATTTTAATGGCAGGCCACTGTCTGAGAGTGCATTAATGCATCTATTGCCTTGGAGACAGAGAAAGGGCAGCCTGTGGAGACAGAATGAACCCTCTGTGACACAGAGCCTTGGCACATCCCTATTGACATGGTCTGAGGGACTGGATTATGCTGGAGAGGGGGCAGGAATAGTAAAACAAGCCAGTGTGAAAGACAGGGGATGCAATTTCAACAAGATCCAAATTACTTTGGGTCCAATTCATAAACACATTGGACTGATTGCTGCTTTAGCATCATTAAAAGACTTTCCTAAGATTACCTCATGACTTTTAAGCCCATAAGGATTCAGTGACTCTTTTTATAAATAACACTTTGAAGTCAAATCCATAAAATAGGTTTAGGCTAAAATTAGAAGAGTTCTAATAAAATGCCCTGTGAACACAAGTGTTGTTTCAACAGATACCACCTTAAACATCTTTCCTTGTCCTGCACAATGGCACATACCCAGAAAAGGAGGGGTGACAAATCAAATATGAGGGAGGGTTTGCCACCCAGGCAGGGTGCAAGGAGGCTGTGCCAGGCTGGAACCATCAGGCTCCAAGCCCCAGCACTGCACAGGGCTCTGGGAAGGCACAGGCTGCAGCACTGTGATCCTTTAGTCCTTCTGCTGCAGTCTCCAGGCTGATTAGTGGGCAAAATACACAAAAAGCACATGAGATGAGAAGAAAAGGAGCTACAAAGGTTTTTTTGCTTCCACCAACATGAGACACTGCCAGTCTGCATTTCTTTTTTTCTCCCCAGACAAGCTGCTTGGCAGTCCCATCCTCTGGCACGCCCAAACTGGAGTTCTCCCACTCCTTTCATCTGCCACTGGGGAAAAAATGCAGAAGTGACATGTCTGGGCTCTTAGCAACCCAGCTAAGTGGCACAGCACTGAAAAGACCACCAGCAGCTAAACCATTCACTGCTCTCCACATTTGTAAACACAATAAATGCTGGGGACACTGGGGACATTTTTCAAAAGTGCTTCTGCCAGAGACTGAATCAGGGACAGCCAGTTCAAGCCTTACCAGGGTCTGCTGCTGGGATTTGCTACATACCCTGCTCACCCCAAACACAAATGTTCTCTCCAGCAACGGAGAAACATGTGCCAATCCTTAGGGAACACAGCAAAACAGGGCTGGGGCTGGGGAGGTTTCGCTCTTGCTGCATTCCCAGTGGATTTACACCAGCACTGGGGGCAGAGGAGTGACACTGCCCAGCAAGGACGTGGCCCATCCTCTAGAAGAGAAAGGAATGAAGTTTTTCTGCAGAGGAACAATCCCCATCCGTGGTAGCACAGGTCAGTACGGTGAGAAGCACTGAGACTCTTGCCACGAGCACACACACACAGAGCTCCCAAAGCCACTCACAGCCTGGCTTTGCCCCCCTGGCGTTAGGAAACAAGAGCATCAGGAGCAAGCCAGGCTGGGGAAGCAGCCATGCCCCACAGGGATGCATGGATGGACACCAGGAGATCCAGCACTCACCTCGGAGGAGCCGGCACACCGAGCAGCACGTGCACACTGCAAGAGGAGCTGGGAGTTAGGGACTCGTCGTGAAGCCTCTCACTCTTAGAGAACACCTGGCACCACTCTGAAGGGCACCTCAAGGCCCTGGTGTGCACAGGGAGGTGACAGCATGGAGCACAGACTCAGGAATGTGCCTCACCCCGGGCTGTGTCCATGTGGGTGCTAAGGATGGGGTTAGGTTCAGCTCCCTGGTGCTGCTCTCAGATCACTCAACAGAGGTAACTCCTGTCTGGAGGGACCTGGGAGTGTGGACAAGCCATGGGAGCATGGATGCACAACCCAGTGCACAAGGCTGTATGGTAACAAACACAGGGTGCAACCCTGGGATTTGTAAGGCTGTGTGCCTGGATTCTTCCAGCAGATTTAGAGTTTAGGAAGTTCAGGGATGTGTTGGGTGGATTTCTTTAGAGGATGTGTGAGTGGTTGCAACAGCCTTCTTGTAGACTTCTAGAAATCTTGTAGACTGTAGACTTCTACAAGAATTCTAGAATCTACAAGAAGGCTGTTGCAACCACTCACACAGCCTCTAAAGAAATCCACCCAACACATCCCTGAACTTCCTAAACCAGAAGAGTCCTACAGGAATTAATATCCTGATGGAATTGCCATAAGAATGAAAGCAGCCAAGGGGATTGCAGTGCACCACTCAGTGAAGGCAGGTGATTCACAACTGTTCATGAACATGTGTGGAGGTTACAGCTTCATCTTGAGCACAGTTTGTGTTCCAGGAAACAGTCTATATTTCCAGTTTGAGCCTTTTAATTTAATGCTCACAGTGGCATCAATGACTCCACAATAAAGAAGAAAAGGGTTTGAGCTCTGTGTGATTTTTTCAGTTAGGATTATCCTGCACTGGAGACACTGGAAGTTCTTCTATAGTTTCACAGACATTTCAAAGCAGCACCACTGAGAGCAGATGTCTCAGTGTCCCTTGCACTCTGCCTCCACCTCCTCATCCCATTGCTGCTGTCTGTGCTGCTGCTCTCCACTGGCTTGAGGATCTCACCCAGGCCAAGAGCAACCTGGAAGCAAGGGATAGCATTTCACTTGAAGCAATTCCTTGATGGGGTCAGCCTGTAAAAATAGGATTTAAATGTATCCAAAGGAAAAGAGATGGGCCAGAGTCAAGCAGCTGGGTTACAGCTTTTAGTGGGAGTGCTGCCTCACATTGGCTGGATGCTGCTGTGAAACTATGGCCTTCCTCAAGAAATCTGCTGAGGCTCAGCCTCTGATCTCACACAGAAGGAAGCTGATCACAGTTTTATGCCAGTTTATTCTCTGGGAGTTCAGACAACATATATCTGGGTTGTTCTCATACATCTTTCTGGTTGATGGGCACTGAACACCCAAACACATCCTGACTGCTGATGTTCCCCCACCTTTGCTCTGTACTGCAAAGCTTTTGGTCCTTCAGCACAACCAGCATTGATTCTCACCTGCTCTGAGGAATGGAGAGTATCAGAAAGCACACTGTCCATTCCTGCTTTGAAATCATTCCAGATAAGAATGATCTTAGCCTGGGACAAGCTTAAGCAGAAAGAACTCTGGGTTTGGGCAATACAGAGAGTGTTTGTGATCCTCTGCCCCAGGCAGCATCAGCTCTGCACACTGACTGTCCTCTGATGCCACACAAATTAAGGTAATGCTATAAGGTTAACAAGTGCAAAAGCTCCTGTTAATAAAGACAGGTCTGTATGTGGATTGTTACTGGACATTTGCCAGAACAACAGGATTCCCTTGAAAAATATTTGGAAACATTGTTCTGGAATGTACAGTTTTCCACAACAATGCACAGCCACATGACATTTACAGTGGCCAAAGGAAAGAGGCAGCTCTGCCTGTGAAAGGGCACAGGTTGGAGCAGGCACTGAGTCAAATGTCACAGTGCATCATCTGGGTGCCAGGACAATAAACTGAGAAATGCTGAACCAAGAGGGAAGTGAAACATCAGATGCAGAGGTGGTGGGCCTGCTGTGTGGAAGAAGGGGCTCGCTGTGTGCCCCTGGTGCCCATCTAAGGAAGGTGGGCACGTTTCCCTGGAGCTGTTTGTGGGCCAGCAGCCCAAATCAAATCATGGCAAAAGCAGATGGCCTCCCCGTGCCATCTGGGTGTGAGGAGGAGGAGCAGGGTCTGTTTGGGATGAGCCCACTGTGTGCAGAGCTGTCCCACTCCTGCAGAAGGACCATGCTCACAGCACAGCTGCACAATTGACTGAAAGGCAGCAAAGGCAGAAAAAGGTAAAGCTGTCTCAAGGCAGCTCTTGCTTATTCTATTTCTTGGCCTCCTAAGAAGCTCCTCAGCAGGCAAAAAAAAAAAAAAAATCCTTTGCTGTATCTGCATGAGGCTGTTACAAAATGGCAAACTCTTCACACAGCACTTTGTGTCAAGAGGGGATTCAAAGAATCACAAATCCATCTAAGCAGCACCATTCAATTACAAAAATAACAACAGTGGAAACAAAACAGGCTGAGTGAGTTTGGGCAGCCTGGTCCTGCAGCCAGCTTTTGGCCACAGCCAGAGCCCACTGGTGTCAGGAGAGCCTTTTCTCGTGCTTCAGTGGGCTTCGAATCATGGCCAAGGGTTGTGAAACCAGAACCTGAACCACTGCTGGTGCTCACAGGGGGCTGGGGGGTTTAATAACAACAAAACTGAATTTTAGCATTCCCTTCTGCGCAGGAAAGACAACAGACCTCTCCCCTGTGCCCTTGTCTTTCCGAAACCCTTTATTTCAGATGTCACATCTGCTCTTAAACACCACAGTGACACAGGAGGGTTGGCAGCAGCAGCACCAAGCTCCAGCCCAGGTCTGGCTGTGTGTCCCAGCTCAGGGCATGGGAGCCACACAAACACCCTGAGCTCATCCCTGAGAGCCCTCAGCACCCCATGCCAGGCCCTGTGTGATGGCAGGGCTTTAGCTTTCATTGGCTAATTGAGTTAACATGCATTTTTATCTTCAGACATCATTGTTCCAGCTACACCTTAATTGTAACCATGCGAGTTTCAGAGCTCTCATCAAAAAGGGATGGTGCTTTGGGTGTGTGTTTCTTTCCTGAGTGCCTAATCTAAAACTCTATAACAGCAAGGCTGTTACCCCTCAGAAACTGAGCTCTGCTGTGTTGTCAGTCAGAGAAACCACACCGGGTGAGAACCTGGCTCTGTGTTTTCACTGTGAGCATAACCCTAAAGTCCAGCCCTCAGCTAATCCCCTTAATTAGTGTGGTCACAAAGAGATCAAGGAGCAGGCACAATTCTAGCTGGCAGCAGTCAAGGACAATCAACATAAACCTCCTTTGAATTATATAAAACTTTAGGTTTTGTTTTGGGAATCATTATCTTCCTATTTTAAGGCTTCTCTTAGAACACCAGAAATGAAGCATTTACAGAAGGAAAGGGTAAGCTGTTTCCTTTTTTGTTGGTTCTTTTCTTAATGTTGCTAATATAGTTTGTGGATTTGCAGTGGGACTAGGATGGAAGGAAAAAAGAGAGGGGAATACCTCCAAAAAGCAGAAAAAAATCAAAACAAAAATATCTTCTTAAAGTCTTCTTTGGGTGACAGACTGCTGATGAAAATAGAAGTACAATGCAGGTTCTGTAATTCACAAGAAAAATTGCCTATTTAAAATGAACACCCTCATGCCAAACATAGTCTGGGTCATTTTTAATGACTCCATCTGATGTCACATTGACTATGCCCCGCTATTTCTAAAGCAGGTAAAAAACCAGAGGAGTTCAATGTTTCTGTGAGGCACTGGGGACACCTGACAGGGACATTGATGCCACCCGAGGGCTTTGAGACAGGAGACAGGGCTGTGTGCCTGCTGCTCTGCAGTGGCTGCCCATGCCCATTCTCACACATGCACGCATTTCATGTGTATATAGCACAATAATGGGCAGAGGCAAATTCTGTCTGCCCCTTGCTGATGTCCAGCTCTCCAATTAAATAAATATGAAAGGTGGGGTGATGGAACTGCCCAGAGCAGTGTCATCTCAGCAGAACATGGCCCTGAGGATGGCACAGTGTGGTTGGCACATCACAGCCTCACACACACACACAGGACAGCTGGCTCTGATCAGTTCTCCCCTCCAGAACTGGATCTTTCCCTTCCTGTGATCAAAAGTGAGAGCAAAGCTCGCAGCTGGAGTCTCCCACCACCTGCAAGGGGAGTCTGTTTGTATTCCCTGCAGGTGGAGAATGAGGCACCTCAATGAGATGGGACAAATAGAGGTCTTGGAAGATTTTGCAAATTTGTGCAGTTTCCATTTAAAAAAAAAAAAAAATTAAACTCAAAATACCAAATTACTTGAATCCAAAATTTGTGATAACACTTAGTCTGAGTTCAAACCATTTATGAACAATTTTTCAGAGATTCATTCTGAGAGATCCTTGTGCACTATGGACACAAAACCAGACCAAAATAAAAATCTCTTGTGTCTCGAGACAGGGGTTTGTGGCCAGGTGAGCTGACTTCACTGTCTCAAGAGTAAAACTACAAAGGCTGCTCTACTCAAGGTGGAACTAAGATAAGTAAATTATGGTTTATTTGTGTCATTATTTATTTTTGTCTACATATGTGACTTTTTAAAGACTTTTATATTCTGTGTGTGAACACTTTATTTTCAGACTGATTATGTCAAGAGAAGCGTACACAAGGCCTTATAGAAAGATGAGAACAAAACCACTGTACACCAACATTTCAGTTTACCCATAAAGAAAATGTAATTCAACAGATAATATTTAAAAAAAAAAGGAGAAGTCTGATTCACAGAATTTGTAAGAGGCTTGAAGGATGCTCTTTAGGAAGGATCAGACAAGACATTTCTAATACCATTCCAAAACTAAAGGAAATTACAAGGGGTAGCAACTACCCAGGCTTGAAACAGTGCAAGTGTTTGCACAGACCTCAGCACACACAAGCTGGAACTGCTGAATTTCTGACTTGCCAGCAAATGTTTCACAACTACCAAGTGCAACACACCTGCAACTTTGCATGGCCTCTCATCACAGCCCTGGAGCTGAGTGATCCTTGGTGCTGTGTGGGAACCCCAGGAACCATCTGCAGCCACCTCCCTGGGATAACCCTCCATGTCTCACTTTTTGAGATCTAATCTGCAAAGCTACCTCCAATTAAATGGTTTGGATTTGGACTCAAAAAGATTTCTTCAACCAAGCTTACAATACATTTTTTTAACCGAATCCTCAGGAATGGATCTAATTTACAGCATATTTCTTCCCTTTGTTCTTTCAGAATTAGAAAACAAACTATTGTCCTTAAAATAAGTTTTTTAACTGAATCCTCAGGAATGGATCTTATTTACAGCATGGTATTTCTTCCCTTTGCCCTTCCAGAATTAGAAAACAAACCAGACACGGTTTTTTCAGCAGCCCCCAGCCCAACCTTCCAGCTCAGGTTGCAAAGACTGAGTCTGGCTTCTCTGCACACTCAAGTCTCATCCTCAGCACCAGCCAGGAATAGTAACCATCAAATGATGATCCTGTTTTTTCCCCCCTGAGTGCCAAGAGAGCCACGAGCATGTCTGTGTCCTGGGAACTCTGGTATGTGCTGCCTGCAGTGTCCGCTTCCCTCCGTCCCTGCCGAGGGCATGGCTTCCCTGAGCAGTGTGATATTCCAGCCAGCACAGCACTGAAAATAACCCTGGCACTCACCTGAGCTGCCAGTGCCTTCTGATGCACTCCTGGCTGCTTTGGGGTGGCTCTGCTTGCTGCCTGTCCGCACGGCGACCGAGGCAGGGACGGAGCTGCCGCTGTCCCCGCGGATGCTCGACAGGTCCTGCATGCTGAAGCTCCGCAGCCTCTCCGACAGGGCTCCCTGTCCCTGGGGAAACAGGCAGGTCAGTAACACAAAGTCAGATCCAACATTCTGAGGCTTTTTCGCTCTTGCTCATTGAAATCCATCGGGACAATAGGAAGGGAAAAATTTGTGTGGTGCAATGACCTAGAGATGACAAAAATGTGTTGCTGAAAGCATCATTCCCTCTCTTGGCTCTTCCTTTTGGAGTGGTTCTGTGGCAAACATCTCTGATTCTTCATTGCAGTGATGGGAGCACAGAGCAGTCTTGGTCATGTGTTCAATTTGCAGGGGAGAGATCAGTGAATCTGACTCCATGTTCTTAGAAGGCTGATATATTACATTACATTATATTATATTATATTACATTATATTACATTACATTACATTATATTATATTATATTATATTATATTATATTATATTATATCATATTATATTATATCATATCATATCGTATCATATTATACCATACCGTACCATATCATATCATATCATATCATATCATATCATATCATATCATATCTTATTATAGAGTGCTATACTAAGACTATACTAAAGAATAGAGAAAGGATACAGACACAGAAGTCTTAACAAGAATGATAATGAAAACTTGTGACTCCTTCCAGAGTCCTGACACAGCCTAACCGTGACTGGCCATTAAGTTAAAACAATTAACATGAAACCAAGCAAACAATGACCAGTTGGTAAACAATGTCCAAACACATTCCAAAGGAACAAAACAGGAGAAGCAAACAGATAATTATTGTTTTGATTTTTCTCTGAGGCTTCTCAGCTTCCCAGGAGAAGAAATCCTGGCAAAGGGATTTTTCAGAAAATGTGACAGTGACAGCCATGTGTAAAGGAGCAGGGTGTTGCTTTATATTTCCAGTAGGTACTTTCCTTCACTAGGAATGAGTCAAACAGATTCTTGGCTTCAGAATCACAATTAAATGGCCTGCATCAAAATATCTCCCTTTTAAAGTTAACCATCTATGATGATATTTACCCAGCCACTTTCAGCAATACACAACATTTCCAGAACACTGACAGTTTGAAATTTTAAGCTAATAAAAAGATATTGTTAAATTCCAAGAAAAATAACAGTGCTTTTTTCATGCAGCTTAATGAAGAAATGAAGTATTTTCCTTTCTTTTTACATTAATTCTCAATCTGACAACAAATATATTCCCTGGTGAAAGGAATGTAACTGTAAAGGATGGGTTGGTTAAGTGACACTTTCCATTAAAACTGCATTACATGAAAAGGTTGACTGTAAGTATTCTGTAACCCTTATACTACAGCCATAAAGAAGGAACACCAGAAAATTCAATCCATACAGAATCATAGAATTTTTGAGCTACATTAAATGACATTCAGAGTATAAATTGTATAACTGATAAAAATTACATTTATGTTTTAATATTTTATTGAGGGGGGAGGATCTGAAATATACTTCATGGCACATAGTCTTGAAAAGTACTGAAGTAAACACAGAGAGCCTGATTCCAACATTCTTTCTGCAACTGTAAATTAGGAAAAATTCAACTGATTGACTGAGATGAAATCAGAAAGAAGGCAAATAAGAGACAGTAAATACTGTCCTGTTTAACAAAAAGATAAGGCAGCCTGCATCAATTGACCCACCACTTTAACCTAGACTTGTGTTTGTCCAAGCAGCACAGCCTGACCCCTGGCCAGGACAGGACCCAGCACTGCTCCCTCTGGGCTGCAGCTCTGCCATCCTGCCCTGGGTGCAGGCAAGGCCATGGGGAGCTCACCCTGGAGCTGCTGTGGCACAGAGAAAGGCTCAGGACTCATCCTGACCATCCACGATCAAAGCAGGACTGGGCACATTCCTGCTAAAGCTCTTGGGCAACGCTGCCTGTCCCCTGAGCATTGACCCACTGGGAAGGCAAGGCAATAATTTACCTGCTGATTTATCAACACCACTTCAGAAATTCTGCATGCACAGTAGAGGAAAATCAGTGCCTCTACCTCATACAAATTCCTCTGCACCTCACTTTTAGGGCATGTAGGTAGAGAGGGCATCAGGTGCTGATACCTGCAGTCACTGTGACAGTCTGCACTTTTACATCCAAGAAAAGTGACAGAGCAGTAATCTCCAACCTTTCAGCCTGAAGCTTTTTGTACAAGAAAAATGAGTTCAAACCTCCTTCTCAACTCCACATTTAGCTTTCCTGCAGATTGTCACAGAGAAGCAGCAGACTTTACTTTGCTCTTTCCCACCAGCCTATTCTACTTTTGAAAGTATTTTAAATTAAACTGATGGGGTTTCTTTGCTTAAATACCAAGACATGTTATATTGCTGATTTTATAGGCATGGCAGTGGAGTCCTTAGAACTTATATTTTGCTAAACTCTCACCTCTGCCCTCACATTCTCCAGCCTGGCACAAGAGTTGGTGCCTGAATTTTGGCTATTCCTGCCAGTGGCTGAGCCACTCTTGGGGTATGTTCTCACTCCAAGAGGCATCTCCAGTTAATCCTCTTTCTTTTAAGCTACATTTACTCTGCCAACGTTTCTGGGCTGGTGACTGGAGTTGCCTTGCATGGCTGCTCAGCTGGGTGAGATCTCAGCTGCCCAGAGCTCAGGGCAGCTCTGGATGGGTTTTGGAACCTTCACTGAATCCCTGCACAGACACCAAATTCTCAGTGACTGATTCAGAGCCAACACAAGATATCCTACCCTGCAGCCTGATTACAGCAGGCAGATCTCCAGTGAGAGCAAGCTGACCATTAAATAACGTTTTGCTGTTGCAGAATGACAGCAAAGCCAGAGGGTTAGCAACTGATGAGCTGCAATTTGAGTGCTGTGCTCCTCCCTCACACCCAGCTCAAGTGTCAGCAGGGCTCAGGCTGTTCAGCTCCCCCAGCTGCTCTGCTCAGCCAGCTAACCCAAATTCCATCCCATTCCAGCCAGCAACTCATGTGTGTGGACATGAGGCAGGTTAGAGATGAGATTCATGTGTGAGACCAAGCTGGCAGGGCAGATGGCACAAATACATTGAAAATGGAGATGTGTTAATATTCTTGCAGTGCACCTTGTGATAGAGCAGCATGGAATGATCAAAGGGCCCAGGAGAGCTTTGGAACAGGGACCTGAGATGTGCCTGTCACCTATGGGTCTGTTACATCAGTGTGGAATACAGAGCCTTGAGCACAGACTGAAGCAGCTGAACTAAACAACTTTGGCTTTCTCCAGGAAAAAAAAGAACTAAAATTGCCTTTGCTTAATTTTTTAATTTAATTTAACCTGAGTTTCTAACAGCAAAAATAAAGATGGTTTATAAAACAGGTAATAGCAAATATTACTGTTACTGTTCCTACCATTCTATGAAGCAATTTTTCTAAATGTCAGAATGGCAAGAACAGCAAAGGCCTGGGCTGAGTGAAGGCACTGAACACCTGTGAAAACCTGCAGAGTTCCATTTCCTTTCTTTGCCCTTTGTAGGGATAGATCTTATTTACTTGCTCCTAGAATACAGTGTAACACTCACAGTTCTTTCCCAATTACCACAATTTTACTTGACCCCAAAATACAAATGTGACAAAAATTACCACAGAATGGGGATGGTTTCAGAGTGAAATGGAAAATATTGTTTACCAACTTTTATTTCCCTGTCACATAAGCAGCTGGTGTATAAGAAATCACAAACATTTGAAAAGCCAGCATGGGGAGGGTTTGCAGAGCTATGTTTTAGAAATAAAGACCTTATCCAGACTTAATGTTTATTGTTCCACAAAAATATTTATCTTTTATTAACAAAAGAAAATAACAAGTTAATAGCTCTATTTCTCGACAAAATAAATTTAGCACAGCACATGTTTTGGGCTGTGTTTTGTTAAAACAATCATGTGGAAGATGAAGAGCAGCTGTTTGGGGGATTTCTGTTTACTGTTGTGGCCATGATCATGCAGATGCTCTTCCAACTGCTACAGACATGGGAGATATCCCAGGAATTTCAGCAAGGAGAGAGGATCCAGCTCCTGAAGCTCTGCCTGTGCAGCACATCCCCACAGATCTGGGCTAGTTTTACCCTAGAGAGTGTGACAGCAGTAACACCATGACAGGAGCTGTAGTAACACCATTTCTGTCAGCAGAGAAACAGCTCCGTGTTACTACAAAGCCCCCTGATAATTGTGCTTGGGAGGGACTAAGGATGGCACCACCTCTCTCTCCTCCTCACTGAGCACCAACAATTGCCACGATGATGGTGCTGGCAGGGTGGGACCTGTGTTTTTGGGACTTTAGAGGACACAAGATGAAACGGTGCTGGAAAAATGAGCCCTAACTTCCCTGGGCACAGGACTCCCTGCCTGCACTGAACTCATCCAGCTTCTCTTCAGCCATGGACCACCCCTGTGGGCATGGCAATTCTCATTTTACAGACAGTGAGGTTTTGGGGGCCACAGGAGGGAACAGGGGTGTCCCTCTGTTCCCTGATCACTGCAGTGCATCTGTCCCCACATTCATCTGACCCTGCCCATAGGTGAAGGTACAGCACACACTGAAAGTGGAGCTCTTCAGGCTTCCCTTCCCCAGGATCTACCACCCCCACAAGTTCTCTGAGCCAGGGCTCAGTGCTACTGAATAGGATAAAAGACAAATACTAAAAGGCCATGGTAATTTCCCTGCCCAGTCACTGCTATCACCTGATATCAACCTTATTTAGATTCATGACTGCACCAACAGTCTGAGGACACTGGCCACCAAGACAAGCTCATTTGTGACTCTAAGTGAAATTAAAGCTCCCATCCACACGGCAAAGTAATTAATCTAAAACTAATTTAAGCATTAAATTAAATTTAGTCAAAACAACAGTAGTATAGACATTATTATCTCACCCACATCTAGCACATTCTCTCCTTTTTGCTTTAAAGATTATGACAAAGCAGTATTAAAACACTGAGCATCCAGAGCCAGCAACCTGCACACTGCCTTCCTCTTCATGTTGCAGACATCACCATCATCATCTCCAAAAACAAACATCAGCCTCTCTGGGCCCAGAGCACAAACACTGATGCAACCAGTATTTGCCTGGAAGGATCAGAAATACTTTCCAAAAGCTGACATCTGCATTGTGACAAGCACTGTAAAAGGCACTCCATCAGAATGAGCTGGAACTGTCTTAAATTTTCTTTGCCATTTTATTATCAGTCTCTGCATTCCCATTTGAAGTTTTTAGAGGAAAATGCATTTAGGAGTCTGGGAAAAACTGGGTTTACATTCAATGGAATTATTCATTATAAATAATTCATGTATGTACGTAGCTAAAGCTAAAGTACATAACAATAAGCACATAATTTAAAAATCTGTGATTTATATAACAGTCCCATTGAATATGATCTAAATACAAACAAATAGCAGTGTCTAGATTTTATCATTATTCCTTCAGTCTGAAAATATGAAAGAATTCTGTAAACATTATTTAGGCTTCAAAACACCTCTAATACCTACAAATTCCATTTTGCAGCTGTGGAAACTATGACACAGCATGACAAATCAGGAACCCAAAACTGCCAAGTCACAAAAGAGAAGCTTTTAATGCGCTCAGTGTTAATGCAGGATGGCACCTCCTGGCCTTTTGTCTCTTAGGATCAGCAGTAAATGGGGAAGCAAGGGAGCACTAAGTCACGCTCAGCACACTGCCAGCACAATCCTCAATCTGTTAATGTTCTCCTCTCCTTTTGCTGTGACTGTGGTTAGCAGTTCTCCCCCACAGATGTCTGCATGCACCTTGCAGCCTCCATCCTGTCCACTACAAGGTGCAGAGCACATTCCCCAGCTGGGGCTGCGGTGTCAGCAGCACTGCCCCAACCACACCTGCCAGAGATCCTCCAAAAGCTCCACTGGAACCCCAACCTTGCCCACAGGGACCCAGCTCAGGGAGAGAGGCTCCCTCCGTCCATTAGTGGGAGCACAGCACACACACACAGCCAGCAGCCCAGTTAAACCAGCGCTCCATGGAAGAGCTCCTGCCTGGAGCTGGAACCTCCTCCACTGCCAGCAGAGCACTTGCAAGGCAATTTGCTGATGAGATCAAGGACAGGCTTTTAAAGCTCAGCACGCAGCATCTACCCACTGCAAGCAGAGCAGACAGCACTTGGCCTCACAGCAATCCCAGCTGAAACCAGTCCAAACTAGTCTAACAACTAGTCTAACAACTAGTCTAACAGGGAGCAGACATTAGTTAGGGGTTAGTAAAAGCACTCAGCAGATTACCTGCCCTTTTTTCTGGTCCCAATACAAGTGTAAATGGAGTAGCTGAGAGACCTAGCAAAGGGAAAAAAGAGAGCCATTGTGGCAACGCACATCAAGGCTTTGAGAATAAGATCTATTTGAAGCACAAGTAATCGAGGTGAGACATGAGCATGACACTGGGCACCATGTGCAGGGACTCACACACACATAAAAAGCAGGGACACCCACCTGTGGACAGGACCTGAACACAGATCCTCCCTTCCTCAGCTTCCCCAGAGAGATGGAGAGACCACTCCATAACCCCAGCCGACAAGGTGTCACCTAACATGTGTTTTTAAAGAGTAAAGCAAATTATAAACACAATGGGCTGCTACTCCACTCCTAAAGCAAATTATAAACACAATGGGCTGCTACTCCACTCCCTGCACTTGATTGATGCTTCCCACTGGAGAAATCCCCAGTGTCAGGCCTAATGACTAATTTAGGCACAGGATTATGAGAGGGACACGTGGCAGTCATTTTAGTGACTGACAGTTCTCCTGAGCAGCAGGGTGACAGTGGGGAGTTGCTCCCTGAGCAGGGGTTTGCACACAGAAGCTTCCTCATGTCTGCCTGCAGGCAGGCCCTGAGCAGAACCAGCAGCTTTATGGGCTGATGAGTAAAGGAGAAAATTGCATCTGCCACCATTTGAACACAAACATCCTACAAGCAATATCCTTATTTATGGCCAGGGCCTGCGTGCCATGCCTAGTCTGGAAGAGCTACCTGTTTGGAAATGTCAGACAGTAATAGAGACTCAAAGGGAAACCAGCTGACGTTAGTGTTGATGGTGGAAATGTAATTTCATCCACCCTTTTTGTTTGTGCAGTTCATTTCCTCTCCAGGGAACTCTTTGTTATTGTTTCTCCCACACTAGTCTCTTTGTATAAATTTATATTTTGGTTCTGCTGTCCTGTGCATTCAGTGAGTGTTGTTTGCTTGTTGGAGACACCAACCAAGCAGCCATGAAAGGGAAACTGGAAAGAGTTACCTGGATTGTAACTCAAACAGCATTGGAATCCTATAGATTTGTGAAAAACAGATTCTTAAGGACTTCTGAATAAAAGATGCATCACACATGACAAGAACGCTTCACAAAATACTGTAATCAGTGCCTACCATATATTTTAAGAAATCCATTTGTTATTCCTCTATATTGGTGTAAAATAGCTCCAAGATCTTTGATTTTGGATCCCAAATGGAGATCCTTTAAAAAAAGCCACTTTCAAAAGCAGCAAGCTCAGCCCCTCTGAGATAACAGCAACGTGTCCCCAAGGCTTCTCAGAGTGTGAACTCTGAATCTCTGCTGACCTGTGCAGCTCCAGGCCATGGCACTGATGAGGGCACACAGATGATGTGGCCGTCACAGATGGGTCAGAACTGTGCTCCCAAGTGTTTGCTCAGCCAAGGAGCACTCTCCCTCTGAGCACTGGCATCTAATCATTACAGAGAGGCTTTATCAAGCATCTCAAGGGAAAGGATGTTCCCCACCCCTGCCTCCCTCTCCCAGTTCAAATAAAAGTGCACCTCTCCACTGTTCTGTCACAAAAGGCAGCATGTCTCTTCCCACACAAGGATTTTCCTCCCAGTTTCCACAGCAAATAGGTCTAAAATCACACAGTAAATTAGGGATCTAAATATTGATTTTTCAGGCAATTGCACTGGCTACACCAGCTGGATACTAGAAATTACTTAAAAGATGCTGTTTGTCTAAAGAGGATAAAGCCTAAATCATCACCAGCATTTCCCTCCCAGTGTCCTGGTTTAAAAAGCAACAAATGCACCGAAAAATCTGCTGATAAATTTATTGGGCTAGAGGGCCATGAGGTAATGAAGCTATAACCCTCCAGGGGAAGGTGAGCCCCAGGGGGGAAACAGAAATGAACAGAATGGAAATGCCAGCCCAGACAGGAGGTTTGGGAGCTGCTGAGGCTGCACTGCAGGGCATTATTTGAGCAGGTGGATGCACACCCTGAGCCCCCTGTCTGTGTGCATGGCTGCTCCTCTGAGCGATGCACACCGTGGCTGCTGGACCCCCACCTTCCCCACCCATCACAGGCTCTCCTGGGCTGCTTCTCACACTTATTAGGCACAAATGGGCTTGTCACTGACACCACTCATGTGTGCCTGCTCCCTGCACCTCATTTATCTGCTCCTGCCAAGGCCCTGCACCACGCTGTGCCCCTGTGTAAGAACGGGCACGCAATGGGCACAGCATGGGCTGCTCTGCCACCTCACCCACACCAGGGCAGGGGGAAAGGCATTGTCAGAAACCTCTGCAGTACACTGATCTGCTGGCATGGCATGTTTTCTCCACATCTCCTTTGAAAAGCAGGGTGGAGGCTGCAGCTTGGGGATGGTTAAGTGGTTGGGAGCAGGTGGGGAAAGATGTGGGTCTGCCTGGCAGAGTTGGTTTGTTCAAGGTGGGGAGTAAGGATACATCCAAACAGGATCTGGGAAAATCAGGAGTGTGAAAGGGAGAGTGAGGGAGCTGGGGGAGAGTGTAAAACTGGTGATGTGTGGGTTGTAGAAAGGCAGGAGGCAATGGCAGGGCAGGGATAGAGGAGCTGGGACTGGGGACACGGCAAAGCAGCAGGTGGTGGCAGGCTCAGGGTGACAGGTGAAGGATAAGGGCTGGGAGTACATACAAGTGTGCTGGGGAAGGCTGGTGCTGCTCCCCAGCCCCTGGAGCCTCTCCTTGCTGCAGCCATGTGTGTCCCAGCTGCTCCCACTGAATCCTGACTGAAAAGCCCACTCATGCCCAGGGCCCACCTGATGGATGCACTGCCTGGCCAAGGCCTGGCTGTAACAGCCCTGCTGCTGCTGCTCCCTGTGCTGTGACCCAAAGGCAAGCTTGTTTTCTCTCCACCAAGGTGAGCTGGACAGGTGGTGGTGGTGGTCAGGGCTCCTCGGGAATGGAAGTGGCTGAATTAGCTGGAATTAACTGAAAACACACAAAGAGCAGCAGGATTTGCTGCCTGGTCATTTAATCCAACCACTTAGGACTGACCCACTTGAAGTCAGCACATGTGACAGAATCACCAAGAGATGAGGACAGGATCAGAGCCCCAAATGAGATTATGCTCCTTGGTAGGGGCAGGGAAAAGATCTGCATTGAGCACCTAGCAGGGGCAATAAACCAGATATCCAACATTGTGCTTGCCTAGTGAGCATCAAAAATAGACTCTCCAGAGAGAGAGAAAACACCCAAGTGAGCCAGCTGGGCAGAGCTGGGGTGCTTGGGACACTGACAGCTCCTCAGCCTGTAAAATGAGCTGGCACAGGCTTGTGCCAGCATCAGCACAACTGTGGCTTCAACACAGAACAGAGCAGGGGCAGGAGCAGGAGGAGGGGAAAGGACAAGCCTGCAGTTGGCTAACTGAAACCAAAGGGATTTAAGATAAAAAAGGGAAAGGGACAGAGGATCAGAGCGAAGGATGGTGTGGCTGTGCACAGCTTGCAGCATCTTAGCCTGCAGTAAATATACAAGCAGCAGCCTGTCACACACCAATGGAAATCAGAGAGGCAGATGCATTGTGCTGCATGAAAAAAAGATGATGGATAGACAGGATGGATTAAAAAATATGATGGACAAAAGGAATGGATAAAAAAAATACGATGGATGAAAAGAATTAAAAGACGGGCCCTGCCCAAAGATCTTATCGTGAAAGACAAAAGACCATGATGGATCACAGCTCAGACCGAAAGGAGAGGACAGGGCTAGCCACAGCATGAGAGATGTTCTCTCTCAGGTACAGGAGCCTTTAGATTTCAGCTGATTTACTGAAAACAGATCTGTACAGAGCCCCTTTGCAGCCCAGCAGCTCACTGTGTATTGCCACCATGTGAAGTTGATTTGCAAAGCCTGAAGGTCCATTTCTGCATACAAAAACATCTTTTCCTCACCCACTAATCCAAGTGAAGCAGTAAATAATCCTCACATTCATTTGCTGGTAAAAGCCATGTTTTCCATGGAAGCTGCAGGAGCTCTGTGCTACTGAATAAATCATCATCTCTGTAGGTTCCACTTGTAACACAATCCTTTAAAGGCTGAAACCAAATGAACTCACTTTCCCACTACACTCAACACTTATCACAGACTAGCTGGACACCCTTAAATCTTGGCATTGGGAAATCCATGAAAAGCCCTAGAAATAGTATTCTCTTTCCTCCTTCCCTGGAAACTTCCCCCTAAGGACAGCACTGCAGTCTGGTCTGGCATCTGTCAGCTCAAAGTGTTTTCCAGATAATTACTCATTTACACTTCTCTCAGGCAGGATAATCTGGCTCAGTCATACCTTCTCAAGTGAGCAAGGAAGGGCATTGACACAGAGCTGACAGTGGCTGAAAACCAGGGCAAGAGAAACAGCTCCTGCTGTAGCACTCCTCCCTGGGGAACAACTCCCTCCCCATCAGCAGGGAGGGACACAGAGACACATCCACACCCCCAGTCACATCCTGGGTGCCTGAGGAGCCCCAGCTCAGCAGCCTGCACTGCAGCACACCAGGCTGGAACCCACAGCAGGCTGGAACCCACACCAGGTGGAACCCAAACCAGGTAGAACCCAAACCAGGTAGAACCCAAACCAGGTAGAACCCACAGCAGGCTGTATCTCTCACCAGGCTGTATCTCTCACCAGGCTGTATCTCTCACAGCAGGCTGTATCCCACACCAGGCTGTATCTCTCAGCAGGCTGTATCTCACACCAGGCTGTATCTCACACCAGGCTGTATCTCTCTCACAGCAGGCTGTATCTCTCAGCAGGCTGTATCTCACACCAGGCTGTATCCCACACCAGGCTGTATCTCTCAGCAGGCTGTATCTCTCTCTCAGCAGGCTGTATGTCTCACCAGGCTGCATCTCTCACACCAGGCTGTATCTCTCACCAGGCTGTATCTCTCTCACCAGGCTGTATCTCTCACCAGGCTGTATCTCTCACAGCAGGCTGTATCTCTCACCAGGCTGTATCTCTCACAGCAGGCTGTATCTCACCAGGCTGGAATTGTCACCAGGCTGTATCTCTCACCAGGCTGTATCTCTCACCAGGCTGTATCTCTCACAGCAGGCTGTATTTCACAGCAGGCTGTATCTCACCAGGCTGGAATTGTCACCAGGCTGTATCTCTCACAGCAGGCTGTATCTCTCACCAGGCTGTATCTCTCACCAGGCTGTATCTCACCAGGCTGGAATTGTCACCAGGCTGCTCTCCCTGCCAGAACAGCAGCTCATTCCCTCTCAGAAGGACAAGGGACAGGAGCTGCTTTAGCCACCCCTGGATATTACACTGGGAACAGACTGGGGTGCACTGCCATGGACAGCACAGCTACTCTCTCTGCTTCCCAAGACCAGGAAGGGATGATCTTGCTTTCCTTTCCTCTGGCCATGCTCTCACAGTGCAGTTCAATCCCTTTCCTCAGTGTGCTCAGCCACTCGAGATAAGTTTGTGGGCTCAACAGAACAAACCCTTTTATTTTTCTTTCAGGATTAACTTTCTGACAGGTTAGAGATAACCTGAGGAGGTCCAAAATGCTGGGGCACCCTGGGAGCTGGAGCACTCCCCCATTTTGCAGAAGGAGAGCTGTCAGATTGGCTCACACTCTCTGTTGGAGCTGCACCCTTAGGCACACAGAAACAAGCCAAAGTAGTGAAGGAAACCAGGGATTCTATTTTTTCCTCATACATTCAGAATAATTTAAATGTCAGAGCTGAAGGAAATACTTGAATAGTCCTTGCTTTGTTGTAAAAATCAAACAATCTATTAAATAACCTCCCAATCTTATTAACAAGTCCTTTTCCCCTCCCCAAAGTAGTGTGCAAGAAAGACTCTTCTGGTCCATTCACAGGTTGCAATATCTTAACAGTTTTCTCTCAAGTTGTGTTGGCAGATGTGCAATACAATAATACCACAGGAGTCGGAGTTGTTTTCTTCCACCACTGAAAGGGGAGTCTCATCAACCATGAAAAACAGCAGGAGACTGTTCCTTGTACTGTGGAGACTCTTCCCTCTCTCCCCCATTGCCGCTGGAGCCACATTTTGAGGCAGAGAGAGTCTTAAGCAAAGCAGCAGGAAAGGGGAACAGAGGGAAGTAAATCCGTGGTGCTGGCTGTTCATTCCAGGGAACAGCTGATGCAGACACTGTTGCAGCCCTGATGGGGAACAGGTTGGCACTGTGGGTTTGGGTTACTCTTGAGCTTCTCATATTCAGGAGCTACCTAGGCAGGAGCCAGAATTCCTTTGGGATTCACACACAGTTTCTCACTGTGTCCTAAAAGCAGCTCTAGCACAGCCAGCCTGCAGCACCTTGCAGGAAGGGGCTCAGAGCAAAGGCAGTGCTGCAGAACTGGCATTCCTAGAGCCTATTTATGACTCTTCAGGCTTACATGGCAGCAGCAAAAGTGTTAAGTGTCCTGGAGGCATCACAAAAATGTCATTTCATTGGGCATACGATACACAGCACTGTCCTAGCTCCATGTTTATCCCAGGTTTCAGTCCAAATTTGGTTTATCTCCCAGTCCCTGGGTTAGAAGAGTCTCCCCACTGAAGAACAACAGCCCAGGAGAAGACAGACCTGAGAATTTAGTCTGCATAATGCTACGCAGGCAAAAAGGAGACAATTTTTGGGTCTAGCGTATCCTTGTGACCCCATGAGCATGGCACACCCTGTGGGCTCTCCCCTTCTGTAATACCTTGCTTTCAACAGGCTTTATAAGCTCTAATGTATTTGGCCTCCCAAGGATGCAGTTTGCATTTTTGCAGGAAGTAAGGCCGAGACATACTAAAGTGATGTGCCTTAGGTCATAGGAAAAGCATTTGGCAGAGGAAAATAATTTCCTTCAACTCCCATTCCCATGTTGTTCTTACTACCAGTACCCTCCTTGTCCATAGGTTTCTAACTATCCTTTTGGAACAGGCCTGGAAGCAAGTCTCACCCCCAAAACACACTGTGCACATTGATTCACCCCAAAAACACACTGTGAACTTTGACTCACCCCCAAAACACGCTGTGCACATCAGCTCACCCCCAAAACACACTGTGCACTTTGAGTCACCCCCAAAACACACTGTGCACATTGACTCACCCCAAAAACACACTGTGCACATCAACTCATCCCCAAAACACACACTGCACATCAGCTCACCCCCAAAACACACAGTGCACATCAGCTCACCCCCAAAACACACAGTGCACATCAGCTCACCCCCAAAACACACTGTGCACATTGACTCACCCCCAAAACACACTGTGCACATCAGCTCACCCCCAAAACACACTGTGCACATCAACTCACCCCCAAAACACACTGTGCACATTGACTCACCCCCAAAACACACTGTGCACTTTGACTCACCCCCAAAACACACTGTGCACATCAACTCACCCCCAAAACACACAGTGCACATCAGCTCACCCCCAAAACACACTGTGCACATTGACTCACCCCCAAAACACACTGTGCACATCAGCTCACCCCCAAAACACACTGTGCACATCAACTCACCCCCAAAACACACTGTGCACTTTGACTCACCCCAAAAACACACTGTGCACATTGACTCACCCCCAAAACACACTGTGCACATCAACTCACCCCCAAAACACACTGTGCACATTGATTCACCCCCAAAACACACTGTGCACATTGATTCACCCCAAAAACACACTGTGAACTTTGACTCACCCCCAAAACACACTGTGCACATTGACTCACCCCCAAAACACACTGTGCACATCAACTCACCCCCAAAACACTCTGTGCACATTGATTCACCCCCAAAACACACTGTGCACATTGATTCCCCCCAAAACACACACTGCACATCGACTCTAAGCCATGATAGCCCATGGCCAGAGGGCAGGAGCCCAAAATGCAGTTATCAAGTCCTTGCAGCTTTCATGCAAGAAAAGGAACAACAGATAACAGCTGTTTTCTGGGTTTGGCTGTAAGCCAGGAAGAGAATATAGGATACACCCCTTCAGATGAGACCCCTCATCCTATAACTACTCATCCTCCAAAAGCAACTAATGGCACTTCCCATTGACTCTTACACAACATCCCTGCAGAGAACTACACACCAGTCATGTTATGCGAATGCCTTGCAGAAGAACATTTACCCTTCATGAACTTCATCTTCTTTCCTGCCACTACACAAAATTACAGCTCACTACACAAAATATTGAGACAACCCCTTCCCCCACCATCTCTCCCCCTCCACCCTGGGGCTGCTGCTGGCAGTGGAGGCAGAGGAGGTGTGAGTGAGTGCTGGGATGTTGATGTGAGCCCTGAGCTGCAGCTTTACCTTGGAGGCTGCCATGACGGCTGCCGTGGCCGCGACGTTCAGCCCCCGCTTGCCAAAGTGCACCAGGGCGTCGTAGCTCCGGTCTTTCGCCTGGATGAGGCAGTCATCGATCTCCTGCCACAGCAGAACACAAAACAAACAATTAAAAAAAGCACAAGAAGGACAAGTTCAGGCTTATGCTCCCAGCCTCAGACTCTTGGCAGAGTCAGGTCATGCTTTACAGAGGTAGATGTCCTCCATCTCCTCCACTGTGGCTGGAAAGAAGTTCACTGCCAACATTTGCAAAGAGGAAAAGTTTGCTGGGGGGCAATAACTCCCATTGTAGTGGGGATCTCCTTATTCTACAAATGGATGATTGAGACCCAAAGCTGGGGTCCTGGAAGCAAGAGAAATCTGCCTGAGCAACATGAACTGATAGCTGTGACGGTGTTCACAGGGGTCCGAGGTTGAGGGAAGAGATGAGGATCTGCCTCCATGTTTCAGAAGGATAGATTTATTATTTTATGATATATATTACATTAAAACTATACTAAAAGAATAGAAGAAAGGATTTCATCAGAAGGCTGGCTAAGAATAGAATAGGAAGAAATGATAACAAAGGTTTGTGGCTCGGCTCTCTGTCCGAGCCAGCTGGGCTGTGATTGGCCATTAATTACAAACATCCAACATGACCTAATCAAAGATCTACCTGTTGCATTCCAGAGCAGCAGATAATCAATGTTTACATTTTGTCCTGAGGCCTCTCAGCTTCTCAGGAGGAAAAATCCTAAGGAAAGGATTTTTCATAAAAGATGTCTGCGACAGATAGCCATTTGCAAACGGTGCACTCCAAAGACAAATGGGATTGCCTCATAGTTAAAAATACTCACATGATGACACTGGGCAGCTGAAGCTGCACTGCCCTGTGGCCAGGACAGGTGGCCTCAAAAATATCTGGGATATCTCTGCACATCACAGCAGTGCCCAGCTTCAGATGCCCATGGGATTGGTAGGCCCAGAGCTTCGGGACTTTGACGCTGCTCAATTTACAGTGAAACACTTGGGGAGGTTCCTGCCCTTACTGTCCCTCCCTCAGGACACTGGGGTCTGGATGACAATGACAGCAAGGACTCCTAGCTCTCAGCTGGAGGATGTGCTGGGTTAGTGGGGCCTGGAGGCTGTGAGGAGCTGCTGGCTGCTCTCCCCATTCCCCACAGGTAAGAGGTGGCAGCTCAAAATGCATGAGCCCCACTTGGGAGAAGCACAAAGGGAAGCAGAAACAAGGGATTGGTTCCCACTCTCCTTGGACAGGACTGAGATCCAACTGCTCCTTCCCTGCCTGTGGCTAAAGGGAGAGCTTCCATCTCCAAGTTGCCAGTGCAGGAAACAGCTCCTCACTCAGCAGTTTTCATGTTGGTGTGTGACAATAGCTGCTGTTGGTCCATTTATTCTCATGAGCCAAATGGATCAGCCTGACACTGTCCCATTCACAGCCACAGGAATCTCCCAGGCAGGCAAATGATCCAAGTTGTAATGTCCCCCTCCCAAAATTAGCATCTTTAATTTGGGCAAAACATTTTTTAATCCAGGACCTCAACAGGCTACATGCCTTTTTCCACCACACTACACAGCCAGGCATGTGCTTGCTAAGCCCATTTTAGACTGCCTGGGCTGTTTGTCTCACTGCTGTACAATGTTTTAGGCAGAACAAAGTTGAGGAGTCCTGGCTGCCAGACCAAGTTTCTCTGTTTGTTATATCCAGCCACAACAGAGCACTCCAGCTATAATCAGCCAGTACATGCAAAAGCAGCTCAGGGAGTATTTTTATCCCCCCTCCCTCCCACCTTGTCAACCGCACCAAAATGAGTTAATAAGTGTGAGTGCACTGAACAGATGCCAGTATTTAAAAACACAACAACCACAAAGAACAAAAACACCAACCAAAAAGAGGGGATCAAACGATAGAGGAAGAGAATCAGCAACTCCCAGCCCTTCAATGGAAATGAATGAAACAGGGACTGGAATAAACCCACCACAGTTCTGTTCCACCCAGAGAGGACCCAGGCACCTCTGATTACCTTTTCTTTTGAAGACAGAGTTGGATGAACAAATTTCCTGTACAGGAGGCTGGAGCCTTTTGTGTATGGAGACAGCAGCCAAGCTACAAAAGCTATTTTGAGTTCATAGTAGAATGGAAACCTAGAAGAAAGAGAGGGTTACTGTCTGCTCCCAATTTAACCACTGCCCTTAATTAGAGATGCTCAGCACAGGTAGGGATTTGCCAGCCTAGCTCAAGGCAGCTTTTGCTTACCAAAAAAAATCTAAGGATTAAAGTGCATTGACTCAGTTTTGAGCACATGTCAATGATACATTTGGGTGAATCTTTACTTAGTTATCAGAACCATTATTTAATAATCTGGAAGAGACTCTGACATGTGATAAGAGGAGCTTTCTATATGCAAAGATCACAGGTGCTGCCTTCACAGTATCCCCAGTCATTGTGAGAAAGCAATGAGCAAACCAGCAAACCAATATTTCATTGGTATGTATTTATGCACTTTCCATCTCCTCTCAGCTTTTAAGCTAACACTTACATGACTAAAATTGAAATACAAGAACCTTTGTGATCCAAGCAACATAAAGGTGCAGATCCACTGACTTTCAGGTAAGGCTGCAAAACATGGAGGACATCAACAACAGGCCATGCTTTAGCTGCAACAAGCAGCCAGAGACATCCTGAAATTAAATTATCCAGACTCTTTTCTGGAGGACAGAGCCCAGAGCTCAAGACTGGCCACCCAGCAGCATCTCCATGTGGGCAGGCATGTTGCTGCCAGCAGTGTGAGGAACAATTGTTGTTCTTTGCAAGCAAGAGCAGTGCAGAGACCTGTGGTGCTGACCCAGACAGGCTCCTGCTGTGCCAACAGTGCTGTCCCTGAGCCAGCCAGCACCCAGGTCTGACACCAGGGGCCTCTGCAATGCCCTGCTCTGAGCATGGATGGGCCAGGTTCATCTCCCACCTCACTGAGGATCTCTACAGCACACTCGATTTCACAGGCTGGGTGAGCCCTCTGCCATTTCTCTTGGCAGACCCACAGAATTCATCCTCCAAACAAACCACAAAGCTCCAGATGAGCACAGGAGAGGTAGATCTGCATACAAATTAGATGGACATTAATGTCTTATCTCCTTTTCAATAGATCTGACATGTTGCCAAGTTCTCCTGATTTCCTTTATCTGGCAGGCAGCGCTGTGCAGGAATAGGCTGTAGGGGCCATGCACTACAGTCACATTTTCACCCTAAATCTACAGATTTCTGGTAGAAAGGCCTTGTTGCCAACCAAGCAACAAACCTGAGCATCCAAAAACCACTGAAACTGATAAATGGGCATTTATGTCCTCCCATCCTGACAGAGGCCACCAGGAATCCTTGCACTGGCACCAGAGAGCCACATCAGCGCTGACTGTCACTGTCCTCCACCAAACCAGAAACCCAGCCTAACCAGGAACGTGCCAGGAAAAGCATCCCAGGAACAGCCACCCACACAGCAACCTACAAAGGCTTGTGCTGCAGGGCTGTTTGCACCTGATCCTCACTGTGTGTTTACTGTAGGATACAGCCAGGCAAGTCTAAACTCTGCCTGTAGCTAAATCAACTGTTATTTATGTGATGACCTCTGCAGCATCCAACTGGGCAGTCAGCTGTGCCCCTCTGACAGGCAGGGCTGAGACTCCAGTAATGATTTCCCACTAATGAGATACCACTGAGCCTTTCCACTTCTTTCTTTTATCCGTGACAGCACCGAGAAAGGAACCATGTCTCCCGCAGACAAAAACCCTCTATGTGCTTGAGGCTGCTGAACCCCTGTGCAGGAGTCAGTGTGCTTTTGTGTGCCATTTTTTTCTCCTTGTAAACATTTCCATTTCCTTTTCATCTCATGCCAAAGAGCCTCTCCCCCTGGTGCTTACCAGCAAAGAAAGATATCCGTGAACGTCTCTGCTGTCGTGAAGAGCGCGAATATGATCCAGTACATCATCCACTTGACCTGGTAAAAAAAAACAGCCTCAAACTATCTCTTACAGGCACAAGTGCACAGAATAACTCTCACAGGAAAAGAAATCCTTACCCCCTCGCCCTCCCCACTGTGTATTTAGCAATTACTGTGGACTTGAAGGTGCCAGTTTGCCCCACTTCAGCACGTAACACATGTCAGATTTACACAGCCTTGGGAAGGTGACTGTGGCATTTAGGATTGGTCTCAGGAAAAGAAGAGCACAGCCTGACTCTGTCCTTACAGAAACTCCACTGGCCAGCAGAGCGTGACAGCCCTATCACAGGGCATTAAAAATCTCACCTGGCTCAGTTAATAGCAAATGTTAATAGAAGGTTGTTGGCCAAACTCCAGTTAAGACAGAATGTAATTACTTACATAATACCTACAGCCAGCAAAAGGTAAAGAGGTAACTGCCCATGCCATAATTCAGGGCTCAGGAGCACAATCAACTCACCACAACTCACTGACTCAGGGGCAGCCCTGGGGTGGCTGTGCCTGCTCCCACCCATACCCAGTGCAGGGACAAGGGCAATAGTTTGAATCCCTTGCCCTGGGCTTAGGGGGGAATGTTTTACCTCACACTGGCAGTGAGAGCATGTGCTGTGCTCTCTGCTCATCTGGAGAAACCCCACTGTCAGGGATGATGGTTTCCTTTGGGGTGACAGCAAGAGAGTCTTTGGGGATGGTGACTTGGTCAGATAAACTGCAGCACCTCAGGTAATTCAGGAATTTGGAAATGTTTGTCACTGAGCACTTAATGGCACCTAAAAGCACAGCTCAACTATCCTGAAGTATGTAGTATTAGCTCTTGGGATGGAAAAAGATGGTGAGACAAAGGTTGTTAATTTAACTGACAACAGTTGTTTAATTAGGTGTATTTGAAAATGGAGATCCCTAAGCAGCTTTGCTGGAATGTTAAAAAGCTTAAGGAAGTAAAACCCATGAAAATCCATGAAAGTCCATGAATTAGAGAATTGGACCATGTCAGCTAAGGCTGGTACAATGCAATAGGCTAAGGAAAGGCTGGAGGGACAGCACAAGAGGGATACCTACAGCAGGTGCTGCTCTGGGGAATGGAAGATGGAAGCATCAATAAATCTGGATCTCACCAGCATGGAAATGATGTCCCCATCTTCTCCCTGATACAGTGGGACAGTGCTGATAGTCTCCATCTCCCTGTAAGTACTGGAATTATTCCCTGAGCACCTGTCACTCTGCTACATAACTGCTCTCCTGGGATTTATATTTATGTGCATATTTATATCTATATGTAGTGTTACAACAATAATGGCACTGCCAAATGCCTGAGAGCATCATCTTCCCAGTGCAGCTTCTGCCAGATTTGTTATGTAACTATGGCTCCTCAGAGCCTCAGTGCCAACATGGCTCTCTCACTTAGATATTACTGCCAGCAAAACTTTTAAACAAATAAAACAAACCAAGACCTGGTGTGGTTGGGCTTGGATCAGCCTAAACATTCATCAAAATTACCATTACCAAGCAGAATAAAATTAGAGTGATGTAAGTTTTGATTAATAAGTAAAGGTTCCTCCTGTGTCAGTGTAAATTATTACTTCATTTATTATTTTTTTTTAATCAGGCCTTAATGGATACATTGCCACAACTGCTAAATTAAACTGAAATCAATGGTAAGGGCAGACCAGGTCAGGTCAGCTGTTCCACATTTGCGTCACAAGCACAAGTGTCTGAGGTGAGTTCCTCTTTTCAAATTCAATTTCCAACAGGAATTGGACCCTTCAACAAAATACCTTTCAGTAAGAGACTATGGAAACATAAATTATGAGTGGCAGACACTGCTTGGAGATGCTTGTGCACATCTTCAGCATTTTCAGGCAAAGAGGCCCTGAGAAACTCAGCTGTGCAAGGGCTGCAGAGACATTTTACCTTAAGTATTTGCTGTGTTCTGTAACACTTATGATTCTCAAAATACCCCAAGCCATTTTCTGAAGGAGGAAAATTATAAACAAAACTCTTAGCAGCCACAGTGAGTCCCAGACTGAGTTTGCACTAAAGATTTAATGGGATAGACATGTATGCTTTTATCCAGATGAGAAAATGGCCTTGTTATCCCTGGGATCTTGAGAGGATTGGAGAGTCAAGATCTGGAGGCTGAGCTGGGCTCAATGAAGTCAAAGGAGCTCAGGTTGTGAAGGGCACTACAAACCCCACAGGACCCCAACAGCACCCAAGTGCTTTTGATCCTCCCTCATTTCACTTTCCCTGGCGGCCCCATATGCCTTTAGAAACCAGGGCCCAGGGAAGATTTTCCAGCAAAAAGCAAAAAGAGAGCACACCCAGCTGCCAGACCTGCCTGTAAATAGGTCGCCCTGCAAGGAAGGATGTTTCTGTCTGAGATTCAGTCATATGCACTTCTAGCTGCCTCCTCTTATCCTTGCTTTGAATGAGCAGTTAAAGCTTCAAGGCCTTTTGAAAAGCCTTTGATTTACGCTGCTCTTCAGAAACAAAGAAGAGCACACAAAGCTCTGGATGCCAAATGCCTTCAAGCCAGCTGTGTATCTCAGCACCAGAGGAGCAGCATGCATCTGCCAAGGAGCACATCAGCCCTGCACTGGAGCCAGGAGCACAAACCCAGGGCTCATTTATGCCCAGCAATCACCCAGTCCACCTTCAGGCCAGTCTGCCCCTCTATGAGCTTTCCCAGAATACAGACAACACCTTTCCAATGTGGTGAGGAGCAATCTCAGAAAACAACCCCCCAGCACAGCCACAAACCTCATTACTCACATATTCTTTGATGTCCTTTGATTTCACGGCTTTGTAGGAATAATATGCAGGGTAAAGTGTGCCAAATATAAGCCTGGAAAAAACAAACAAACAATAAACTGATTAAATTGATTTCCTGTCACAGGGAAAGATTTTCCCCCCCCCCCGTGTTTTAAATGTGGTTTTTGCACTGGTAAAAAGTGTTAGGTTTTGATTTAAGCTTGAGTGCACTAAATACAGCACAGGGGTGATTTTGCATCACTGAATTCAGAGCAGCTATTGCCAGTGACTTGGATGAAGAGCAGAGATTCAGGCTGGTTTTCCTTTTGCAATGATTTCCAAAGCTGTACCTTGTGAGTTACACACAGAACAAAATAACCAAACCAAACAAAAAAGGCCACCACCACACTTTCAAAAGGAAATTAAAAGTCTGCTCTTGAAACAATCTACTGCAACACCAGGAATATGGGAGTATTGCTTTCAGAGAGAGAATTATTGGTCTAAAATCCCTTCCACCTCTATTCAATACTCTGAAAAGCTGGCAGATGATAAAGCAGGATCCAGGTTCTAGTGATGCAAGGGTTTGGGTGCCTTATCCTACATTAAACCTGGTGTAGGGAAGAACCTTGCACCGTTCAGTAAAGTCAATTTGGGCTCATGAAAGGAGAAGGAATCTGCCCACCAAGATATGCCAACATGATCAAGCCTAAAAATCCCAGCTCTGCTGCTCTTCCAGACAGCTTCCTTTCATTTTCAAGCCTGAAAGGGATGCTGTCAGCTTCAAGATTTCATGTAAGAAAGAAACAGGGATCTGTAAGTTAAAAATAGCACCACTGAGAAAAACACGTGGAGAATTTTTTATCCTGGGTTCTCTCTGCATCACTGCCTACATGATTATTCACTTGGATTATTCTGGACGTAAGCATAGGCTTGTCAAAACCACTTTGCCCTGCCCAGGTTTCAGTCAGTTTTATTCAAAGCAGGAGCATGATGCTGCAAAGTCTAAATTTAATAGATTGCAGGGTAACGTTTATTGGCTTGCCACTACCCATCCTTCTGCTGAAGCTTTTGCTTTTAATTCACACAACTGTTTCCTCTGCTCCTGGGAATGAAAATGATCAATGTTTCAATCCCTAATTGTGGAGCCACATGGACCCAGAGCCATCTTTTTCCACGCTGCCAGCAGTGACTCTGTGCTGAGGGACTCATAATTACAGTCAAGTCCATTACGTGCAGAAGACATTAAAAATTAACACTCTGGGCTGTGGTGCAGCATCCTCCTTCCCGGAGCTCAGGAAGGTATTTATGAAAGAATGGGGTGAGCCAGCACACATCTTGATTCCCAAAGCAGGCACCAAAGGCAATTTGCCTGCTATTCATCATGCTCACTGTAGCATGGCTTAGCAGAACCTGAAGCACAATGCAGACTTCAGAAAAGCAGCAGCTACTGAGCGAGGAGATCCAACATTTTACAGAGGCTTCCCACTGGTTTCCAAAAGCTTTGCTGGCAGCAGTCAGCTCCAAACCTATCCCGCTCAGGAGGGGCTTGGGCTACCTGCAAGGATCAGATACAAACACTCAGAAAGGTCCTGGGAAACCAGAAGGGGTTTTGTCCCTTGCAGTATCCCACCAAACAGCAACAAGGGTTAAGGCCAGGATGAACACACACAGTGCCTTGGTCCTGCTCTCAATGAGATATAACAACAAATATTCTGAATTCAGTGGTAGCAGGACCTAATCCAAAGAAGGAAGAGTTCACAAAAGGAAGAAAGCTACAATACTCAGAAAATAACAGCTGAGCACATGAAAAATATTTTTGGCTCTCCTTATAAACTGCACTGCAATGCTGTTCTTCCTTCTTGGCCCAGGCTGGCTACTATCTCACCCTTTTATTTCCTGCAAATAATCACTGAATGATTGATATTAATTTCCTCAGTTTCTGCTGGTAACAGAAAGTCACTGGATCCTGAAGAAGCAAATGGTTTATAAGAATAGCATAAAATAATTAGTTGCAGACAATAAATACTTGGAAAAGAAAATACTGTGAGGGAAGGAAATTGCAATAATTTTGCATGTGCAAAGCAAGGGACAGTTAATAAGGTGATGTGATCTCCCTAAACTGGAGATTCAGAGTTTCACAGATTTGCCTTGCAGTGTGTTGTGTGCATATATGGACATTTATTACTGCTGTGGTTTACCAGACTGAAAATTGTTCTAAGGAACGTTGGAAGCCAGTCTTGTCACTGCTGTGGCTTCCTAAGTGGCTTGGGGTCACAATCTCGGGGTACACTCTACAAATGGAAGACAAAAGATGTTTGGGCATTTCTGTAAAGCTTATTCAGGGGTTTTAAGAGAAATATTTGCATACAGAGATATTCCAAAAGGTCTCTTGAAGTTACTGTCTTCACTTGGCCTTGGATCAGGGTTGAGTACAATTGATTTAACTCAAACACACACATCAATCCTGCATCTCTTCCCTCAGTTCCTCTACTCTGCTGAAGACAATAATTCTCACTTGTCCCTCATCCAAGCTTCCTGCATAATTAAAGTTATTGTTGATTCCTGCCTTCCTTCATCTCCATGCTCAGAATGCTGCCAAATCTCTCCTTCTGCACGCTACACACAAACCTGACCCTTTGTCCCTCCTTTGTCCCTTGAAAGCCACAAAGCCTTTCTCGTCCAAGTCTCCTTCCCACTTCCTTTGTGTGCTCCCTACCCCACCTGGATGCACCCATGTTTAAACCCCTCTCCCCTGTCCCCATCACCCCCACTCCCAGCCTAACAAGCTGAAGTAACTTATCTCTGCTTTCCATGCCTGAAAACGTTGTTCCTAACCCCTGCTGCTTTGCTCTTTTATCACATCCTACCTCAGTCCCTCCTCTCCTTCAATGCCTGCAGTGCCACCACCCTCTTCCTCTGCTGTTCCCTGCATTTGTTCTCCCACACCCTGGAGCTCCTGTGCTCCTTGCTCTCCCACTGCCCATCAATTCACTGCCTCCAAATCAAGCTGTTCCCTCATCCTGACAGCCCCAGCCTGAGACTGCAGCCCAGTTCCAGCCACATCATTCCCCAGTGGTCCTCATCTCTGTATCCTTCTTCTGCCACGCTTCTGATGTTCCCTGAACAGATCACAGGACCTTCAGCTTTCTTCCCACCTCCCCAAAATCACAGGACTGCCCCCCAGATCCCTCCCACAGCCGCCAGCTGAGCTGGGACTCAGATGTGCTGAGACTCTTTCTGTGTTACAGGCTCTGTCTGTCTGTCTGTCTGTCTGGTGCTGGCCAGCCAAATTAATGACCTCCCTATGGAGTCAGCACTGCAGCTTTTACCTCCTGGCAGGCAGGGCTACAAAACAGTCTCCTATCCAGCAGCCAATTCTTAGGAATAATGTAGGAAATTTTCATTTGAGACCTCCCTGACCCATCTGCTTTGGCCACAGCCACTTTGCAGATCCAAACGTTTTGCAGCAGTGGAAAAACAGACAACTTAAATCTCATTTCCTTAGGAAACCAGCATCAACCCACTCCCCACCCATTTCCATCTTCCAAAGCTTCTTTAAATGAGCTGTGTACCCAAGAAAGCCTTGGTCCTTTTACCTTCTGTGCAGAAGCAGATATCCTGATCATCAAACCTCCCAGAGCTTGATATGGAATAGCTGCTACATTTAAGGCTACAGAAATGTTCTGCAGTCTGGGCTAAAGCAAGCAGACACCCTCAGGGCACAGAGAGAGACACGGTGACATCCATCAGGGAGCCAGGAAAAGCTCACTTGTAGCACTAAACAAATAACCACAACAGCCTGACAGTTGTGACACTGCTCTGTGCTGGAGGTCTACACCAATTACAATCACCTTGGAAAAGGACAAAACAGCAGCTGTAAAGAAATCACTGAAGAGTCAAATAATTGTGCAACAGGAGGCAAAAATCTAAGTAAAAGGTTAGACTGCCTAAAGAATAGGATAAGGATTAATGCTGAAAATCCTATAATCCTATTAGGCACCTCAGCAGCAGCAATCCCCAGCCTGGATCATTACACGTGCTTCTGGTCATTCTTTGTCAAAAGGGAGACACGAAGGCAGGAGGGGAAAGAGAAGGACAGGGAAAGGGGAAGTGCACTGGGGAGGATCCATAAGAGGCACTGGAAAGGCTGTAATTGTTTCTTTTGCAACAAAGATGGATAACTGAGGTTATTTACTCCTCCTGATGCAGTGCAAGGATGCTCAACTCAATAAAGAGAACAAAAGCAAAAGGAGGGGAGAAATCCCCTGTAGCACCAGGAGATACTATGTGGAATGGATGAACTTCATTTATTAATATAGTTACATTATGTAGGATCTGGGGTTTGGGTTTCATTATTCAAGTTTACCACTAAATGACACAGGAAAGGATGAACCTTCCCATACTCTGGGGTTTCTTGATTGTCAGGGGAATAGTAAAGCAATTGAACTGTAGGCTCCTCTTTAACAAACCCTGTCATATTCCAGGGGAGCAGCTGCATCATCACCAAAGCTCCTTCTGTCTCCCCTCACCAGGACAGCCACAGTCAGACCTGGCTGTTAAATCCTTCTGTTCCTTCTCTGGATCTGCTGGAGCAGTGGTGTGACCATCACAGAGCACAGGCTACCCCAGATGTGACAGAATTCCTGACAGAATCCAGGCTACACTCTGGGGAACAGCCTCAGAGCTGCCACCATGACCTGGGAGGCTCCCACAGGACATCTTGGGCTCTGATTTGGTGATGCTGCTTTCCTCATGGAAAAGCCATTTACCCACAGAATTAACTCTCATGCTCCATAAAGCAGCCACTGAAATAAATGGAAAGGCTCTTAGTGATTGTCAGGAGTTCTTGCCAGGACTCAGGTTACCTCCAGAAATGCCTGCACATCCACTCCCCTGAGCACTTTTAACCACAAGGGTATTTTGTGGGTAGAACCTGCTGTTACAAATATACCACCATGGGCTATCTACATCCCAAGGCTCCCAAGTTTTGCTCCTCTAGTTACCATGTCACCAGCAGTGTTTGGGCTGCCCAAACACTTAGAACATTGTACCACCACAGCACAAATAGAACAGCCCTTATTTTGCCCATAAATAACAATGTTCCCATTTCATGGGCACACAGCAGCCAAGACAGCAACTTCTGTGCACAGGGATGGACACATTTAGGAATCAATGAGATATTTCCCATTTTCTCAACATGTTTACTGGCTAGTGTGTGAGACAGACCAGGCTCACTTCAAACTCCACTTGAATCAAATCCTTGTGGGGCTGCTTCGGTGCCAGGGACAAACGTGAGGGTGTGCCCACGTCACTCAGCCAGCCATGCAGGTAAAGCTCCTCTTGCACAGCCACCCAGCACATCCCTCTGCTTTGGGAAACATTCCTCTGCACCTCCTGGGTGACCTGCTGAGCTCTCCTGGCCTGCCAAGACCACGTCCTCACGTCCACACTTCCAAAGCGCACACACACCCACACCAAGGGAGCAGAAGGCACTCCCAGGAGAGCTCTGACACAAGGATGCTCTGTTTTCCATCCAGATCCACCTCTGACTTCTCAGCCAGATTACTACAGAAGCAAAGTGAAACTTCATCTTGGTTAATGTAACCTAATGGCTGCTGAAACCCAGTTTTTCCTGCTGGAGTGGCTGCAGGGCACAGGGATGCCCAACTGGCCTTCCAGCAGAAACAGCAAGGCAAGGACTGTCCTTGATGCTTCTAATTTAAGCACCTTCATCTTCCCAAAGCAGCACACGTTCCTCTGCAGTTGTCATGACCCTTTGTTGTTTTCCTCAGCCAGGGCACTCCTCACACAGGAGCTGGCACGTGGCCAGGCACAAACAGGTGAAGAAACAGCAGTGGGGATGGGTGGAGAAACTGGCCCTGGCCAGCCTGGAGCTGTCACACAGCTACACTGGGGTCACAACAGCCCCAAGCATTTGGGGGCAGGGTGCTTCGAGAGGCTGCTCACTACAAAGAGACCTGGGGGTTGACAACCAGCTGGGAATGAGCCAGCAGTGTGCCCAGGTGGCCAAGAAGGCAAATGGAATTCTGGCCTGTATCAGCAATAGTGTGGCCAGCAATTCCAGGCTCCTCTTGGATTGTCCCCCTGTGCTGGGCATTGGTGAGGATCCATCTCAAGCGCTGTGTTCAATTTTGAGCCCATCACTTCTAAGAGGATGTTGAGGCGCTGGAGCATGTCCAGAGACGTGCAACAAAGCTGGTGAAGGGCCTAGAAGACATGTCCTATGAGGAGCAGCTCAGGGAACTCGGGTTGTGGAGAAAGAGGAGGCTCAAAGAGACCTCGCTGCTCTTTAGTACTGACAGGAGATTGTAGTGAGGTGGGGTTGGTCTCTTCTGTCTGTAGTGAAAGGCTGAGAGAAAATGGCCCTAAGTGACATCAGTGGACGTTCAGATTAGATATTAGGAAAAAAAAAAAAACACTTGAAGAGTGGTTAGGCATTGGAATAAGTTGCCCAAGGAGGTGGTGAGACACCGTCTCTGGAAGTATTCAAGAAGTGTCTGGATGTGGCACTTGGGGAGATGGTTTAGGGGTGACTGTGGTTGTGTGGGGTTGGCATTTGGACTGGATGATCCTGAAGGTCTCTTTCAACCTCAGTAGTTCTGTGAACTATTATATTTGTTCACATTGAAATCCTATATTCAGACTGGTCTAAACAATCACAGAATCACAGAATTTCTAGGTTGGAAGAGACCTTTAAGATCATCGAGTCCAACCCATGTTCTAACACCTCAACTAGATCATGGCACCAAGTGCCACATCCAGTCTTTTTTTAAACACATCGAGGGATGGTGACTCCACCACCTCCCTGGGTAGATGATTCCAGTATTTGACCACTCTTTCTGTGAAAAACTTCCTCCTTAATTCTAGCCTGTATCTCCCTTGGCGCAGTTTGAGACTGTGTCCTCTTGTTCAAGACCAGTCCCCACTGTTCCCTTTTCCACACTTACTGTAACAAGAAGAAGATAGAAATGCCAAAATAACTCTTTTACTGATAGAGAGACCTTGTTAAATGTTGGGATTGTTATGATAATGCACGCGATGCCTACTAAAGCCTGACATTCCTAGAAAAGCTACCAGCAGTGAGGGGTCTTCACAGGGTTATGTTTACATGAGATCACATTTAAAGTCCATTCAAGATTAGGCAGGTACTTAACCCTTCCCAAGGTTACTGTTCCAGACTCTCCTCAAACGCAGGCAGAATTCTCTCAATTCACACTCAAGCCAACACTTGAAAGTTCTCTCTCCAGTCCTTCAGAACAGAGAATGCCTGTGTGGCTGCTATAAAAATACCCCACAGCTCTGCAGCTATTTTAGGAAGCAAATTCCTTGCAGGTGGAGGTTTACTAAAGCTGCTCTGCTCTACCTCAGGCTGCCATCAGCGGAGCTGCTGATGAGAGAGAGGAATTTGCTGTCGCCCAGGCAATGTTTGAAAAGGGGTCTGCGTGGGGCTGCTGTGGGACCTGTGGGAAGCTGCAGTAAACAGGAAAACCGTGGCTGGCACAGCCCAGGAGGCTCTGAGCAGCTGCCTGGCACAGATAGGGTTTCGTGGGCCTTGCCAGGGGCATTTGAGCTGCTGCTGCTCCTCCCTGTCCAGCTCCAGCTCAGCAGCACCACGGGAGAAAACAGCCCACGGCCCCAGCTTACAGCCAGTGCTGGTGTGAAAAACGCCAATCACTCGTTTTTGATTTTTCTTAAAGTTTAATAGTAATAAAATGTTTATAAAAATAGTAATACAATTAGAGTAATAATAATTTGGACAATTTGAATTAGGACAATATGAGACAATAGAAACAAAGAGTTATGGGCAGTCCAGGTATCTTTTTCTGGGCAGCATACGCCCAAAAGAGGACCCACGTTAACAGAAGATTAACCCTTAAAAACAACAGCCTGTTGCATATTCATACATCTCATACATGATGCATAAATTCCATTCAAACACAGGATTCTGTCTGGTCATTGTCAACTTCTTCCTCATAATCTTAACAGTATCATCCTGCCAGAGTGAGGCAGGAAGAAGTTCATTTCTCCTGATAATGGAGCAATAAATTCTCTTTCTCTGAAAGATTTAGGTGTCCTGTGACTGCTATCTCAGTGTGAGTCCTTTCTTTAGGAAAAAAAAGCATTCTACATAGCATAGTTTCTATTTTAACATTTTGTTACAACCTAAAAGTATATTTAATACGCTACTTAAGAGAATTAATACACCATTACTTTCTAACACAACACATATAATATTCATTTTCATATTTGTGAAAAGCCAATCATAAAATACATGCATTTTTCACAGCTGGCACAGCCCACAGCTTCATCACTCTGCTGGGGAAGAAGAAGCAATCAATCCATCAAAATGTGATACTGAGGGCAATAAAATACGTGTCTTTTAGGAAGGAAAACATTCCTGTTCTGTGACCAGGTCAGGTCTTCACGCAGCTCCACTGCTCCAAAAGGCAGAGCTCAGGGTCTGTGTGTCTGATGCTTTCCCTGTCCAGTCCTGACCTTATAATTCCGGCTTTGAGAGCTTTGTTTTTCTCCAAGCCAGATAAATGGCAATTTGAAAACTAAGTGGTATGGTTGAGATGGGAAGGGCTGCTTTTCCTGACTCTGGAGAGGGGGATGTTTATGTGGGAAAAGGCTTTTTTAGGAGCACTGATATTATATTCCAGAGATGACAGATGGTTCAAAATCTGCACTGTGAGTTAGCCTACAGATTTATGGTAGGCTCATGATATGAAAAGGAACAGAAAAACTTATAACCTAGCCAAACTGATTTCTAGGCTAAAAAAAGTATAAACTATAGATTGCTTATCAACAGAGAAGCTCCACATTATTTTCATAGAAAACCACATCACGTTGAAAGTATTATTTTGGAACTATTTTGACTGATACTATATGAATCACCTTTTAGGAAGTGTAACCACATATAGAAACCTAAATTGAGAGCATAATCCTACTACATTCTCTGTATTTGAAACCTCAGTTCAGGTTATGGAAGACTTCCACCATCAAACCATAAGTGCTACCACTGTCTGAGGAAGTGGTGAGAAACACAAAAGCTCCTGCTCATCTACATCTCACTGAAAGACAGCTTTAGACTTCTTGTGGTGTACTCATGGGACAGAAAACAGGAATAAAAAGATTAAATTAAACCATAACACATCCAAGTCAATCGCAACACAACCTCCTTAGAGTATTGTTACTTCAGCTTCCCAGGGACAGAACATTACTAGCAGTGCTTAACTAAATGCAAGGAATATTTCAGCTCAATGTAATTTCAAAATTAAACCAGAAAATCTCTTTGGCCCAAATACTCAGCTAAAGTATAAAAATACTGACACTTTCCATGGATTACCAATGACTCAATGTGCTGCAACACCTCAAGCAGTCCCAGGGTTGCTGTGAGCACCCCCGTGCCTTGGAGCTCTCCAGAAGCTCTTGCAGGAGCACAGAAACCCAGGGTAGATCTCTCCACCAGCCAAGGAGAGCAGTTTGGTCCAGAAATGGTCAGGCATAGTCATGGCCAGCTTGGTGCACAACAGCCTGAGGTGAAATCCTACTGCTGTTCCAACCCCTGCCAGGGCAGGGCCACCTTCCATGCTGGATAGTATGGTGGATACGGTAGATGCTGATAAATTAACAGTAAATGTTAATTTGATATTAATTTACTGTTATTTACCAGATGCTGGTAACTCCTTCCATCAGAAACTGACTTTCTTACCTCTCTGAGGACTCCAGAACATTAACCAGAAAACCCAGAAGATCAAACATTTTGAGGGACCAGATTCACTGAAAACAAGTGGGACCCAATTCAGTGTAACCTCCATGTTCCAGAGCCAATATCTACCTCTTAGTTAAGAAAAAACAAACAAATAACCCACACACATCTTTAAAACATTTCTTCTCATTTTGATAACACAACTCAAAGGAGGATTTCAAAGTGCAGTATAAATATTATTGATGTTATTCATAATATATGATATTATGAATATCCAAGCTGGTGGCATTACTACTAATTTCTGATTATTTCTATTTCATTAATGGTTTATGTCTATTTTAAATTACAAGAAAGTGAGACACTAAAATCATACAGGAAGAATCATATGAGGACATGATATATCAGTTCTCAGTTTTCAACTCCAGTTTTAAAGCAAGAGTGCAAGAAAGTTAAGGCAAGATGATTCTACAGGTAATTTCAGAATATTCAGGCCAGCTCCATGCTTTGGTTAGCATGGGTATCAGAATGCCACATGCTAAATATAACAGCTGCAAAATTGCTGTGAGTTCACAGGCCATGCAGACCAAGTGTCTCTTTCTGGCCCACATACACAGATTGGTATTTCTTCTGGGTACTATAAACATTTTAGGGAGTGGCTGGGCACCTGCTTTCTAACTAGGACCTGCATAATTTTTATTTTAAAACACAGGAAAACAAGAAACTGTCATACAGCTTGAAAAAGAAAGTCTTTTCTCACAAGTGTTTGACTAGGGTTCCTGGTGTGAATTTAATAGAGTTCTCTCCTCCAGGGTCTTTTGTCATTTCATTCATCCTTTTTAATCCCTCCATTTTACACAGCTAATAACAGCATTGTGATGAAATGCATGGTGAACTGAGATAAACATGAAAGCAGAGCTCTCCAGCTGGAGCTGAACTGATACAGAGCAGCCTCCAGCCTAACCCAGACACAAGGGAGAGGAAAGCAGAAGGAAGCACATCTCTGTTCTGAAGCCATGGAGCACTAATGAATAATCAATCAGATCTGCTGGCTACACCTCTGAACTCAGCTTCAACTACCAGGACAACTCTTTGCCTCTAATTAAAATAAATTAGAAGAAAAATGACCATTTAGTGGCTAATCCTAAATCATGGTGTGGGGATAAGTGGTACGAAACAGCAGCTGGGGCTGCCCAAATAACACCCTGACCCCAAGAACCTCCCAGGGCTGTCCCAGGGCAGCATCAGCCCCACGGGGGTGACACCCATCATGGCAGGGTGATGGGAGAGGCTCCCCAGAGCACTCCACAGGCTGGGGCTGGTTAGCACCTACAGGGTACCAGACTCACTATGGGATGCATGGGCAGACAGCGGGCTTGGGCTCGCACACGGAATGGAAAGCAGAGCAAAATGCCAGCCCTGTGGCACCTCTTGTTTCACATACTCACCCACAATGGTCACAATGCACCCACTGAACCTCTGGAGCTCTCCTGGGACAGCCAGCACCCACCTGAGCTTGCATTGATAACGCTCAGTGCAGAGCAGGAGCATTTCCTCCAGGGCTGCATCTGGAGGAGCCAGGCTCACCCAGGAACAAAGGGGCAGCATCAATCCCCTGCCAGAGATAAATCATGAGCCCCTGGCCCTATCCAGTCAAATGTTCAGTATCTTCATCTCTGGACTCCTGTTCCACCTTGCTTACCCTTGCGTTGAAGAATTATTTTTATATATATAATCGGAATTTCCTTTGCTGCACCTTGTTTCCATTGTCTCTCCCTACTGAAAACAGGGAACCCCTGACACAGGGAATGGTTGGCATCTGACTCCATGACTCAGAATGCTGAACAATTGCTTTATTAAAACTATACTACATTCCATTAATACTATGTTATAACTATACTAAAGAGATACTATACTATACAAAAGATAGTGAAGAATACTGAAGAAAAACCTGTGACTGTCTGTCACAGCTTTGAGCCAACTGGCTAAGGAATCAAAACCATCCTCAGCAGAACCAATTGCCAAATCACTTCAGGTAAACAAACTTCCTAACACATTCCCCATGTGCAAAAACAACAGGAGCAGCAAGTAGAGATAAGAATTGTTTTCTCTCCTCTCTGTGCTTCTCCAGAAAACATCCTGAGGGGGAATTATGTCTTTCTCTGTTTGGAGAATGTGAATGCCACATCTCCCCCTTTTGCTGAGCCTCCACAAAAAGCCTTTTCTGTAACAATCCTCCTCATTTTTGAAGACAGCAATGACATCTCCCCTTCACCATTTTGTATTAAGGCTGAACAAACATCCCCCTCATCTGCCCTGGTGCACCATGCACTCCAACCCTCTTCCACCAGACTCATTGGAGCCAGGGCTCTCCTCCTACCAGGGAAACTCAAATGGGATTCTCTACTCCAGCCAGCAGCTGTGACATCCCCCACAGCTGTGAAACAGAGGGGAACCTGCTGGCTAATCCTCTTGCTATCCCAGCCCTGTGCTGAGATCTGGAAGAGAACAGCTCTCCATCATTCCTATGGTCAGAGGCACAGCAGGGCCAGGGATCCAGAGGAGGCTGAGATGACAGGTATCTACATGCTCCATTGCTGGAAAATAAATGGTTTTCACCAGTGGAAATCAGCAGCTTGGTCACAGTGGCCAGGCAGTGTGAGATCAAAAAAGAGAAGTTGCAGTTTCCAGGCACTGCTTCTGTGCCACCCCCACCATTACAGAGAGAGACAATCTCACTGTGAGCACATCCCAGCAATTCCCACATTTGCTCATTTATTCTCATCAGGTGATTTCTTGGAAGCAATTACAGGAACATTTCCATTCAAAATAAAGTATCAGGCAATAGTTTCTCAGAAAAGAGCATGCACACAGCCTCGCAGGTTCAGAGTACAAATCAAAATATCTGATGCTCACAGATGTATGCAATATATGCACATATTCTAGATTGTGCAAGTTGGGATTTAAAATGCAGTTTCACAATTTGAAGACATCAGGTTTTTTTAATGCCTCAATACAGCAGTGTTGCTATCCAGATACTCAATCCTCCTTCTGACAGAAGATGTCATGTTCCCATTTGCATTCAATTTTGATCTCTACCAGAATTCTCATATGTGTCTGAATTTCAGGCTTTAGCTGAGAGCCTTAGGGAGCAAAAGGGATAAGTCATGCTGCTCTCCTCTATTCTGCATTTCCCCAAACACTCAGATCAGAGCCTGTGGCACAGGCACAGCTCCATCCCCACACCATGAGGAATGACACTGTCCCAGGCTGGCTAAGAGCCCATGCACTGCACAATTCTGAGCAGAAGGGGCTTTGCCTCTCTTCCTTCTTTTGGCTTAGGGACCTCACCTCTTTTCCATTCTCACCTTTCCTCTCACACATATACCCTTCAGCTGGCAGCTACTCAAAATGTAAAATAAAATATAAACTGAGGCTTAGGAGCCAGATGGAGACTTCACAGAAATAACTGGAGAGGAAAGCAAAGGGGAAGACAGCCAATTCTTCAAGGACCATTTCAGAGATTTCTAAATAAGCAGCTGCTTGAGAAGGCAGCTTGTACTCTTTGTGGGATAGCATGTGCTATCTCATGCATGCTCTTCCATCATTAATATTTTCATTAATACTGTTGGGTTAAATGCCACAGCCCAGGGTCTGTCCTCTCTCTCAGGCAAGGGTTGCAGGTGCCACTCTAAATAAAGCATTTCTATTTTGAAATGAAATGGTTAAAGTGTTTCAAACACATGTAGCTGTATAAAATGTGTCTGGAGAACTGAATTTACACAGACTTGAGCCATTTATGGCCTGGCTGCTCAGAGTGAGGTTTCTTGGTCTCCAGAACATACATAAATTATAATAGTGTTTGAATAGGGACCTGGTTTGTTACAGCCAAGTATCTGCAAACCTCAGCAGAATAATAATTGAAAAAGAAAGCTGAGCTATTCCAGTATAGCTGTACAGCACACCTGAGTGCAAAAAAATCTCAGGACACACTATATCAAAGAGATGAAAAATGTCTCATCTATGAATAAATCCTTGGGGGTGGAGGGTATGATTCTACAGAATTGGTTTACATGAGATTAAATATGAATTACCACAAACTACATGGAAAGCAGACTGGTTAATTTTAAAGTACCATGCAAAATCAGGCATAGTATTTATAAATTTAAAATGCATGTCCTTATTTGTGGACAGAAGGGAAGAGTCTTTCAGTGGCTGTCTGCAGGGTCTCAAGCAGCTCTGCAGTTGCATTCTTTAGATTGAATCTAAAGGGAAGGTGGTCATGCTCCTCATCCTCAGCTTTCAGTGGGTATTTCCATTTCTTAGAGAAAAGCTGGAGAGTGGAGCTCAGCAGAGCTCCAGAGTGAGGTCAGAGATGTCCTGGTTACAGCTTGGGGATTGGCTCGGGTTGCTGAAGTGCAGGCAAAGCCATATTCCTATTTAGTGATGAAATTCCCAACACTAAAATGAAAGGATCATGGCAGGAGCCCTCTATCCTTGATCTGCCCCCACTCAAAGGGCACTTTAACTCAAAGCTCATCAAGAACACAAGTCCTCCACTGAACGGGCCAACTTCACTCCCATAATATTCCATTTTCCTCCATTGACCTGGCCAACTTCAGTCCCATAATATTCCATTTTCCTCCATTGACCTGGCCAACTTCAGTCCCATAATATTCCATTTTCCTCCACTGACCTGGCCAACTTCACTCCCATAATATTCCATTTTCCTCCATTGACCTGGCCAACTTCAGTCCCATAATATTCCATTTTCCTCCATTGACCTGGCCAACTTCAGTCCCATAATATTCCATTTTCCTCCATTGACCTGGCCAACTTCACTCCCATAATATTCCATTTTCCAGGATGCAGCTGGCACCCTCTGCAAGGCCCTCACCATTCTGAACTACAAACATAACCTTAGCTCTCCCACCTGGGTGGATTTACACCACTCACTGATTTCAGCAAAGCAACACCAGTTGACACAACTTGAAGCTCTGGTATTGCCCTAGGGATGACAAAACTATTGAGGTTTGCATTGAAACAGCATTTTTCAGCTATTTATTCAGTTTGTCTGCAGAAAATCCAGCCTTGATTCTTCAGGTTTACCACAAGCCAGGATTGGGATTTTTTTTTGTGGCAGTTCTTGCTAAAATTTGGCACTGCACCCCTTAGCCTATTTATAAGGTCAAAATAGAGAAGCTGTAATTATTCCAGATACAAACTTTTTTCCCCCCATCATGTAGTATGACTTCTTTCTTAGTTACATTCAGAAGCTTTCTATTGAATTTCATCTTTTTTGTTTGGATGATCACACATCATTTCACACAGATTTTGTAACTGATCATGTGGCTGTAAGGCTTTTCTGAGCACATGAAATTACACATTTATTTGATTGCTAGATTAGAGGAAAAGAGTTTGTGCAATTCCTGATGAACTGAAGAATCTCCAAGTCTTCTAAGAGAGTGTGGGGTTCCTCAATTATCTCTAAGTGTTCACCACGAATTCCCATCTTAGAGGCAGCTGTAACAGAACACACCAAACACAAGGATCTCACAATGCTGCCCAAATTCTGATAAAAACAGATTTATGGGAGATCACAAGCAGGCACCAGGACAGGCAGCAGAACACAAGGATTTTTGCAGACCTGCTCAAAAGGACCACAAAAGTCTCCATTGCAGGCTCATGACAGTTACAGCTCTATAAATACCCAGATATGGATGTATCTGTGAGGTATACAGATTATGTCCTGAGAAAGCATCATTAGACCTCAGGTTCTCCATAAATCACTGGAGTCAGCAGGGGATTGGTTTGACTGATTGCACTATGACAGTTCTGAAAAGAGGGGAGCACAGTGTAATGAGCGTGAGGAAATTCCTACAACATTTATAGAGGAAACCATTTGCTCTTAACTCAGTGTTTGTGTTCTTAAGGTATATTTTAAAACAGCAGCTTCCTCTCTGCATTTGGTCCTATGAGAAAGACCCTTTCTGTATATAGGACAGCAGAGTGTGTTGCCATGGAAACTATTATGATCTACTTAAATTCAACAGATCCAGCCTTCTGGGGTATATTCCCCAGAGTATCTCAATTTAATTATCAATGTTCTTTCTAAACAGCACCATCTTTCTGTTTTGACCAAATTCCTTATAAGCAGAGTGAAAACAGCAAACCTGGAAAGCAGAGTCCTTTGTTCAGCTACCAAACAGGTACAATTAAGCCAGGGGAAATGCAGACTGCCTCCAGGCTGCCCTGACAATGAGCTTTAACTCAGACCCAGATGAATTGTTTGGAAGGAGGAAAGTCTCATTCAGTGCTTGTGTCCATCATGCCCCTGGCACCTCTGCTCTGTGGTTTCCAGCAAAAATACCAGCTAGGATTGTGGGATTCTTTTGCAGAGGGACATGCTCAGTGGGATCTTGTGATGGTGCTCACAGGGGTTCTTGGATGAGGGAAGAGACGAGGATCTGACTCCATGTTTCAGAAGGCTTGATTTATTATTTTATGATATATATTACATTAAAACTATACTAAAAGAATAGAAGAAAAGGTTTCATCAGAAGGCTGGCTAAGAATAGAATAGAAAGGAATGATAACGAAAGCTTCTGTCTCAGAGAGTCCGAGCCAGCTGACTGTGATTGGCCATTAATTAGAAACAACCACATGAGACCAATCACAGATGCACCTGTTGCATCCCACAGCAGCAGATAATCAATGTTTACATTTTGTTCCTGAGGCCTCTCAGCTCCTCAGGAGGAAAAATCCCAAGGAAGGGATTTTCCATAAAAGATATCTGCAACAGGATCTAAACACTGACCAGCAATTCCTTTGCACATAACCACCTGTCTTGCAGTCATTCTCAAGTCAAACCTCTCACTCAATCTTTTTCCATCAAATACGTGACTGAACTCAAAGCCTTTTAGCCTCAGGGCAGCTCCAGCATCCACCTCTCTCTTTCACATGCCACCATGAATTCTGCAGGTAGATTTAGGAGCCAGATGGTGTTACTGAGCCTGACCTGACACCAGGGATAGTTTCTTGTGGGTCACATAATGTGAGTGTCTCACAGGTCTAAGTTTAGACATACACAGACCTCGTCCTCCCAAGCAGAAGAGGCAGCAGGACAAGCAGAACCCTTCCATGAGCAGAATGAGGCTCAAGAGCTCCAAACTGCTCATCCACAACAGGGCCTAAGGCAGAGCAGGACCCAGAGCAGTCCTGTGGGAACTGCCCAAGCCAGAACAACCACCTCATCACGAGGGCAGACTTGCTGTGAGCAGCTCTCCTGACATGCTCACAGCAAGTGCCAGAGCATTGTGCTGAATACATCAAGACAAAGGTGACAATTAAATATTGTGGTGAATGGAGAAGGTCATCTTCCTGTGATTGCTCTGCTCTTTACCATCACCAGGTGTTTCCCACCTGTCCTCCCTGCAAGGCTGTTCTTCCTGAAATGCCATACCAGATTCCTGCTTTCACTTCTCCATGAATGCTCCTCAGGGACAGACAGCCAGGAGAGCTCTGCCACAGAAGAAGCTTGTCTATGTAAAACATCTCAGAGCATCCCATGACTTCTGACCATTGGCTTGGAAATTTCAGCTCAGAATTCACATTTACCTGCCCCCTCCAATTCTGCTCCACTGGGGGTACCTCATGCCCACACCAGGCTCTGCCATGGGCAAAACAGAACTGGTAGTTTTCACAGACAGAGATTATCACTATTTTACACTTACCAAATCAGGAAAGAATAAATAATTTGCCCTCTTCCCACTGCACTGAATCCAGGTTCTTGATATTCTCATATAAAATCTGCAGCACAAGCCCCTTCCTTGGTTATAAACCTCCCTCAAAACATGAGGCAAGAAATGTCTGTCAGTTTTTGGCTTTCCGGTGCAAACATTTATTTATAGGCTGGAAACAGGAGATAGAATAAATGAGCTGAATGAAAGGAAGCAGCAGCATGAACTCAACAGGACAGAAGTGTTTCTCCTGCAGGAGCTGCAACTGTTCATTAATGCTGACAGCACTGGACTGCCTGGTAAATTCACAGGCAGGTACACACATGGTCCTGGCATCCCTGGGATCTGTCCAAAAAGGCACAACATTCCAGACATGAGGGGCATTCTTTGTAGCTCCTCACAAAGAGGTTCTTCAATATTGGTTTTGTTCTCCTGTAAAATTTGCCATTTTTGGAAAGCAAAATATTACTATTGGCTCCACGAGAGAGAAAGGGGAAACAGAGGCTGCAGCTTTACCGAGCAATTGATGGATCCCTTCTTTGAATCTGGATGTTTATTTGTCAGCAATTGGTGCCTGAGCAGTCAGGGATGCAGCAAGCAGCATCTGAAGAAACAAACAAGCCTTTCCTAAGCGTGACACCAGTTGTCCCCTGTCACTGCCAAGAGTAAATCTCCAACTTGACACCCAATCCTCTGCCTCCATATAAATGTGTGTCCCTTCTGAAACACAATCCTTGCTCTTCATCTCTACTTACTGTACAAGCAGCTTCTCTCCTTTGATGCCACCCCTGCCCTGCTTCTGGCTCTGTGACCATTTTTACAGCCTGCAGATCGCTGCTTTACCACCCAGAGCAAGTTCAAATCCCCTGCCCTCCCCTTTTCTTCTTTCTTGTCTGCAAGAAACAAACAGCAGGATTCTCTGCTAAGGAGTTATGCCTGTTCTGAGGCTCACAGCAGAAGATGGAGTGGTTCTGTGTACAAATCCTGGGAAAGTTCCACCCATGTTTTTAGCTCTGGCATGGTGCTCCAGGCCTGGAGTGCCTTCCCAAGTCCCACCTGTGGAATAAGCAGGTGTGCCCTGCTACCTCAGATCATCCTCTTCAAAAGCACACAAGTCATGGAAAGATAAAACACAGTCTTCATTTTGTCACTTCTTCTAGCTCTTTCTCACCACTCTGCTCACCATCTGCTTTGCCTGTATTTTATCAGTTTAAATTCTGTCTTACTCCATGCATGTAAAATGCCAAATCAGAGCATGAACACCTTACCAGCAAGAGTGTCACACAGAAATTACTGAGGAGCACAGGATCAAGAATGACTTACCTAGAATGCAGAATCGCATGTATTCATACCTTATTTATTTTTCTATCACTACAGAACCTAGAAGAACCAGCTAGAGACTATCCCCCACTGTCTAGGTGTTGTAAGATAAAAAACACTAAATGAACTTGCTGCCCACAAGAGTTTGCAATCTAAGTAGCATACCAGTGATAACAAAAGTATGTGAGACCTTTCCTGCAAAAAGCAGCATGTGATTAACTTCAATCACAGATGTGATCTAAGGGAGGTTTTGCCACATGAGCCTGATCACACGGATGGATCCCTCCATTAGACCTCACAAGACCTACCTGAGACCTGAGTGGCCCCAAGTGGACAAGCCAACAAAAGGGAATCTAGACTCACATCCTTGCTGCCTAATGAAGACATAGAAGAAATTTTGCCATACAAAGATTCTGCAGCAATCCAAACTGCCCAATACTACTGCAGCTCTCAGATCTTCATCCACCTTTAGCCTGATCAGCCTGAGAGTTCCCAAGGTATCAGCTCTGCCTGCTGAGACATGGAAGCAGAAACACAAATGCAGTGCTCAGTATTCAAAACCAACTGCTCAGGAAGCTGGAGGTGGGAATGTATGTTGTCTTCCTTCATTGAATTTGTACCAAGCATTTCCCCTTGACCCAACAGCTCTCCAGGCAACACAGAACCCCTGATGGAAGCTCCAGTCTCACTCTGTTAACTGCACTAAGAGCACATGAAAGTGTTTTTCAACATTTTCTAATCCCTGGACCGTCCAAACCTTTGAAAGAAACACACAGCTTATTTTATATCCCACTGTTCCTTAAGGATAGATGATAAATAATAAGTCACATGGAATTGGCAAAATGTTGAAATGTTGATATTTTACAAAACTGTAATTCAATAGATATAATTACAAAACTTGTGACTAAAAAAGAGTAAAAAGTGGCATCTTCTACCTAAATCAGTTAGGACATAACTGCCTGTATGAAGTTTCTGGTTTAGAGCTGAAACACTGACTGACCACAGCTCAAGTACCTTGGATCTAAATCTCCCTCCTGTGATTAGCAAACCAATTTTAGGCAGTCTAATGCCTGATTTAGTAGTCTGTATTAAGCAGTCTGGCTCTTGCCTTCTGCTGACTTTTACCCTAGGGACAGCACTGAGGATCTGAAAGGGAACAGGTCGTGATTCAGAATACTTTGGCCTTTGGTTGTTTGACTGCCTCAGTAGCATCTATTTAAGTATGCAGTTTTGCTCTATCCCTCTCACACCATCAAAAATCCATACAAAAGCCACACACACATTTCCTAATTCCCTTTATCAGGTTCCATTTTATAAATTTATTGGGCAAGAGGTCTGGAGGAAATATGTTACCTGTTACCCTGTGGAATTCTGAACACATCACTTATCTTGGTGTGTCTTGGTGCCCTTACCCATGCAATGGCAGTAAAAGCTCCTCTAATGACACAACAATAAATAAATGTTTCAAAGTGCTTTAATACAGCAAAATGAATGGAAAGGGTCCCAAAAAGGCAAAATACTGTACAAAGGCAAAGCCCCTTGGCTGTATCCCATAGCTGCCAGGCTGGGAAAGCATCCTCCCAGAACCAGTCAGATCTGTGATGTGCACACCAGAAAACCTTCCCCACTGGGGCCAGGAGCATTCCCAGCACATCTGTGCTGGGCAGGAGAATCTGGGTCAGCCCCTGCTGTGCCCTGCAGCGTGATCACAGGGTCACATTTCACACCAAGGGCACAGCAAATGTCGCACCTGCGCTGGCTGCTCCTCTGTCACTGTCACTAACGGGTTCTGCCCCCTCAGCAGAGCCAAAGGCTGCAGCAGGGATGCACATCAACAGCCACAGAGACCATGTGCTCTTCACACTGCAGTGCAAGCCTGCAGCCTCTGTTCTGGAGGCATTACACCAATGTTTATACAGGTAAAGTTTATCAGTAAACTCCAAAAATGGCAGGGGGTCTGCCCTTCCCACTTCCCAGCTCCAGAGCACAGAAGAGTCCACCCCAAACTCATCCCACAGCCTTGGCTGGAAGCTCACGCTGCACTTTGGGTCCTTTGCTGTATTTTCAGATAATTTTACACCTCTGGTGTGAGGCCTGCAGAGAGCAATGAACACCCAAATCCCTCACGTCACCTGCCAGCACCAAGTAAAGCAGGCTGTGAAGGACCTCAGTGGAGATAAGAATTGTTTCCTCTGAGCTTTCCCACAGCTTCTCAGGAAAATCCTGGGAGAGAATTAAGTCTCTCTCCGTTCAGAGAATATGTGAGTACTACAGACCTTCACATACATGATGCATGTCAACTAAAACACAAATGCAGATGTATCAATAACCAACACATGATATATATCAAGTGGTAACATCAGCTGAAATGCTAATGCTGATGTGTCAATAACCAACAGCTTGAAGCTCTGCTTTTATGAGAGCAGTCCCTGCCTGCTTGAGTGGATGCTGTCTCTGCCTCTCATAAAGAAGACACAAGTTATCATTTTCTACCTTCAGATAATATCCATGATATGACTTTTCAGGTTTTGTTTCATTCATAAATTTCTTCAGGCTTCCTATACACATGAAAAGTGGGAGGAGGAAGGATCTGCTCAGTTTCTGTAAAATGGAAATTCTTTACAGATACAAAGATGAAATCAATGTCTGACTCAGTAGCACTATGAATTGACACCAGATGAGGATGGGGTGGCCAATCTCACAGCCTTGCTAAAGCAGCATCACAATAACCAAGAAAGAGAAAGCTAACAAACTGTGATAGGGAAGGAAATCTTCACACATCAGGTAAAAGAATTCTTTGGTTCCCCTTTGATTTTGTTCAGACTCCAACTCCTTCCAGGGACAGCCAGCACACAGGGATGGGAATTCCCAGTGAACATACCTAAAGCTGCCATTCTGCTTCACATCAAAACATTAGAGATCAGAGAGACCATTAATGATATTTTGATTTAAAAGAAAATAAATGCAGGCAAAAAAAGCATAATTAAGGCTGTGATTTTTCACCATGAAGAACATATTCAACCATTTATACTAATTTGCAATGCACTTCTAAGCTTCTCACAGGAGGAATTCAATGCCTAAGTCATCACATAGCATCATATCATCTACTGATAACCTGTCTAACCCAGCTTTGTTTCTACTGACATTTCCTTCCTCTGCCACGTGTTCCAGATTGAAAGTCTTTCAAGAGGCAGTGTGATGTGTCTAACTTTCAGAATGGGAGCCAAAACCTTTATTTCTGTTCTGTGTGACCCCAAGCACATAAACCAAGTTTCATGTTTCTGAGCAAGGACAGGATTCCCATGCCAATACAACAGGCTGCATTTATATACACCACTTTTAACTTCTAGATAACAGCCAAAAATGGCTGTCCAGCATTGCCAGTGCTGTGCACTGCAGCTGAACTGGTCTGCAATTACAAAGATCCCAAGTCCTTCTCCTAGAGAGGCCTGTGCCTTTTGAGGGAAACTGAATCTCCTTTGAAATGAAGAGCAATAACCTGTAGTGCTAAGACAGACCAATGGTCCCTTCTGGTCTGCCTCAGGGAAGATAAATTCACAACAGTTCATTGTCCTTCACAGATGAGGAAACTGAGTTACAGGTGCTCCAGGATGTCCTTTAAGATGTACCCAGAGATGAAGAATCAAAAAAAGGCTGTAATTAACCCACAAATAATGATGTTATCCCACTCCAGTTATTGTGAGAGGCACAGGAACAAGTCACTCCAAGATGCAACAGCTGCAATTCCAGGGATCACAGGCATCCCTTGGTGGAAAAGTCATCTGTAATCCACTGCCATGAGAAAAGAAATATCCTGATTTTGTTCTCACTGAGTGAAAAAACTACCTGGGAATAGAACCACAGGAGAGTGAGAATTGAGCTCTTAGAGGGAAAAGACATCCAGGGACACAATTATCTTTTTGTTTCACGTTTGTACAGTACCTAGGGCAGATTCTGAATGTCATATCCTTGACTTTAACACACAGCTATGGCAGAGATGCTGCTCTGAAGGTGTCATTGCTCTCCTGAGGGTCCCCAGCACAGAGCTCTGCAGGCAGAACAGAACCAGCCAGCGCTCTGGACACAAAGCCCAAACACTAAAGGTGAAATGAGGTAAGAGAGGTTTGCAGGGAGCTGCCTGGCTTCCTGCTGAAAAAGGTGAGAAGTGCTACAGGTCCTTCTCCTTCAGCAATGTTTTAGAAATAGAAACTGCCAGGACGGAACCACTAACAACCAAATCAGAGACAGTGGAAGCAGCAAAGCACCAAAGAGACAAAGCAAAGGCTTGTTTTTGTTTAAAGCCCTTTCTGTTAGCTGAGTCATATCAGACATAGCCCCTGTGGAGATCAGCAGAAGTCATAAGAGCACAAATCAACATGCACAGTGTGACTAAACCACACCACTTTCTTCACAATCCTTATCAGTTAATAAGATTTAATGAAAAAAAAACAACTACACAGGCACAAGCAGAGGGGGAAAATGCCCAACCAGGTGGCCATTCTGCTTAAGCACAGCTATCTGTCCTGATGGATCAACCAGTGATTCATAATGAGGTGGGGAAACTGGATTAAATAGATTAAATCTTTGCCTTGATCCTAATGTGAAGACCTCCTGTACACCAAGGAGTCAGGGATCCAAATCCCAGTTATCCTGGCTGTCTGGCCTGTGGTGGGATGCACATTCCTCCTGGATGCAGGAGAAACTTGCTCATCACCTGACATTAAACCACCTGTCCATCTTTGTTTTCATTTAAGTGCAGCAACAAGCTCTCCTGTGAACATCCTTTTCATCTGGCAGTAGGAGTGAGGAATGGAAATGTCTTTAGAAATAAAAAGAAAAGGCTCTGAGAGTTGAAAAGATCAAAGTGTAAGGGAACATTTGCACAGACAGATCTGCATGGTGTGCTGTGTCAGGCTGGAGGGCTCCTCCATGTCAGACAGCTCAGGGTTTCTGGGATCTGATGGAATGCAAGTTTATTTATACTCTCCTCTTTTTTATGCAATGCTACCTCTAGCAAATTGTGTTTTAAGCAATACTCTGAACAGTCCAGGTTTCTTACTGGGATCTTAACAAACCAGCAGTTCCTGGTGCAAAATAGTCTTAAAGGATGGATGTACACTCAGCAGCGGAAAGAAAAGTGGTGATCAAGCTTGGCTTGCCCTAGGTTTCCTTGCAGAATTCTTACTTATTACTATGACTACTAAATAATTAATATTTACAGTGCATATTCATTACTTGCTACTGAAAATGCAGCATAACAAATAACTGGTACTGCCCTCTGCACAGCTGGGTCCATGCTGTGACATGTCATTCTGATAACACTGAAGAGAACAGGAAGGTCTGTGTGCTCAGCTAATTGATTACCTGACTGGTCAACTGCTCCAGGTCCTGCCCCTAGCAGGCTTTTACCCAGCCCATGTGTCTTAAATGAAATCATCTGTGTAGATGTGCATGTGCTCAGACAAGTTAAACTACCATCCCTGTGTAGACATTCTTTGTTCTTGAGGATTAGCTGGGTTACACAATGATGTGGGGTTTTTCAAAGTGGAAATTACTCTAGTAGAGAAGGAAGAAAAGCTGCCTTAGACAACACATGCTACAGCTCACATTACTGGCAGAGATATCTGCACGGTTATACTGTTCAGATTAAGTCTCTTAAATATTTAACACTCTTTCCCAGAATGAAGTGCAAGCCAAATAATGGCTAGCTGCAGCTGAATCCAGATGACAGACCTCCAGGGGCTAAATTCAACTCCAGAGCCCCCTAAAATCTTCACATCTGACACTCAATGTCTTACTGAGACTAATATGAAGGTGGGTTTTCCTTTTGATATTTCATCTTATGGCAAAAGAGACCTTGAAAATGCTTTTCTGGAAACATGCTGATGGTGCAACATCACGGCACGTTTCTTTCAGACAAAGAAAGTGACAGGCCCTCGCAGACACTACAAAATAACTTAAGAGCACAACAGATGTCCTCCTGAATCTGCAGGAGAGGCACCTGTATGTGTATGATGGAGAAAACGGGCAAATTACTCATCTGATGCCATGTATCAGCCACATTTCCAGAGGGAGATCAGCCCTCCTGCTGCCCCACCTTAAGACTGTAATCTCCCTCCTCCAGGAATTTGCCAAATCACATCCAAAACACCTTTTTCTCCCTAAACCTCTTCTCAGATGAGGCAGATAAACATACACCTCGGGCTTGCTCCGTTTCCCCCTGTAGCCTGGGAAGAATTTCCAGGGAATTTTTACATCTATTCCCACCTAGAGCAGTTTCAGCCATGGAAAAGCTGCAGGAGGAACGCAAAGAGCCACACGCTTCTTCTCTCGGACTGACAGATTAAAGGGAGAGAGAGATCGCCTTTTGAGGGGATGGGCGGCCAGTTGCAAAGAGGAAAGGAATATTTGATATTTATTTCGCGAAACAGACAGAAGAAAGCGGCGGCGGCGGCTGGGAGACCCCGCGGCCGCCTCTCCCACGCCCCCTCGCGAACCCCCGAGCCCGTAACAAAGCACCGAGACAGATCCGTGTCCATTCTCCCACCCGTGGATGCTCCATTGCCCCTCGGAACCCCCGAGCCCGGTAACAAAGCACCGAGACAGATCCGTGTCCATTCTCCCACCCGTGGATGCTCCATTGCCCCTCAGGAACCCCTGAGCCCGGTAACAAAGCACCGAGACAGATCCGTGTCCATTCTCCCACCCGTGGATGCTCCATTGCCCCTCGGAACCCCCTGAGCCCGGTAACAAATCCGTGTCGATTTTCCCACCCGTGGATGCTCCATTGCCCCTCGGAACCCCCTGAGCCCGGTAACAAATCCGTGTCGATTTTCCCACCCGTGGAAGCTCCATTGCCCCTCCGGCCGATGTTACCCGCTCTCTTTCTCCGCTGTCACCTTGCGCTGCACAGCGCGGCACCGCTTTACCCTCCACCCCTCCCGGTGATTTTCTCGCGCTGGAAAATCCCACCTGACCCACCTGCCTCACCCTCCGGGCAGCCAAGCACCCCGGCCCGGACAACACCCCGCTACATTTAGCCCAGTACCCAGGCAGGGCCGGCGCGACGGGCGCCGCGCACACACACACACACACAGCACGCTGCAGGTGCCGGGCGCAGCTACTCACACCACGAGGCGGGAGATGATCCATGAGACCATGGCGCTGCCGTGTGCCGCAGGGCCGGCTCTCCCGGCGCCGAGGGCTCGCCCGCTGTCCTCGCCCGCTGCCGGCCGCCGCCCGAGTGCGCGGGGCGGGCGGCTCGGCCATCCGGCCCCGCAGCCTCGGCGCAGCCTCACTGGCGGCACCGCCCGCAGCCAACGCGCAGCCGGGCCCGGCCGCCCACTCTGGGCAGGGCCCGCAGCCGCCCCCCGCGGGAGGAGGAGCAGGAGGAGGAGCGGGAGGAGCCCCCCAAGCTGCCCGGAGTCCCCAGAGGGAGCTCTGGCTTGCGGAAGGGGTCCGTGCCCCAGCCGCAGGTACGCGGGCGCTGCTGGAGCACCGCGGCCGAGCAGGACGCCAAGGAAACCCGAGGGACTGTTCGCATCAAAGGAACGGCAAAGCTAAGGCTCGAGGTCCTTAGAAAGAGAGGGGTTTCCCCGGTTCTCCCTACACCCTAAAGTGTCCAGGCACAAGGGTGCTGGCCACAGGATCCAGGTAAATTCCCATCAAGCACGAATCGCCCCTCAACATCACTTTTCATTAGCAGATCTCACGGATCGCTCAAAGTCTAATTTCCATGAGGAACAGCTGCCCACACACAAAACAACATATGTTGGTTTGACCTGCAGGTTGGTCTCTTTAAGTTTCCTTTGGGTTCTTTTCCTTTCTTTCACTGAGACATGGCAAATGTGGTTAGATTGCCCAAAATCATCTCCCCTGCTTTGGTTTTCCCCTTCTACTGGAAACACATGCACCCATGGCAATTAACGATGAGGTTTTGTCTTGTAATCCTCAAGATCTCAAGCTTGCCACCAGAGCTGCCCCAAGCTTTACTTGGAGGTTGCTCTGTGGAGCAGCTGGCCCGTTTGTAACACTAGGTCCAGGGCTCTGGCCATCCCTGTCCCTGGGTGCAGGATCCTCACCTCCACGCCACATTGCTCTTTCTGAAGACTGGGCAGCTGCAGCAAAGTGTCCCCAGAGCTGAAAGATGCTGAAAATCTCTCATGTACTGCAAGTAACCTGGGAAGAACTCCTGCAAGGAGAGACTAAACGTTTCAAACCAGAAGCAGCAGCTCTAGGAGCTGATCACAGACTTCCCCAGTGCCAGGTCACCACCGACATCCTCACAGCCCTGTCCACAGTATCCAGAATGGTTTGGTTGAAAGAGAACTTAAAAGTCATCTCATTCCAACTCCCTGCCATGGGCAGGAACACCTCCCGCTAGACCAGGTTGCTCAGAGCCCCATCCAGCCCGACCTTACAGCTCATCTTTCCTCTGCTTAGATCAAACGTTCTCCATAATAGGATCACCTTTTTGTTGTCATTTTATTGCAAAGCTCCCATACCTTCTCGATGACTTCTCACGTGCAGCTCCCCACAGCACAACCAACAAAACTCCACCTCAGCCAGCTAACCCACTCTTTTGTAGCACTCGTCTTCTTATTGGACACAGCTGTGGCCTGTTAAGGGCAGGCCTGTTCCTAATCTTTGGTGATTAGTACAGCTGCAACTCTGCAGGTGTGAGATCACCATCTGTACCATCTTTATTTTCTTACATTCTATCCCACAACACCTTTTCCCACGTTGGCTCTCTGGATCTGCTCCCCAGAAAACCAATACGTCGAGGGACGGACAGACAGACAGACAGACCAACCAACAACTCACAGCCTCCAGGTAAAGCTGCAGGCACTGAGAGACACGTAACTAAAGCGATTAGAGTTCAGCACCTCTGGAAATGAAATCCGGGGGAAGCGAGCGCTGCGCTGGCCGCAGTGGGTCGGTGCCTCCAGCAGGGGGAACTTCCAGCCCGCGCTGTGACCGGGACCGGCCCCGCAATGCTGGGCTACAGAGGCGCTGAGAGCACAGCCGCAGGGATGGGGACACCACACGCTCCTTCCCCAGGGACTGTGAGGGTCCGGAGTGACGGCATCGCTCCAGCCAGCACTGACAGGCGCCACAAAGGCAGGGCTGGGCGGTGCGCTGCAGTAAGCGAGTGTAAACTAGCCGTCCTCTGCAGGCGTGCTTGCTCTCAGTGAGAACTGCCTTCTCTCCAAAAGAAGCCATTAGGTCATCCAGCCCAAATTCTTAAAGCGGTGAATCATCCTGTGGCTGTCTTGCTTGTATATCGTAGCCAAATAAGTACTTGGAAGTCTGTTATCCGAGATTTTTCCCGTGTCAGGATTATTTAGTGCGAGCTTTTGGACTGCGCGTTGGCAGACGATTCACAACATTGTTACAATTAATGATGGGATATTATCAAGTACAAGGTACAGATCTCTCTGCAAGAATATTTGTGTTATCACCAAAGTACATAAAACTTGCCACTCAGTACTTGCTGCATGTTGGACCAACAAGAGAAGATATTGGATCATAAAGACAGATAATACAGAGGGCAACACCCAAAGCTGCAGCAAAACATTTTAGTGCTCAAATCATAACTCAGCCTCGTGTCCCCTTGATTCCCTCCAACGCTGAGCTAAGAGTAATTTCAGAGACCAACTCAGTGAGGAGGGTATTTGGGGGATCACTCCTCCTAATAAGTACATCCAGCCCTTTTACTCAGCACAATTTATGGTTAAATTCAATGCATATTCATTACATTCCTTGGGATAGGAGTGCTTATACAAATTACTTCCCAGAAATCATTAACAGCCTTAGCATATGTAACACACAAGTGCAGTGTATTCCGGTGGCTGCATTGAGGAAGGCTCCAAGTGAGTCTTCCTCGGGGATCGTTCCGATGAAGGCTGGCAGTCTTCCTCACTCTGCCCTTTCCACCTTTCTTTCTGAAGCACGCACAGTCCTTCACTGGCCGGCTCAGCGTTTTCTGCTGACAATAGGTTTTGTTTCTCTTATCTTGCCGAGGTGCATTCTGCTTCTCTTATCTTGTCAGGGCTAAGGTGAATCCTGCTTCTTAGGCTTGTGGTTAGTATTTGTTGACTCCTAATTGTTAACTCATGTAAGCGTGAGTAACCAACTTCTTTCACTCTTGCCTCCCCCAGCTCACCATGTTCCCTGCAGCTCCTGCCAGTTGCCATTGCTGCTGACCCCACTGCTCTTTTCTGGGCAGCAAACCTCAAAAAGGTTAGAGGATTTTTTGTTTTTCTGGCTGGCAGCAATCTCTGAGAGGGGTAAGCGGGACACGGACCCTTCTTGTGCTGCTGCTTTGTACACAACTGGCACAATCATTACCCGATGACTGATCTTAAGCCTCAGATGTACACAGATAGTTAACAAGGCAGTCTGGTGATGGCAAACCTAGGGAAATGCAGGGAGCTTTACTGAAACAGCTGTTTGGTAAACAGAGGGGGAGGGAAAGACATTCAGCTCCACTGAGCCACCAGCGGAAGGGTGACAATGCCCTCTACCTACTCCTCATGGGCTGTGTCTTAGGACAAGTCACACTCTTGCGAACCCGAAAAGAAAGGCTTACAAAGGCATTGGAAAGGAGATAGGATCAAATGAAACGCAATTAAAAAAAAAAAAAAACAAAACAAAAAAATCTAAAAAATCGGGAGAGTTTGGGACTTCAAAAAATGGTCTGCGAGGAAATGCGCTGCAGTGCAAAGGACCAAAACATGCCAAAACTAAGCTGACAGATGTTGCAAAAGCAGGGGAAAAAGTCACGGAGGAAGACACAACTTGGAGGGGAAGCTTTGAGGGACATGGCATGGAAACTTAAAAAAAAAAAAAAAAAGAAAAAAATCTTCCCCAAAGTCAAAGCCATCAAAAGGCATAGCATGCCATCAAGTGAAGAGCTCTGTGCCTATGAGCTCTGCACGTGACATCCCAAGCATCCTGGAAAGAGACTTTGCTTGAAGAAAGTCTTCCCTTTGCTGTTGAACCGCATCATCCAGTCTATAAAAAATGAAACCAAACCGAACAAACAAAAACACTCCCAAAAACAGAAGAGTTAAAGCGTAGGAGCAGATATGAATTAATTTATACAGCCAGCTCAGCAGGAATGCCATCCAATGCTCATGGAACATTTTGGAACTGCTTTAGCAGTAGAAGGTTTGGCAGTGGAAAATCCTACCCAGATTGCACCTAGATGGTCTGATTTCTGCTTCCCAAATTATAAAACAAATCAGCTTTGTTACTGAAGGCAGAGCCACCACCCTTGCTGTAAATACTATGTAGTCTTCTCCTAGCAACTACTTTTTCCAAGAAGTTCACAACCATGGAAAAGTCAGACCCCCCAAGAGCTCTGCTATAATCAGACTCATTCCTCTCAGGGAAAGGGGATCTCTGCCTCACAGCTGAACAACAACTGCCAAGCTTCTCAGAACAAAAGCGTCACTGACATACATGCACAGGGCTCTGTTACCAAACCCAGAAAAGGTCAGCAAGCAGCAAGTGCACACAACTCTTGTGTCCTCCAATGAATCAAACCTACACCAGAGGCATTTGAGAACAGCTGAAGTGCAGACAACCCGGCCAAGAAATGGAGCCAGGAATAGAGAAAAATATCAGACAGGAAATCTGTGAGAGTTGGGTGCTGAAGGTCATGTGGCAAAACCAAAAATGAATATAAAAATAAACTACACATACCCATACTGCACACATATATCATGCAGTGTTATTACAGCACCTAAAAAGTAGCAGGAGAAGAAAGATAGTTTCATCAGGAATAAATAGTGTGCATCCCATCAAGGAATGCACACACACACACACACAGATAAATATATTCAGCCTCTTGAAAGGCTGAATATTTGGTGTTATAATTATAAACATAAATATTTGGTGTTCCACCCACTGGAATAGAATGGGTGATTCCTTGCATTTATCTCCTGACTTCTACATGGGAAGCAAAACAAAATAAATGAAAACCTAATGGGGTAACATGGACAATTAGAACAAAAATCCAAGAAGAATGGAGCTCCTGAACACAGTGATGAGAAATGCCAATTTCTGAAATGACAGCTTTACTAACAAATATGGAGTAGACAGGAAAAGGTTAATTCTACCCATTGGGGAGAATTGTTACAGCATGGAGAGACATTCAGCATTTCCTGGCTGCTATTTCCATCTTTATTATTGCATTAACTGCTTCAGAGCTATGGCCATTAGCAAGGAGAGATTAAGAAATGCCTATTTTGTCTCAAAAGTGGGGGTGTGGTCTGGCATTTGCACTGGGAATTGCAATTTCTGAGAAACACTCTTGATCTCAGTGACTCACCACCAGAGCTTGGGGAAAACATGGAGAGCAGCGTGTCTGAGTGTATCATTTGGCTTTAGGTAAACAAAATGGGAGGGCTTAGCCCCAGTTATCCAAATATAAACAAATATAAAACTCTGCAGCACAGATCTCAGCCACTGATACTCAGTATCTCAGATATTGAGCTCTGAATACCTCCGGTTGTGCATCAAAATTGTCTTCTGAGAAGTCTGTTCTTTACTTTCCTTTTCCGTAACTTTGTCCTGCTACACGTTACTTACATGCTACAAGATGCTTCCTCTGCCATGGAATAAATCCATGTGTTTTATATTAACTCATTAGTGGTTCTGAGGTATCTGCTGACCCTCCAGCTCCATGAGAAATTATCCTAGCTCAGCATGTTTTCCATTATACTGATCAGAATCCTAGAATCATAGAATATCCTGAGATAAAAGGGACACATAAGGAACAAAGAAAATGCTTGATTTACAGCATTTTATAAATTGATGAAAGAGTATTTTAGATTAGGAATTACTTTTTCAAGCTTAAAAGTCAATAAAGACATTCATAAATTACCACTGTTATTACAGTACTTCTGACACTCAGGTTAGATTCCTTGCTCCTTGTTAGCTGCTATTTGTTACAGTTTACATCCTAAACACCCTGCTATGGACAGTGAACAACTGAAATGTAAAAAGAATAGAAACAGTTCAATAACCCCCTCTCCCCACACACATATAAGCAAAAAACCACCCTAAACAACAACAACTGCACAAACCCATCCAAAACCACGTAAATTGTGACTTTGAATAATAAGGCATACTGTCAAAACTTCAAACCAGTGTGAAACCAAGCCTATCTTAGCTTTAAAACAGGACATTTAATGGCCATGGCAAGCTTCTGTGGATGATGCACACTGAGTCAGGACTAGGGAAAGGCTTTCCCTCAAATTTGCTTGTGTGTGTCTCTGGGCCCTCGTTATCAGCTACCTCAGGAAGGAGATACTGAGATGTGCACAGCTTTGGTTGGATCCAGTGGGTCAGCCCTTACATTCTTGCTCTGGAAGGATGGATTGTTCTGAATTTCATAACTGTGCAGTGTTTAATGATGGTAACAATAGTGAATGTGCTGAAGGATGACTTGACCACGTTCTTGACCTTAAAGGAGGCAGGCAATGAAGTGCCAGTGTGAACATGAGGTTTGCTCAAGAGAGGTATTGAGAGAAATACGGTCAGCGCACGGCCTTGATGCTTCACTGGGGTGCCAATGCGTGCAAACAGGAGTGTAAATGATAACAAGGGGCTGTAAATAACAAAAGGGGCCCCTCTGATGAGCAAAGAAAGGTTTCCTTCAAGGAAACAGGAGGAATGTGCAGGAGGCTGTCCATAGCCCTAATTATGTCAGGAGAATGCTGCAGATGGGTCTTTGCAGTTTCTAGAGAATATCTTCACAGACTGGTGTAATAATAGAGCTGAAGGCAGTAAGAGAGGAAAGCAAAGTGGGCTTCTCACCATCCCTTGCTGAACCACCTTTAACCAATTAATTTGGTATCCCAAGCACTGTTCTGTTTAGCAGCATCCTGCACATAGATGAAACCCCCCAGGCAATTACTAGGCTAATATGGCAGCATAAAAACCTGTTTTAACAACTGTATAAATACTACTTCATGGTAAGTTTTACTAGAAGGGCTGCTATTGACCTTCTGGATCAGTTTAAATCCCAGCACAATCCAGGATATGTTTTCAATTCTGTGTGGAGCCCTGAGGGAGGCAGATGGGAACGAGCTGCCCTGGCACAGCTGGCAAAGCTCCTTCCCATGGGAGCTGCTCAAGGCACTGGCAGGTGAGCAGCAACCTCACTGTGAGTGCTCCCCTCTCTCCAGGGGCTTTCTCACACTTCTGCCAGGATTCTTCTCTTCCTCCCATGCACCAGAATACACCTGCATGCCCCATGTGTGCCCTGCTCTGTTCCTGTCAAGGTGTGGAAGTCACTCACTGCCTTTTAACTGTTTTGTCCTCAGTTACAAATGCAAAGAGAAATACTCTCTTACACTGTAAGACTCTCATACACTGTATATTCATGAACATAAAATTCCACCGCACCAAGCTACTTTCAGTTTTATTCCATTCTGGAAAAAGTAAAAAAGGATGATAGGGAAGAGAGGCCTCTTTTTATGGACAAGTTATATAACTGAATTTTTTCTCTGCAGTCAGGATACATGAAAAACTTACAGCATCATCCTGCTTCTCTCTCTCTCTCTCATTATGTGGCAGTAGGAAGAAGAATTAATTGTCATCCCTGGGACAAAAAGGGCTACGTTCCAGAATGGAAACAGAAAAAATCCCAGGATCCAAACCAAACAATTAGAGGCTTAAAAAACAAAACAAAACAAAAGTAGACAAAGAAAAACTTCATCCATTGTGATAAGAGTTTTCAAGTTACCATCTACAGGCTATTTATAGAGGCCCCCCATCCCTATAAACTTTACTGCCCTCTAAAGCCTCACAATATCTCACTTTAATGCCACTATTAATTAGACCAGACAATGGTTTGGTTCCTTGGCTTGGTACCTGCTTACAGCTCACAGAGGTCAAAGTGAGAGCTTTGCATTTAGAGAGCTCCCAACACTTCATATGGCTACTGAAAGTATTCTAACACATTTCTGAACCATGCATACCTGTCTGAGGAAAGCAATAGTAGTTTTCCCTCACAAATAGTGATCCACTACCTCTGCTTAGCACGGAATTTGAAAAGGCTACACCTGAAAATGGAAATTTAGACTCCTAGCAGTCTAGACTTCAATTTCACAATATACTCTAACAAAAAGTAAAAAACATAACAGAAAACTGCTTTAAAAATATCAGAATCTTCATAATAATTTTAAAATAGCATTTCTCCTCAACCCCCATTTTCCATAGCAGTCTTCAGCCAGAAAACTGCAAGTCCCAACCTCTCAAACTGCTAAATGAAGCATTTACAAATACATGTTTGCCTCCATACTCCAGTAAGAGGCTCATAATTGCAATGCATGCAGATGATGCAGTGTTCTCTGTGCTCTCTTCTCCCTCAGACACCAGCCCAGCCATCCTCTGTTGAAAACACTTTCCAGATCTCTAAGAACCCAGAGATTCTCCAAATGCCACTGAAATGAAATGGCCAAAACAGAGCCAGTGACCAACAGCAGAGAAGGTGTATCTCCACCCCAAGGGAAGTGTGGCAGCACATCACACAGTGCTCCCAGAGCTGCCCTGACACCGCTCAGGGTGCTGCTGATGAAGGTGTTGCTGCAGTAACACAGACACAGGACTGTCCTCAGGAGCCCTGGGCATGGTTTTCAACTCGTGCCAAGCTCCATGCTGCTGAGGCTACACCTGGCTTTGTACAACAACTGAGTTACGAGTAACCCACTGCGGTCATTGTGTCCAAATTTCAGCTCAAAGCAGGACCAACTTTGAGCCTGCACGACACTGGGGAGGACCTCATCTCCAATAATATTTTATAAAGTAGTCTAGACATGAATTTGTGACCTGTAGCAGAAATTGTGACCTCTAACACACCTGTTACAGCGCAGTGAAAAATGAGACAGTTTTACCCTTACAACAGCTTTGTAAAACTGGTGTGGTGGGCAGAGATCTGAAGCTGTCTCTGCACTGGTGCCAGCAGCACAGCAGCTATCAGAGCAACAGGCTGTGTTACAACCTCTCAGGTCAAGATGTTGCTCTTCTGGGTGGAAAACTGGTTCTGCAAAAGTCAAGTGCATTCCTTCTCTTTGCTATAGGCAAGAGGATTTCAGACCTTGCCTTTGGGTTATAGTGAACACACATGGTGGGCAGCTGCAGCCACTACTTAAGAGTTAATCCCTGTAATATCCTTTGTTAATCTAACTGCAATGATCAAGTAGCCTGGAACATATTCACCATGGACAGAGAGTGTATGTTAGATTAACAGGATTACCTGCTGCTGAGGGTAATACCAGCCTGTATTTATTCAGCACTTCTCTGAAGAACACAAGGCACCTTTCAAAGGTGGGTAAATATTTGTTAACCCCAGAGATGACCATGTAAGTGCAAAGAGGTTAAGTAATAACACAGGTTTCACACAGTGAACCAGCAGCACTATTCCCAGACATTTTAACACAGCATTCCTGGAGCCACAGGTTGGCACAACCTGCTCATGAAGCCCCAACAATCACAGCACATCCTGCTCTGCCATGCCAACAGGCTGCCTATAAAGCAACACTTCCATGGCCAGTTAAAGCTTCATTTTCACTACCTATGTTCTGCTGACTTTGAAAGACCTTACACAAATACATTTGGGGAGCAAAAAAGCCTACAGTACTTTCCTTTGCACTGGAGCATGTCTAACACACTGTTATGGAATAGTAAATGTAAACAATCTGAGCCATCTGTAAACTTTTATATGTATCTTTTATAACTTGTGGTTGTGATTTTGCATTCTTTGTGTAAGAACATTGTATGTCTTTAAAACAGTCCGATAAAATAATGAACTTGAAGAATAAAGCTTTCATTTTTCTCTCTCTTTGAAAGACCTTTTAAACCCACAACCAATTCCTGTCATTCCCTTCTACAGACATTATTCTTCTGATGATCACAAGGTCACCTGTAGCACAGGAACCCTGTGAGAGCTGAGCACACACTGCACTCCTCATTAGCTCATTAGTGCCCCACACCAGCACTCATTGCAGTAGCTTCTGACAAAGAAAAAAACCCCAGAACTTCAGTGCCTGCTTAATTTGGGCAACAAAATGTAAACCAGAGAGGCACAGACACCACCCCACTCCATGTTTGTATCTAGTTCAGCATTTACTCTAGCAGGAAGGGTAGAACATAAACCAATAATTAGAGACCTCTACAGCAAATGAGGAAGATCAGACATCTCTGAGGGATAATTTGCCCCACTTATTCTAGACATCTATTTTAGTATTAATCTCCTTCTGGAGATGCTTCTCTTCGCTCTCTGCAGAGTAGGCTTAGACAATGAGATGCCTGCTGGTGGATGAAGTTCATTAAATGCATATTTTCTGTGCTGGCAGACTGTGACCTACATGTTACACAAAGTGAGATACAGCCAACCTCTGCTGCAACCAGAGGCACAGTGCTAATCATGTCATGGAGAGAGGCAGGGAACCCAACACCTGACATACAGCCATGCCTGCTAAAATTCCAATGATCTGCAAAATTTTTTTTCCAACACCTCATTTTCAGCCTTGTTAATTATTTCAATCACCTCAAATATTTCCCTCCTTGCTTTTGAAACAAATCTGTCTCCAGTTACCCCAACCTGTACAGGTTTTAAGCTACTCCTCATTGTTTATGTGTCCAAGTTTGTCAAACAACAGAGATAGCCTGGAGTAACTTGGCTATGTTTCTTATATTCTCATTAGAAAATTGCAGCTGTAAATTGTATTGTGTGATAAACTGTGTATAGGAAATAAGAGTAAAAAGCAGCAATAGAAATCTATGCCACAGCAGAAGTTCCTCTGCATAAGAAACTGGAAAATGTCACTTCCATTTTTGAAAAACCCTGCAATTGTGCTATTTAGGGCAGTAGATATTGGGAAGCAGGAAAACTTCAAATTTACCTTCCTATGCTTTTCAGAAGAGACAAGAGACAGGACAGATTGCAATCTTTCTCTTACAAGACAGGGCTGACATATGATCTCTTAAATCAGTGGATGAAATTCCTGGTTTCACTGGAGTTAGGAATCTGCATTGGAACCACAGTTTTAATTTTAGACACAAACCTCTACCATCAAAGCCCAGGCTTTGGAGAGCAGCCATTAGTCTCTGACAGCTGTGAAGAGAGACCAGGGAAAAGACACTCTAAAGTTTCACTGACATGCGGCTGACTTAGAGAACTTTACAGAGAGGAGCAGAAAATCACTAAGTGGTTTACAGTGACAAATACAGAGTGAGATAATTACCAAAGCCCAGCTGCACTGCAGGCAATCCCAGTGTGTGGGATCTCAGCACCTCAGGACTGATGTGCAGAGTGACCAAGACCACCCTTGGGGGGGCTCGGGAGTCCTGGAATGTTGCCAGAAGTGTCTGGTGGCTGCACTTTGATCCTACACAGGAGACGACACCTGTATGAGGATGGGAGGATTTCACTGGGGTGAATGGTGAAGGGATAAGTTAATTAGAGTGTAAAACACAGGGTTTAGGATTTTGGTACAGGGGGGTCTAGAGAAGTAAGATGGAGGAATTGGGGCGTGTCCTGTCCTTCTTCTGCTTCTTCTTGGCCTCCATCTTCTGTGGTGATGGTGGCACTTTGGGATTGGTTATTACTAAAGGTGTACTGGTCAATAAGGGTAAAAGGTATTGGGGGAAACAGGTAAATATTGTATACGTAGTTTTGAGTATAAAGATAAGTGACCGCCCGGGGGCTCTCAGTGTGCCCATGGCTGGCTGCTGTGCAGACCTCTGTCGGGCTGAGAGAAAATCTTCTAGATAAAAAACTAATAAACACCGAGACCGAGAAAAAACCTGAAGCCTCTTCTCATCCTTTGGCGCGCGGGCTGCCCAAGACCATCCCGAGCCTTCCCGGGTCATCAAAACAGCCGAGAAACCAACACCAGTGCTCCCAGAACTGCCCAGTGCCTCCTTCTCCTGGGCTGGGTGGAGCTGCAGAGACCTCTCTGGTCAGGAGGGCTGACGCTGAGAGAACAACAGGAACAATCTGTAACCCACAGCTGTAACTATTTTTAAGCAATGCTGTTACATTTGCTCTAAGCTAAAGAGAAATTACAAAGCCTATTTCCAATTTCTGGACAGAGGATGCTGGGGGGTGGGAGCCAGTGTGATGGAACTGGGGTGTCAGCTCATTCTGCTTTGAATACACTTTACTCAGAATTTCAACTCTCACATAGTATTTCTTGCATTGCCCCTTTATCTAAAACAGATGACTCAATCCAAATTTAATACTAAATATCTTCTGGGAGAAATTCTTAGCAGCTGCTTCACAATCATGCTTTTTTTTCCTCTCTGGCATTAAGGGAGCATAAACACTTATTAAAGCTTAACAGGGAAAGTAAATTTGAAGATTAAAAGAAGGTTTAATTACCAGCTATAAGACTCATCATCTTTCAGGTGAACAACACAAAGCAACTCATAAGAATGATTGTTGTTATCCCCATTTACAGAGAAATGAGGTGAATTAAATGATCTGCCTTATGACACACATAGTGATAGATTCCAGATCGGCCTCCCAGTTCTGTGCTGTAACAACTAGGTCACATTTAGCAATATCTACCTTCTAAATATTCCCAGTTCTATATTCACCAACATCTGGTATCTTAATATTTCAATTTATTATTAGCTTCAGTGATACATTAGCTTTGTTAACATTATATCAGCACAATATATGGAATTAAAAAAAAAAAAAAAAAAAGGGAATTACTTCTCAGCTGACCCTTGATGTGAAAAGTTACTGCATTTTCCCACTGGAATCAGTTACTGCAGTAGCAGGAAAACCACACAATACATTCACTGCTCCAGTTCAAGGGCGAGTTGGTGAGTGACAGGACAGGAGAACTGGAGCCAAGAGAGCTGGTGTTCTCTGCAGGGGTGGAAGGGTTTGCAGTCCATCAATGAGATCCATGCACGTACAACCACCCCTGAGGTCACTCTCCCATGTGTCCTCCCTCCTGAGCCTCTTTTTAAGTGAATACACATTCAAGAACAGTCAAAGTTCTTGTCCAAATTGCACAAACTCGTAACTCGAGGATCACCACTCCTCAAATGTTCACTACTTTGTCAAAAACTGCATTAAATTACAGAGGCTGAAAGAGAACTTCCAAGATGTGGGTTTGAATAATCAAAAGCAGCAGCATGAATTTAATCCAAATGTTCTTAGAAAAGTACACAGGAGGGTAGTTTAGTTTGAGTTTAAAATTAGAACAATTTCTATCCCCAGTCTAGGACTCACTGACCTGACACCTGCACATGCCCAGCAGCCCAAGTGCTGGAATCTGTCAGATCCACAGGAGAAAGGTGTAAGTTTGCTCCCAAGGGAAGACACTCTACCACAAAACAGATCTTTAAAATAAAGAGCAGGAGGGACTTGAAATAGCTGAAAGAATCTCTCTGGCACCGGCAGGAAATGGTGTGAAGTCTGACTTGGCCAAAGCCAGGTTATGTTGTTTCAGCGATGGAAGAGACTGGACATAATTAAGTAGCAAAATATGAGTAACACGTTCTGTTGGCAGTTCTGGTGTGAGGCTTCTGGGGGCTGTGTTAATTAACAAGGAACAACTCTGCTCAGATCATTAAACAATGTTGCTTAAAGTTCACTGTATCTCTTCACCCACCTTTCAATGTCTCCTTTTGCACACCACCAAGACATTCCTGCTGGGGTGGTGGTTTCTACAACGTGGTTCAAATATATCCATCAAGATAATATTGATTTGCATTCTTTTATTAAAGAATGATACCCCAAACCCTTTGAATTATTAACTCATAATGTATTATTACCTGAGGGGAAAGGGCTTTTTTCTTCCACAACAATCTTCCTCTGAAGCATTTAAAGAAAAACAAAACCAGCACAGAATTACTCAGCACACTTTATGTATAATGTTTGCTCATGGTTACTTTGTAAAGTTTATTGCATCACTCTATCTATAAATACTAATTTAACTTTAGAATTAATCTACAAAATTTAATATCTAATTCCAATCCCAAGGTAATACTTAACACAGAATTAAATAATTAAATGTTAAATTAATAGTCAATTAAAATTTAAAAATTGATCCTGATTTATCATCCTAAGAGTCCTCTCATGATTTCCTGTTTCTACAGTTGGGATAAAAAATGGAAGTCCCACTAACTCCTCACTAGCAAAAGACAGTCTCCACTACAGAACAGGTATGGGAGTGGAAAAGAAGAGGTCAGCCTTTCTCATAGTTTTTCCTTCAGCAACTTAATTGCACAAAATTAAAATGTACTTTGTATCAAAACATGCGCTTCCTTCAGCTGCAGACAGTGAGAAAATATTAACTGATGTATGATATGAATTATTTTAAGTTATGGTAAAGAGATAATGACTGAAAAAAGGCTCTGGAACCAGTCCTGCCACTCTTGCAAAGCTGATCCAGGTGAGGTGTGCTGAGGTAACCAGGCTGTACCTGAGCAAGGAGCTTTTATCTTTTCCTGCTCTAACTAGAGCTAGAGCCAGGCTGGATCTGGGCAGTGACTGATCCACATCAGCTGCATAAGGAGTTATTTAACTGCATCCGTTTGGTGTTACTGAATAAGAAAGTTTCTGGTCGTTTTTGCTCATTCTTTAGCACCACATCTCAAGACATACTGGAGAAATGAGCTAATGGCTTATCTCCCAAAACTCTGCTTCCAGTTATACTCCACAGAATGCTCTGGGCTGGAAGGGACCCACAAGGACCACCAAGTGCAGCTCTTAAGTGAATGTCCCATACAGGGACCAAACCCCCAGCCCTGGCGCTGTTGGCACCATGCTGTCAGCACACCTGGTGGTCTCACAGCCTCACCAACTTTAATTACACATCCCTACACATCCATCATTAATCACTGGAATATAAAGGACTCCATGTTCCTCTTCTGTGCCTCTACTCAGAGGGCCTTTGATTGAGAACGGAGACCCTTAAATGCCACCACAGTAAAGATTTTAAAAACCAGATTTTAATAATGTCCTGCACTGATCATTGCTTGTTGTAGCTGCACACACACTGGTAGGTTTAACCTGGAAATGCAGGAGAGCCCTGAAAAACAATCTGCTCCCTTGTATGAAAAACATCTGGAGAACACAGTGCCAGGAGAGTTATCTAGACAGTTATCTACAGCCCCTTCTCTGACTGAAATGTCCCTTTCTTATAAAGTGTCTGTGACATCAAATACTTGTAGGTAGTGGGAGGCCAATTTTCAAGCACAAATATTTGAATAGCACATCCAGATTTTATATGCAGAGAGGTAGGCGTAAATGCCTGAATGTGCAATTGTTTAGGCATAAAATTGGCTATTGAGCTTTATTGCCAAATTCCAATTTAAACTGAACTGTTAAATTCAAATAATGAAATTCAAACCTCAAAGCTTCTTCTGCTTTTTTTTCCTAGTGATACCCCATACATGAGAAATTTTCTGTTACTTAATGGTGGTTGAAAGGAAGAATTTATTGAAGTGTGTTCTGAAGTTACTGTTTAAAGAGCTCCTGTTTGCAGAGATTATTTCTTTCTCACATAGGAGCTAAAGGCTTACCTATTACCAGTTCAACCCAGTAGGTAGGGCCAGCTGGAAAAAATTATTCTCAAGACTTCATGCAGGCAGAAGAACAGGCTGAAATGTGCTCTTTTGAGGTTCAATCGGTTCTGCTTATTTACTACAGTGCTTTGTTTTGCAGGTACTTCAACAGACATTGAGCATTCCAGAGGTAAATAATGCAGAGTGGGACAACTGCACCTGTGCCATTATCATAGGGTTAGCCTGAAACTTATTCATGAACATTTTGATGTTTCTCTTGACACACTGAAGGTGGGCAAATATACACATAATATTTCTAACAGACATTAGTTTTTGTGGAGACTATTGCAAGTGGTGATAAAATAACCAGTTAAGAAAAACAATTACAAACATTACAATTACAATTACACCACCTTTTTCCTGTATTGTGTGGTGGTCATACTGAGAAACAAGTTCCTAAATGATGCAGCAAATTCAAAGATGTTTAGAGTAATAATTTTAAATTTTATGTGTTTCACTTTTTGATCCAAGACTTTACCTTTAACTTATAACTTTTAAAGAAGGAAGATAATTTAAGAAAGAGATTTGGTCCTTATTTAATTTCAAGAAATGAAGAATCCTAGGGAATGGAAGGAAGTAGCTAATTACTTTCTCTGTTTCAAAAGCAAAAACTCTTCAGTTGTGTGGCTTCTACTTAGCCATTAAGGTTTGAATACCTCTATTTTTTCAGGACTTTGAAAGGTTGTTTGTACCATGCATGATTGAGTTTTGTCCAGGCTTCTGTCAACTTGTGCTCTGTTTGCTTCCCCATCTTCTCTTCTGGTCTCTGCCAATTCATTTTATTTTGTTTTACACATTCACAATGCTGCTTTTTGATCACATCATCCTTTAGCATCCTCTCCTATGTAAGTTCATTTTCAATGGCATTAATGGACTATGTCACCCTGTACTCTCAGCCTTCCAGGCCAGGACCTACCCAAAACATTAAATTTAAAACACCTTTGACCAACCTCCATGCTACTCTTTGCATGTGGGAGCTGCTCATTTAATAAACTCACATTGTTGTCATTCAAATCTCTCCTTAAAGCCTCCCTTCATTCTGATGCTAATGGAAAAAAAATACTATTAGGCAACTGGAGTGCTACCAACATCTTGATCTATTACATTGACTAATATTGCTTCATTATAGCCTGACATCCCTCTTCCTGCATGTATTAATCATCCACTCTTTGAGGCAAAGTGTTCTCTCTGCAGAAAATCCAAGAGCTTTAAATAATGAGGTTATGCAACACCTCCATGGTGTGATGTATCAATTGTACAGCCACTGCTACACCAGCCTAAAGTCTACAATGAAACAAATCATTTGGTAGTTTCACATCTAGCTTGCTTTATATATCATAAATTCCACCTTGCAGGTCTGGTTTATATAGTAAACATTTAAATCTTAGAAGCAAACATACCTGTTTTTTCTTTCAGTGCCAGCTAATGAGTGGCTCTTCAGACTGCACACAGTTGCTGTTTTATCAATTTTTTATTATTCACTTTTTATTTTGTGTCTCCCTGCTGAAAATTGTAGCAATTACTAAGTTCATCTCATTGACAGAAATCTTTGGAGATTCCTTACAGTTGTAAAAGAAATTGTAATGTCTGATTTCCATGGACTAGACAGCAATTTCCTCGTTATGGCACAAGAGGAATTTTTTGAGCCTTTTGATTTCATACATGAATGTGTTTGTTTAAATGTAGTAAGCAAATGATAAGTGAAAGCAAAGTAGTGGGAAAGATTTTAAAAATACATTTAACTTAAGTGTGGAAATGGATTCTTGGAGAAAATGGAGGACGAGACCACAACATGGCAGGAATATCGCAGCGTTCTCTGATGGGGGTTTTTGAAGCGAACACATCTCTGGTGATAGAAAGAACCCTGGAGAAAGCACAAGCTGAGCACTGTGAGATTTCAGTAAACTGGATGACTCAACAGCTTCTTTGCCTTGGGTACTTTCTGCACTTTTGGTCTTTTCCTCCTACGTGCTCTGGTGGAAAAGTCTTACAGTAGAGGAGTACGTGTGTCTTTTTGGGTCACTGCTGAACACCACCACCCAGATTGTGTCATATTCTCTGTTTAACTCCTTGGTTCTCATTGGGAATGGCTTTAAATTTAAAGGCAGTAGGTTTAGATTGGATAGAAGGATTAAATTCTTCCCTGTGAGGGCAGTGAGGCAGATTCTGTAACCTTGCCTTGCTATTTGTAAGAACACACAGGTGCCATGTTAAAGCATGAGCTGGTGGAAGCCATTTGCTTTTAGATGCAACTACACAACCTCCGTCAGCCACAGCTGGAGTGCCTCCACAGCCTCCTGTCCGCCCCAGGAACCTCGGGCGCGTTGTTATGTTGTGATTTTTCACTTTGTTCCCTATCTCCTGGCCCACGGGGCCCGCCTGCCCCCATTTCCCTCAGCATGACAAGATGGCGGCCCTTGGGGCACCCGCAGGTGCTGGTCCCGCCCCGCGCGCATGCGCAGAGACGCCCCACAGGTGCCACCGCCCCCTGTGCTATATCTGAGTACGCCGCGAGCCGCACGTATAAGGGGCCGTATCACGCCCTCTGGCCTCCCTTCGATCCCTCCGCCGTCTCTAAAGGCAGCTCCAGCAGCTGGAGGCCCGGCGCTCCCGAGGTGGGAACACGGCCCTAGAGAGGCGCCCCGGCCCTCCCGAGCGCGTTCGTGCCTCCCTTGGGGCTCGGCTGCGGGCGCTCCGCGGGCTGGCCCCGAGGGACTCCTTCCCTGCAAGCTCAAGCGGAAGGATATATCGTTTTTATTTTTTTATCCGCCATCTGCTGAGCAACGGTCTCGGGGGTGTGGCCAGGCGCGCGGGCCCCGCCCCTCCAGGCCAATCGCGACGGGAGGCTCGCTGCCGGCCCCGCCCCGCTGGGGCAGTGCAGCCAATAGGAGCGCGGGACGGGGGCGCGCGCACGGGTGAGGGGGCGTGTGCGCGGCGCGGCTCCGACAGTGTCGCTTGGCCGCGGCGGCGGTCGGCGCGGGGGGGTGGAGGGGAGCGGGACCCGTGCCCGGTGTGACTGCGGGGTGCGCCGGCAGCGGGGCCGGGGGGGAGCAGGTGAGGGCAGGGGCAGGGCTGGAGGTCTGCCCGGGTGGGCAGACCGGGGTGTTGGTGAGGCGGAAGGAGCTTGGCCTGGTCGTCTGCTCCCTCCCTTCGGCTGCCGCCCGGCGCTCTGACTCCTCGGAGGAGGAAACAAAGAGGCGGCGGGGGTGGGAATGGCCGGGAGCTGCGCTGCAGCCATTCTGGAAAGACCTTCTGGTGTTTCCTTCCCCCCACCCCCGCCGAGCAGTGATTAACAGGACCGTGGGAGGCGGGGGGCGACCTGTGGGTGTCCGAGGGTCCGGCTGGAGCCGCTTGGAGAAGCGGGAGGGCGGCCGGGAGAGGAAGGAGGAAGCGCTCACCGCCCTGCCCTGTGTGTTCCTCTCCTCCTTCCGTCGCTTTCCTCGCTGAAGGCCTTCCGATGAGTTAAAATGGTGCTGAGGCTCGAGGGGAGCTGGTCGCTGCTCGTAGGGAAGAGGTTCCTCTGCCTGTCGGAAGAGGAGGACAGGACGTGGGACGCCAGCCTCATCTCGGAATGGCCCTGGAAGGCGGGCAGGATCCGGGCCGTGTCACACACGGACATATCCAAGCAGGACCTGAAGGTAACCGGGAACTTTGCGAGAGACCCGCTGAATGCGGAGCGTGGCCGGGGAAGTTGGTGTGGCTGTGTGTACACACGTGTGTGCACATGCTGCTCTCGGGGCCAGAGCACACGGAGACTTGGCCGACACGTTTGGGAACGTGCACCCCTGCCCAAGTCCCCGATGTGCTTGTACTAATGCCGCAAATTATCTCTAACTAATTATAAATGTGCTTTCTTCCACCGGCATTTTGAAAAGCCGGTTTTTACCGCAGCCTCTGTGCATATGGTTTATTTCCTAAAGGTAAATTAAGGTTTTGCCAGCTGTGAACAGGTTTTTGCCTCCAGAGTTGAAACCGAAACCCTCCAATGCTGTTGGGATTGGTGACTTTTCCTTTCCTGCTCTTTGGAGCGACTACTTGGCTTTTAAAGTCACACCAAACTCACGCCTGGTGCTGGAGGTCTCTCGGACTTTTCTTGCGTGGTGGCCTCTTCTTATTAATGATTACCAAGCATGGTTTTTGTAGCACGGTTCTTGCAAGCGTGGTGTAATTGGTTAGCTGTGCATTCTGTGTGGGAGTCAAGCTCAGTTTACGGGTTGGCTGTGAAGTTATTAAGGGGCTTTATTTGGCAGCTGTAGACATTGGAAGTATTCAGCCAGGTCTGGACACTTACTGGAGTACGAACTGAGCGCTGCTCCCCAAGGACAAAACTCCATTGTAGCGGCGGCATCTTGTGCTTGCTCCTACAGAAGGCTCCCATGACTAGAACAGCACCATCTTCCAATTTCAGCTGTCTCCTTTCCTCTTTTTTTGGTGATGAGAACTCTGATTAACTGACTTACTCGTCAAACGAAACGAAGCTTCGGATGTTTCCAACTCTTTCTTGAGAGCGTAAACTTTGTTATCAGTTTGTTGTTGTGGCTGTGCGGCAGGGGTGGAGCTTTGTCCATTTTTGGGCGCGGGGCTGTGCCTGTGCCGTGCCGGAGTGAGGAGGAGGTTCTCGGCGCAGAGAGCTCTTGGGGACTTTGTCCGCAAAGGAGAAGCAGCAGGTGCTAATGGGGTCTCTGTTGTGGGATTTGGAGCTGGTTACGGTTCTGCCAGAAGCGATTGACTTGATGTGTTCTCCAGTTGAAATGTAAAGAAGCTGCAGAATGGGCAATGGAGGTGCGGAGAGCTTTGTACCAAAGCACATCGCATCTCCTTTCCTCTCTTAGTTCTGTACAAGCATCCTAAACCCGAAAAAATAAAGGACTGAGAGGGTGGATTAAGTATTTCTCCTGTGAAAGAGTAGAATTATTTATTTCAATTTTTATTTTGTATAGAAGGAATCTCAAAACTGTTAAAACGCTTTTCTCAACTGTGTTTATTGTGTGTGCAGTGATGCAGTAGCCTGAACAAGCCATTCTGGTTCTGGTTGTTATTTGCTTATCTCTTTCATAGTTTCTGTGCACCTCAAAATTACCAAGTTCATTTCTGCACCCATTAGCTCGATGACTCCTGGCTGTGGTAATGATGTTTGTGTGCATGTTTTCACTTGCCTTTCCCATGAGAGGGATGATAGAACTCCAGGAAATGTTTCTCGGGTTCGCTCAATTGAGTTTTTCGTGCTGTTTGTTAAATGCAGTTAAGCTGGATTGCTGTGTTCTTTGGGAAGAGAAAATGTTTTTTTCCAAGAGTAGAGTCCTTTACCAAGATGTTCCAATTCCTGTATTCAGGCCAAGTTGTATTTGTGGTCTTTCCCAATAACTTGCTGAGCTCCCATGTTGCCTTTGAAATTAGGGTAATGCTATCCCAAACACATTGGTCAAACCATCATATTTTTGCCATGAAACTGCTTTCTTCTTGAAAAATCTGCATTGTTTCTGAAATTCACAAGGATAAATAGCAGTTAAGAGCAGTCAGGAAGTGACCTTCACATTACATAATTTGATCACCTTTACTGCCCTCCTGTCATTTGTGCTTTCAATAAATTGGTTGAAGTTATTCTTTGGAATTAGTATTTTTAAAATAATTCTGAAAAAAACCCAACTTGCTTGTTCCAGTGCTGTAGAGTTTGTGGAATATCCACATGCCACTACTGTAGGCAGTCCTTTAGCTTTCCTGGATTTTTCTGGGGGGAAATGTGTATTTTTCCCTGCTTGTAAACACCAGTGACAGTGTTAACATAATTATCTTAAAGCAGCATTAAACTTTTTGAGATAGGAAGTTGTAAAGTTAAATGTAAATATTATTATTTTATATGACAGTAATGATGATAAACCAATTAACATTGACTGTCACTTATAAAATATTGGGTCAACCTTGGATGCTTTAGGGATTGTTTGAATGTGTGACAGGCAATAATCATGCTGGAATTAAAGTACATTTAATGTTTTTATTTTTATTTTTGAGTAAATTGATGGGTTTATCTTTTCCATGTTGGATGTGTCTGAACTTTATAGGTAGTCACTCACTCCCTTTGCTTCCTTTCTGTAGATTTGTGTAGAATTTGATGATGAATCATGGGAGAAGCGAAGATGGATAGAAGTCTACAGCAGGATGATGATAGCGTTCCTGGTGGAGCAAAAGCTGGTGCTGGCTGAAAGAAAAACCCAGTCCATGCCTCCTGTGCAGTGGCCTGCAATGGCAAGTACACCTTGGCTGGAGTCTCTTGGGCTCTGCAGTTCCACCTCTGGGACAGTGCTGTCACCAGTGAGAATTCCTCTGGTGCAGCCTCACTCCTGGGTGTCCTGGGAAGGGAGAAAATCTCTTTGTGCAGCTCAGACTGACAGAGCTCGGCAGAATTTGAAGTTGGTGGATACAAGGATGTGTTTTTATGACTGCTTGTCTCTCAAAACCCTGTTCTGTACATTGTTAATTAATTCTTCCTCTAGTCTTGTGTTTTGTTTCATCTTCCACAAAATTCCTCTTAAAAATAGAGAGAAAAATGTAAATTATAGGTTTCTAAGGATAGCCTGTGTTTTTACTTTAAGTTTTTGACTCTGCCTCAAGCTAATGCTATGGTGATTCTTGTTCCTGAGACAAAAATAATTCAGATTTTTTTAATGTGATGCCTGCCTGGTACAAGTGATTTGTGAGATTTAGATTTTCTGCATACAAAAAGCTGTGTACACTGTACAAGGAGGGAACTGAGCTTTCTGTACCTGCCATGCATGGCTGAATAGGCAAATTAGCCAGGGGAGGTGAACAGGGAACGTTTCCCAGTGTATTCAGCCAGGGTAGTTGTGCTTGACTACTTTGGATATTGCTGCTCAAGAAAGTAGTGAGATAAGTGAAAATGCAGACATGTAAACTTGCTGAACACAAATTATGCTGAATCTGTAGTCTGTGTTTTAATACTATTAACTTTGCTAGGTATGAAGTGTGCATTGTAATTGATATTGCTGCATTTTAGCTGGTTTTTCTTTCTTAAACAAAGCCAATCAAAGCAATACAAGTAGGACCCAATAGAATGGGAGAGGAAATGGAGATATAAATCCTTAATTTTATTTCCTGGGCCGTGCATTAATATCAGCAGTTCCTCTGGTAGATTTTGCTGACAGCTTGTTCTGAAAACCATATTTAAACTTAGCTGTTGTCCATTTCCAAGTATCTGAATAGTTCTTCCTGGGTACTTCAGTTTTGGGATAAGGTTTTCCTCCTGAAGTGTTTGATGTGTCAGTTCATGCAGGGTGCATGTTCCAAAGCTCATTTAGCAAAGGATCAAATGTAGGCCAGTCCTGGATCTTGCCTTGGCAAAAAAAGACTTTTTCTCCCTTTATCATCACACAGGGCAGGAAAGCAGAGGTCACAAAAGAAGTGTGTGGATTAATTTATTTGAAACTTGATCACAACTTACTGTTTCAAGTATATGGGAGGGTGTGTTTGTGACAAATGGAGCAGCTCTGTAGAGCTCTGGTGATGCCCAGTCCCTCCTGTGGAGACTCTTGTCCCTCCCGTGGGGCTTTTGTCCCTCTGCCAGTGCTGTCCTGACTGAGGTGAAGACAGGGAATATCTGGTTGGGGTTTTGGAGAACTGGTCAAAAAAAGTCCTTCTCCTGTCAGAATGATTTCCTTTTTTAAATGAGGCACAGTTACACCTTTCAGGTAGGGGGGAGTTACTCTTGCCATTTTTCTTCCTCCAGGCTCCTGTTGCCTGTCCTCTCAGATCTGGTACTGCCACTAGACTAAATTTAATTTTGAGCACATTAGGAACTGTTCAGAAGCTTTTAAAGGAAATTTATTTCTTGTCTGTTCTTAAGGCTTTTGGTATATCTGAACACAACTTCATCATTGCACTGCAGTGTTACAACAACTGTGAGGCTGTCCAAATCATCATGTGTGCCTAAATAAAGGTTTCACTGTGTTATCAGGGTTGCACAAGTTTTGAGAACTTCAATGTAAACTATGCTGCAGACATTGATTGATTTGCTAGCTATTTCCCCAGTCTGCCATAAAGAGGTTTATTAGTAATATATGTGCAATTAGAATTATTACATTAATAAATTTTTCATGTGGACATGAATGATTAATTGCTAATGATAGCCACCTGCACTGAATTCCTAATTCATGCTGATTTATAAAATTAATTTCAAATGGAGTCCATAACTTTCATTAGGTGTGTATTAGAAGTTTTATTGGAAACATGCTTTGTTTTCAAGAGTTGCATGTAGATGTGGTAATGTAACAGAGAAATAGAAGCAAAATTAAAATTTAAAAAATTTAAATTAATTTTTAAATGCAAATGATGAATTATGAGATCTCCTTGCTCTGTTTCTGAGAACATGTTTATCATTTTTTTAGACCTACAAGTCCTTAGTGGACAAAGCTGGAATGGGATCACTGGTTTCAGTGCGCTACCTGGGTGAAGAGAAATGTGTTTTCCTCTCTAAAGACCTCTTGACACCCATCCAGGTAACCTTAACTGGCTTTGTAAAGATGAAAGATCAATCTCTTATCTTGATATTTAGGATGCATCAGGGTAATGTAATCAATGCAAACTTCAGATGGGTAAAAACTTGTAGCAGGTGTTTATTTCTGTAACTCACAAATATCCATTCTGAATGAAACATGTCTGGTTAAAAACCTCTAGAGATAATTCAGGACAGGGTCACTGAGGAGAGCTGGATGAGGGACTGTGCAAGGACAGTTATTCGTGTGACAGCAGTTTTGTATTGATTTTGGGGAAAACCTGGAATAGTTTCCCTTTCTTCTTTTACACCTGAACTTTGTGCAAGGATTTTCAGGAATGTCTGGCATAAATCTTGCTATTTAACAGAATGAGGAATTGGGCAGAATGGAAATGAGATGATTGAATTACTGAGCACCAGAGGAAGGTTTGTTAGTGAAAATTAGGTACAGGTGGGTTGAAACTGTTGTCCCTGGGCAGGTGTTTGGAAGAATAGTATCTGCTAAAGATAAAGATTTAGCCTTTTTAGGAAGTTAGTCTCTGTAACCTGTAAACAATCTGAAATAAAAGTAGCAATGGTTGTCCTGTATTGAGACTGCAAGTAGTGCCATCATTAGTGTTCTCCTTAGACCTGTTAACAGTCAGCAAATATACAAGTCCTTTAGAGAAGATGACAAGAGAGTCACTAAAAGCCAAATTGAGTTGTAGATAGTTGTCTTGCTTGTGTTGGCTCAGCAGCAGGGTTGAGATCTCTCTGCAGAAGGCTTATCTCAGCACTGCAGTGGAAAAGATTGCTTTACTGGCATCTTGAATAACAGTTTATTGACTTCTAGTTGTTCAGTCTCCTGCCTCTTACACGTATCAGAGCAGTGCTTGGGATAAAAAGATAAAACCCAACCCCAAACCCTTTTCTTAGTTGCACTCTTTGAGCCCTGGGTGGAAACTTGCTGTGACCTTTCCATTTCAGAATCAATTCTCATTCAAGAATTTGAGAGGAAAAAATAATACACATACATTTTGCTGAAGAATGATGAATAATTTAGATGTAGCTGACTCTGTTTTCATTCATATAAACATTTTATAATGCTGTCTTGACACTGACTGATCCTGGCATTATCATAAATAGAAACATAAAATATTTTCATTTGCATCTGCTGAGGACAAATATGCTGCTGCTTCTGGGAACTTAAATCCAAAGTTAAGAATGGACAGTTCAATTAAACTTACTGCTCCTTAGCAATGTAGTACTACAAAGCTGGGTTATTTTCAGAACAATATTGAAGTAAACCTGGAGAGCTCATTTCAGACTCTGTTGCAGATTCTTGTGTTGAATTAGTGATAAAAAATTACCTGCTTCCAGTCCAGCATCCTAGAACTGCTGGGGAACAGATTAATGAGAATTGGCTTTGTGTGGATCTCTGCCATCTGTTTTTTAAATATTGTGGGATTTTGTTAAAAGCATTATCCTGAATGCAAACTTCTGTTCTTTTTTTCCTGAAATAGGATGTGGATGGTTCCAGGCTTTCTCTTAAAGATGATCAAAATGTAAATGAAGAAATTCAGGCTCTGGTTAAGAAGCACCTTGATGAGACACGCTTGGTCCAAGGTACAAGCATCCTGTGGAGCAGAAAATGGCAATAAATGCCCAAGTCCAAAGGGAAATCCTTGCAGTGTTGGTGTAATTAATTGGTAATCTGTTCTAAGGGATAAAAGCTTTTTAAAAACACTGATTTTACTCTCACAGCAGTGAATGCAAAATGTGAAGGATTGTTGATGTTCATTTCAAGTATTTCTTTTCAAAGAGTGAAGATGTAATTTAGGCACCTATAGATGGCCTTCCTACTTGTGAAATAGATTAAACTTGTAGCAATTCTCAAAAATTTTGAATTGTGTATTGTTTCAAGTAATTTGATATGTTTTTTTCCAATTTGTTGCTTGCTTATGAAATCTTCCAGGGTGTTGTATAGAGGCCTCTTTGTTTAGCTAAATTTAAAATTGTTCCTTTTGTTTGCCAGCTTTAAATTCTTAATTACTGGGTTCACACCAGCATATTTGTACTTATGTGCTTGCACATGCAGGGAGTGACCTTTTTGAAAAGGTAGATATTGCATCTTACAGTTTTCATTTCCCATAATGTAAGAACAGGAAGAATTAATTTTGATAACTGTGGTCATCTTCATACCTCCTTTGTCTCTAAGCTTTTTCTTTTTTCTCCAATTTTGTAGGTGGAAAAAATATCATTGGTTCAAAAATTAGGATTTATAGCCTGGACCCTTCTACTCAGTGGTTCACAGCAGTTGTTGTCAATGGAAATCCAGCTACAAGAACTCTGGAAGTCAACTGTCAGGAGGTAGGAACCAGCTGCAGTGGTTTACAAATGATATGGGGAATAAGTACAAATTTTATTTATGTCTCCACCGGAATAATTTTTATTTCTGTCTTTACTGTAATCTTTAAACATGAATGTCAGTGTTGGGCAGAATAATATAACCCAAAGTGTTTCTTTATGCTGCAGTTAGATTATTAAATAACAAATGTCCTTCTATGAAAAATAAGGGAGACCTGGAATTTCTGTTGTAAGAGTGAAACAAACATGATCTTTGCTCTTTGTGCTGTGCAGACAGCACAAGTTTGTGTTCTCAAGCATCACTTTGTGTGTTTATGCAGAGATAGTGTCACATGGTGTGTTGTTAAATTCAGCTTGGTATTCAAAGAACCTAGAAGTTAAGTGTCTAAGCTTAGTCCATACCACCATATATAAGATAAATATATTTAAAATAGTTTCACCTCTCTAAATGGCTGCTTTTGTGTTTCCTGTCTTTCTCAAGATTCCAGCTTTAAAAACTCTTGATCCAGAATTAATTCATGTTGAAATCATATATGACAACAATGGAAAATGTGGTAAGACCTATTGCTTTTTGTCCTTCAAGCACTACGTAGGTTATTTGTGATTGACTAATCTTGATCACCTTCTCTTCCAGATAAATCAAAAAGCTTTGGGGGTGTGAAAAGGAAGTCATCTGACAGCAGTGGAAGTGTTGATGCTAAACACACAAAATCTTCTCCTGAGGTAATGTCTTGCTCTGTTATATATGGCTGTTATGTAATCATTATGTCACTTCTCAAAACATCTTAAATAAGGATTAGATTGGAAAGTAGAATGATGAATATAATCCCTTGGAGGGTGTGTTGAGTTCTTTCAAACTTGTCTGGGCATGAATTGAACATCTTGCCTTGTGATAATTGGAGCAAAAGCTACTAAGCCTTGAATGTTGGTGGTTTGTTGGGGTTTTTGTTTGTTCAGTTTTTTTTGTTTGGGGTTTAAACAGTACTTTTTGCCCCCCTCCTTTTGCTTAAGAGTTGGTCTGCCTGGTCCTGTATCCTTGCAGTAGGAGAAAGCACAAAGGAGTTCTGAGGTTTATAACCTTTGCTTTTCATGTTCTTCAACAATTTTGTACTTGAACCCAAAACTTTCAGCTGCACTTGGGTCCTTTGAGGATTCCAGCTGGACAAGCAGCAGTTGAAGGTTGTTCCAGTACAGAAAGGAGATGAGACTTTTCTGATACTCTCATGTCTACTTTTATTTCTTTTGTGAGTGACCTGCTGGGTATCACTGAGAGATGAATAAACTCTCAAAGGTCAAAAGACAAACTGGTAGCTTCAGTGTAGAAATGCAAAAATGAAAAATCGTGGCTTGGCTGTAGAAAACTTGCCCTGTAAGTTTACCCCAGTATTTCGGATCAAAACCTGCATTTTAGGCAGGAGTAGCCAGTCTTTGGGAAGCTCAGGACTGGGAGGGAGAGGGTTGTGTTGCTGCTGTGCAGTCAGTCCTGTGTAGAGTGAGCTGTGCAGGTCTTTGACAGCCTCACAAAGAGGCAGCCTGAGGTACCAGGCACAGGGGAAGGTGCCTCAGTGAGCAGAGTGCCCTGTCCTGTGTTTACTGCTGAGGAGTGTGCAGCAGGGCACCATGGAGTAGCCAAGGATTGCAGTCCTGGGTTTCCACAGCTTGTGCTTGGGTACCTTGAGCAGCTTTTGGTGCTCAGTTTGCCTTTCTTCAGTTTCCTGCATAATTTCTGCTTGACACACACAAAGCTGGGCTGTGTTTTACATTCCAGGTGCCCTGCTGAAGAATTACTATGATCTGAATTCATATCTTGTTTTACCATAGTCTTTCCTTAAAATTGTGAGTTATTTATTTCTCATTTTCCAGTCTACCTTCCTTCAGAGGACTGGATCATTTTTCACTTTTGCACTCTTTGGGAAATGCCTTGCAACCATTTTTTTCTGAGTGGTTCCAGTGAATGTGCTTCTAGTGAGGAAACCAGGAGCTATTTGTTGCTCTGATTTTGGTGGATGTCACTATGTGGGAGTGATTGGCTGAAGCCATATTTTTTGTTAATAAATGTATGATAGTACTGATTTCTTGTGTGGAGTTAATTATCTGCAGCCTTTTTCTGAGAGCTTGACTTGGTGCCTGACAGCTGTGTAATATCAAAGCCAAAAGGAAATATTTTGGAGCTGATGCTAAGGAGCTGTAGTGTAACTTCCCAGCTGGGGAAGGACCCCCACAGAAAAGCCACTGTTGTAAACACCCCTGGTAATGTGGTAGGCCTGTTGTATTTCTAAATTAATTATAGATTTCTTGGGTTGGTGATTTAATCAATGTAGGATTTCTGTACTTAACACTTCCTAAAATTCTGCTGCAAAGATTTTCTTGCTACAAGAAAGTTCCCATCTAGATCTTTGGTAATGCTGTCAGTCTTCACAGTTCTGATTTTCACTGGGATTTTCAGCTGAGATTAGAAATCTATTTCTGACTGCCAATTACTGCAGTTACTTTAGAAACATTTCTGCACTGGCAGTTACAAAGAGCAGAGCTTTCTGTCTTTTTTTCTACTTTTTAATAGACTTCCCCAAATAAGTTAGTTGTTAATTGGGGGAAATGAATTAACATGAACAGTCTTTCATGGAACCTATGAACTTTAAAAGGACACTTTAAAGTCTTTCCACTTCATGAACTGAGTGACTCTTTAATTGACTTTATTAAACATGGTAAGAAGAGTATTATTCTATTTTTCCTTTCAGGCTGAACCCTGCAAAGCCATACTTTGTCCTGACTTTTCCTAACTGTTAAAATCTCCCTTGCAGGTTTCTCCCAGTCAGGGCCACGTGCAGTCAGTACCAACTGTGCTGGGTGAAGCCCTGCTGGGATGTACTCCTGCAAATAAAGACCAAAGGCACCCAGGCCTGCCCCTGGCAGCCAACTCACCACCCAACCTTGGTGCAGAGACTCCTCAGGGGTAAGGAAGCAGGTTTATGCTCATACAGACATTTTACCTCCAAAAAGAATTCTGATTCTTAGCACAACAAACTCTGAGGTCATTTTCCAGAGCTGTAGTAACTACTCTTCTGTAAAACCAGCATAGGAGAGTGTTAAATTTGCCTGCCTGGATATGTAATTTACTTCCTAATGCCATGTGCTTACTTAACTTTAAGGAAGTGGCCCTTCAGTGTCCCAGGCTATTGTCACTGTTTCATTGTCCCCATGTGTAAAAGGATACCCAGGTGTGGTGCCTGCTTTGTCAAATGCTTTCCCTCCCTGCCCCCAAGAAAACCAAACCTGTTCAGGCAGGTGTTTGCTTCCTTGCAGATCAGCTCCAGGTCCCCAGTTACAGTTCTGTTGGATGCCAGTGCCTTTGGACTTCTGTTACCCCCAGTTCTGTCACAAAATGGATGTGATGGTAGAAATAGTGTGACAGGGGAACCCAAATTTGAAGTGCTAATAGGGATTTTTTTGCTAGTTTTGTCTCATTTGCTGAATGTGGAAAATACGACTTTTAAAAGGCTTTTTGTGAGAGAGGGTTTACAGTCTCCAGCATAGTGACTTGTGGTGCCAGTCTGAAGATCCTTGAGAATCTTGCCGCAGACGTGCAAATGAAATGCATTTGGTTATTCAGCAGTTGCCTGGAGGAAATGAGAAAGCAACTATTTATTTGTGAGAGGAGGAAGTGGAGTAGCAGCAAGTACCTAAATTTGTGTGTGCCTACATGGGTGTAGAGTTTTATTGTTCTAACTTAAAAATCAAACCCAGATAAAACACCTGAAAAACACAGACCCATTTAGCCTCACACAAAATTTAAAATACTCACCCATCAGAACTCAAAGCACATAATTAAATAACTCAATTTCTTCTTTCAAGCTTTAAGTGTGGCTAGATTGAGCAGCTGGTGCTTTGATTTATTTGACACATTTGTGGGTTTTTTCCTAATGGTTGCATGTTGTGTTTCAGCACATGTAGACGAAGCCTACCAGAAACTCATCCTTCCTGTCTCAGTACTGGAGTGAAACCATTGACAGAAGAGCTGACAGCCTTTCCTAAAGTGAGCTTTATGTCTAAAGAACAAACACAAAACCCCAGTGAGCAAAATGGTAAATATACCTCTTTGAAAACCTCAAGACCTTCATCTTTAACTGATTCAGCTAATGAAAAGGGAACCAACCTGAAGAATACTAATGAACCTTTCATGAAGGCCACCACAAACTTTCCCAAGGAATGCATTTCCATAAAACAATTGCAGCATGCCAGCCCTTCCATAGCAATACCCAGAGGCAGTGGCACTGTTGAACTGCAGAGAACTTTGGACTGCAGACCCTCAACCTCAGATGCTCATCTTCTGTCCTTTGGTGAGTGTGGGCTTAAATCACAAAGCAGCTGCAACAGCCACAGCAGCCACAAAGGAAACAAGATTGATGAACTTGCAGACATGGAGTTTTTCATCAGAAGAAATTCAAATGAGATTCTTTGTGACAGAAGTGAAAGTGAAAGCTTTTGGACTGGAAGTGCCAAGGTCCAGGATAATAGTAAGTGTTCCTAAAATTTCCTGTCACTTCAAAATCCTTGTAATTTCTGTCTAACTACTTAAAGTAGGTAATTTGTTACATGTGCAAAATTAGTAATTTAAATTGTGTGAGTAAATCAGGAATTTGAGTCATTTGTGTGTTCACTTAAGATGGGAATGCAACAAACTGGAGAAACACCTTTTCCTGATAAAGGAAAAAGACCAATCATTAGTTTTTAGAAATAAGTTGTTACAAAATAGATGCAAGAACAGAATGGCAGAAGAGGTTACAAAATCAAGGTTCTTTTGGAATACAGCTGCTGATGGCACAATGAGATTACCTTTTAGCCATGGTCCTGAATTTTACAGACATGGTTAGGGATGGAAGTTGTCCTTAACAAAGCTCTGTTCAAGAGGGGCTTTGATTTAAAAACTGTCATGAGAGCAAAACAAACACAAACGCACCCACCACCACCAAAAATTAAAACCCACTCAACCCCAAAAACACCCACCTTGTTCCTCTTTTCCATTTGGTGGTTTGCACATGGGACAGGAGGTGATGGGCTGCGCTTGTTTAAGGAGCTGGACTCCTGGTGTCATGTGTCCTGCTGATTGTTCAGGATCCTGGGAATCCCCTACATACCCACCTCCTTTTTTTTTCAATCTCTTGTTGCTTGGTCTTGGATTGCCATGTGCTGTTCCATAATTAGCATGGATACACAGCCAGCCAAGCAGTCACTGTTGTGTCCCCTGCAAGGCCTCACTGGCAGCGTAGGAGGAAGGGAAATGTTTGGCATCTGTTACTGTAAGATGCTGAAAGCTGTTGCATCATGAAGGGGGAAAACAGGACTGAGAAGTGGCCAGGTTGTACTCTGTCCCAGTTTATTGTGAAATATGGTTGTTCAGGGCTCCAACTCTGGCTGAAGAACTTCCTTTAAAAACAGATGTTGTTTCAAAATGCTCCTCTGTGAAAAAGTGAAAGGAGCTCTTGGTTCCACATAGTCTGTGTGGCTTCACTGGAACTGCAGCTCGAGATGCTGACTGGAGGAGAGGTTTCTGCCAACCGCAAATATTTTTAGCATAGCTTGGTTTCAGTGTAGCGTGAAACTCACAGGAGAAGTTGATGTGACTCTTGCACTAAAACACTGAGGTTTTCTGTGAGAAAAGCCGAGGTGTTTGACCCCGGCTGCTCTCCCCGCAGCCGTTGCGCGCAAGTCCGTCCTGGCGGACGCTGCCAGGGTGAGGAAGCTGCAGCAGAGCGGGGAGGCCTTTGTGCAGGACGGCTCCTGCAACAGCATCGCCCCGCACCTGCACAAGTGCCGCGAGTGCCGCCTGGACAGCTACCGCAAGAACAAGGAGCAGAGGGACTCCACCGTCTTCTGCCGCTTCTTCCACTTCAGGAGGTGAGAACCGTCCAGTCGCACTCCGTGCAAAGTCAGAAATCCCCAGAATAAGCTCACGGAGGGCTCTGTTTGTGAGCTGTTTAATGCCGGTGTGTGGCTATAAGACCAATGTACCCAACTAATGAGCGGCTGCCAAGGGTTTTTCAGCCCTTAGAAATTGTACAAGTGCTTCATTTGAGCAGAAAATATTTTGGCAGGACTTGGAGCTCTTTATTTTGCTGTTCTGGGCTGAGTGCCAGTAGGATAACATGAGTTTAGTTTGAGTGCTACAGCTCAGTAAAATTGAGATACTAATGAGGGGGTAGATTCCATGCAGGTTTCCCAGAGTTTAGTGGTTGGACACCTGGAATGTTAGCCATGAGCCCACAGCCATGGAAGGGTTGCAGTAAGTGGCTGTGGTCTTTCAGCTGGGGACATTTGAGCTTCTCATGGAAGTGTTTAATCTCTGCACCCACTGGAATTCACTTTTGTTGCTAAACATCTTAAAAAATACAAATGTGTTACTAATCTGTTATTTATCCTCAGATTAGAGATTTTACTGTAGTAAATCTTTGTATAATCTGATGTGTGAGACCGAAGTAACAGCAGAGTATGCTCATTCATCCTCTCGGGGTAACAATCCAGATTTGCAGTGCAGTTCAAATCACATGAATCCTTTGGTTTAGAACTTGAAACTGAGGGAATTATTCCTTTTTATTGAATTGCAATCTGCCAGATCTGGAGATGGCATTTGTCTGAGGACAGCAGCTGCCAGCATGTGTTCTCATGGCACACCTAACACTACAGTGAGCACACACTCTCATCAGCAGTTACCTTCCTTCTTCAGCATTTAGTAAAAAGGTTCCTGAACAGAGCTCTTCATATTTTCCATTTAAGACATTAGTAACAATATAGATCTCATTCTTTCCACCTACTCAGAATCGCTCAAGAATATATCTTACTCAAATTTTGCTTGATGCCTTTTGACAGCTGCTTCCAAGTGAATTGTTACTTGAAATATATTCTATATTTAAGGCATTCTAACTTCTGTTGAGAATTGTATGTAGTCCTAGATAAAATTACTGCTGTTGCCATCTCTAGATGTGGCCTTAATGCCAGTGCATTTTAAAAATTGTAAGTCTGATTTGGTTTTGTGTGAATAAAGAGCCACTTGTTGTAAGGCAGATTTCCTAACTAAAAATCTGAATGTTTTCAGTCTTTTTTCTTTAAAACCAGCAGTGCATTGAACGTGCTTAATACTAGTGTGTGTTTACCCATGTCTGTTGTAACCTTTGAGTAAATTCATTGGCATACAGTACACACACTTGCAACTCAAGCATGGACTGATTGGGATGAATTTAAACCAGTGCAGCATTTAAGGTGATGAGGCTTTTTCTCCTTTTCCCCCTTTTTCATCAGGCTGCAGTTTAATAAGCATGGAATACTGCGTGAGGAAGGTTTCTTAACTCCAAATAAGTACGACCCTGAGGCCATTAGCCTGTGGCTGCCTTTATCCAAAAATGTTGTGGGTCTAGATCTGGACACAGCAAAATACATCCTGGCCAACATTGGAGACCACTTCTGCCAGCTGGTGATATCTGAAAAGGAAGTCATGTCAACGATTGAACCACACAGTAAGAGCAACTTTTATTGAAATCATTTATGTTTTCACAGCTTTATGTGAAGCTTTGAGCTTCTGTGGGAAAATTTATTGTGTATATTTGGAAATATATAAGACTTGAGTGCCTCTCTTTTCAGAGAGGGAATGGTTAAAAGCCACTGTGAACTGGTGTCAACAACTCTTTGCTCCTCACAGGGAGGGGAAAGGGAAGGGCAGTTCCACCCTTCTTTGTCAGAAGTTGTTTCTCAATTTATCAAATTACTTTTCCTGTTACAAAGGGAAAAAAAAAAATCAAACTACCAGGTAGCTGACAACAAAATCTGTTCCTGGTGTGAAAATGAAATTAAGATTTTACTTTGCACAGGTCCTGTTTTATTATAACTGCATCATGGACCTAATGCTGTCTGTCAGGAAAAGAGATTTTTATTTTCCTCCCCCTGCAAGTTTCCAGTAGCACTTTTAGAAGTGATTCTGTGCAGCCCTACTGGGCATAGACCAGAGGAGTGCTGGTGATGGGATAACTGATTGGAGAGGTAATTAGTAATTAGTGTAGACAGGGCAAACTTAGCACCCCAAAACCACAGGGGTTTGGCCACATCAAAATATTTCTGTAGCAAATGTGAGCAGACAGATGGGGAAGTTAGAACCTTGCATCATCACTTCTCAGAGCAGAATGACTCCTAAAACTCTGTTTGTTTTCTGGATTTTAAGTGCATGATCAGGGTACAGCACAGTTTAGGAGACTGTCACTGTCTGCTGTGCTTGTGGAGTGTTGACATTAGATAAAGATCCTCAGTTTGGCAGTCATTCCACTGTTCTGAGAGAAGAAAAAAAGCTGAACAAGCTTGAATGCCCTTCAAAAGCAGGGGGAAGATTTGAGTTATTCCAGAAATTCTCGCTGTGGGGTCTTTACCTTGGGCTGTTTGGAATCTGCAAGCTTTGCTCTTCTCTTGACCTGCAACACGTTCAGGTCTGTGGAACCAAATGATCTATAGCCAGAGTGAGATGTGTAGACTGAAATACAGAAACACTTTTGGGAGAGTGAAGCTTTGGGTGAATTCATGAAACAAAGGGAAGGTCTGGTGTTCCTTATAGCAGAGGATGCATCTGTTGGCATAGCTACCAGAAACATCCTCTGCTTAAAAAACACAGACATGTGTGAGTTCTGGAATTGGCTTGAAAGGAGCAGTGTCTCATTAATTCATCTTTGATTTTATTGCCCTGACTGGTGAGAGGAAGGGAACACACTTTCATTAATATGGAGGTTATTTTGAATACCCTGGGCAGGAAAGAAGTAATTTACAGTCTGAATATGTGGTGTTCTTTGAACAATAATACAGTGGGAGTGTGCTCAGTCAGCACAGGAAAAAGGGGGATTCTTCTGTCACCATGGCTTGAAGTTCTGGTAAATTTAAATGTGTTTTCCCTGTGAAGTAAAAGATTGACTAGTGTAGAAAGAACACCTTGTTTGGTCACGTTGTTCCTTGGCTACCAAATGCCTAAAGGAAACAGGATCAAACTGCAGAAAGGAACCAAAAAGTAGGAGAAGTACAAAGAGAGAAGACTCAGAAAAGATAGGAAATTGCATTCAAAAGATAAGAAAAAAACACCTTCATCCTGTTTGGGGGAAATTGGAGAGTTGACCTAGAAAATGATAAATATAGTGCATGTTTTTTAAAGGCAGAGGAGAATGGAGCTGGTGATATTGAGACCTGTGTCTCTTGGAAGAATTCTGAAGCAAGCAGTCAAACAATTTTTACCTCCTACTTAAGAACAAATTGTGCTAAGCTATTCCAGTGTTGTTCCATACATAGTCAATGGGCATTATTCAGAACAAGAGCAGCAGATGTCTTGGATGCTGGTATGGTTTTCTTAGCATGCATCAGGACATGGTCTCTCATAACTTGCTTTTAAAATTAAGAAACATTGTGGGCAGGGAAGTTTCAGAGAAGTTACAAGTGTGGAAGGTTGTAGGAGGAGGCAGGTGTGTGCTTTTTGTCTTGTCTAGTTTTCTAGCTGGCAACATAAGGAGGTGGAGATCAGACTAAAATAATTCTTGCATAATCACAGATTCACTGAAAAATTATACAGCTCTGGAAGGGCTTGTAATTTTTTGCAAGATACTGTCAATGTTTGGGATGTTTTAGGTGGAAAGAAGTGGCTTGGGATAAGGAAGGGGGAATGTAGTGGGTACATAGGAAATCTGGGCAGCAGCAGTCAGTGCTTCAAAGAAAATTCACCATTCTGAGAAGGTCAGACAAACAAACACATAAAACCTCCCCAAAGGCTGACAGCTACTTGCCCACCATGCTGCTGAATAGCGAGCAAGGCTAAGCTGGCTGTGGCAAGCTACACATTAAGTTTAGCTTGCCAGCAGTACCTGAATTTATTTCCTGGAGTAGCTGTGGGATTTCCACTTAGGAGAACATCAGGAAAGTGCTTGTTAACTTGGACAGACACGTGTCAGGAGTAAAAGCTGTGGTTGGTGCTGCACAGGAGGAAGCAAACTGGTCGCAATTGCTTGGGCTGTTGTGTAACAACAAAAGCATTTTTTGGTGTCCCAATACAAGAACAAGTGTGAGTCACATCACTGTGCTGAAGTGGCTGTACTTACCATGCAAACACTGAATTTGCTGGCACTGACACTGTGACTGTCCCCTCCTTGGCTGCAGGACAGGTGGCCTGGAAGCGCGCGGTGCGCGGCGTGCGCGAGATGTGCGACGTGTGTGACACCACCATCTTCAACCTGCACTGGGTCTGCTCCAAGTGTGGCTTTGGGGTGTGTGTGGATTGCTACAGGATGAGGAAAAAAAGCTCACATGAAGGTGGGAGTGCTTATTGCTACCTGAAACAAGGGGGAAAGAGGGGAAATGAAATCGGTGGTGGACTTGGAAGTCAATGGTAACCTTAAAGGAGCTGAAAAAACCTTCCTAAACAAAAGGATGTGTTGTAGGCCTGTGGTTGCATGTAAGAAATGGGCCAAAAAAATTACCCAAAAAAAAAGCCTTCCCAACCAAAAGGATGCGTTGTAGGCCTGGTTGGATGTATCAGTAATAGTCAAATCAGTAACAAAACACTGTCATGGTTTTGTTTTACAGATGATGACTCTGATACTTTCTCCTGGTTTAAATGTGTGAAGGGACAGGCACATGAACCAGAGAATCTAATGCCTACACAAATAATTCCTGGAAAAGGTATTGGAAATATTTGATTAACATCAAAATGTGCTGTAGGATTTTGCTGTCTTTTGTGTGTTGTTAATATTGTACTGAGTGAGGTTTGATTTTAATGGTAAAGTTGGCAAAAGCTTAGCATTTATTATCCAAAGACAGAAGTAGCATGTGTGTTTAATACTATTTTATTATCTTTGACCTTTACAAAGAAGTAGCAGAACTTCTTGTTTAATCATGAACAGTAGTCACATATTAGAGTTTAGCTGCACAGCACACACAATTTCTTAAAAAGCCTTGGTGACTGCTGGATGTTGTGATTATGTGTGAGCTCATTTGTGCTTCTCTCCCTTCAGCTCTCTATGATGTTGGTGACATTGTTCACTCTGTGAGAACAAAATGGGGAATAAAAGCAAATTGTCCTTGTGCAAATAAGCAGTTCAAAGCACTATCCAAGCCAGCTCTAAAGGAGGATTCCAAACAGGTATTGTTACTGCCTCTGGCTCTGTGCAGTGAAGTTTGTGTCAGTCTGTTGCATGTTCCTGAAGCCACTGCTAATTTGGCTTTGTAGGTGCCAGCCCTGACCTCTGTGATCACCCCACCACACAGGGACAATTTGTGTTCACTGTTCATCTCTCTGATCCAGCTCTCAGTTTTTGGGGAAATCTCATTTGTGTCCCTTTGGCACTGAGCCCTCACTGGTTGACCTGTCCTTTAAAAAGGCTCAGTGAGAATTTTAGAGCAAAAATGGGATTAGATGGAGAGATGCCTTAAGAGAAGAATGTGAAGAACAGATGAGTGGGAGTGGTTGTGAAGTGTAGGCTATTCCTTGGGTCCTGAGATATAAAACATTCAGCATCTAAAGGAGGGAGTAAGGTGGGAGAGCACTGGGATTCATAGAAGAACGAAGCATCTAAAAAAATAGTGAGATTTAGAGGAGTGTGGAGATTCACTGATTTCTGTGGCAGTCTGGTAGGTTTGCTTCTCTGTACTGCAGAAAAATCTAAAACAAAGGAAACCTCACAAGATACACATATTTATAATGGATGTAGTATATTTTTGCTTTTAAAAACAGCACAAATTAATAGCATAGTTTGGAAGTATCTCACAAGAAATGGGGTGAATTAAGTGATTTTAATTTTATTAGATGCTTACTCATAGCCTTGTTTTGGAAATAAATGTTACCTTAAATGTAAGAAGCAGGTTGGACTTGATTTCAGTATAAGCAATGAACAGAAGAGACAAAAAAAAATTCAGTTGTTACAAGTGTGGAAGATAGTTATGAGTCAAAAGTTAGCATTCAACTGACTGGGCTTCAGTCTTCTGAATCCAGATTTCCTGTGATTCTGGACAAAGAGCTGCATTAAATTTATCTACACATCTTTGTAGAATTAGTTGCTGCACTGGTTGTGTGAGGATAAGCTCTTTAAAGGTTGAAACATTTTGTATTATGTCATGTTTAGAGTGCTTGCCAAGCATCAGCAGTCAGAGATGAAATAGAGAATGTAATAATAGGTAGACAAAAAAGCAGAATAATTTCTGAGGTGATTATTGTTTGAGCAGAGAGAGGAGATGTCACCATCATGCAGGAATCCCAGGGCAAAGCTGTGGTTTGGTTATTCTGTTCTAGAACCTCCAAAAGCCCAGATAAATCAGCTGCACAGGAGATGGACAATCCTGTGCTTGCATTGTGCAGGTGTAGCTCACACCTGGCAGGTGAGTGCACCTTTGCTGCCAGCTTAAGAGCAAGTTTAGGAATGCTCCATGTCTGCTCTATCCTCTGAGCTGCAGCTGCACAGCCCTGGCCTGAGCATCAGCTGGGACTAGAAATGTGAGAACTCTGTTAAAACTGCCCTTGGTTCCCAAAGCAATCCCAGAAAATGCACCTGGGAAAGTTGGGTCTGTCTGAGGGCAGATGGATCTGGCTGCTCCTGCCTCAGGAGCTCCCAAACCCTGCAGAGCTGCAATGCTGACCTCTGCTGGGGATCACACGTTTTGAGGGCCAAACCATTTTAATGCTCAAAGGATGAGTTTGGACGTGCTGTTGTTTGTATTCCCTTTGTGTGGAGCGTGTCTGTGTCTAAACAAGTTATTGCTTTGCTTTTTCAGCACTTGGCATCTGGGGACAGGCCTGGCCTTCAACACAGCAGCTTTGTCCTGAGCCCACAAGTCACTACACATGATCCTCCTCTAAAGTCAGCACTTGGAAGCAAACAAACTGCTTCTGTAAATACTTCTCCTTCACTAAATTGGTTTTCAAACCTAACCAGTGGAAATGTGAATAAAGAAAACAAAGGTATGTGCAGAACCAGTGAAGAGTAACCCCTCTGTGGCTGTTTGTCAGAAGAATATAGGTCAGACCCAGCAAAATCTTGTGCTGAGAGTGATGTCATTGGCCTGCTGGCATGAGGGTTCAGTGCCCTGGAGTAAAGCCTGGCAGAGTTAGCGTATTCTGTGTCAAAAACTGGATTAAAATCCCATTAATGCAGGTATTCTTGAAAATCTTGAGAATTTTTGTTGTTTGGGGGTTTTGGATTTTTGGATTTTATTTAGAATGGGGGATTTTTAAAATGTTGGTTTATTGAAGAAAGTTAAGTGACAAATATTTTATCTGCATGTATTGGGAGGAGATTTATATATCTGTGTATACATGTACATATGTACATGTATGCATGTAGGAGGATATTGTCTTAAAAAAAATACAAAGTATTTTCACAGTTTTGAAGTATTCTCATGGTGTTCCTTTCTTCATTTCAGAGAAACTTCTCATACCAATTTCCAAGAATGAAAATAAACCTCTTCAGACACTCCCTAGCTTAGCCAAGCCAGCTGCAGCCCTGCAGACATTCAACAGTGCAATATTAACTCCTGTGAGCAACAACAACACGGGCTTCTTGAGGAACCTGTTGAACTCTTCTGCAGGAAAGGTACAGGAAAAACTCTGTCCTACAAGTTTGAGTTGATCCCAGGCTTAGATTCTGTTCTAAACCTGTGAACAGCTGCCACAGGCAGTTTGCTTTCTTGTCACAGTAAAATTGTCTTAATTTGGGAAAAAGGATTAATTCAGTTTCAGTGCTCAGTTAGGAGGAGCTTAGTGGTGCTAAGTCTTGGTGAGGAACTGGGAACTAAGGGATAAAGCAGATTAACCTCCTCAGGGTAGAGCCTGGCAGCTGCATTGGTTGGGATGTCCTTTAGAATGAAAAAGAAGCACCAATGAACTTGCAGATGGAGGGAAGAACCTTCTGTGGTGTCTCCACCATACCTCATTTGCAGCCTGGTTCACTTCAGATGTTTCTGGGCTTTGTCTGATCTTAGAGTGGTGGGGAAAAATACTGGCCTTGAGAGTCCTTTGCTAAAACTGAATTTCTGCTCTTTAATATAAAGCAAGTCCTGTTCTGGGTTCCTGCAGTGTTGCTGAGATGCAAATCAGCAGAAATTGTTGTGCCAGAATTCTGTAGATAAAGTGTAAGAAATGGCACTGGCATTTAATGATGGTGCATTTCTGGACAGCAGAATTCTGCAGTTGTTTGTTTCTCTGCACAATTGGATCTCAAGTGAAAAATTTTAGGAGTAGCAAATACTTTCTTCAAAACCTGCAGGATAAGGCAATAGAAATAGAAAAGAGCACTAACTTTTTATTGTTGTTCTTTCATGTGTTTTATCAGACAGACAATGGACTGAAGAGTACACCCAAAATCCTTGATGACATTTTTGCCTCCCTGGTGCAGAACAGAGCCATCACAGAGCTGCCCAAGAAGCCCCAGGGGCTGACCATCAAGCCCACCATCATGGGCTTTGACACCCCCCACTACTGGCTGTGTGACAACCGCCTGCTGTGCCTGCAGGACCCCAACAATGAGAGCAACTGGAATGTCTTCAGGGAGTGCTGGAAGCAGGGACAGGTATCCCCATCTCCCTGCTTTTTCCATTTGCAATTCATCTGCTTTGTCCTTCAGTTGAAGCACAGCTACCACCACTGCAGTGATAAGGAACATTAAACCTTATCAAATGTGTGCTGTGAGCACTGTTAGGCTTCCTTATCTAAGGATCTGTTTTACTGTTTAAATCTGTTTCTAAGCACACAGCTGCAGTTATGGCTCTATGTATAAAAAGCTATGGCTCTAGGTATAAAAAGCTGCCTCAGTTTGAAAGAGAATGCTCAGATGCATGGTAAGGCAGAATTCTGTTTAAAACATACTGAGCATTTAGTTTGCAAAATGCCTGCATTCAAATGCTCCGTGTATTTTTTGTATTACCCTGTTGTAGATAGAATTTTTGGCGTTTAATAATTCTTCAAAATGGTGTTCTTTTGCTTTCTAGCCTGTGATGGTGTCAGGAGTGCATCACAAGTTAAATGCAGACCTCTGGAGACCAGAGTCCTTTAGGAAGGAGTTTGGCCAACAGGAGGTAGATCTGGTGAACTGCAGGACCAATGAAATCATCACTGGAGCTACTGTAGGGGATTTCTGGGATGGTTTTGAAGATATTTCCAGTAAGTACTGTGACTTTGTTCCAGTGGGTAGAACACTCAGCAGCAATAGTTCTGTCCTGGCACAGATTTGTGATCCATAAGCAGTGTACAGGATGTTCAAGGGTTTCTCCTCACCTTGGACAGTTTGGGGATGCATTGCACACATTTATGCTCATAGGATTGTGGATAAAAACTCGTTCCCATGAAATACTGTCCTTCAGGGGTATGTTTGGCTGCCTTTAGGCGTTTGGGGAAACATTCTAGGGAAATTTAGGATCTTCCTAGCAAGTCAGTATCTGCCAGTTTTTCTTTTATTTCAGTTGAGTGAAGCAGAAGAGCACAGGTCGGGGTGGTGCTCACAGGTTAAATGGGTGCTGCTGTTTTAACTTGAAGGTACTACTTTGTACTGAGGAACTGAAGTTACTTTGTATAAAAATATATTTTGGGGAAGTGAACTTGAGGTTTTCCAGGAGAATTAACAGTTGCTATTTCTTCTGGGGCTCTCCTTTGTGTGTCTGTTACACATCCTTATCTAAGGATCTGCTTTACTGTGTAAATAGTTGTAAGCTTAGGGAGTTTCATACTTAGGGCACAAAGAGTGGGAGGTGGAAGACTCACACCTTTCTTTTCTGTTACTTATCTTTGAAGAGATTTGGCTTCATCAGCTGCTTTTGGCCTGCAACCAGTTTCTGAGTTAAATTGTAGGAAGTGCCTGGGCAGGGAAGCAGTAAGGGCTGCTTGTCTGTCTGTCTGTCTGTCTGACATCTCCTGTTGTAACACGTTTGTCATGAGAGTGATGTTCCTCTGACACCAGAGTAGGGTATGTCTTCAGTTCTACATGGAAAGTTGTGGAATGAACATGGTTTTAGTCGGAGATAAAGATTTATTTATCTTAATTCTTCAGATTCTGAGTTGTACAACTGTTAAAAACTAAGACTTGTTAATATTTCAAATTAGGTCGCCTGAGAACAGAGGAGGGAGAGCCAATGGTACTGAAGCTTAAGGACTGGCCTCCAGGAGAAGACTTCAGAGATATGATGCCCTCTAGGTATGAATTTCCAGAGGAAATGTTCATTGTTTCTGTGGCACACCCCCAAAATAATGGACTCTAGGAATATTGCTGTGTTTTCATACCTGCCTCAGCTTTGGGCAGCAGGTGATGCCATGTGAACAGTTCTGTTTCTCAGAGGTGCCTGACATAAATGGAAATCCTGCACAAGTTTCATGGTAAATTATGTAGTTCATTGTGTTTGTTGCTAAGTAAAGTGAGCACCTAAACCTGCTCCTAAAAGCCTGGATCACTTTGAAGTCTGAAGTTCAGTTGAAGCTTAGTTTTTGGCCAAACATTTTTAAATATTTGGATTTAAGCTATTTGAGATTTCTTGAGATGATTACACAATGAAATAACATTACTCCAAGCAGTTAAATTTATTTGCTGTGTTTCTGTGCCCTGTTTGTTTGGCTCCTTTTCATGGTGTCCAGCAAAAACCCCCCGAGGGAAAGAATACACTTCATCTGAAGAGAGCTTTTGTTGCAGTCTGTTTCATCTGGTTTTGGTTTTATCAGTACCTAATGTTAAATTTTGCTGCATTATCTTAGGTTTGATGATTTGATGAAAAATATCCCATTGCCAGAATATACCAGGAGAGGTGGCAAGCTCAACCTTGCCTCTCGACTTCCCAACTATTTTGTGCGACCAGATTTGGGCCCCAAGATGTACAATGCCTATGGTAAGGAATTTTTAACTTCAAAGGTCACATTTACCACATATTCCTATTGAAATTTATTGTAGATTATGTGAATCCTTGCTGTTGTAGACAATTTGATTAATCCCATGGATCAGAAAACCTGAGTTTGCCTCATCTGTAGGTATCAGTGATGTCCAGAGCATGATGTGATTTATTTTATTAAACATCTTTTTGTCCACGTGGTTTCAAGCCAATAGTAGTTATTCCCAGACTTGCAATCAACTTGCTCCACAGGCTGGCAACATGTATTTGTTGTTTTGCTGCTTCTGGCTGTATTACTTCTGTTGTTCTCCTTTTTGAACTGTATCATTTAGCTTTTAATCTCTTCTTGAGCATTTTTTTTCCATGTCTGGTTTATTTGCTGTCACTCAAAAGACATTTAAAATGGAGCAGCAGCATCATGGCCAGTAGAGAGATGGTGGATAGTAAATCCTGTATCAGCTGCTGGTTAGAGTGAAAAAGAGACTATTTCTCAAAATGCTTTGTCCTAGCAGGACTTAAACATGACTCTTATATATCATACAGGCTAGACAGAAATACATTGGTCTATGTCAGCGTGTCAGCAGATCACTTGGGAAGCCACAAGATGGAGCAAGGTGCTGGATAGAAAGCAAATTGCTGTTCTGGAAGCATCTGTTGGTAGAAGTACAAGCACTCTGATCCTCTCAGAAAGTGCTTCTGACAGTGGTGTACCATTTCTTTGTCTTACTAATGGATCTGCTACTCCTTTTTCCCCCCTTTGATTCCTCCCCCAGGCTTAATAACACCAGAGGACAGAAAATATGGCACAACCAACCTGCACTTGGATGTGTCTGACGCAGCCAACGTCATGGTTTACGTGGGGATCCCCAAAGGCCAGGCTGATCAAGAAGAAGGTAAAATGTCAGTGGTGGCTGGGGGATAATTCTGTGGCCAGAGGGAAGATCCTGTGGTGTAAGTGCTGGTGTTGCCTTCCACAGAAGTGCTGAAGACCATCCAGGATGGGGACTCTGATGAGCTGACCATCAAGCGTTTCACTGAAAGCCGAGAGAAGCCCGGGGCTCTGTGGCACATTTACGCTGCCAAGGACACGGAGAAGATCCGGGAGTTCCTGAAGAAGGTGAGCTGCTCATCTCAGAAACTCTTCTGCCTGCGGAGGCTTGCAAGTCTATCTTTGGGGATTTCTCCTCCTTCATATCCCAGTTAGTGTGGAAACAAAAAACTGGAGTTGTACCAAGACAAAACTTCTATGCCTTGAGTCTTGTAGGACCTGAAAAGGGTGGAGAGCTGAAGCTTGCAGTCACCTTGTGTGCAGATATTCCTTCTGCCCACTCTGCTCATGGATGAGTAATGTTACATAGTGAACAAGAAAATCGCTGGTTTAGATTTAAGGCAAAGCAGTTTAATTTGATCCTTTTTTGAAGAATATGAGACATTTTTGAGAAATGTCAGAGCAGTACATGGTACATAACACTCTTCCTCTTTCCTTGTTCTCTCTTACTACATTTTTTTTCTCCCTACCTTCATGAGGTCTGAATTAAGGGTGGTGTTTTGTGTCATGTTTTCATGGGAGTTAAGGGTTTAGTAGAGATGTGCTTCCACATCCAACAGGGCTTTGTTTCAGTGTTCAGATTTACTTCAGATAGCCCAGAGTTCTTTGTGGTCTTAATGGTGAGACTTCTTTGGTGCTCTAAAAGTGGAAAGAGCCAATATGCTGATATTTAAAAAGATAAATTGGATTATCTAAACAGCTGTTGGCTTGGTCAGGCTTATGGCTTTCTTGCTGGAAGCTGGGAGAGGCTGCAACAGACTTATTTAATATTAACAAAGAACAAATCTTATGGTTGATCAAATGTGATACTGGGTTTGATAAGCATTAGCACTTGGAGTCCTGACATCTGTGTCTCACACCTCAGTCCTTGTATCACACTTGCTGGCAGGTGAGGGGCTTTCAGCAGCTTTTAGTGGAGTAGAATCAAGCTGTTTATCTCCTCCCAGATGAGTTTTTGGGCTACAGTCCTGGGTGTAAATGGCTGCTGCAGCAAGTTGGATTTATACAGCAACTTCTTACAGAAATTCTCTCTCCACAACCCTCAAATTTCTGTCCTGAAGTGCTTGTTGTGCCTCCCAGTCTCGTTTCTCCTGAAAAATCTGGTTTGCGTGCTCTGGGTCAGTGAGCACACACTGCCTGCTGGTGGCCTCAAGGCAGACACCTGCCGAGTTCCACACTTGGAAGTGTCCTCCAGTCACAGGCTGTGGAGTCTCAGAATCTCAGAGTGGCTGGGGTTGGAGGGGAGCTTTAAGAACATCTCAATCCAACCCCCTGCAGTGGGCAGGGACACTTTCCCCTGGACCAGGTTGCTGAGAGCCCTGTCCAACCTGGCCTGGAACACTTCCAAGGATGGGGCAGCCACAGCTTCTCTGGGCAACCTGTGCCAGTGCTGCACTGCCCTCACAGCAATTAATTTCTTCCTAATTTTTTCTTCTAATCTAAACCTGCTGTCCTTCAGTTTAAAGCCATTGCCCTGTCCTGTCACTTCACACCCTTCTCCACAGCCCCTCTCCAGCATTAGTAGTGTCACAACACTGGTTCCACGTGTGACAGTGCTTCCCAGCGTGAACACAGGCAGCTTCACTTGCCACTGGCACTTGGGATTACTTACATTTTCCACATCCACATTTGCAATGTGTCTTTGAAGCCAGTGGGACCTGAGCAATGCTGAAACCTTGACAGAGGTCTGAGTGAAGATCCAAACTTGCATTGTGTAACTCTCCTACCTGCACACGTGGTGCAAGTCCCTCTGGCACACCTTTTGTGGAATACCACAGGTACAACTCGACTGTCCAGTCAGACTGGTGTGTTAAAATGCTGTTGTCTTGTCGCTTTGCCAGGTTGCAGAAGAGCAGGGCCAAGAAAACCCTGTAGATCATGATCCCATTCACGATCAGAGCTGGTACCTGGACCGATCGCTGAGGAAACGCCTTCACCAGGAGTACGGAGTTCAAGGCTGGGCTATTGTACAGTTTCTAGGAGATGTAGTTTTCATCCCAGCAGGAGCTCCACACCAGGCAAGCACCAGGGACATGGAATGGCTTTACTGCTTGGGCAGCCCTTTGAGCATGTGCCTAATGCTTGTTTGTTCTCTCTAGGTTCATAATTTGTACAGTTGTATTAAAGTTGCAGAAGACTTTGTATCCCCAGAGCATGTCAAGCACTGCTTCTGGCTCACTCAGGAATTTAGGTATCTGTCACATACGCATACGAACCACGAAGATAAATTGCAGGTAAATTCCCAATGCTCAGTGCTCTTGAACTTTAAACAAAAAACCCCTAAAATACAACAAATTTTGTTTTCCCAATTTGGTGATTTGCATGAAGGTCGGGCAGATGAGTGTGTCTGAAGTAACCTGCACAGGGTGAGGGGAAGTAAGTGGGAAAATTGGAAAATTCTCTGTGCTGTTTGCTTGTAAAACCAAGCACGTTTTGCTTTGCTCCTGCAGGTGAAGAATGTCATTTACCACGCTGTTAAAGATGCAGTTGGGATACTGAGAGCTAATGAATCCAGCCTTAGCAGACCGTGACGTAGAGCCTTAACCACACACTATGAAACAGAAGCGTTGGCAGCTGTTTTACCTACTCAGTCAGGACCTCTGTGGACTTTGAGATTATATGAATGTTACCTCATCTTCCTTTCAGCAGTACCAGAGGGTCGTGGTACTATGTTCTGTGTATTCTTCCAATGTTTACAAACCTGATATGTATATGTAGTAATATGTATGGACTGTGGCATACTGTGAATGCTCAGTTGCAATAGAACTTTATACGGAGTTGCTCTCCAAACTGTACAAAATACCTCCTATAGAACTGTTGGGAACTATTCCAAATTACTCCTTTGAAAAAATATTATTCAAGGCATTGTAAAGCTTCAATTTTTAAAATTTATTTTGGGGTGGGAGGAAGTATGGAATCACTCAGTTTAATAACCAATTTACATAAAAAGTTAAGAATGCAGTTCTGGAATTTCACATTAACATAGAACTAGCATTTAAATTAGCTTTAAGCTATTGTATAGTAACATAGAGATGGGAGTTAACCATCTTTAGGTAAATGTATTTAAATTTCTAAATGTTAAAAGAAACTTTTAATCAAATGTCTTCTGTTCGAAACTGCTCTTTAATTTGAACTGATGTTTGATTCTCTTGTTTTTAACACTGAATGGTTACATAAAAATTCTTCTATTTCAGATACTGTTCCTTGCCTGTCTTCTTCAGTTGACTGTTTAAAATGTAATTAATTTGATGCAGTACTTTGAAATGCAGAGGAAAACTGTGTATCATAAATGGTTCATGCTATTTATTGAAGTATGTGAAGGCTTAGGTTATGGAATTTAGCAGCAGACCTGTTTATAGTTATTTTTTATTAACCCAAGGAAGGCTTAGCTGACACTACTGCTGCCAGTGCTGTGGTGTCACAGGAGCTTTGCAGCTTCAGTCTGAAATGGTACACACAGAATTCAGGGCTGTTTGGAGAAACCCTGAAAACATCATAAAACTTCAAAGAGGAAGAGAGGTTATGAATGGGAAAGTGAATCTCTCATTTGATGAGATACCCTGAGACAGAATTAACCTTTCAGTTCCTTCCCAGCACTGAAAGTTGCAGGGTGGCCTCCAAGTTCACTTTTCTGAGCTTATGCAACAAATTGAACTCTGCAAATGCTCTTTGTAGTGCTTGACCTGCTGCTTGTGATCAGCAGCAACTGTTGGGTCTGGCTTGGGTGGCAGGGTTCTTCTCTTCTTCAGAGGAATTTCCTGCTTGCTCCCTCAGGAGAGGGGACAGAGGCTGCAGGGCTGTGCAGGGAGCAGGAGCCTGTTGTAAAGAGTTAAGTTGATTTACAGAAGGTTTGCCCACACACCAGCCCTTCACTGTATTCAGTGAGAGCTTTCCTCCACCTTCACTTGCTGCCACCTCTTGACAGTAAATAACTTGTTCTAGTCACTTCAGGTGCCTTGAATTGGCGTTTGTGCTTGAATTTGTCAAGTGTGCTTAAACACAACACCTACCTGAACGTTCTCCCTTGGACTATCACCTTGAAGGAGATGACAGTGAGCAGGTTCATTGCTTTCCTTGGCACCAGCTGGAATGCAGATCCCTCCCAGGGAGCTGAGTCACACTGACCTCACACACCCCGTGTGTGTGCTCATAGATCTGAAAAGACTCATTGGTGAAGCTGCATTTTGAGCTCTTACCACTGTAAGAGCTGTGTTCAGTCTTGTTTTATTGCAGCTCTCACCCACTTTGTTTCTGATGTGTCCTTTCTGGGTTTTTTAAGACCACAAGAACCAAGCTGTCCCTCTTGGTGGTTTTTGTTGCATTTGGGGTGGAGATGAGCACTTGAATTGCAGAGCCCTGAAGCACTGGGGGTACTTTGCCTCCCCCAGCACAAAGGTGAGCAGTGCTTGGCCCTTCCCATGCTTTTATGGCTGAAACTGGGAGGTGTTGGGCTCCATCCAGCTCTCTGTGTGCCTTGTGTGTTTTTCTACAATTATTTGGAGACTTGGCTTCCTTAAATGAAGAGCTCTGGCCTTTGCTGGGGAGGTGCTGTGGCAGTGACAGGTTTGGGTCAGAGATTTTTGGTTTCCAAACAGCCTTTTGTGAGCCATGACATCCATGGGAGGAGACACAGCTCTCCTGTGACCCTGGAACGTGCTCTTGGAGCAGCAGAGAGGCCTTGGCACTGCCAAGGGAAGCTTTGCCAGCAGCCTGGTGAGGCAGGGCCCCCTCCCACTGCTGCCACCTGCCCTGCCCTCACTGTGCCAGGCCTTGGCAAAGCCAGGCTCCCCTGTGACCATACAGAGCTGGAACAGACTGAAAACTTCTCTCTAACCATGCAGTGAAGGCCCTAAATGTGCTAAAGAAAAGTGTAATAAAACTAAAAGGGAGGTGTTAAATGGGGGTATTGTTTGTGAAAGGCCAAAGTGATGCAAACTAAACTGCTGCCATGGCAGTGACTGTTAGAAGCAGCTTTAATACAAATTTGTATTGATTCAGGAAAACACAGATCTGACAGTGCTGGAGGTTTTTGGTAGCAGATTAAACCCAAGTGCCTGTTAGAGAGAAATGCTGCTTGAAGATGAGAATATATTTCAGGACTTTATGTCTAAAAATACATAACATTACACCACCCTTGCCATGTCACCACAGGAAACATGGGCTGAACAGAAAACTGCAAGAAGTATATTACAGTAGTGTCTTGGAGGAAAAAATCCTCAGGAAGAAACAAAAAAATATATATATTACATAAGTGAGAATACATAAAGTTTTGCATTTTGAAGGTAGGACAGAATAAAATCAAGCCATCTGTACACATCCATGCTGGGCCTAGCTCCTCAGGGTGGCCAGCCGGGACTGCATGGCCTCGATGTCCTCCTCCTCATCCACGGCAGCAGCTGCTGCCCCCATGGGCTCAGGCTCTGGCAGAGCATCTGTCACTTTACTGGGAGCTTTACCCAAGGCCCCTGCAACAGCAAACAGGCTCATTAGTGAGCGTCAGGTCTTCATTTCATAATTAGTGCCTTTTGGGGACACCTAACACAACCCAACCAGTCATTTCCCACGGAGGTCACAGCCCTGAGCAGGGCCAGGGCCAGCCCAGGGGTGAGGGCTGTCCTGCAGCACTGCCCTGCCAGCTCTGAACCTCTGTGCTCCTTCCCCAGCTCCCCCCAGGCCCTGCTGCTTGCCCGGGAGCAGGGAAACAGGATGGAGAAGGCAAATGAGGATGAGAAAGAACAGGGCAAGGTGCCAGGCACTGAGCACAAGGTGCCAGCAGGGTCGTGCAGCTGAATGCAGCCCCGTGCTTGTTTTTGTCACACCACATCACAAGCAATCCAGGTGAAAGGAGCATTCTAAGCATCCTCCAAGCCAAATAACTGAACCAGTAAATCATTATTACTTCATGAGCTGGAAGGCAGAAGTTGTGGTTTTGGCTTTAAGAGGGATTTTGTGTTTGTTTTGGGTTTTTTCCCCCAAACAAGACACAGCATGTTACTGCCAGGACTCACAACACAGCCTATGACTCAAGGCAGTGCAGCAGTTTCTGGTTTCATTAATAACAATCATTTCTTGGTTTCATTAATAACAATACCCAGCCAATCATGTAAGTCTCACCTTGTTAAGAGGATTCAGTGCACAGCCACACACAGATCTGTGAGAGCCTCAATTACATAACTGCACAGAGAGCAGCTGATGGATATTAGTTCTGCCCTGCTGAGCCCCACTGGCCTTCTCAGGCAGTATTCCCTGAGAAATCAGCTTGTCAGAGCTCTCTGCCCATCACCAAGGGAAGAGATGCCACTGGGAGAGCACAGAATAGGTGAAGATTTCACTTGCTGCAGCTTATTGAACAGAGCAGGGACCTGGCTCTCAGCACCCACAAACTCACCAGCTGTAATTTCAAAAAGGATTTTGTCAATTTCTGCCTCAGCTTCCTCCTCCATCTCCTCCTGATCCTCCAGGCCTTCAAAGGTGTCCTCCAGCATTTCCTCTATAATCCCAGCCTAGCAGGAAAAGAACAAGGCAGCCTGTGATGCCCTTGGAAACAGCAGAGTAAGAAAACTCATTTCTCCTTGGGAGATGGGGTTCTGCCTATCCAGGCATGTAACATGAGCACACATCTCTCCTGCAGAGGAAAAGCAGGAAGAAAACTGAGGATTAAAGGCACCTGTTCTCACTTGGAAAACATCAAGTTATTTAAACCAAAAGAGGAGAGATTTAAATTAGGTATTAGGAAGAAATTCTTCCCTGTGAGCTGGAACAGGTTCCCCAGAGAAGCTGTGGATGCCCAGTCCCTGGGAGTGCTCCCAGCCAGGTTAGATGGGGCTCTGAGCAACCTGCTCCAGGGGCAGATGTCCCTTCCATGGCAGGGGGCTGGAATTACATGACCTTTAAGATCCTTTCCAACCCAAGCCATTCCATGATTCCATGGTTATTTACTGCTGTTGCACATCTAAACCAAGAGCCCAGCCTGCTCCAAACATGTGAAATACAAGTGTAAGTTTCAGTCATGCAGCATGAACTCTGCAGCACACTGTAAAACTGCTCTTTGACACAGCTTGGGTTTTGTATCTGCATTTGAAATGATTCCTTTGCAGGCCCTGCAACCTAGATATGGCCAAACCATGCTGGTACACTGATAAAATTATTTAGAAATAAACTTATTTGAACTAAGTCTAGAGTGGTAAGAAGGGAAAAAGCAAAACAACTTTGGTAGTTGAAAATGTAAGAGTCATAACAGAGAATTATGTATGCTTTCAAATCAGAGCACTCCCATCACATGGAGACACTGAGCTGGATGCTTTAAACCAGTGACAGTGAGTTACATCTGAATTAGCCAGGAGTTTTGTGGTTCTTTAAAAATTTTGTAATAAACTTAATTATTAGTTAAGGAATGTTTGATTGTGTTATTTTGGCTGGTATTGGTTTAGATCTGTATTGGCTAAGTGTCAGTAGGAAACCCTGAGAAATTACCTCACTGCACCTGCAGAAAGGAACTCTATGGACCCAGAGCCCTTAGAGAATCTATAGCTGAAGAACAAAATTCAATAAAGAATTGTTTAATGGTTATCATATAACTAGAGATCATTTAGATGTCATAGAACAAGAATGGTACCTTGAGAAAGTTAAGGAATCAAAGGCTTGTACTCCCCAGAAAACTTAATCAATAGTAATTGTCTAAGCAGGACAGCAAATTTAATAAAGCACTGTTAGCTAGATGAAACTCAGGTTATCCATTAAACAAAGACAGATGAGACGTTCTGCTAGTAATTAAAAGAAACAAAACATCTCTACCATGATGCAATAAATTGGGCAGATTTTTAGGTGTGTGTATTAAAAAGATCTTGGCTGTTATAGTGTATATAAATGCCTGAAAATTGTTCTTTCTTTGAACATGTCCATGGCAAATAAATTCCCCATATGTTGCCAATTTTGACTCAAAATTATTATTAGGAATGTTGGTCTAGCAGCTTTTTGCTGTTAGATTTTAAACTCTTTGTGTCTCCAGTATCAGACTGGCCACGGAGTCAGAGTGTCCTGAGCTCCCTGTGACAAAGGGGACACCCAAGTGACTGCACAGCTCAGAGACAGCCACACTGTGCTCACCCAAGTCTCATTTATGTGCCAGACCTTACCTTCATCATCTCTTTGGACAAGTCCCTCATTGTTGCTTGGATTTCTGGGATTTTTACTAGATTTTGCATAGCTTTCATGACTTCTGTGCTCTTCTGCAGTGAACCTGCTACTCTGAGGACAGCTGTGAAGGAGAGAGGCACAGAACAGTTTGAAGAACAATTCATGCACTGCTGAAAGCAGAGAAATTGTATCATCCCTACATGGAAATTTGCTTACATTTAGGCAATTCAATTTAAAAAAATAAACAGGCATTGCACTTCTTTACTCTTGACTAAATTCCTGGAAAAGCCCAACTTATACCCACATTGGAAAAGTGACATTTATAGCAAAGCTATAAATGCACTGTGCAATGAGGAGCCCAGGTGGCCTGCAGAGAGATTTCACCCCAGCTGCACCCAGGTCACCAAAGAGAGGAAAAAGCTGCTCCTGCCCAGCCCCTCAGCAGCAGAGCTGCAGTGACTGCTGAACCAGGATCTCCTGCCTGACACCAGCCACTGAAACCAGCCCTGGCAGAAGTTCTGCTGCAAAGTTCCACAGCAAAGAGTAAGCTACAACATTAATACTGAAGCAGACAAGCCACAAATAAGCTTGTTTAAATTTAACAAAACTCTTTCCAAAGGCTATTCTAACTTATAAGCTCTCCTCACATGTATTGACATACCAAGATCAAAAAGCAGTAATTAAGGGTACTAAGTTTTTTGAATTCTGCCATCTAGCTTTGCAGCTTCCTGGACATGGAGAACTTACCTGTTTGGATATAAAATGCTCACTCCTTAATGAAGCAAAATGAAGGCACAGCACATATTATTTTTCATTTTAGTAATTTAAGAGGGCTACACTTGTAACAAACTAACAGACACCTTGCCTTGAGTGGTCATTTCTCAAACAAACCCCAGACTGAATTCTAGATTCCTCCATATTTCCTATCTAGATATATCAGAACATTCCCAGGAAGATGAAGATGCTGGCAGTGGTAATAAGGAAGAGGCAGATTTGAGTTTTTCCTTTTAAGAGACACCTTAAGGTGCAAGGATGGACCAACCTTCCTTTCCTAAGTGAGATGCATGGGGAGCCACATTTGAACAATCATAAAATTACCCTTACATGTTTTATGTTTTATCACTCATCCAACATTAAAATCTACTTGGATGATGGTGGGGTGGAGGAAATGCTTTGACATTTCAGCAGCTTGTTCATCTCCACCAAGTCTTCTCCTGTCTTTACAGCTTTCTGCTCTGCTTGTTACAGGCTGGACTGCTTCCAGCTATGGAAAACTGCAGGAAGCATATTTTAACAGATTTCTGATGTGGATAAGGAACAAGGGAAATATGCTGATTCTGGAGGAACTCAAAGGACCAGGGAGAGTTTACAGAACATGGGTGTTAAGTCAAGGGGCAAAAGGGTTCATCCACACTAAGAAATCAAGCACTGCTGCCCCATCCCCATGCAGCTGTTGGTAAATGCCCCCAGACTCTTGCTAGAGAAGCAACAACTACACGATGAAGAGAATTCTACTCCTGTGACAGATCCTGTCAAAATCAGGGACACAGGCTCCACCAGGACACAGGGGTATCAGGAATGCATTCCAACTCTTTGGAAATGCACACTAAGAATGTGCTCCCAACTGCTGTGAGCTCAGTTCCAGAGCATGTGATTCTCACACCACTGGAACCCTCAGGCTCTGAGGAGAGCTGTCACATCATCTGCTGAGCAGCTCATCCCAGCAAACAGGGAACCAGCAAGGATGCAGGGGACAAGGAGGGCAGGAACCCCAGGAAACCAAAACTGGGAGCTCCCTGACTTCTTCAGAGCCTGGGGTGGGACACCCATCCAGGCAGGGCACTGGGGAAACAGCCTCAGAGAATCCTGCAGACTCAATCCTGCCTACAGGGATGCAGGACTCCTTACAGGGATGTAGGGGAAAAGAGCATGTCTGGACATGGGGAAAACTTGCAATGGATTTTTCAATGGGATTACAGGAACATATCTGCATCTTAGGGGAATGACCAAAGGTAGATTGGGGAAGGATTGAAGTGGATCAGGGAACACACAAACCTCAGGGGCCTGCAGGGCCAGGTACCAGCAGTTCAGGCAGAGAAGGAAATCTGGGGCAGGTAGCAGGTGTCTGGCCAGCTTGAACAGAGCATCTGAGAGCAGCTCCTGGAACAACTGATCTGTTGTGTGTGTTGTGTGTGTGTTCCACAAGTGGACCTGAAGAGGAAGAGCGGGTGGAGCTGCTGACAGTGAGTGAAAGCTGTGTGTGTTTATGGGGTGGTGGCAAAGGCTCTGCTCTGACAGTGTGGCTGCATGTGCCTGCTGGGGTTAGGGGGCAGAACTTCAGCAGCCTCACAGCTCTGGGATGATCTTCCCAGGTTCCTGAAGCCCACAGGAATCAGCTGCTCTCCACAGGAGCACAGCTGCTCCCACATTCAAGCTCTGCCTGCATTTAATTTTGGTTCTGGACAAGGAAACCTCAGACCTCACTTCTGCTGCCAGAGCAGTGCTTGGGCCCAGAATTGCTCTTACCAAGCTGGTTCTTCATGCCCATGAGAACTGAGTTCATGTGAGCTTTGGATGCATAGAGTTTGCTTACGGCCCTCCGAGAGCGGACCAGCTCCTTGGCCAGGATCACACACACATCTCTCTGGTTCTTTTTGGCAGCATCCTTTATTGACCTCTTCACCTTCTCCTCTTCCCTCTGGATATCTGCAGCACAGAGAAACACAGCAAACATGACCAACTCCTAAGGATATAGAAGAGAAATCAGCATTTGTTGAGGTGTGTTTCCAATGGAAAGAATTGTTTCTGCTTGATTTCAGATTCCCTCTGTTACCTTGTTCTGGGCTGATTTACATGTCAGCTGATTAATTCAGCTAAATCTTAATAGGAAAATTCTAATTACTGAACACCCAGCTCTGTAATTTCCTTTGCAGTCAAGAGAGCTCTAAAGGACTGTCTGAGAATATCAGTCCATGATGCTGAGCTGACTAAGAGCTTACAAAGCAAAAAAGGTCCTCTAAGAACACAGCACTCTGAGAGGAAGACTTGACTCACAACTTCAAAATAACTTCCTGACTATTAAACTGGCCTGATGCAAATAAATATACACAAAATATACATCCAACTTGAAACATCCTGTTCAAACTCTCCTGGCATCCAGCTTTGTTCCACAGCTTTTTTAAGAGTGTGCTTAAGTGGGAATACTGAACTAAGCATGAGCAAAGAGCAAATCCAGCATGGCTGGATTTGAACTATTAAAATTCTTAAATACCAGTGGTTTCTCCAGCAAATCTGATGTGACTGCTGACAGTTCTGCCCTGCCAGGCAACACTGGCTGTGAACAGGAGGAGCCAGGTACTCCAAAAAGCCCAGAGTAAAAAGTGCAAGAGTAAGCACAATAAGTAAGGACAATATCAATCTCCTTTCTTTTCCAGACTCAGCAATAAATTAGTCACTGATGAAATGTGGATCTCAGAGTCCATAAGAAAAATTATCCTAAAGTAAATAAAGACTTCAGATAGTAAGGGTTCCTCACCTTCCTGCAAAGAGTTGATTGAAATGACCACAAGAACAATTTTTTCAAAGAAAGCCTCTGCTCAGATTTAGCTTTGAGTCTTCTTGATTTACACCAGACAAAGTTATACATTGGAAGAATCAGAAGCTGCCCTTTTATAAAAACAAAGGCATCAACACACTCCTTCTGGCACTTGGAGACCTCACCACAGCTTCTCAGGTGGGAGTTAGTGCACCCTGTACTCAAGACCAGTAACTCTCTCAGTGTCATTCACTGAGGTGTTTACCTTAAAGGACTGGCAGCAAGCTGTAGGATTAAAATCAGAAAAACAAACCTTTGCTGCTTTCCCACTATTATTTTCAGAAACACCACAAACCTGAAGACATTTGTGTGTCAGACATGGGACTGAGCTGAGTCCCAGGTAAGAAAGAGCTGAAGTGATCCAGCAGGAAACAGAAAGCACCAGAAGAACCCAGCAGCACTGAGAATTGCAACACTCACTCTGGCAGGCTGAAAATAACCCCAAGTATTGTGCAGGGCAGCCTGCCCCAAGGGAATGCTCTCACTGGCAGCAAGTGCTGGGTATGAGATCAGTGGCACAAGGATGCAGGAACTGCCAACTCCATCTCTGAAGGGCAGTGCCAGCCACACTCCTCAAGGGAGCCAAAGTCACCTCCCCAGTGCCTCTGCAGCACATTCAAGCACAAGAGGCACAGAGCAGCCCAAGCACCTGTGAGAGGGCCTCACAGCTCAGCAAAACACAAAGTTACTGTGTTACTCCAACTCTATCTACTCAAAAATTTCAATTCTGAAGGAACAAGGATACCTTTCATCTCTCCAAACCTTCCAAGCTCTGAAAGACAGCCTACCCCAAAGAGAAATCACTACAGCAGCCAGAGTCCAACAACAGATGGTTTCAGAGTGTGTTGCTATTTCAGTAACTCTGCTGACTCTCAAGCCAAGTGCCCAAGTGATCCAAGCCCACTCAGTTCATCCCAGGTGGATCCAGTGCTGCCTTGTTCAAACACATCCAGCACAGCCTTCCCCAAGGAAACTAAGACAGGTTCCAGCTTAGCATCCTTCCTTAAAGACTGCAGGGATTTCCTGTGTCAGGCTCAGGTGAAACAGGAGAGCATGACAGAATCCAACTGCAGTGGGTAACTTCTGAGGAAGCCTTTGGTGGCACTTGGCTGCCATCCTTCAGGAGCAGCCTGCTAGCCTGGGAAGCATCCAGCAGAACCAATCCATAGGTGACCCTTGGTAAAATGTGAAATCCTGGCACCAAGATATTCTGTACCTTATTTTAAAGGCAATTATCAGTGCAGCAGATGGTTGGTGGCTAGTGCTGAACTGTATTTCTGTGAATGTAGGACTCTGAAACACACACAGGTTTAGAGCTGCTAAAATAATTAGATTTGCATCTACATCAAACTATCACACAACCATGTAACCCAGTATCTGTGCAGGCCATTAAAAGCATTATGGCATGTAAAAAGTTAAGAGAACCCCAAAATTTCCAGAAACATCAGCAGTGAATATGTGGGTATTTTGCTTCTGTGGAAGATGCAGCCTCTAAAACATATTTTGCTAGTAAGATCAGAGTAGCAGCTCCTCTGTGCCTGATACAGCCACACAAAGTGCCCTGGGGAAAGTAAAAGAATTCACATCCCTGTAGATCAATTTTCCTGGGAAAGACACAAACTGTGTTCCTCATGCTGGAGCCAAGGACAGACTTTGTACTGCACAACCTTCTCCAACCAACCCCTGCAAGTCTGCAAGACACAACCCCTGCCAGGCCACTGCAGAGGCACAGGGCTGGGGAAGGATGGGCAATGCAGGATGTGCTCCTCAAGGTGCCACCGCAAACAGGAACCAGATGCTGACACAAAATATCCTTCACCAGCACCTCCCACGGACAAATCCCAGGGACAGGGTAGGGACTTGAAATAAGAAATAAGGGCAAAACAAAACCTAGGCCCAAACCTATTTTCAGGCTCAGGGAAGGCAGGTAGAACAAATTCTGAACTAACAGCAGTGCAATATTAAGCAACTCCTCTGCTTTTCAAGACACATTCAGCAGTGCAGTGCTCATTATTTAATACCAAAACACCCACACACAGAAAATACTTTTTTTTTTTCCTTCCTCTCTTCTGTTTGTAATTTTTCCAAGCTGACAGCAAGCTACTTTTGCTTGGCATGTGCACTTTCACACCAGAACATGCCAGTTGAACTGTCCATATGTGGAATTATTTACCATATTGATACTGCTCATTAAATCAGTGTTGGTGAAATTCTGGATAATAAGTCTAATACGTGTTATCCAAAGGGATTTAAGAGCATTTATGTCTTACTGGGAGCATGAAATATTCATGTTCTTTTGAAAATGTTCCTAGGATAACTTCACAGCAACATCATTTTGTAACACAGACTGAGTCTGGCCCAGGATCACATTTATCTTCCTTTACTCCAGATGTGACAGACTACCCCAAGTTATTAAATTTCACAGCCTGCCTCAATTAAAGTAAAAAAAAACCTTGAAGACACACAAGGAGAGTAAAAACAAAACATGAGACACAAGTACAAACCTCTGATCTGTCTATCAATCACTCTCATTTCTTTCCTTATCTTCAAGGACCATTCATTGACCTGAAAAAGAGAAAGTGAGAGTTACTTGAAATTCCAACTTCAAAACTACGCTTTTATACTTTCATGTAACTTAAACATTCAGTATCAAAAGCAGCACTTCAAAATGCATGAGCTGCAAGTCATGAGTGATGTTCAAATATTTCATTATTCAAATGATAAAACCCCCAAACATTGCAGAGATACCATCAATTACTGCACTGCTCTTCATGTTCAGACAATTTGTTAAGGAGGACCTTTATAGATCCCTTCCAACCAAAACTCTTCAATGAGTGCAGGATGTGATTTGGGAGTCAGATGCTCACAGCCTGGCTCACTTCCCACACAGGGAATTGCCCCAGGGGGTTTCAGCACAAGGGACAGACTTTGGCACACATGACAGCCCCGAGAGTGCCACTGCCCATTGCAGTCAGATCTCCAGCAGGTCTCCAAGCCAGCCCCAGCTCAAAGCAGGATCAAGTTCAGAGCTCAGACAGGTTGTCCAGGTCTCATCCATGGAGTTTTGACACAGTCTGAGGGCAGAGACTTCACAGCCACTCTGAGCAGATGCACTGAAATTACTCCTGGGTGGTGAAGACTTTTCCTCTGAGAATTCTGGAATGGTTTGGGTTGGAAGGGACCTTAAAGACCAAATATTTCCAGTGCCCTGCTGTTGGCAGGGCCACCTTCCACTGAACCAGATTGCTTAGAGCTCCATCCAAGCTGGCCTTTCATGTTCAATTCAAAACTCTCCTCTGGCCAGCTGTGGCTGTAGCCCCCCACCCCAGAGGTACCTGTCTGTGCCTTGACCACAACCCCAGCAGAGGCAGTGAGAGGCTTTAAATCTTTCCTCCTTCACCTTCTCCAAGCCAAAATTAGCACAGTTCCCACTCCTCCTGCACCACAGGCTCCAGCCCTCCTCCATCCTGATTGTCTCTGCCACCCTTCCCCAGCTTGCAGAGATCCTCCCTGAGCTGGGTGCCCACACTGGGACACTTGTGCAGCCTCTGCCACCCCTCCTTAGCTTGCAGAGATCCCTCCTGAGCTGGGTGCCCACACTGGGACACTTGTGCAGGTGTGGCCTCTTGCTGAGCAGCACAGTGACAGAGCACTCAGCACTGTGAGCACAGCTTCCCCACACACCCTGTTTGCCCTCATTGCTGCAGAAGTGCACTGGGAGCTCAGGACTCATTTATTATCCATGGGAAAGCAGATCCCTTCCTGCAGAGCTGGTGCCCAGCCAGCCCCAGGCTGCACATCCCTCCCAGTCTTGCATTGCTCAACATTTTGAGGTTCCTGCTGGTTCCTCCCCCTTGCTCAGGTCTCTCTGCCCTCCAGCTTCCCTTCCCCTGCCTTTGGTGCTGTTCAAACACAGCCACTCCTTTGGCAGCTCCCTCCTGGCACCTGCCAAGATCCCTCTGTTCCAGATCCTGTGGCTCACCCAGGGAGCTCCACTTGCCCTGACCATCCAGGGAAGCAGAGTGAGGAGAACTTGTGCAATGAAAACTTGTAAAGCAAGTTCTCTTTGGTGCACAAACCCAGCAGAGCAACAGATTTATTAGACTTTCACCAGTCTCAGAAGACTTTCTCTTGGTCATGGTGGACAGGACTATGTTTTGACTGCAGCCATCATTTGAGGTGCCCAAGTACAAAATCAGCTTAAAAACCCCCACATACAACCCAAAGCCCTGCAGAGGTGCAGAAGTTTCTAACAGGTTTCACAAAGCTCCTGTACTTTTAATTAAACCCTGGGTTACAGGTAAAAAAAACCCAAACCCAGAAGTGAGTGCAGCCTCCCCTGTTGTTCTTCAGAGCAGGGGAGGTAACATCCTGGAGAGTCACTCCTCACCCTGACAGAAAGCTGAAAAGGTCCCTTTTAACATGAGAGGGAAAAAGCAGAGGGAAGAGACTGAGAGAAACACGACAGAGCTCTGTCCTGCCTCAAACGTCACACCTGCCAGAGATTTGCTCCACAACTTGTATTCTACAACAAACCAACACACAACAAACCTCCATGTAGCAGCACAATCAGCAACTGCCAAGTGAACCACAGCAGGATTTGCAGCTTCTGTCTCTGGGGTGCCCAGCCCAGCACAAACACACCATTAAATCAGACTGGCTGTGGGCTGTCATCAAAACCTGCTCACTCTGACAGCAGGAAACTCTTTCCCAGCACTGCCAGGGCTCTGACCTGACTGCCCCAAAGGCACAGCTGGGTGTTTGTGCCTTCCCTTCTCCTGCTCTGTGTAAGAGGAGGAGGCAATCCCACTGACTCTGCTCCAGGCTAGCCCATGCTCCCAGCTACATGAGCCAGCAGTGTGTTGAGCTGTAAGGAGGCCACATCTCACACAGGACATGCACAGACCATGGCACAGGCAGCAATGCTGGAACAGGAGTATGAGGTCCAGCTGAGCAGAGATAACTACCCTGAGCACAGCTTCAGGCTGATGAAACAATTCTGCTTCACTCCTGATCTAAACAAAAACATCACCCTCACAGCACTGCACCATTCCAGAATCAGCCAGCAAAGCACTCCAGCTGAAAAGAGCCAACTCACACCACACTGGAGGAAAATCCACTTTTTAACTTCAAACAATCCAGGTGTTAAAAGTACATTAAAAGTATGGCATTAAAAGTACAACAAATCCCCAGCTTTAGACAGGCTGGAATGCATCACCAGCTCTTCACAAGGGCTGAAGATATTTGCCTTGTATTGATCATAAATAAATTATCTCACACCCAGAGTGGGCAGACAAAGGAACTGAGGGCAAATCATTGCCATCACCAAAATCTCAACCCCTCCCCATCCTCCTGCAGTGCTTGGATGGCTCCCCCAGCCCTGCTCAGGGACTGCATCTGAGCACAGCTGCTGGCAGACTCCAGCAGGATGCACACACAGCTACTGCTTATTCCTTCTAAAAGGAAAGAAAAAGCAGTTAGGAAAATCAGCTGCAGTTAGGTACAGGAGGAAAGGAATTTTTAACTAATAATGGGTGTCTCAGTATCAGTGTTAGGCCTGTGAAGCCACCAGGCCAGCCTGCACCCCCAGGGAGGGCTCATGACAGCAAGAGGACTCTTGTCACCCTTCCCTCCACCTGTCCCATGCTGCCTTTGCAGGGTTTTCTGCAGAGAATCACAGAATCACTGGCTTGGGAAGGGACCTCTGGAGATCAAACCCCCTGCCAAGGCAGGGTCACCCAGAGCAGGTGACACAGGAAAGTGTCCAGGTGGGTTTGGAATGGCTCCAGAGAGGGAGACCCCACAGCTGTTCCACCCTCAGCAGAAAGAAGCTTTTCCTCATGTAAAGGTGGAAGTTATTGTGGTTTATTTTATGGTCAGTGCTCCTTGTGCTGTTGCTGTGCACCAAAAGAAGGTTCAAGGTGGCTGGCACCATCCTCCAAGAGCTCCAAGATGCCTCACAGGCTCTGTGCTACTGGAGAACATGGCAAGCTCACCAGTTAGAGAAGGCAAAAGAGCAAGAGCAGCCCTGAGGCAGGAGGTGAGAACTCCTGAGTGCAGCACGAACACACGTGGGGGTTCCACAGCTCACCCACGCCGAGAGCAGCAGCCCCCAGCCCCAGCTCCCCCTGTGCCCCCCTCAGGAGCCCAGCACACTGACCCAGCCCACACAGAGCTCTGCCACAGGCAGGGGAGGAGGGGAAGGACACTCCCAAAGGCACATTCCTCATCTGATTCTCTCACCAGATTCTCCAGATATGAGAGAGAGAGCAACAGCCATAGCCTGCTCCCCTGGACTCAGCTGCTACAAAGCACCAGGGAACATCTGTGACACTGCAGCTTGTCCAAACCTTCAGCTTGTGTGCCTGTCATTCTTCTCCCTGCTGCTTTTCTGATGTATGATCTTCCTCTCAGCAAACAGCAGGTTTTCTAACACATTCATAGCTACTTATGAAAGGCAACAGTGAAATCCACCAGTGACTTGATTATTTCATTCCACTGACAGCAGAAAACTGTTTGTAGAAACAGTTTGTCTGCAGACTCATCTTCTCCCTACAAGTCCCAACATTTCAGCTACTGTTTCCAAATTTTAAAGCTGTGCCTGCAAGAGGAGCTAGAATCACAGAATCATAGAATATCAGGGAGTTGGAAGGAGCCTTACAGACCATATAGCTCCAACCACCCCTGCTATGGCAGGGACACCTTCCACTATCCCAGCTTGCTCCAGGCCTTATCCAGCTTGGCTTTGAACATTTCCAGGGATGGGGCACCCACAGCTTCCATGGGGAACCCATTCCAGTGTCTCACCGCGCTCGCAGGGAGGAATTTCATCTCAGGATCTAACCTAAATTTCCCCTCTATCAACTGGTACCCCTTCCCCCTTGCCCCGCCACTCCACTTCCTCACAAAGAGCCCCTCTCCGGTTCCCTGCAGGCCCCTCCAGACACCGGGGGGTTCTCTGAGGTCTCAGGGCCCGGGCCCGGGCCGGGTGCAGCCTCCGCCAGGGCCAGGCCGAGCCCGGCCCCTCCGCAGCCCCCGCCCGACGCCACAGCAACGCCGCCCGGCCCTGCCGCCACTCCCCCTCAAACTCCCGGCCCCTCAGCGGCCCGCGCGGCGGCTCCGGCCCCTCACCAGCTCCTTGGGCGGCTTCTCGGGGGTCTTCCCGAAGAGCCCCATGGCGGCCGCCCCGCGCGGCGCTTCCGGCTCCCCGCAGCCGGGCCGGCCGGAGCGCGCACTGCGCCTGCGCCAACGCACGCCCCGCCCGCTCCGTGCGGGGGGCCGGGCCTGAACGGCTTCGCCCCGCCCCTCGCGGCTTCCCGCCAGTCACGTGGCGCTGCGCACGGCGCTGCGCACGGCCCCGCCCGCGCGGAGGGGCGGGCGCTGAGGGAGCGCCGGGCCCTCGCCCTGGGCGTGTTTGTAACTCGTTCAAGGGTCTGTCGGGTTGGGAAAGATTTCTGAGATTTTCGATTCCAACCACGGCCGAACACCGCTATGGCACTGGGTGCCACGTCCGGTCTTTCCATAAACACCTCCAGAGACAGTGACTCCACCACCGCCTTGGGCAGCCCATTCCAATGTGAAGAAATTCCTCCTAATGCGCAACTTGAACTCTACTGGTCCAGCTAAAGGCTGCGCCCTCTCGTCCTGTCGGTGGTTTCCTGGGACAAGAACCTGATCCCCACCCGGCTGCCCCTCCTGTGAGGGAGCTGTAGAGAGCAAAAATGGTGGGGATCACCCTGTCCCTCCTGTCAGGAGCCGTACAGAGCAATAATGGTGGGGATCAGGCTGCCCCTCCTGTCAGGAGCTACAGAGAGCAATAAGGGTGGGGATCACCCTGTCCCTCCTGTCAGGAGCTATAGAGAGCAATAATGGTGGGGATCAGGCTGCCCCTCCTGTCAGGGAGCTGTACAGAGCAATAATGGTGGGGATCACCCTGTCCCTCCTGTCAGGAGCCGTACAGAGCAATAATGGTGGGGATCAGGCTGCCCCTCCTGTGAGGGAGCTGTACAGAGCAATAATGGTGGGGATCACCCTGTCCCTCCTGTCAGGAGCTATAGAGAGCAATAATGGTGGGGATCACCCTGCCCCTCCTGTGAGGGAGCTGTACAGAGCAATAAAGGGTGGGGATCACCCTGCCCCTCCTGTCAGGAGCCGTACAGAGCAATAATGGTGGGGATCACCCTGCCCCTCCTGTCAGGAGCTGTAGAGAGCAATAATGGTGGGGATCACCCTGCCCCTCCTGTCAGGAGCTATAGAGAGCAATAATGGTGGGGATCACCCTGCCCCTCCTGTGAGGGAGCTGTACAGAGCAATAATGGTGGGGATCACCCCGTCCCTCCTGTCAGGAGCCGTACAGAGCAATAAGGGTGGGGATCACCCTGTCCCTCCTGTCAGGAGCCGTACAGAGCAATAATGGTGGGGATCACCCTGTCCCTCCTGTCAGGAGCCGTACAGAGCAATAATGGTGGGGATCACCCCGTCCCTCCTGTCAGGAGCTACAGAGAGCAATAATGGTGGGGATCACCCTGTCCCTCCTGTCAGGAGCCGTACAGAGCTCAATAAGGCGCCCCTGAGCCTCCCCAGGCTGAGCCCCCTCAGTGCTCATCACCCCCGTGCTGCAGAGCCTTTCCCAGCTCAGCTCCCTTCTCTGGAACTCCGCCATCTCCGTAACTTCTCGGTGCAAGGGCTGACTCCCGCTCCGGCCTCTTCCCAGGACGCGCCAGGACAGGGCTCATTCCGGCCCATGGCCACCCTGCCCTGGGGCTCTTTGGGAGAAATGCCGGAGGCCAGGCTGGCTCATCCTCACCCTCCTCTCCGCAGGGTCACCTGGCCGAAATGAAGGGACAGCTTGGAGCCGCTCTGCTGGAGCTCCAGAGAGTCAGTCCATCTCTTCACACCCCGGTGCACAATCTGAGACTGAGAGCGTTAGAAATAAATCAGTGATGCACAGAGTGCAAAAGCTTAGAAAGAAAAAGGTGTTATTAACTTAACCTAACTCTTTAATACCTTAGGATTATACTTACCCTCATTATTTAATTACTGGAGACAGACTTTTTAATGAGTTACAAAAATGTACAGTTTCACTTTGGTCATCTTTCCCTCCAGAATCTAATGCAGAAAAAATACCTAAACAAGCTTTGGAAAAGAGAGCTCTCATTTTGGACTGAGCACCAGCAGTGGGAAAGCCAGTGCTAATAAAACAATAATTGATGAAATCGAGAGTGACAAAGAGATTTAGAGATTATTTAAATCCATCTTTTGTAACAGCAGCACCAAACATCCATTGCCTTTATTAAACCTAACAAACAAGTGAATACCCTCACCTCAGTGCTTTGACATTTTCTGTTTACAATTGGTCTCCAGCTTCCAGGCACGAGACATCAGAGAATAAAACAATGCTTTAGGAATGTTTAGCATCTCAGTTAAGACACTTCACAAGCACCAGCACAACCCAGCCCTGCGAGGCAAAACATGCGAGCAGCGAAACCGCTGACCTTGTTACAGGCACAGTCTTTGCTCCTTGCTCCGGATGTTCAACTGTCAACACGTCAGGGAAGGGCTGTCTGAGATCCTGCATTGTAGAAAACAATGTTCCTTGGATGCTTCTGCTGCTACTGACACGAGCATTTCATAAAATAAACACATCCAACTGCTTCTGCTGTCCTGCTGGGACTCTCCATACACTACACCAGCTGCTCAAGATTCTGTAACAGATGCATTGCCAGGAACTGCATCACAACAATTTATATAACCCAGACACGAGGGGACTAAACCTCCCTCCACAGCTACCTGCTGGTCATGATTACCTGCTCCTGTGGATGTGCCCTCAGTGGCTCTCCTGCTAATTAACCAGCAGTTTGGGTCATCCATCAAAAGAACAGGATGAGTAGAGCAACTGAGGCCATTAGAACCAGTCTTCAGCTGGAACAGGTGTGCACAAAGCTTTGCAAACAAGGCTGAGCCAGTGCACAGGAGCAGAGCTGCTGGGGCTGTGTGTGAGGGTGAGGAGGTCAGCCTTCATCAGCAGAGTGCAATCCACGAGCACTCAGTGCTCCAAGGACACAGCATTGCTCCAGCTCAGCGCTCACAGCTTTTGGCAAAGTGCCGAGGTACCAGAGAAAGGCTGCAGCGGGCTGTGGTACAGCACCTCACTTGTGTGTGTCAGCACCTCAGCTGCAGCCTCATTTATACTCACAAAACTTCTCCTTTCCCTTGGCAAGGCCTCAGTTCAGTGCAGATTTCAAAACAGTCCTGAAACAATGTGGATTTCAGCTACTCATGACAAGCACATACGCCGTGCTGCTGCACAAATTGGAAGCAGAAATGATCTTTGCCCTCATTATGTCTCTCTGCTGCTCTGCTGAGGCTGTAATGACACAGACAGGACATGTACTGGCAGGTCTCAACTGGAATAAAAATGACTTTCTGGACCACAGGAGAGTTGCTGATATTGTGCCCCTTGTACCTCTCTGCTTCAGTACTGCCCCGGGAAAAAGGAAATGAGAGAGAAAAAAGGACTCAGTAAATTAAAAACAGCTCTTCTGCTAATTACATGAATATCCTCTTGGGAACACACCTGGTGACAGAGCCCTGAAACATTTGTTATAAAAAAGAGCATGGCCAGGTACCCTGGACAGATAAAACAATGCCAGCAGCTCTGAGCATCATCCTCCCAACTCTATAAAGACACTGGGAGATGGATTGTAACTGCAATGGGGAGCTGTGTTTGAATTTCCTATTATCATCATCTTTATGTCATTCTCCTCCTTTCCTATCACAAAGGCAAAATTTAGGAAAGAAATAAGACAATTGAAAATATCTTTCTAGTTTAGCCTTTTCCTCTACTTATATAAATCTCCTGCTCTTCCCCCCCACCCCTTTTTTCCTTCCAACCAACAATTCCTCTCTACTTTCAGCCAAATGATTTCTGAAAGGTACAACCAAAATCAGGGTTTCATATGGAAATATCAAGAAAACAAGACTCATTTTTTTTATGGCTCCAAAGAACTATCAAAGGAACCAGAAATCACTTCAGAATACCAGCACAGTTGGAAGCTGGCAATTTGTACCTTTACAAGCCACTTTTGTCACTGCATGACAACATTCTGCTCCTTCTCAACAGTTTACTTTGAGGCTGTAGAGGGAGCTGCCCTAAAGTCTTCCTAGATGTCTGCAGATGAGGGTACTGCAGAGACAGCTGCTAGGAGAGGGTCTCCATCTGGAAAAGCAGCTTGTAATAACTGCAAAACCACATCCAGAGAAGCACCTCAACACAGCAGACTTAGGAAGGAAACAGTTGCCAGTGAAACACCACTGCCTTCTCCTTGGCCAGTGGCTCAGAGCACTGAATTCCTGCATCCCTAGGAGATGATTTATTAGTCACAAGAGTTGTGTTATATTTTTATTGTCTTCACAGATAAATCAGGCCAGCAAGACATCCGTAACCATACACACAAAATATTTATCAAAACAATTAACATTACAAATCTCCTTTTAAAATAATTTATTTCACCGATTTCTTTTTAAATGGTACTGTCTTACAACATACATTATTCAACAAAGATGTGCAGAACAGACTCTAAAATAAGAAACACTTAAATTAAGCAATTGTCTCCGATTAGAATTTCAATTTCACCCACATCCCAACTCGTAAATGTTTGCTGGAATACGCTTCTCTTGTAGGCTTGATTTTTGTGCTTACAAAAACAGCATCAAGTTTTCAGATGTTGAAGAGAACAAATTATTTGCAAGGTAAGTTTGCATTCAGTTCAACATACAAGGCAACCAAATGATTCTGTCATTAACGTTAGCATCATGTATATTTTAGTTCACTGCACTAACATTTAAACTAAAACTTCAAACCACGTAATCTTTTAAGTGACTAACATTGAAAAGGCAAGCAGTAATATCCCGAAAGCTTACAAAAGACAGGGGCACACAGCTAAGACGGGGGCTCGCTCGGCAAAGGCTGCGGGTGTGTGTATGGCTGCTTTTTCTTGTAGGACGCCCACCTGCAGACGGGACAGCAGTGCCGCCCGCCCGCCAGCCACTTCATGATGCAATTCTGGTGGAACACGTGGCCGCAGGGCAGGCCCATCAGCAGGCAGCCCTTTGCAAAATTTTCTAGACACACCACACATTCCGTACAGTGCAACATGTCGGAGGGCCAGGCTGACCAGTCTGGCTCCAGGTCGCCCGCGGAGCTGTACGAGCTGTAGGACCTGGCTCTGCGCTCCCATGGCTCGTGGTGACAAGAGTGGCTGGCACAGGAACAGGCATCCACACCTCCTTCACTGCACCTGTGACACGTGCTCAGCTCATCGTCCTCCGAGAGCTCTCTGTCGCTGCTGAAGACCTCTTTGTTCTCACTGTCAGAGTCACTTTCGCTGTCTGGAAAGGTTTCCAGCGTTTCCTCGTCAGAATGGGCGCTGAGGCATTGAAACCTCCACATGGGCAAGTGTTTTATATAATCAGTTGGTATCAGAGGGTGAAGCCAGAGATCAGGGAAGGCCAACCGCTCCAAGAACAAATCCGGGTCTTCATCCCAGTCTGAGTCAAAAGGGAAGTGTTGAAAAGAAGCAATGGGATGAAACAGGTAGCTGGTGTACCAGTCCCACAGGCTCGACAGCCACTCCAGATTGTTGGCATTTACTTCATCCGTGTTGTTATTGCGCCTTCGCTTCTTCTCAAAGTAATCAATTAGTAAACCATGGCCAAGGTACGTGCTGAGGAAGAGGGCTGGATGAGAGGAGTAGAACATCCAATCTGCCCTCACCCAAGAAGCCAAAGTAGTTGTGTTTGAGTACCTGAAGAGTTTTAAACTGTACTCATAAAAGCTGTCTAAGTAGGGTAGTTGCAAAAAACCTAACACTGGTAGCCAGGAAATAATTAATAGTGAATTATACGTCCCTAAAGTGCTTATAAGAACCACAAAACGCTTTATAGTGGCGCCTTGTGTAATAAACAGGTCCATCCAAGCCATCAGATTAACCAAAACTAAACTTAAAACAAATAAATCGTTAACTTCTGGCTGCAACGAGCGCAAAAAGGAATCCATGGCACGCAGTGATATAAATTCACCAGTGTTATTTCCATACCTGTAAATCCCCTCAGGAGTCCTCAGTATGTACGATGGTGTCTTGTAGATACCAATTTCCGCCATGTAACTTTTATTGTCCCAGTTTTCCACGTTGACAAAAATAAACTCTACTCTTCCAGTAAACTTTACACTCAGTGCAGAGAAGAAGGCCGGAGGCTGGTCGAGGTTGGCAAACAGATAAATTTTCACCCTGTACTGGTCACTTTTGTTCCATTCTTCTTTCAAATGCTCAGAGTTGTAGATGGTTTTGATGCGAGAGGCAGCGTGGGCTGTGATCCATTTGAAGATGTGCTCCACTTCAATCCTGCGCCCGTTGTATTCCTTCAGCATCACTGTGCCCTTGGAGGTGCTGGTTTGTGGAACCGACATAATGAGGGTGGATTTCAGCCAACCCCTCCTCTTGCAGTATCTACAAAGAAAATGGCAGGTTAGATTCCACTTTCATAACCCCAGAACTGTCCTTACATTTCTATTCTAAGCCCAAAAATGAGACATGCTGAGCACCTGGGAACCTTTATATTATAATAGCAGGAAATAAAGGTACCCAATATTCTCTGCCAAAGCATATTTATTCTTACAATACTTTTATATTTTACAGGAATATTGTAAAGAGATATGCATTCATAAAACAGGCAGAGTAATAGTGTTAATTTTCACAGGTCATTAAAGTAAACAAAGCCATGCAGCCACTGATGCTTTGTAAACTGGATTTGAATAATACACAAGCTATCTCTTTGCTTTAAAGCTTTAGAATTAAAAGCTGCTTTTCCTTGGCCTTTCAGGCAAGAAGAAAACCACTCCATATCCCATTGTAACTCAATATCTGTATTGTAACTCAATATCCCACAGCTTTCCCAGTGCTTCCTTCCATCCTGGCTTTGCCAAACAGCCATGGGGTGAAGTTGAGCAGACACTGTTGCTTTAATGAAGCTGACAAGTGTCTGCTTCCTACTGGGACCATTCTGTCAAGATGCTGACAGGCTAAGGGGTGAGGTGAGAGAGCTGGCCACAAAACCAGCAGAGCAGGAAGCACACACACGGTGCTGGATTATTTGGGCTAAAAAAATACCCACACTGTCTGACAGGTAGATGGGATGAACCCCAAATCCAAAACTAAAAGAAAAGACTCTTCATGGCTGAACTGTCCAGAGCACAGTAACTCTCACAAGATCCCTTCTCTCATGCATTTTTCCTACCAATATCACTACACTCAATTATCTAGTCCTCCTTTAAGGAAATATCTGGCAAGCTTCAACAATCAAACCATGACAGAGCCAACAGGTATGCACTGTCTGAGAACCCTGCACACTGGGACCACCAGCTTCATCCACCAGCCATCCTACCTAGCTCCTCTGTGGCTTTGGTCTGTTAACATGGATTTACACAATTACAACTCCCCTTGCCAGGAATCTGAATGCAGCATTTTTAGAAAGAGCCATAAAATACCTCCCTACTAATAAAGGTATGCTGATTACTGCAGCATGTAGTATTCTTCTGAATTTCAGCTGCAACCTGATGAAAACTATTCACAAGGGTTTACTCGATAAAACATTTCTTGTATTAAAAAAAATGAATTAATTTAAAACATGGTATTTGATCAGAACATTAAGGCTACTTAGGAGATATGCAAAGAGAAACACTGCCAAATTTTTAAGATGTTCAAATACAAGATTCTTTTGCATAAGCACTACAAAGCCTAAGCATTTCCTCTTATGATTAACATTGAGATTTCTGTAAACATTTAGGACTTAAGCTGCATAAGATGTGTGTATCCATACATGCCACTGGAATTCTAGACAAAGTCTCCTGTCATGTAAAGCAAACGCCTCCAACAAAATGTTTTAAAAAAGCCTCTTTTTACAGCAGCAGAGAATTATTAATAGCTTCTTTGGCTCTGCTCTTCTTCCTGGTTAGAAATCATATGCAAACAGAGTGACTCTTGCACAGCACACTGTGTGTTGTCCAAGGGTGTGTGCCAGTTTATATATAAACACACATTTGTCAGGGAACAGGATTTGTCAGTAATTCTGGGAGGCAGGCACTGTATGCAAGGTTCATGCTAACCTGTGCTTTCCCCTTCCAGATGGTGACATAACAACTCTAAAACTGATCTATTCAGCTTTGTCCTAAGCAAGCACAGTTCCTTTCCCCGAATGCCTAAACTGGAAGGCCAAACTCTTCTGCTCATTCCTCTCCACTGCTGTATTATGCTCTCCACAGCCTAATCATGCATTACCCACACGATGCTTTAGGAAGCTGCAGAGCTGATAAATAATGTAATGGAGCATTCTGAGCAGACTTTAGCAGAGATAAAAACATGAATAAAGCCACCTTCTGTCACAGCTACTTTTACAACACAGCAAGCCCTGCTGCTAGAACACAGCTGAGCCTTAAGATACTCTGGGGATTGAGATAATCCTTGAAGGATATACCTGGGGTCACTGGAGCAGTTAAAAGTGCCAGTACGGATGCCGAATCTCGAGACTTTCTTCACCATTTTCTCCCAGTGGACTTTACCCACCAGTGGGCTTCTGTCGTTTGCTATGACCTAGTACCAAAAGGAAAAACCAGTATCACAGTCAGCTTGGTTCCTGAAATAAACAGCAAGTTTCAAGCAAACAGAGTGCTGGTCATGCTTGATAGTCCTTCCCCTTCTTTTAGGGCACAGAGTATGAATGTACAACTGAGAGTCATGGTAAATGTCTTTGGAGAGTGAAGCACTAAGATAGAAATGTGGTTCTGCAGAGAGAAAGAAGTGCATCATCATGTTAAGACACCAAAATCAGTGGCAGTTAACAAAAACTTTGGTAAAATAACAAAACTATCATTAACCAGTTCATAGTGGGAGAGAAAGGAGAGGGGTACAGCAGGTTCCTCTTCTTTGCAATAAAAAAGGACCATCATTTTATTACAATTCTGCCTCAGAACTTAGAACATACCAAAGAAACCTTGTCTCAGAGCAAGCAGGGGTGGCAATGCATGTACCTGGTACCAGATTAAACTGCCAACAGCCATTCCTGAGCAGTGGAAACTGCTGATTAAACCCCCAGATAATGCCTAAGGATCTTGACTCCTTCCAGCTTTGCCTGTGACTCACTCTGCAACTTGATGTGACTGTTCCACCAACCCCAGTGTCCCATCTGCCATTTCAGGACGATCACTTGCTGTGATATATCCCAAGTTTAATTTGCTCTAACCCAGTACATTAAAGCTGTACTTCAGGTTACCTCACTGTAAGCTTCTACTGACACAGATGACAAAGAAGCAACATTCATCCTCTGACTTTTATCTGTACAGGGAGGGGGAAAAACCCACAAGGAGAAGAAAACTCTGCCTGCTGCCAGCTGACAGGTAATTTTGAATGACATGACTGATCATGCACTATTCCACAAGCCACCACATTTTCTATTTTAGAAACAACTCACATGCTTCTGCAGGCTTACTGGCAGCCACTTGAAATATATTTTTAAATTAAATATTGAAACTTCCATTTGTTAGATATTTGTTTACCCGCCATTAAACTCATCCCAATCGTTTTCTGACTTAATAACCTCAAATGTCAGCTTGCCCCTGGAAGTTGGGCTGTCACCATGATTAACAGTTCTCTGTGGACATGCTGAGATTCAGCCTAGAAAGTGTGTCCAGCCTTTGAGACTCATAAATATTATCTGCTTCGTGGTAAGCAGCAGCCTCACAGAATCTTAAAATAGAAGAATTCACCAAGCAGAATGCTCTACATAGGGAAACAAACTGAAGTCACAGATTACACTCCTATTCCACTAAGCCCAAAATGTTTAAGTAACACTGGAGGTGAAAATCTAGGTAAGAATCCTTCAAGTTATTCTTAAAACACACACATCATATAGAAAAGCCTTTTTGATTAGATAAATGAAACCATCACACACTGAGACAACCAGCTGGGAAATCTACTGTATTACTGTATTACATCACCCAATGTGACTGAAGCTTTGGGTATTTTAAATTCCTTCTTTTCATGCACTTCAATCAAGGGAGACCAAATTCCTAAAGCCATAAAATATCCTTAAAATATCCTCAGAGCTACTATGGCTTGATAAATGCATCCAACGTGGCAAGCAACCACTGTGTTTTATTAGTAAACACAGAAGTAAAACTCTGGTGACTGGATTGATACAACTACTCAGAGATTGGCTTCTCCTAAAACTCTGTGTGCATGCTGTGCAACAGTGAGGAGAGAATGTTAATGTGTGCAGGAGGACAAACCCTGCTCACTGTTTCTTCTGCCTGCCACCACAACATTCACTTTAAGTGTCATGACAAAAATTTGTTGCAAATGCAATCACCATTATATTTTAACACCAGCTTAATTAATTTCTTATGAAAAATCTTTTCTCCTGGAGAAAGTTATTTATACTGAAAAACAATGACCTAAGTAGCAGTCAGTATTTTGTAACTACATAGAGGAACTCTGCTATGGTTTTGCATACTGAAGCTTCATAAAATATTTTGGGCTTGTGCTTTTTTATGTCATTATGGAAAAAAAAACCCCAAATAAACATGTCCATTGCAGCTGCTCCTTGCAGACAACACCCACTTACAGCACTGGGAGTTCACCATGCCAAGGCAAGGGTTTTGTATTTTGGAAAGCAGTCACCACCTCTGTGCATGAGGAGTCCAAGAAAACACTGCAGGTTAAGCAATCAAAATGTACTTCAGTTTAAATTAAAAATAACCTGCAAACACTTGTAACAGATTTTATTTTAAAAGTGTGAATTTTGAGAAGTTAAGAAATTTAGCTTAAAAACCTGTGACTGAGGAGACTGGGAATTTGAATGTGGAAGAGGCCTGGAAGTTCTTCAAGCCCATGGTGTTAAAGCTATCAGGATTTTATATTTCAAGTAAGAAAAAAAAAAGGTTGCCAAGTTCTGCACTCCTTCTTAGCAATCACTTCCAAAGAGAGGTTAGAAATAGTTTGACAATCCACAAGGATTGAAATAAAGGTCAAAAAGAAGAGCTATCAAAGAAAGATATGCAAGGAAAAAAAAAGTAATGAAAAATGAGCTATTCAAGTTAGGTCACACAAAGACTATTACAAGTTGTACCAAAAGGTTTTTCAGTCATATGAATAAGAATAGAAGAGGGGGAGAAGCAGCAGGATCACCAAACAATGAAGATAGGACAGAAATGTAAGATAATTTTCTTTTTATAGTTAAATTAATACCATGACTCAGTTTTCAGTGGAGGGGAGAGGTGGCTGGCCATGGACCAGTTAAGCAAGTTTATGGGAAGAAATTACATCACTTGAATGTGAAAGCAGAACTCAACTAACTTAATGCACTTAAATCAGTCAGCAGGGTATCTCCATCCTAGCACAAACACACAGGATCACAGGTGAACCTGTGAAAATTTCTTGCAAACCCCTGTCAGACCAATTCACATTTTGACAGGACAGTAACAAGTTTGTAGCTATATTTAAGAGCAAATGAAAAAAAAAATCCCACCAGATTGATTTCAATAGGATGCAAAACTGTAGAAGTTTTAGAGGTGCAGAGACAGTTGCATTTTCCACCTCTTTCCAGCATGCAACTACTAAAGATGTATCATTCCTGATTGACAGAAACTTTCCCTGAAGGAAAACAACTGAGTTTCAAGAGAAAAAGGGAATGCAGTACCCTGTTTGTAGTTTGCTATTGTGTCATGTATTATGTCACATGGAAAAATTACACGAGAGCTACAGATAGGCTTTTATAGTGAGTGGAAAAAAAAAGGAAAGTTTTAAAACGAGCAAGAAAGTGGCTACAGCAAGACATCAAAATGCCAGAAAGGTGCTAACAGACTTAATAGATTTACCTTAGAGCTCAGCTCAGCATATATTCCCATTAATGCCCTTCCTATGGGAACCTGAAGTCTCCCAAAGCCATTTGTAGAAGACATAAAACTGGGAAGCACATCTATGTGAGAAAGAGGATTACAACAGCATGCAGGAAGAGCTGCACAAATCTTGTAATGCAGAGTGTCACACACGAAATTGAATTCAGTAATGAACAGGACACTTGGGGAGTTCATCAGATAGAAACAGCAACGGGAGCAAATGCTCGGGGCTATCAGCTGCTCCACAAGGAAACCAGCACCAGCCATCACCAGGAACTGGCTGCAAAACAAGCAAAGCCAGGGAATATCAGACCTGACAAAACAAACTGGTTGATTGACCTCCCTTACTGGGAAGAGTGTGGTTGACATCAGGACACTGTGAAACTAAAGGGCAATGTCAGTTTATGCCCAATAGGAACAAATTAGCCCTGAATACACCCAAGCCAGAAGTCAGACACATTTCCAAGAAGAAAACAGTCAACAAGAGTATTTGAACAATTTACAGTGTAAGAGAGACAGCAAAATATTTTCTAAACACATTCTACGGTCTAGCAGAAAGCTGAACTAGCTCATCAGAAAGGTCCCTTTCAATCACACACTCTATTTCATGTTACAGAAATAAAGCCCAAGCTCCTAGGAGAAGGTACCTTCTAGGAGATCAGCTAACACAGATGGGAAACAAACACCACGCCTGGAGAAGCACAAACCCTCTCAGCTTTGCTTATTATTAGCTATGTTCACAATCTGTGGCATATCACATGTCAGAGTGACAAGTAAGACAATGAGGGGAACTCAATTAATCCATTAATCATCTTAATGGGCTAAGGGAACCCAATAGGATCACAGTAACCCTGTTATTTAACAAGCTCACACCACAGAATGGATCTGCTCCCTAACCCACACCTAACCCAGGCCAGAGGGTCAGCAGGTCTGAATTACCATCTCTGTAATACTGTAAATGCTGAGATTCTGGTGATTGCAGAAGACAATGGAACAGGGAGCTTTTGCACTGGAAGAGTTCTCATGACACTGAATTACACAGAAGAGTTCAATCAAGAAAGTAATTAGAAAAGTCAGTAAATTAGAAAAAGAAATATTTTTAACTATATGTTAAAGTAGTCATAATTATGACATTAAAGAACAGACTTAAGGAGCAAATATCCCAGAGCCAGAAAGACACAAACACTTGGAAAAAGAGGACTAAGTAAGCAAGGCACTTTGCCTCTCTTGCCTAATCCAAACCCAAAGTGTATTGGGCAGGTGCATTAATATTGCAGTAGCTACTTTATAACCATCACAGATCCAGCTGCTCCTTAATTTCCAAGTACCATTAAGCATTTTAAAGATTATTTTATGAAACATAGATTCTTAAAACACAAGTAAAAATACAACTGATGTTGAAGAGGCTCAAGGAAGCTCAGCTGATGTTAAAGTTTGCTGTAGCAATGCAATATGCAAAGACAGACTCCTTTTCTGGTACCCCTGAAGAACTTGAGCATGACATGATAACGACCTCACTTGGGCATTACCCTGTTTTCTGTGCATTTAAATCAGATTTTGTCCAGTTTCTTTCACACAGGTACGCAGAGATCTCAAAGCAGGTCACAGGAACAAGATTTGTTCTCAGGAAGTTTTGAAGCTCGCTCACAACCAAAAGTGTTCGAATATCACAAGGCATGACAGTGAGTCAGAGAGGGGCAAAAGCAGAACAAACACCTCGTGTGCTCCAGCTCTCTTTATTTTAACCAATTCTAGCTGGGACAGTGTCGGGCACACCTGCTCACACCAACAGCACACAATTTCAAATCCACAGTAACAGTGACACCCTGGTTTTACAGCTCAGCCACAAAGACCATGAGTCCAAGTGCTCCTCGGCTCTGGGCACTGTGACAGACTCTACACCATCAGGAAGAACAAAACCCATCAGTGAGAGACACCATTCCCTGCTGCACACACACACACACACCCAGGGGCTGCCCTCAGAGCAGTCAGTCTCAGCCAGCCCCACAAAGTCACTCTCCACATAAGGAACACAGACATTTCTACTGGAAAAAGCCTGTGTAGTTTTGCCAAAGACAAAACTTATTTGTAACTCATTTAATGAGCTGGTAAGCTTGTATGAACATGAGAATTGTCTGTCTGGTTCAGTGGTTTCCAGTTTGAGACACCCATGCACTCCTGCACAGTGACTGCAGAGAGTAAATGAGCAGAGGAATCTCAATATTACTGTAAGGATTCCATGCATGACCTGCAAGATTTCTAGGGCTCCACAAAGATAAAAAGGTTCAAAAACTCCACTCATAGAAGCCTTTTTCATCAACAGCTATGCTGCAAACTCTATTTCTATATTTAAAACAGATGTAAAAATACAATTAATTATAAATGGGTTGGTAATTTACTTATTAAAAGCTTGGAAAAAAGCTCACTTATTCCAGATAATGTCAGTAAGTTTCTACATGAATGTCTGCACTTCTATTAATTCTGAGACATCTCACTTTCTGTTTATTATCTGACAATGTGTTAATGGAACTGAATTTCCACTTAGACTCTCTTTCCTAAGAATTCACAACTCATTCAGAATCCACCCATATGGACTGCAGATATCTGGAAACTTTTTGTCTTTCTTTTCTGAGAAAGAGACTGTGAGAAATCACGTCCAAATAGGCAAGGACTACATCCACCACAGCACACAGAAATTACCCACATCAAAGTCATGAGCAGTTTTTCCAGGGAGGTGAGGTGACCTATGCACTGATCTGGACAGTCAGTTATGCTGTCACTTAAGTCAGAGATTGAGAATAAATGAGCTTCTGCAATGACTTAACACAGATACAGAGGCAGTACAAGGACTATTCCATTCCAGCTGATGTTATTCTGCGCCCTTGACTGGATATGAAGCCTCTCAAGAAGAAAACTGAAACTTAAAATCAGGTATTCTTGTGGTAAATGATCCTGAAGGGCTATTGGGAAAGACACAAATACTGAATTATGTATTTTGAAAGAGTTTCTGCTTTGTTTCTTTTTAGCAACATGAGCTGATCACCTGGCAAAATTCAGAATGCAAATAAATATGAAAATCACTCATCCTACATGCAAGCAAAAGAACAAACAAACCATCACCACCAAAATGCTATAGGCACATCCCTTGCCCTGTGACTACACCACTTGAACTAGAAACTGAGATGCAGAACAGACTGCAGAATTTTATATCCATAATAATGGCCTTTGCAGCTCTACCAGACACAATCAAAATGTCTGTCCTCGTACTTCAGTGCCAAGAAAAACGTTCCCTTTACTTCTCTCTGCCACTATGTTATAGTAGAGACTTTAATAATAAAAATATACATTCATTTGGATTTTAACTTCATTCAGAGAGGATTTTTTTCTGTAGATAATTTTCAAAAGCCATAATGACTACAATACTGATGTGACAGGCTTCTAGAGACTAACCAGAGCCTGGAAAAGAAAGAACATTACACATAACTCCCCTAACCAACAGGAGAAGCAGCTCCAGAAACTAAAATTCACCCTCCTTGCCAGCCAAAGAAGTACACAACAGCAGCTGGCAAGCAAGAAGAACAACATAAAAGGAAAGGTGATGAGATCATGAGCTAATAGGAGAAAGAACATGCTGCTGTCTGTGGCTCTGTGGAAGTGCCACACAGGAGCTGTGAACAGCTACACTGGTAAACAAATTACCACTGGACCAGGATGCTTTGCATGTGGATTTCCAGAAAATAAAGAAACAAAGCCACAAAACACTGATTCCCTGTGTACTGACTTTGGCTTTCTTCAAGGAACTCATCTTGCTGACTCTCAATCATAAACTTGCCCCTCAATTTTTGTCAAACATATCAAGACATAGTAATTGTTTCCAATTTTTTCCCTTTGATTCTCTGCAGACAGTGATGGCTATCACACTCCCAGCCTGTGCCGCAGCAGAAATTTCATCTGGAAAATAAAAATCATCCTCAAAGTCCTCTCACAGACCATCACAGAGTGTCAAACCAAGTCAGGCAGCAGCCACCGTGCCAGCTGAGGCAGAACTGCTCCTCTCCCTCTGCTCCTCTCCAGCAGCCCCAGAGAACAGGGATTCAGGGCTCAGGATCCAGAAAAGGACCTGGAGATCCCTTCTGCTTCCCAGGCAGCAGCAACAGAGCAGGGGCATCTCTGACCTTGCCCACGGTCACCAAACCCACCCTCGCTCCCCTGCACGAGCATCGAGCTGCTTAATTAGCTGGAAACTTCCCACAGGATTGCAAACAGCAAAGGAGGATGGGCAAGGGAGGGAATCAAGAGCTAGAACTGGGGAGGGATGGTAAAAACCAGCTCTGCAGGGATGAGGTCTAAGGAAAGTGGGAAATCCTGTGAAAGGACATGAAGAATCCAGCACAGGAGTTACCCAGACAGGAGCTGTGCTGGGGAATGGAGCAAATGAAAACTCCAAGTGACGAAAACTCGAAAAGCAAGAATGAAAAATAGAAATTCGACATCTCTTGTGGTTTTTATTGTAGAGAAACAGACAAATAGTGTTCAGCAAGTAAATTATTCTGTAAATTCCACTAATTTTTTTTTCCACAGCTATTGTGACCAACTGAATAGCTGTGTAAATATTCCCAGAATGATGACAACATTCGTCACACTGGAGATATCAAAACACAGCCTATCTGACCTGCTGTTGGGATGCTAGTGGAAAATCCATTACAAATAAAATTCTGCAAGCAAGAGACAACAGAGAACTATCATATTTCACCCTTCTGAGCTGCACAGGGAGGAGGGAAGGTTTTTCACAGCATATTCATGCTTGTATTTGTCAGCTAGCTTGGGGACATGTAAACTGCTTTTCAACACTCTCCCTCTGCTTGAAGAATACCCTCCTGTGTGATTTAAACCTCAAACTTGGATTCAATGAACTCCAAATGTATCTTTCCCAAAACATAAATGCCATTCTGAGTCTGAGGGGAATCTGTCCTCTTGTCTATTTTGGGATGAGATATGATGTGGTGACAGTACAGGTGTAATAAATAGCTTATCAAGATTTAATGACTTCCTGTTAAATAGAAAACATGAAGTGAGACCAGACAAACCAGGTAGGAGCTGTCAATGGAACAATTAATTAATTGCCTGGTGGGGAATTCACCTGTGTGAATTCCACCTAATATGGGTGTTAGGAGAAAATTACGCCTTAAAAAACACCCTCTTGTCAACAGACACGTTGACACAGAAAAATAACTTCTACATTTTGGTCTAGGTTACTTATGTTCTCGGGAATGATGATTAATTACTTCAGAATCCTATTGGAAAAAGTATGTCTTTATTTTCCTAAATGATCTCGTTTTCATGCAGCCCTTGGAAAACAGACTGTGAAACTGCTGGGCACAAAAGGCTTGGGAGAAAGTTAACTTCAAGCCACTGGAATATGTTGCAGAAGCAGCCTGCTGGCCTGGGAAGCTGGCAGACTGAGATCCTTCCTGCCTTTGTGAAGAGCCCACAGAGATTTGACAAGGGCTCTAAGCCCCTCAGACAAGCAGAAACTTAAACTGGCTGGGTCTGAGCATGCAATGCAAGCAAAGGGAAGAGCAGCAGCAGGAGCCTGTGCCAGCTGGGAGCATCTGTACTAATGCACCTCCTTCACACATCACACGGCTCTCACAAACCCAGGGCCAAGGACTTGCATTCTCTGTGTACTTCAGTGTGTGCTGCTCTGCTCGTTCCCTGCTTCTAACATGCCTGCTTTTCAAAAAGCAATCCACAGAATAACAAGCTTTTTTTTTCTTCCTGTCTGTATAGGAACTCTGGCACTTCCAGCCTTTCTTGTTTTATTTCTCCATTCCTCACCTCCTGGATGAAATTTATCTTTGTCACCATCTCCCTGTTACACGTTTTTACAACTAGTTAACTACCCTCATAAACTCCTCCTTTGAACCACATTTTGGGTGTGATCAATATATATTAAACCAAAAAGTCAAATTTATATACCTGTACCAGCCAGATCCCATCTTTTGTGTCTTCTACAAGCTCATAGAAATGCATTTCACCACTGAAGTTTGTACTGGAAACCGATTCAGAGGCCTCTTCCTCCTTGAGAGCTGAATAAAGCTCTCCTTCCATGAGGTCTCCTGAAACAGAGACAGTTGGAGAAATTCAATTAAAATGGCACTGGAGAAAGATGACTTCATGAATTCTAGTAACAGTTTAACTAACCATATTTGCATGGTTGCTCAGAGAACCTTTTCAGTACAAAGGTAGCTAAAGCTTAAGTTGTTACTATAATTCTGTCTCTGGTGACGTGACTGTGAACAATTTGATTTCGGTCAGACCACAGAAGACATGAATGCTCTGTTTCTGATTACACAGATGCACCACACATGCACGAGCACACAAAGGAATAAAAGAACATTTTCTAAGGCTCATTCTCTGCAAATAACAACACTCAGTGGCTGAGAGCAATTTTAGCATGTACATCTTTGCTTTCGTTTCACAGGATTGCAATTTTGCAGCAAGCAATTTCTTAACACTGATAATTCAAACATACTTTCAGAATTTCAATCATTAATTCTGGACCAAAACCCAATGTTTGTGGTCCTGTTACTAGTAAAAATCTCAGGCAGAATAATTTAGCTGTTGGCCTTTGTTTGCACAGTTGGGAAAAGTTCCCATGAACTCCAAATGCAGTGACATAAAAAGCTCACGGTAAAATCATCTGATTATGTTTCCTTCGTAATCTCATTTCCTTCTCGTGTTCTGTTTCACAATCATTACAAACACTGTTAATGACAACCTGCATTCTAGTAACTAATCTACTAAGCTTTAAGAAATGAGGTCTTGTCCAAAACCAGTTTCCTTAAAAATATGAAAATAAGTGCAACAGCTGAAACCCTTTAGGGGTTTGCAAAAATATTCATAATATTTAGAGGGGAAAAAACCCCAACAAAACGCAACCACAGAAAAATGCTGCAAAGCCTGTTGGTATGAGAAGTGTTTCCATGACATTTGAAGAAGTTGGTTAATACAGTTTGTTTGGAGTTAAACACTTCCCTGCAGCATATGCAACCCAAACATCATGACATCATTAAAGTACCTGACAGCCAAGGAGTGAAAGTGATTGGAAACAAAAGTGAAAGTGCCTAATGCTTTTTCCTGTTGGAGCAGCAAAGCCAATAAACAACATAAAAACATAAATAAACAATGAACAGCAAAAGCAAAATAAATTTAAATGCCCAGGATTGATATCAATTATTTAAACCAGCATTTATAAGGTTATTTGGCAGGCACTACATCCATACAAATCCTTCACGATTTCTTACATCCTTCTCTGTCCAGACATTAGAGACCCTCACTGCCTATCCCATCTGCTGGGATTTCTCTCTCGCCTGGATCACCAGCCCTTCCATCACTGATTTAAAAGCCACTACTCACATTTTCCTGCTTGGCTGGCACTACAGCTATTACATCAGCCCCATCTCCCAGTCCCTGGGGCCAGCTCCCTCCGGCTGCTCCAGGCAGCATCCTTACTTTCAGGGCACTTCTGCCATTCTTCCATCTCCCCTGCTCTTCACCAGCCCCGAGAAGTCCATCTCCTTCACCTGGTTCTCCTTACTTCTGAAATGCCTCCCCGCCTTTTTCCGAGCTGATTTTTCTAAGTAGGAACTAGTTCTGCTCCCCTTGTGTAAAACCATCTCAACCCTGGGTACCCATCCCTTGCTCTCCTCAGCCATGAAATCATCGCTTTCCTTGGGGCCCATCTTGATAACCGCACCTGTAATAAACCCAGCATTCGGCTGGGCATACACGGGAACAAGCCGGCCCCAGCTGTAAACACTATCCTACTGCAGCTATTCGGAGTCTCTCCTCCTCGTTTTTCACGGCAGCCGACATCGGGTCGTATCTGTGCCACCCGCACTGACCCGAGCGCCCGCAGCGGAACTCCCGGGGAGGGCCGGGCCGGGCCGGGCCGGGAAGGGAAGGGAAGGGAAGGGCCGCTGCCGGTGCCCCGTCCAGCGCAGGCCTTCCACTCGCTCGGGCTCACAACGCTGTGACCGCCACCCCCCGAGATCCCCGGGCTCCCTCCATGGCACTCCCCTGCCGGGGGCAGCCAGCTCGCTCCCCAAACCCGCCCTGCCCAGGGAAGCGGCGTCCGCGCCTCCATCCAAGGGCGGCCGGAGCCCGGGCGGGGGTGGCCGGGCGCCGACCTCCGTCCGTCCCCCCGGGTCACGGGGCAGCTCCGCGTACCTGACTTCTCCACCAGCTCCCGCACATCCTTCTTCTCGGGCAGCCCCGAATGCCCCAGCCCGCGGCACTCCAGGATGGTCCGCAGCTTCCTGAAGCTCAGCGCCACCGGGTCCACCAGCTGCGTGGCGAGGAAGCCGCTCTCGTACCACGCCACGGCCTCGAACACCCGGGCCAGCACGAAGAGCGCCAGGAAGTAGAGCAGCAAACAGCACAGCTTCACCCACATCTTCCCGGGAGCGCCGAGCCGGAGGCCGGGCTGGGGAGGGAGGGAGGGAGGGAGGGAGGGAGGGGAGCGGGGGCTGTCAGGGGAGCGGGGCCGCGGCCCCCCCGCCTCCCGCCCGCCGCTGCCGCTGTCCCCGCCCCGGCGGAGCCGCGGAGACATAACAGTGACGCGAGCAGCCGGCACCGCCCCCTGCCCCTTTTCCCCTTTTCCCCTTCCCCTTTTCCCCTTCTCCTTCCCCGCGCCGTGATTCAGCACTGCGGCCCGACCCCGCACCCCCGGGCTCGGGGGGCGGTCGCGTCCCTGTCCCCGGCTGCAACTTTGGACCCTGCGGCTGCGCTTTGCTGCGAGAAAAATAATATATATAAATACCTCGGATAGCGGGGAGGGAGAGAGGGCAGGATCCGACTCGGCCGACGCTTTTCATGAAAAGAAAAATATTTACAGAGGCAGAACTGGGGGCCGGTATTTGCAGGGCCGATGTGTTCGGGCAGTTTTGGGGCAGCTTAGTGGACAGAGTTTATTTGGATTCGGGCTGCTGGCTGCGGGGATGATCCCTCCGCTCCTCATTCCCGCACGCCAGCCCCGCTCCCAGCCCTCGGCTGGCGCGAAAGCAAATTCCAAAATTCATCAGCGAGATTGATCTGCGCGGCTCTGAAAGCAAATTCCAAAATTCCTCAGCGAGGTTCATCTGCGCGGCTCTGAAAGCAAATTCCAAAATTCCTCAGCGAGGTTCATCTGCGCGGCTCTGAAAGCAAATTCCAAAATTCCTCAGCGAGATTCATCTGCGCGGCTCTGAAAGCAAATTCCAAAATTCCTCAGCGAGATTCATCTGCGCGGCTCTGAAAGCAAATTCCAAAATTCCTCAGCGAGGTTCATCTGCGCGGCTCTGAAAGCAAATTCCAAAATTCCTCAGCGAGATTCATCTGCGCGGCTCTGAAAGCAAATTCCAAAATTCCTCAGCGAGGTTCATCTGCGCGGCTCTGAAAGCAAATTCCAAAATTCCACAGTGAGATTCATCTGCGCGCTCGGAGCTCGGACTCTGCGGCTTGGCCTCGGCACTGAGAGCTGGTGCCAAAGCGACAGCCAAAGGCAAGCGTGAGCTGCACCCCGACCTCGGACAGGGGTTTAACTTGGGGCTGTGCTCACACTGGAAGCATTTTGGGGCACAGCGTGGATCCCCGCTGAAGTGATCTTCCAAGAACCGTGCCAGGCTCTACAAGAAGTGTTGGCCTGCAAAGATGCAATTTAGCCTGCTACAAAAAAAATGTACTAAAATCGAGTTACTGCATTGAGAGGAAGGCTCTCCTCTGAAAGAAACTCAACAGTGCTTCTGTATGTTCAGTTATTTTAAGAATCCATAATTTGCATGAAAATTGGCAGCTCATACAGATGAGCACAAAAATAGCACAGCTTAAATTTAAAAGCACTGAGAAACCCCCAGAGTGTACATGCTGTAATTCTGTACTATCCATTTCCAAAAAGGCACACTAATATTGATCTGGAAAATAGCATTTAAATCACTTTCCTCCTCAGAGCCTTTAAAACACATTTAAAGGTTTCTCAGTGTGTTGATATAATTTTTAAAGGAAAAAAACTCAACAATCCACATTCAGCTCATTCTGTGACATGGCCAACACAGCCTCTTCCAGAAAAAAAATTCATGACACTGTGTTCTTCAGGAATGTGCTCCTTTTGGTTCTTGAAAGGGGAAGAGTGGAGGGATTGCAGAAGTAGCCACTCACAAAGCTCTTACGAGCTGGTAAATGTTGTACCCTTCCACTGTGAGTCACATACAACTTCATTCTTCAACATTTTTATCTGGAAAAGATAAAAGTAGAGTGCAAACCTTGTATGTGCTGGTAGCACTGTGTTAAATACAAAGGGATTTCAGCAGCTCTGTAGGGTTTGCAGCAAGTCTCGGGTGGCAGGTCCAGGTGGGACAGAAGATCCCAGAGGCACAGCTCACAGAGCCAGGTGGGACAGAAGGTTCCAGAGGCACAGCCTGGTGGAGGGGCTCACAGAGCCCAGGTGGGACAGGAGGTCCCAGAGGCACAGCTCACAGAGCCCAGGTGGGACAGAAGGTTCCAGAGGCACAGGCAATGGAGGGGCTCACAGAGCCCAGGTGGGACAGAAGGTTCCAGAGGCACAGGCAATGGAGGGGCTCACAGAGCCCAGGTGGGACAGGAGGTCCCAGAGGCACAGGCAATGGAGGGGCTCACAGAGCCAGGTGGGACAGAAGGTTCCAGAGGCACAGGCAATGGAGGGGCTCACAGAGCCAGGTGGGACAGAAGGTTCCAGAGGCACAGCCTGGTGGAGGGGCTCACAGAGCCAAGTGCTGCTCTCTCCTTCCCAGCCTGGGAAACCTGCCCTGCCTCAGCCAGGGCCCGTCCCCTAATGAGCAGGTGGCAAAGCATCAGGAAGATGAATCCTTTGCCCTTGGCAAAAACAAAGGGAGTGGCTTTGTCCCTGCAGCTGCTGGAGCCAAGGACAGTCAATAAAACAAACATTTCCCATCACCTGTCTGAGGGCCTCAGGCAGGCTCTGAGCCCTGGAGTGCCCCAGGAACAGGGTTCTTTTCCAGAAGCTTTGTGAAGGCCAGATTCTTTTGCCACTTTTGCCTGATTTCTTTACCTTTTGTTTCAAGTGAGTGAGAAGTAACTCCCACCCGTGTGAAGTGACGGGTGGGAGTTTGAAGAAGGACTTTGTATATTTAACTTTAGTTAGAAAACATTGTTGGGTTTGTGGTGGGATTTTTTTGTTTGGTTTGTTTCTTTGTTTTACATGAGCACCTCAGACCCTGCTCCAGTAGTTTCCTTTGATTCTCCCCTGTAATTTCCTGGGGTGCCCTGGCCCCCCCGGCAGGAAGGCACCTCACAACAATGACTCCTCTACGCTCACAGCTGAACTATTTGCAGCACCAACTGCTGGGGAGGCTGTCACCAGCGTGTCATTGCCAGTGCTCGTGGCCTGAGCTCAATGAGGCCCCTGCAGAGACAAAGCCAATCATCTGCCACAACTCAAAGCCCTGGAGTCATTTCAGAAAAGTACAAATGATATTTCAAGCCAGTACCCAAAACAACCCAAAACAAAGCAGCTGCCAACACTGAAGCACCCAGATGAGGGAGGATACAACCAAGAACAGCAGGTGAGGAGTTAACCAAAGGTCTGGCAGGGCAAACCTAAATGGATCCAGTGCCTCCCCCAGGCTCTCTGATCCTCTCTTCCCTCCCCACCTCTGCATCCCTGATGCACTAAGCTGACCCTACCAGAAAATGTTCCATTTTCTAGATGTAGCTGTCATTTGGTTTCCAGTTCCAGCTCAGAATGTCTTTGACATGTCACCTGCAAACAATCTTTCAGGGAGTTTTAATTATCTGGAAAATCTAAATATCTTAAGAGTGAATTGAAATTCATTGGGGCTGAGCACAAGGATGAGACACGCTGGCATTTTTAAAGACCCCAGGGTTAACACTACTTAATTAACATCATTAAACAGTCATCAGTCAGTCAGTCCTATGCTCACAGAGCAAATATTACAAATGTGAAGAGAATGGAGAATATAAATTCCACCTTTAAACAAAAGCTTAAAGCAAGGATCTGCTTTTAAATAATTTTGGCAGCACAAAAATTTTGCTATCATTTAGGAGCTAATGAGCTGAAATCCTGAGAACTGGGACAGCCACCTTTCCTTGTCAGACAGCTAAATCTGCAGTGTTTTTATCTGCTGTCCCTTGGTAAATGGCAAGGATTCCCTCTCCTCCCCCATCCTCTCCTACGGGCAGTTGCTGACTGTGCAGCCTGGGAATACACACAGTAATCCAGACTTCTGGGGGGAACATAAGAAAAGTATTGTCATTTTGAAATAGTAAAGGAGAGGATTGACCATAAAACAGGGGATTAAACATCTTAATTCAATCCTTTACCATGTTAATATCACACAATTTTTAAATGAGTTTATAAAGATAACAGTTTAGCAAACTAATATTCAAACAACGTGAAAGAGTTTTCCCAAGAGCCACCTCTGCATTACAATTTACTTGGATGACAGAAATTGGACCTTGATGATCCTTGTGGGTTCCTTACAACTCAGGATATTCTACAATTCTGTGAATTTCTGAGAATTCCCCAGCACAGAAATTCTTGATGTGCTTCTTTATCAACATGGGTGCATCTTGACATGTTTTAAGCGTGATAGGAAACTGTGCCTCTTTGTAATTGATACTGAATAACAAAAGCTTCTATGAGAATCTCAAAGCAAGATTGCAGCAGCCCAGACTGCTGGGGAGGCAGTTTTATTTATTTATTATTGTGCTGTGGGCAGAGGAATTTTAAATCAGATGTTCCCTGCTTTGTAGGAGAAGCAGATTTAGCAGAGGTGTGAGTGTGTAACAGTGACCGCTCCCGAGAGCTCGGCTGTGGAGCCGTGGAACCCTGGCGTGCCTCGGGCCGGGAGGGAGCTCAGGGACCGGCCAGTCCCAGCCCGTGCCATGGGTGAGGCAGTCCCGCGATCTGGCGGTGATTCACACAGCAATCCGGGTTGGGTGTAAGCCCAGCGCCCTGCTCAGGGCCAGCTCTGACACCCTGCAGGTGATCAGGACTTTCTGCAGCCACAGCTGGAGCTGATGGTCACCCCCTGCTGTAAACACGCAGTGATTAACGTCAGTCAGGGCAAACCAACTTACAGGAGCAGAATAAAATTATTAAAGCTACAAATAAAGACACTTTTTTTTCCTAGCCAGTGTGCATTTTCTGGTTTTGTACCAGTGAAAAGCTATTTGTTGCCCCCTTGAAAAAGACCAGCTCTGTTTAACATCCAAAATAAATAAATAAGTAAGGAGGCCTTGCTTGAGTGTGCTGAGTTCTCCACAGCAGTGGAGAACTTCACAAATTAAACCCCCTGTGCTGATGACCTAAAAAACCAGAAGATAGTGCTTGTGTTTAAGCATGATTTGTGATTAAATGAAGAGCAAAAACATAGAAAAGCAGGGGTTTGGGCCAAAATGTGGCCAATTACTGACACTGCACATCACACAAGTGCTCTGTGCTTGTGAGAATACTGAATTCCTGACTTTCCTGTCCTGCCCAGCACTGTGGACACAGATGAAGCAACACTACCCCAGGCTCAGACCAAATGCTGGTTTTCCAGTTAACTTTGTCCAAATTTATCAGGAGCTTTGTTTGTAGTGTGCTGCACAAAACACAGAGTCCTGTGTGTCCTGGGCTGCTGCCTCCAGACCCCAAAGCTCACAGAGCCATCAGCATAAAATCACAGAATGGTTTGGCTTGGAAGAAACCTTGAAGACCATTCAGTTCCAAGCCCCTGCCATGGGCAGGGACACCTTCCACTAGCCCAGGTCACTCAGAGCTTCATCCTCAAACACTTCCAGGGATGGGGCATCCACAGCTTCCCTGGGCAGCCCGTGCCAGGGCCTCACCACCCCCACAGTAAAGAATTTTTTCCTAATATCCAACCTAAACCCTTTCTGTTTCACTTTGTAGCCATTCCCCTTTGTCCTGTCACTACCTGCCCTTGTCAAGTCTTGCCCCATCTTTTCTGTAAGTTCCCAGGAAGGCCTCAGCTGGGTCACTCAATGCCTTCTTCTCTCTTCCAGGCTGAACAATCCCCATTCTCTCAGCCTTCGCAGGAGAAGTGCTTCATCCCTCTCATCTTGGTGATCTCCTCTGAATTTGCCTGGAGCTGCTGTTAACCAAGTGCAATTCCATCTGAGCCATCTCTTTGAGCACATTTTTAAAAGCTGCTGCCAGTCCAATGCACTTCAGCCCTGTGAAAAACACCAATCATTTGTTTTTAAAATTTTCAAAGTTTAATAGTAATAAAATGGTTATAAAAATAGGAATACAATTAGAGTAATAATAATTTGGACAATATGAGACAATAGAAACAAAGAGTTATGGACAGTCCAGGTGCCTCTTTCTGGGCAAAATAAGCCTGAAAAAGGACACACGTTAACACAGGATTAACCCTTAAAAACAACAACCTGTTGCATATTCATACACCTCCTACATGGTGCATAAATTCCATTCAAACACAGGATTCTGTCTGGTGTCAGCTTCTTCCTCTGAACCCTGACAGCATCGTCAGGGCTGAGCAAGGTGGGACGAAGTTCATTTCTTCTGATAAGAGAGCAATAAATTCTTTTTCTCTGAAAGATTTAGGTGTCCTGTGCCTGCTATCTGGTGCGAGTTCCTCATTCCTTTCTTTAAAAAAATATCCCACATACATACTTTCTATTTTAACATTATGTTATAACCTAAAACTATACTTAACAAACTACTTCAAAAATTAATACAGCATAACTTTCCAACATAAAACATATCATATTCATTTTAATATTTGTGAAAAGCCAATCATAAAATCCGCATTTTTCACACCCAAGATCCAGAGGGACCGTCCGGGGCCCGGCGCCCCTCAGGCCTCGGCGTCGCCATGGCAACAGCGCCCCTCAGGCCCCCGCGCTGAGCTGCCCATCTCCCTGCCTGACCGCAACGGCATCCCCGTTCCCCAGGCTGACTCCTACGCGCCACCTGACCGGGAAGCGCTTCCCGCTCCCCCCGGGACACCGGAAAACACCGCCCGCCCGCCCTCCCTCCCCCGTCGCCGGCGGCGCGCCCGAGCTGCCCGCCGCGCCGCCTGACCGAAAATCCCCGCTCCGCCCTGCATTGCGCCAAGGCCCCTCGCCGAGGCGTCCGCGGCGCTGCCTGCGCGGAGCGCCGTGAGGTCCCCGCGTGTCCGCGGCGCTGCCTGCGCGGAAGTGCGGCGGCCCGGGGTGACGGTGCCGCGGGGCAGCGGGGCCGGGGCCGGCCGGGGGCCGGGGCTGGCGGGGGGCCCGGGCGGCGCGGGGGGCCCGGCCGCGGGGCAGCAGGAGGAGCAGGACGACGAGGAGGAGGAGCAGCGCGGCCCGGGCGCGATGGACCAGTGCGTGACGGTGGAGCGGGAGCTGGAGAAGGTGCTGCAGAAGTTCTCGGGATACGGGCAGCTGTGCGAGCGCAGCCTGGAGGAGCTGATCCAGTACGCGGGAGGGCTGCGCAGGGAGATCCTGCAGACCGAGAGTACGTGCAAACCCCCCCGCAACCCCCTCTGCCCAGGGGACGCGGCCCCGCTCCTCCCTCCGGCGAGGGGAAGCCCGAGATTGGGGGCGTTATGGGCTGGACACCCCTGAAAACTTCGGGCTTTGTGGGCTGGGAGCCCCCCTGAGGAGAGCCCGGGCTCCAGGGACCCCCATCCTGAGAAGAGCCTGTGCTCCGGGGACCCCCATCCTGAGGGGAGCCCGGGCTCCGGGGACCCCCATCCTGAGAAGAGCCTGTGCTCCGGGGACCCCCATCCTGAGAAGAGCCTGTGCTCCGGGGACCCCCATCCTGAGAAGAGCCTGTGCTCCGGGGACCCCCATCCTGAGGGGAGCCTGTGCTTCGGGGACCCCCATCCTGAGGGGAGCCCGGGCTCCGGGGACCCCCATCCTGAGGGGAGCCTGTGTTTCGGGGACCCCCATCCTGAGGGGAGCCTGTGCTCCAGGGACCCCCATCCTGAGGGGAGCCTGTGCTCCAGGGACCCCCATCCTGAGGGGAGCCCGACTCCGGGGACCCCCATCCTGAGGGGAGCCTGTGTTTCGGGGACCCCCATCCTGAGGGGAGCCCGGGCTCCGGGGACCCCCATACTGAGAAGAGCCTGTGCTCCAGGGACCCCCATCCTGAGGGGAGCCTGTGCTCCAGGGACCCCCATCCTGAGGGGAGCCCGACTCCGGGGACCCCCATCCTGAGGGGAGCCCGGGCTCCGGGGCCCCCCATCCCAAGGGCTCTGTACCAGGGATCTTCCCCCGCAGCCCCCGGAGCTTTGGGGCGTTGTTGACAGGGAACATTTAAAAGGTGGGAGCAGGGCAGGTTTATGTTGGCTATCACAACAAGGTTTTTCACCCAGAGGGTGGCTGGGCACTGAGCAGGCTGCCCAGGGCAGTGGGCACAGCAGAGTTTAGGGAGTGTTGGGACAATGCTCTGAGCCCCGTGGTGGCATTGTTGGCGCTGTCCTGTGCAGGGCCAGCAGCCGGACTCGCTGGTTCTGGTGGGTCCCTTCCAGCTCAGCATATTCCAGATTTCTGTGATCAATCTCACCCTCCCGGGCCTCCTGGAGGGGTTTGTTTGTTCCCGGTCAGCAGCTCTGGCGTGCCTCTGTTGGGTGACAGGCGGCTTGGTCGTCCCGGGGGGATACGGAGGAAATAGGGCAGAGCTGACCTGTTTGCTTCCCCCCTCCACTCCCCGCCCCCGTTTCTTTTCTGTTTTTGTCTCTTTTCCTGTGTCCCTGAGCTGTGTTCCTTTGCTGGGCCGGCTTTGGCGGTGAAGCAGAGGTAAACAAGGCTCGTGTGTGTGTCACAGCTGATGCTGGGCGCTTGCAGAGCTGTAAACACGGGGCGTTTCAGGCTTGCGAAATCCCGGGCACGGAGGTAGGGCCGTGTTCGCTGGAGTGGGAGGGAGTGGAGAGGCAGCTGAAGTGATTTACCAAGGCCATGCAGGAAGCGGGTGATGGCTCGGGGATTAAAAATAGGAACTGTGAGAGCAAACTGTGACCAACTGTGCTGCTGCTCTGCTTTTGTTTTTGTTTGGATGGGGGAGGTCGTGGTTGCTGTTGTTTGCCTGTGCAAATACAGGTGCAGAGCTCGCTCGGGAGTGTGGATAATTCCAGGAACACAAGCACCAGTGTGCTGGAGCCGCTCTGTGTGTACCCAGAAGTTTCTGTAGAGAGCAGACATGGAATTCTCATTGTGAGGGGTTTATTTGGGATGAAATAAGGCTTGGTCTTTTTGGCATTGTTTTGACCTGTGTTTCAGTAACTATTGTTTGTGCTGTTTGGAACAGCCTGGGCTTGGCCATTGAGGACAGTCACTAAAATATGTGTGTTCACAAAGTGAGGTGCTGACCTTGCTGGAGAGCTGTGTGTGTCACCCTCACGCTCGTGTTGGTCTTTGTTGGGCTCTAAAGGTTTGGCTGTGACGTTCCTGTGGCAGCCCCAGAGCTTTTACTCCCTTTGTAATGAATTTAGAAGGTTCCCGTGTGTGATTCCTTCAGGATCCTCATTGGGTTTCCATCCAAGTTGGATTTGGCACTGTCCAGTGAATAATTTCAGCACTTACCAAGTGATGCTGTCCCAGAGAGCATATCCCAAATTGAGCTTTCTTTCAGTGAGTGCTCTAGAATGAAGCCAGTACTTTGCTAATGCACCCTCAGACATCTAGGGACTCCAATTTTGGCATCTGAGGGTGAGCTGGATTCATAGGGGTCAAAATTCTTGCTATTTTCTCTTTTCTTTAACATGTTATTTGTAACTTTCTGAAAAGAACAGGTATTTTCAGCTTTTACCCACTATCTTGAGGATTTCTGAAAATGGCTGGAATTGAAAGCAGCCAGCCACCTCAATGTGGAAGTCTATTTCAGGGCTATGAACTGCAGAAATAGGCTCCTGGATGTAATTTCAAAGGAAAAAGGAAAGAGAAATGAAAGCCCTGAGTGCTGAAGAAGAGGTTAGGACAAGATCTGAGAGCAGAGATGCATGAAAGGACCTTAAATAGGCGCTGGATAAAAAAGGAAGTGGGTGGAGAAGAAGAAACTATTAGAAACTGCCTAAACCTCTAAACTGGTTTCCTTCTCCCCCACCACAAGTGTATTAAAATGTCTTGGGCTGATTTCATGTTGCAGCCTAAGGGCAGACCATCCCTGTGCTCAGGCCTGTGAATGGGAGGACAAATTTGTTTTCCTTCTCTGTTCTCTTAATAAATCTGTCTTCTGGAGTGGCCAAGGATTGCATGTTCTTGGGTGGTGTAAGTGTGTGCCTGAGTAAACTTGGCACTGCCCTCTGCCCTGTGCTTGCTGCTTGTGGGCCAATACATTGAATTTTTTAAATTGTGACTGTGCACACGTCACAGAGAGAAGCTCTCAGTCCTGTGAACCCTGAATTAGCAGCAGGGATGGGATGGCTGCAGATTTTCTCCTGATTTAGTGCAAGTAGCTCAGAGTTTGGTTGGAGCAGAGAGAAAACCTTCTGCAGCTCTGATGGCTTTTCCTCTGCAGACATTTTCATTGCTTTGCTGCAGTTGGCTTTGTGCTACGATGTCAGGGACCAAAAATTCACTTCTTTGCTTGTGGTAAGAGCAGGCACCCATGTGGGTTGGTTGGATTTTAGCTTAATGGCTTGAAGAAAGTGCATTTCAGCCTCTCTGTTTCCTGGGGAATGAGTATTTCCATTTTACTTGGTGCATAATCTCTGGCTGGTCATTTGGCCATGGCAAAATTCATGAGACAGTTACAGATCCTTCATGTTATTTCAAGTGTTTGTAATAAAATTTAAATAGCAATGATTATTCTTGAAATAATTTTGGGTGATGAACTTTTTGGAATAGTCGAGTGGAATTTTCAGTTTTAATTTGGGATGCACAGAATCACTGAAGTGACTATTTCAATCTTATTTCTCCTCACTCATCCCCTAGGAAAAAAGCCACAGAACCCCATTAGCCTTTTGCCCAGGAGATGATCCTTGGCTTCATGGGGCTGCAGGGAGGAAAAAGCATGGTAAAGGTTATTTTTGTTCTTAGAACCCATGGCTAATGCAGAAATGCTGTGGAAATTTGCCCTGGTGGGGCTGGGCAGGAGCTGTTGCTGCTCCCAGGGGGTGGCTCAGTGTGTGACAGTGCCAGAGCAGCTTTCAGAGGGTGCAAGAAGGAAGGGGCCTAGAAAAACGGCTGTGAAATTATTATCTGCTCCCTATGATTGCAGTTTTTTCTGGATTTCTTTGCTCTCTGCAGAAACTGGGCTCTTAACACGCTGCTGAAAGCAAAGATGTGTTAAAACATGAAATCAAAAAGGAACAAACTTAAAAAGTGAACACGTTTTCCATAAAATCCTTCTTCTGAAGAGATATTTTGGTGATTTTGTTTTTTCACATGAAGGCTCTGGGTCTGGAATATTAGGGAGACATTTCTGAGCTCCTCTCCCACTTAAATTAACCTTCCCATGCAGGAAGGCTGCTAAGTCTGTGTCCCTGAAGGAAAAATTCTTAAACTTTGAGAAAGGAGAGACCTTCAGAGGTAAGACTGGAAGGGAAATTTTTTCTTGTATTTTTAAATCAAAAGCAGGAAGAAAGAACTGAAGTAAAGCACCAAAAAAAGGTAATTTTTTTTCTGACTCAAGCTTCTGAGTGATGCTTGAATCAAGGCACAAAGGGTGGAAGCTGTGATGTGATCAGGGCCTGTAAGCCTGTCCTGTTTGTTATTTTCTTCACAGAGTGGGTCATACAGCAGTGAACCTGTTGGACATCAGCTAAGAAATGTCACAGAGAATATTTCTAGAGAATAAATCTCGTAACAAGGTCCACAGGTCCTCCAAGGACAGCTTCTCACCCACTGAGGGGAACTGGGAACTGTTCAGAGCTTCTGCCACAAGTCAGGGAGCAGAAGTTTCACACAGCTCAGACACACAGGCCAGTAGCAGTGGGGGCTTGTGGGGCAGGAATTCATTATTGGGCCATCATTAATCCACTTTTGCTTGCATCCTGAAGTTAAACCTGGTGTTCTCATGTACCTCTAGGGGCTGTCTAAAGAAAATGATCCTGATCAGTGTCCTTCTGTTCTGTGCTTAGAGATTTGGGAACTGAGTGTGACTTTGAGATGTTTATTCATCTGCTGTGACTGGGACACAGGAAACCTTTACATTGAATTTTTAAACTGTTGTACTTGTTCAGTGTTACTGTGCACCCAGCTGGATTCCTAATTCCACAGGAGAGTTTTCATACAGGTGAATTCCTGTACATCTGCCTGCAGTTAAGCTGATCTTGCTTTGCAAATACTCCCTAGATTGCATTTCTTTAATGCCACTTTTTGTCTGTTGATGTTGTTGCGTATTGAGAGATTTGATATTCCAGTTTTTCTGTAGCAAAGTTGGTGATTTTCCTCTCTTTTATCCAGATCAAGATGGGGACTTGTCGGGGACGATTTCACTTGTTATGACCCAGTGTTGTAAGAGAATAAAAGACACAGTCCAGAAGCTGGCCTCAGACCACAAGGACATCCACAGCAGTGTATCCAGGGTTGGAAAAGCCATTGATAAGGTATTTGTTTTCTGCTTTGACTGCATTATCACAATATAACACAAAATTTAGATTTTTCCTACAGTTAATCTGAACTAAATATTCTGTCAGCTGCAGAAGCAAAGGCAAGCCAGTGGGCAGCCAGTACTTGCTTTGAGAACTCTGCAGCCAGCCTGTTCCCTCTGGGACAGCTCAAATCTGATTTCTTACAGAATAGACCCTATAGATCTTACAGCATGTAGAAATATTTTGTGTTTTATCAGTTTAGCAAAATGTTTTCTTCAATGTGTGCCTCAGTAAGAAATACTGTTAGTTTTTATAAATGTGTATATATGTATTTCTAGCTGATTGTCAGCAGCAGGTAACTCTGAAGTGCCATTTTGCTGTGGCTGCCCCATCCCTGGAAGTGTTCAAAGCAACTTTGAGCAGTCTGGTCCAATGGGAAGACCCTGCCATGGCAGGGGTTTGAACAAGATATCTTTAAGGTCTAACCTAAAACCTTCTGTGATCCTGTAAGACCAGAGAATTTTTTATGAAAGGCATTTTGTACCTCTTTCAGGGGTGTTACTGGTTTTGGGAGCTGAATTTTACAGCAGTGCTCTTAATGTGCAATAGAGGAGATTCAGCATCTCACAGTCTCTGTGTCTAAATAAGATAGGGCAGCTTATCTTTGGTGCTTTACATGTGAGACATCTGAATTCCAGGTTCAGTAATAACTGGGATGTGAATATTATTGTACCTGGTTTTGTAGGTAAATATTAACAATTCTTTGAAATTATACTGAAATGGTGCTACATGTATACTTTCAGGCCATGCTTTTTTCTCTCTCTTCTTTTATATAAAAGTAATATATAAATTACTTCTATTATATATATTGTATATTGCATATTATAGATTGTATATTATATATGCTATATGCTATATATTATGTATAATATATAAATTATTAGTTCTGTGTGCAGGGAGTCTGATACTTGCTATTATGCACATTTTGTGGTAGCCTCACATCAGATTGTGTCTCTGACAGGATCTAAACATTTGTTCAGTACACAGCACTGATTTATCCTTTGGGAATCTCATTTCAACTTTGGTAGTGATGATAATCTGCTAAAGCACAATGTAACAATAATGAGATGAAGAAACAAAGTACACAATGCTGCATTATTAGGCAGAATGTCCATGAAACTTGTGTTTTTTGTTTATGTCTGACTGACCATCCTGGAGAGTTCAAACTTTGTACTAAAAGCTTTAATCCACACATCACTGTTATCCAAAGCTTAAGGATTCATCTGTCTCAAATCCTTGCTGCAGTATCTAAACCAATTAACTAGAGTAAAATTCCATCCTTATTACCAGCTTGAAGCCTGAAATAAATCTATGTAATCTTGTCCTAAGTTTTTAAACTTTCCAATTCAGCCTTAGCAGGTGGACTGTGTACAAATACACCTCCAGGTTTAGCCATACTTTCATTTGAATCCTCTGAGGTAGAACAGCCCCAGGTTGTATGGAGAGGGTGTCAGTGTTCAGTGGAAATTGTGATGGTATTTCTTAGAAGCCAAAGAAAATGCTTACAAGCATAATGAAGCTTAGGCTTGAGTCTAATCTCCAAATTACTGCTTCACTTGTCATGGGAATAGTTTTTCCAGTGTTCTGTTCTGATGTTTTAAGTTTATGTAGTGTTTTTATTTGAAAAATAAGAGATGTAAATAAAAGCATTTTGTAAAATTTCAGATATGTTGCTTGGTAAAATAGTAGAAAGGATCTCATTAATCTGCTCTGTTCCTGTTGAGTGTCAGAAGGGCTTTTTCAGTGAGGTCTTCAAAGATGAGCTCAGCTGGCTCTGTGCAGTGTGCTTGTTCCTCTGGATTTTCACTCTCACTTTTTGTCTGTGGTGTTTGCATTAAAATATTAAAAGCAGTGGGAGCTGCACAAGTCCCCAGTTCTGCTTGTAACAAAGGATGTTGTTCTGGGAAGTTCAGAGCACAAGTTAGGATTGCCTCCTTAAATATGTCCTTGGTGGAATTTTTTTGATTTTCCCCAGCTGTAGTATCTTAAAGGGCCTACTTTAAAATATACCTTAAAGTCTGGGTATTTTTGTCAGATGAATGTGTGTAATGTTTAAATGCAGGTGAAATTCAGCATTTCCTTGAACTGTAACATTTGGAGCAAATCTACCATATGTACCCAGTGCAATTTCCCTGTGCTGCTGGGAATAAATATAAACATAACCATATAAAGAGATAAAAATATAGATTATATATAAAATATAAATATCAATATAAATATAAAAGATTTTTTTTATTTTCACAAATATGGTAGTATCTTAAAGGGCCTACTTTAAAATATACCTTAAAGTCTGGGTATTTTTGTCAGATGAATGTGTGTAATGTTTAAATCCAGGTGAAATTCAGCATTTCCCTGAACTGTAACATTTGGAGCAAATGTACCATATGTACCTAATACAATTTCCCTGTGCTGCTGGGAATAAATATAAACATAATCATATAAAGATATAAATATATGAATTATACAAATATAAAATAAATATAAATATTAAAGAAATAATTTTGATTTTTCCAAATATGGTAGTATCTTAAAGGGCCTGCTTTAAAATATACCCCAAGGTCTGGGCGTTTTTGCCAGATGAATGTGTGTAATGTTTAAATCCAGGTGAAATTCAGCATTTCCCTGAACTGTAACATTTGGAGCAAATCTTCCATATGTACCTAATGCAATTTCCCTGTGCTGCTGGGAATAAATATAAACATAATCATATAAAGATATAAATATATGAATTATATAAATATAAAATAAATATAAATATTAAAGAAATAATTTTGATTTTTCCAAATATGGTAGTATCTTAAAGGGCCTGCTTTAAAATATACCCCAAGGTCTGGGCCTTTTTGTCAGATGAATGTGTGTCATGTTTAAATCCAGGTGAAAATCAACATTTTCTTGAACTGTAACAATGGAAGCAAATCTACCATATGTACCTAATACAATTTCCCTGTGCTGCTGGGAATAAATATAAACATAGCCATATAGATATATAAAATATAAATTACATATAAAATATAAATATCAATATAAATATAAAAGATTTTTTTTTTAATTTTCCCAAATATGGTAGTATCTTAAAGGGCCTACTTTAAAATATACCCCAAGGTCTGGGCATTTTTGTCAGATGAATGTGTGTAATGTTTAAATCCAGGTGAAATTCAACATTTCCTTGAACTGTAACAATGGAAGCAAATCTACCATATGTACCCAGTGCAATTTCCCTGTGCTGCTGGGAATAAATATAAACATAGCCATATAGATATATAAAATATAAATATCAATATAAATATAAAAGATTTTTTTAAAATTTTCCCAAATATGGTAGTATCTTAAAGGGCCTGCTTTAAAATATACCCCAAGGTCTGGGCCTTTTTGTCAGATGAATGTGTGTAATGTTTAAATGCAGGTGAAATTCAGCATTTCCCTGAACTGTAACATTTGAAGCAAATCTTCCATATGTACCTAATGCAATTTCCCTGAGCTGCTGGAAGCTACACTTGGAACGTGCCAGCAAAGTCCTGGTTGGCACCAGAGTCCCAAACTGGAATTGCCCTCCCCCATCCCTCCACCATCATGTACTTAAGCTTAAAGCACTAGAAGTAATTGTGTAATTGATGTAGTGAATTGATTCTCAACACATTCTGGTCAAAACCTGCTGCTTCCAAAATAAAACACTCAGTAGAGTTTAAGGCAGCACAGCCCTTGCCTTGATTCACGAGACTGGAGTTCTGTTTGTGTCACATGTAAGTCCTCACTCACTTTACAGACAGATTGACATCTCCAACCACTGCTCATGGTGTTACTGAGCCTGTGTGCTCAGGCCCAGGTGCATGGCCTGGTTTGAGGTTGGGAAATTGCTAATACTGCTGCTCATTCCATGTGACACAGCCACATGGCAGCTGCTGTTGCATGTAGAATCAATAGACTTCCTATTTAGCAAGCTGGGTGTCGCAGACATTTCTCCACAGAAATCCTTTCTTTCAGATTTCTGCGTCTTCGGGAGGCCAGAGGCCCCCGAAGAGAAGGTAAACAATTATTATCAGCTGCTGTAGAATGCAACAAGATTCACCTTGATTAGCTCATTTTCTATGTTTATAATTAAGGGCCAATCATCAATGCAAGCCAGGGGACTGAGTCCCTAGACACAACTTTGTTGTAGATTCTTTTCTATCTATTCTTAGCTTAGCTAGCAGCTCTGCAAACCTCTCTCTATATTCTATTTAGTATAGTAATAATGTATTATATATATTAATAAATATGCCTTCTGATTCAAAAAACAAAATTCACCGTCTCTCTCTCACCAGCTGCGCCCACACAGGTCGTTGTAATAGCTGGGATTGTGAAAGAACTTGCTGCCATTGGCACTATTATCTGCCATTGGCAATTTCTGGTTCAATTTCTTTTTTCCCATATGGGACAGGGTTATACATAAAAAGTTTAGTCTGGTCGGTTTTTAAGTTATTGTAGTTGTGGTTTGTGAACTTGGCTGGGCCCTAGACTTGGCTGCCTGCAGAGTTCCCTCTGAGAACAGAAACCCTTAGAGCAAAATGAAGTTCAAATTTGGCATCAAATACATTAAATTCTGAAATGCCAGAGCTTTGTGTGTTGTTTGGAAAGTTTATCTAATAAGCTGAACCTCTTTTCAGGGCAGTCCTATGTGGATTGCAAGCTTCTGATCCATGAAAGGTTACCCTGTCTTCCAAAGAGCATTTTCTCCTTTGAAAGGAAATGTTTGCATCCATTTTTTTCTGTATTGTACTGGCAATTTCTCTGCTTCCAGAACTCGTCATGTCACTGTTGTTCAGCAAGTTGTATCAGGTAGCTCATTCTTCAGTGTCCCTGTAAATCAGTCACTCTTTGGAACGGTTTGAATTCATCTCCAAGCATGTTTGATAGGCTGGTAAATGTTTTCCCTCTAGGAGCACTCTGAGTAGTGGTTAAATGCCTTCATTTAGGAAAGTAGGTGGAGTAAAGGGTAGTTCCTTCCATTTACCCCCTGAATTTATATCTGTAATAAGGCAAACATTTTAATCCAGTCTTTGTTTTGGGACAGCAGCCTTTTGCCTAAGTTAATGTTCATTTCATGTAAAAACTTGTGTAGGAACACACTAAAAACCTTTACTGAACATCATTTAATTGTGCTGCTGTGAAGAATGGGGCTACATAAATACAGAGTCTCTGCAAGTTGAGCTTTCTATTATGTGTAAACAGATTGAACAGAGAAGATAAACAAATGTTTTATTTGTATTTTGGGTAAGAATTCAGAAAGGAGGAATGCACAAAGTAATCTAAACTAAATAACTGAGGAATAAAACTGTCCTTAATCATCATCCTTCTTCATATCCTGTTGTTGTAACATGGAGGGTTGTATGTTGGTTGAAAAGGTCCAGCTTGTGTTTGTGAGCATCTTGAAGTCATCACATTCTAGCACTTATTGGTAATGTGCTGTACATTGTATCATTAGTGTATTTAGCACATAATTCTGTACAGTTTGGCCCCAGGCTTGCAAATTAAGCTTTTAAAAAAGATGTGTTCCTCAGGAGTACTAACTGACACATGGGTTACTTTGTGTTTTTTGGGTTTTAAGCTTTCTGGAGTTTTTAACTTGCAGAAATGCTTTGAACTGTTGAAATCTTACTACACCCCACGTGCTGTCAGTTAGCATACTGTTAGCATTTACAAAACAAAACCGAGGGTTGTAGTCACCAGCAGATCCTTCATGCCTGACAGTTGTGAAATATATAAGCCAAAGGCAAGTGATAATTTTTTCTGACATGTGGCAGTCACTCACTGTAATCTGTGCAATCAGTTCCTAAAGCTCCTCGGCACCCAGAGGAGGCAGAGCTGTAGAATCCCACATTTAATACAGACCTCAGAATCGTTTAAAACTAACTAAAAAAGATTATTGGAATGAGAACCTGACCAAGACTGAGTTGGTCAGAGAATGACTGAGGTCCTCAGGTTGAATGATGGGACTTGATAACTTTGTTATGTGACTTGGAAAGATCTAATGGTGGGGTTTGTAAGGGCTGGTAGGTTTGCTGTTTCAAAAGAAAATGAGCATTTTGAGGTAATTGGTTTCAGCATCTCTGCCCCTGAGCAGTGAGAGTGATGTGATCATGTTTGAGGCATAGGTGCAGCTTCACTGGTTGGTAACTGCCCAGAACTGTCCAGTTTCTGCTTAGGGGATTGTGTCATTGCTAGGACTTGGAATTGCATGAAGAATAACTTCTAGTCAATTATTTTTAGATTAAAGATGATCTCCACCCTGGAAATGAGGTAACAAATGTGAGTTTGTGCATTCTGAACCCTGTCTTATATCCTTAGTGCTTTGTTAGTGGATTTGTTTGTTACCTACTGGTGGTGGTTGGACACTGAGAGCAGAGTCAGCAAAGCTGATGAACCTTTAAGGATTTGACTGATCAGCACAAATAAGAACAGTATTATCAAGATGTTAAGTTTTTCAAGATACAGCTTAGAGGTGAACAGCATGACAAGGAGTTACAGGTTAAGACACCCAAGTGAGAATGTTATTAAATGTGTGACATGAATCAGTGGCAATAATTTAAATGCTCACCTCGCTCCACCATCTCAGAAAGGTGGAAAAGTCAGTTTGCCAGGCTGAGGTTAATGTTTCACTGAGAGCTTGCTGAGAGCCCTGAGGAAGCAGTGGCTTTGGAGCTGTGTGGGCAGGGATGAAAAGGCTGTCCCTTTTTCATGGTGACACAGAGCAGCATCAAAGGGGACGTAGAGGTGCTGATGAAGGAAATTAGTAAGTGGTGAGTAACAGGAAGGTGCAGTGTGAAGTTGAGCTGTGCATGGGAAGACAGCTGGTACCAGCTGGGTGTTATCTGCCCTGCCTGTGTGACAGAAACCTGTGTTTGTGAGAGGCTGCTGTTCCCATGTTGTGCAGGGCTGTGGATCCTCACAGCTCCTCTGAAGTTCCTTCTTGGGAGAGGGCTGTAGTCACCAGAGCAGGCAGCAAGCAATGCACTGGCTTCTAGACTCTTTATTTTGCAAGAGGCTTTTTTTAAGCAGTGGGTGAGGATTTTTATTAAAATTAACCTGCTTGCCCTGACCATAAAACGTGTTAGCAGTTAAAAATCCTGGTTTATATCTTGGATTAGAATAAATGTTGCTCTCCGCTGCCAAGAGGCAAAGTGCCAAGCAGTGCCAAGTGTTACCAAGGAGCCAGCGTGACAATGTCTTCAGTTATTGCTGGAATATGTCCCTAGGCCACTGGCCTAAAAATACATGGCACTGGGATCAGCTGGGTTAGTTCTAAAAAATATCTCTTGGATCTTCAAAGCTCAGCCTGTTGTTGGGATGTTGGGGTCATCAGAGATTTGGGTTTTGTTGTTTGGATGTGGGGAGAAGTGACTTCTTGCTCTTTCAGCATTGCTTAGCCAGATATGTAAAAATCCTTAAGTTAAAGCATTACTTGCAATTTGGTGTGCTGAGTTGACAGAGATACATTGATGACTCTGTCTTGATTCTAATGTAGGTGATTTTGTGTTCTGTTCTCTAAACATTTTCAGGTTTCATATATGGAAAGAGCCATTTCTGCAGGTACTTCCTTCAGAAATCCATCATGGACTCAAACCCCTTTATTAGCTAACTAGTTTTCTAACTTTCTAGTTAAACTTGTTGCTGTAATTCCTTGTAGTGAATAATATTCAGACTTGAAAGGAGCAGCCTAAAAGATTTCTTTTTCTTCCTCCACAGGAGGTAATGAAGGAAGCTGCCATGTATTTATTTCACTTCGGAGATAATTGAGGGCCCAGTGAGTAATAGGCAGAAGGCATCAGGGTGGAGCCACAGGTGTCCTGCATGATTAAAGAGAAATGGTGTGGGCTGGTTTGTTGCAGCCTATTAACTGTTAATTTGTGTCTTTCAGAATTTTGACTCGGACATCAGCAGCGTGGGGATAGATGGGTGCTGGCAGGCTGACAGCCAGAGGATCCTCAATGAGGTGATGGTGGAGCACTTCTTCAGGCAGGGAATGCTGGATGTAGCTGAGGAGCTCTGTCAGGTAACAAGTGTGGCTGTTGAAGGTTGTCCATTGAGGAAGATGAAGCTTTGTCTTGGCTTCCTCATTTGAATGTTCCAGATGAATATTTAAACTGTCAGCCAACCCATTGTTTTTTATGCTTTAACGAAAAAGTCCCCTTTTTTTTTGTCTTTTCAGGAATCTGGTCTGTCAATAGATCAAAGTCAAAAAGAGCCATTTGTGGAGTTAAATCGAATATTGGAAGCATTAAAAGTTAGAGTTTTGAGACCTGCACTAGAGTGAGTCCACTCATTTATTTTCCCCATGTTTTTTAAGGAATGCTCTTAACAGTTCTTTAGTTTTTTCACTTTCAGTCCTCTCTTTGTGTATTCTGATGTGTCCCTGCTTGTCCTTTGACAGGGGTAGTGAGTGAATTTACTGAGTGGATCTTTCCTTTTCCATCCCCTCTGTGTCACTCCCCATGGGAAGTGATTAACTGAGGGTCTCTTTCTTAGATTAAGGGTTCACTTGAATCACTTGTGGTGCTGCTTTAAGGAAGAAACATCACTTGGAGGAAAAGTTGTTGGCCAATGATGATGCTTGACTTTCTGTTGGATCATTAGTAACCTTATTTTAAGAGGTCCCATTGTGAAGGATACCAGGACTTATTTAATGTGTGTGTACCATGAAGCCTTTGGGGTGAGCAGAACATGACTTGGATCAAAGTTCTCTTGTCCTTCAGTCACCCTCCCTCTCCAGACAAGGGACCAGAGGGTGGGAAGAGCCTGGGGTGGCAGTGTTGTTAATGAGATTCCTCCTGAAAAACAGTAAGAAACCCCCTGAAATCCCTCATCCTGTTTTTTTTTTTAACTTTTCTAAACTTAGGTTGCTCTCAAAAGTAAGAAAAATCAAAACATAGAAAACAACCAAACAAACAAAACAACCTAACCAACTTTAAAGTGACCTTTTAAAAATAAAAACAGTGAAACTGAAACAAATTCAAAATTTGTCTTTCATTCCAGAGCACAGATCATATACTTAAGATAGAATTTTTTGCATTATTCAGTTAAGCACATTTTCATATTAACAACATTTTCTGTTGCCTTTTACATGAACCAACATAGGTGTGTCAATTGAGCATTATTGGCATCTAAACTGAGTGCAAGGACACTCTGATATTCAAACCCTGGTGTTCATTGACCAAATCCTGGGTAATGCCTCTGGGTCATGCAGAGTTTGACCTAAATAGTTGGGCTTTGAATCTAGTTACCCAGGTGGAGAGCTGGGGTGGTTTATTGCTGTTCAATTGGCTAATTGAAGGGAAGCAACACTGACATTACAGCTGAAACAAGATTTACTGTCAGCTACACCACATATATCTTGTAGTTCAAATAATAGCAGAGCTGTGAAGGGTAATCCCTGAGGAACAGTAACTTGCTGTTATGAGTGTTCCCTTGAAATCTCTAAATTCATTTCAGCTCCAGTTTGCAGTGCTTTAGGCCTTACTCATTGCTACTGAGTTGTATCATGTAGTTTCTGCAACGTGTTAAATATTTTTCAAACAAAGGAGAAGGCATGGTCGTCCCTCAAAGGAATTTTTATTTTCCAGCTGCATGGGCAGACAATGGGGTGTATTGTCAGCACAGTTTGTGTGTAGGCTTACCCCTCCCCATCTTATTTCTGTGTATAATGTTTATTCTGTTTCAACTGGACAGTGCAAAAGCTGTCTGCCTCTCTTGGCTGCTGCTGGGCACAGAGGGGCCTTATTTACAATGGTGCTGCTGATGTAGAAGCCATGGCTCTGGGGAGGAGATCAGCATGTGACAGAATGTCATGGTTTGAGCTCTCTGGCTGAGGGGGTTCCCAAATTACAGCCAAATCTTTGAACCTCCAAGTCATTTCCACAGGAGGAAATCACACAGAGGCCCAACCTGGGCTCTGAAGGGCCAGAATACACCCTGAAAAATAACTGCATTTCTTTTCCCATCACCAAACCACGGTGAGAAATGTCACTGGAAGTTCATGGCATACAGAGATTACACAGCTCAGAGTGCAAGGCCAGACTAGGCCTCTACAAAAGTCAACTTCCACAGCCCACAAGGGAAAACAAAAAAGTTATGGCCAGTCACATTCTATTTAAATCTGAAAGGTCCTATTTTTTAAGTGTTGAAATTTGTATTAGAAAGAAAACCTGGATAACAAATACAGTTAGGATTTTTTTTTTTTTTGGAGACACAAATACTAATTTCCATCACCTCAGCAGGGTTTTGAAGTCCTTTTGAAAAGTCATTAATTTGACAACTCCCTTCCCATGGCAGTGACCAGGAGCCACCTGTGTCTGTTTTGTTTCCAGCCCTGAGTGAAGCTGAGCACAGACAGAAAGTGCTGGCAGAGCCAGAGAAACTGGTTGGCTTTTAATCCCAGCTTTTCACAATTTTACAGAACTGCTGATGTTGTGAAGGTATTTCCCTTTCATTTCCTCCACAAGTGTTCAGGAGGAGGGATAGAAACCAGTGCTGTGTGAATGGCCCCCATGTGACAGAAAGTGGCACTGTGCTCCTTGGGCTAAAATTGGCACCAGTGAATAAAAGTTCAGCCTGAAACAGCCCCAGACTGGCCCGTTGCAGGGTCAGGCTGCTGACAGTGGTGTTGAGGCAAAGTGTCACACAAGGATGATTAATTACAGTCTCCTGAAGCAGGACATGGAGTATAGCAGGTTTTATCCATGCAAAATTGTGAAAAGCTGGGATTAAAAGCCAACCAGTTTCTCTGGCTCTGCCAGCACTTTCTGTCTGTGCTCAGCTTCACTCAGGGCTGGAAACAAAACAGACACAGGTGGCTCCTGGTCACTGCCATGGGAAGGGAGTTGTCAAATTAATGACTTTTCAAAAGGACTTCAAAACCCTGCTGAGGTGATGGAAATCAGTATTTGTGTCTCAAAAAAAAAAAAAAAAAGATCCTAACTGTATTTGTTATCCAGGTTTTCTTTCTAATACAAATTTCAACACTTAAAAATAGGACCTTTCAGATTTAAATAGAATGTGACTGGCCATAACTTTTTTGTTTTCCCATGTGGGCTGTGGAAGTTGACTTTTGTAGAGGCCTAGTCTGGCCTTGCACTCTGAGCTGTGTAATCTCTGTATGCCATGAACTTCCAGTGACATTTCTCACCGTGGTTTGGTGATGGGAAAAGAAATGCAGTTATTTTTCAGGGTGTATTCTGGCCCTTCAGAGCCCAGGTTGGGCCTCTGTGTGATTTCCTCCTGTGGAAATGACTTGGAGGTTCAAAGATTTGGCTGTAATTTGGAAAAGAGATGCTCTCTTCTCTTCTGCCTGTAAACAGCAAGTTGCACAGGTCCTGGTATTTGCTGGGTCCTTTGGGGTATGATTTAAACTTAATTTAATCTTTAGGCTTTGTTAAATTCATTTTAACATCTAAATCCCATGTGGGAGCTGAAGGGAATCCTGTGTACCTCTGGTTTGCAAAGCACAGTGTAAACTTTAAAAAAAATCAGATGGATTTGAGTCTCAGAAGTGAAAATGACTGGGTGTCATTTTGAGAAGAGGTAGGAAGACAGGTGATGTGATTACTAATAATTTTGGGCATTTGTAGAGAATATGTGGATTGAGTGTTTTAAACCTCCCTTGCTGGTTTTTTGTTTTTCTGTTGGAAATAGGAACAGCATGTCCCAGACTGAGCACCTCAGGCCTTGCCTCTGTGGTTGCTTTCTTCTGATATAAATTTGTGCTGCCACTCAAAGACCTAAAAATGGAAAGCCTGCCTAAAAGCTAATTTGGAAAAATAGACTCAACCTCAGCAAGATGAAGTACTCTGTCATGTGGGTGCAAATATTGGCAGGGAGAGGATGGAGGCTCTTTTGATGCAATAGAGATTAATATCTCTTTGTGGACTAGTCTTAGTGTTTATTTATAACAGATTTTGTCCTTCATGTGCTTATTAGTCTATGGTTGTTAACCTCAGGCTCTTGTTTTTGTAGCTGGCATTGTACTTTATTGCCGTAATATCCTGTTTAAACTGTGCACACTGATCATAAAAATGCAATTATACCCCCCCAACTTATGAGACCACCCCAAAACCCACTCAGCACCCATGGTTAGTGAGTGTGCTCTTCCTGGTGGAGATGCAGGAAAATCTGGAACTGCCTGAAACTGGGGACAGTAGGGCTTGTTTGTAGTTCAAAGGCTCCCTTTTCCACTGTTTCCTACTGAAAGGTTACTGTGTCTTTACAAAGCCTTGCCAGTGAAGTCAGGCTCCTGATACTTCCACCACAACAAATTGAAAGTGGATACTTGCTCATTAATGCAACATCCTAGTGCAGGAGGCTGACTTGCTTTGAAAGCCTTCCCAATACAGTGAGAATGCTTAATTTTCTCATGTTAGTATTGATTGAAAAGTAGCCTCACATACCCTGTTTTTTTTAAGGAACACAGACTTCCTCACTTCCTTGCTAAAAAGTGAAAAGCTTTTTGCTTAATAGGGCCCCCACAGTGAAAATAGTAGAACTAATTAACACTAATGAGAAACAGATGTACTGGAGGACATTGAAACTTGAGGTTCTTAAGAGAAAGATTGGATTGATTTAGGCCTGACTAAATGGAATCAAGGGAAAAAGAAATAAACCAGCGCCAAAAAAAAACCCAAGAAAGGGATGGATAAATCCTAAATAATTAAGAAAAACTTGAATAAAATGCTTTGACAATTTCAGTTCATTTTACTCTCTCTGTATGTTTAAGAATTCTTTCATGTTATTTAGGAGCCAAACATTAGTGTTGTCATGGTGAAAGAGACACAGAAAATGAGAAATATTTTTATTATCCAAGTTGAAAATAACACAGAAAGCAAAGTTTAAGCAGAGTAAAGTGTAATATTTAAACTGATTTCCTTCCCCAGTGTGAGATCTTGATCATGTGGTCCCATAGATGCAGTTCCCTCTCCAGGGCAACAGATGCACACACACAAACACAGTGCCTTGGACATGTTTGGTGTATGAGGGTGTTGGAAAATGTTCTTGGTCAAACTTCTTGACATGCAGCTGAAGAGCTGTCAGTAATTGTTAAGATTTAGAGTGCTATTAATTGAAATACAATAGACTTGAGCTATTTCTGCCTTATATTGTGCCTAATTTAGTCATGTCTTTCAAGCAGTGAACGTTGAATTTTGCAGTGCTGAGCCTCTACAGCAGCACCAGAATTAACATCGTCCACATTTTGTGCTCCATCACTTGTAAAGGGCCTTGCCATTTTCTGTGCTCTGTGGAGGCTCTCAGAAGTTCAGGGAACAGTCCCACTATCCTTGGAATAGATGTGGATAATAGATAATTGCAGTGATTTCATGTGCTGTGGGCTCACATTTAATTGCTCTGGTGTCACGTCCCATTGTGCCTCCTCGTTCTTGCAGGTGGGCGGTCTCCAACAGAGAGATGCTGATGGCACAGAACAGCTCCTTGGAATTCAAACTGCACAGATTGTATTTCATCAGCTTATTGATGGGTGGGACTGCAAATCAAAGAGAAGCACTGCAGTATGCAAAAAACTTCCAGCCCTTTGCCCTAAATCATCAGAAAGGTACATTTTTGGTCACATTAAAGCATTGGGATATAGCACCTTGGAGTAAAACATGTTCCAAATATGTTTTACTCCATTATTCTCAGTTTGTTAAAGGCTTCTTCTTTTTGGATTTATCATGTATAACCCAAATCCTTTCAATTAGAATGATCTTCTTTCTTCTTTTTTTGAGAGGGCTCAGAAATAATACCTGAATGATTGCACATTTGCTTAAATTTAAGGGTTTTGACTCTTTAAATAAAATGTAGATTACATCTAGAATAGGCCTGCTGCCAGAGTAAAGTGCTAAAAATGCAGAGCAATGTTCTTGGAATAGTCATCTGCTATTTTCTGCTGCGTGGGGTAATACAAAGAGAAATTAAACTTTTGAAAAATGGAGATCATGTGAGTTAAATGAACCATCTCAAGCTGAATCCAACAAATCCTATTTTTTTAGGGTGCTGTGTGTGTCAGAAAGCTTACAAAAACAAGTAAACCTGCTAGAAGCAAATTCCCAGGCAGCACACCCTGGCAACTCCCCAGCCAAAAAGTAGCAGGAGTGGAGCTCTCCTGGCTGTCATTGTTTGTGTGTATCTGCCTGTTTTCCATGTGAAAGCTCCAGCTGGAGACCTCATCTCTTGTTTGTTTACAAACTCTGCTGTTGCTGCTCCCTGGCAGATATCCAGGTTCTGATGGGCAGCCTGGTGTACCTGCGGCAGGGCATCGAGAACTCGCCCTACGTTCACCTCCTGGACGCCAACCAGTGGGCTGACATCTGTGACATCTTCACCAGGGATGCCTGTGCTCTCCTGGGGCTCTCAGTGGAATCCCCTCTCAGTGTTAGGTATGCTGCTTTTCTCTTGCTTTTGAGACAGGTGCTTCATGGTTTGGTTCCTGTTTTTTGTTAAGGACAAAAGAAATGACTCTTGACTAGCTTGCTTTAAATACAGGGTATAGTTACAATTAACGAGCCTGCAAAGGTTAAAAACCAGAGGTTCCTGTGTGCTGGACTTTACCCTGCACCACTGCAGCTCAAGAGGAAGCATTCCTGGGTGGAATTTATCTTCCATAGCTTAGACATAACTGCTAAAGATGGGGATGGCAATCAGCCAGTTATTCCCACAACAAATGTGTGACAGCTGTCCCTGCTGTTCAGCTGAAAAATAACCCTGAAAATGTGGCCATGATTCCATCAGCATTTGATAATTTTGTTTGGTTTTTGTTTTTGTTTTTTTTTTCCACACATTACTAGTCATCTTCTTAAAAGAATGCTTAACATTTATGTTGTGGTTTCAGCTGCTAAAATTTCCAAATTGTCTGCTGGGCCTCTTTTGCAAAGAAGAAAGAGGCACTTTTAAACTCAGTAGCTAATCTGACAAAATGCAAATCTGTAGGAGGCTGTTGGAAATATGAAGAAAACCCAACCCAATCTCCTTCTAGCTTCTTTGAAGATGAAACAGATTAGCTGCTATTTAGCCTTTGCATGTCAGTTCCCCCAGTACACTCCCCTGATGTTCTCATTTTCATTTAAAATGTTAAACAGAAAATAAATGATATGTGTCTTTCTAGGCTGGATTTGGTACTTAGCAGAAGCTTCACTGCTTCAGGTTTTTTTAATTTTTTTTTTTTTTTTTTTGCTTTATTTTTTTTTACTCTTTCCATTCACTATTGTTAGATTTCTGTGCTTGGTTCAGAGCTCTCACATTGTTAAGCCTTCTGCTTTTCCTGTTTGTACCTCAGTCACAAAATACAACAGAAACAACAAAGGGAGCACTTCAGACTAATTATTTTTCTACAATAATCTTTCAAGTTTCAGTTGGAGTATTTTATAGGTATTTAGAGCTTAAATTTTCTTTTTCATCTTCCTCTTGTTTCATGCAAATAACCAGCACTGCCTTGGAATTTCATTGCTCATGCACTGATGCTGCAATGCAGTTTTCACAGCACATGGCCAAGAGACTTTTGGTGATGTGGAAAGTCCCTGTTCTGATGTTTGGAGTGGTGGGACATCTGCTCTGCTCCTGGTGTGGAATTGATTGTGCTGAAATGTATTTACTGTTTAGGTGCTGTTGATGCTCTTGTCATAAACAGGACTGTTCTCATCTGGTGTGAGCTTGGAGTGCTGCCGATCCTTTAGGAACTAAACAAGCTTGAAGTGAAATCTCTGCTGTAAAATATTTTGCTTTATTGAGCATGAGTAGAGGGCACTTTCTTAATGCTGATTGGCTTCTCCCTGTACAGACCTCATGGTCTAACTTATTATGTGGAGACAGCAGAAAAACTTCTGTGTTATGGAGGTTGTGGTTTGGGCTCTTGAAGGACTACAGGAATTTGAATTTACTATTGACTTGAGTTCTTATATTCTGAAAGAGCTCTTCAGAGATGTTTTCACACTAATGCTATTTGTTAGACTTCTCACAGGGTTAACACAAGTTATACTCTGGGCTGAATTAATAAAAAAGCAAAGTGTAAGGGTTAAAACAGCCAGGAGGTGAGGGATAGAATTTATTTATATATATATATATATATATATATATATATGTATCTGTGTGTGTGTGTATATGTATGTATGTATATATATGTGTGTGTGTATATATATTTTAGCATAGGCAAGAGATCCACAGGTTTCACATGGAGGAAAGGCATGACTTATGTAGACAATAAAACTTGCACAAGTAGTAAAATAATCTGCCAAACAAACAGAGCAGGCTGATAGCAAGGTCAAATCCTGTTTCTGTTGCTGGTGGTTTCCAGTACTGTCATTTGAATTAAATCCATCAGGTCATCTGTTAATTCATGGCAAACTCTGTCATACTTCCTTTTGTAAAATACTGAAATATTTCCAAATAATGTGCTGAGTTCTGGTAGTGGGTAAATCCCAGAGGAGGCTGAACTGTTTGTTGGGACACAGACTTTGGGCAGTTTTATACTGCTGTTCTTGTCACAGGCCCTGCTTTCCTGCCTTTCCTTACCTACCTGCTTTTTCTACATTTCTTTTCTTGGTTTAAGGTGAGGGTGGAAATTATCTTTACATGATAATTATATATAATTAAAGGATTATGAGTTGTGTGTGGGTTACATGGAAACTCTTGTGCTGCACATACTCCACCATAGCTGAGAGCAACCTCCTGTATAAACTAATGTGATGTCTTCCTCCTGTACAGCTCAAAATCAGAGTGGGTGGTAGAAGAAATCAATTCCATATGAATCTCAGAGGAGGGATTAACTGTTGTTTTCTGTCCACAATGTAGTACCTAAAACACATGGATAACTGATAACCTGCCCCAAACTCTTGCTTGTCTGTACTTCCAAGCTCCCTTCAGGTATAACAAGATGTAAATGAAAAAATACAACAACCTTGTCTCCCAGTTAACCTTTAAAATAGAAATGTGAGAAGTGTTGCTTTCCTAACATGCACCTCATATTAACATGTCCTTTTTCTGCAGTTTTTCAGCAGGTTGTGTAGCATTACCAGCTCTAATCAACATCAAGGCAGTAATTGAGCAAAGGCAGTGCACAGGGGTGTGGAACCAGAAGGATGAACTCCCGGTGAGTGGGGGCTGAGCTACCCCTGGGGCAGATTTCTGACAGCAAATGCTGTTTTCAGGTTTGTTTTGTGCTGCATGTTACAGGATGTTTTACATGGCCACCACCTCCAGCAGCTCTGGGGCCTGGGGCTCACAGACACCCCCAGACACTGAGCCAGGCAGCCACACAGGCTGCCCCAGACACAGCACTCCCTCAGCAGCTCCCACACAGGACTCACCTGAAACAAAAGTACAGGCAGCCAAGATCTCCTCCTGCTCCTTGGCTGGAAATGATTGCCATTCAGCAGTGAAAGCACAAACTCCAGATTCACAGGCAGACACGTGCTCATGGATCCTCAATTACAGCACGACCCCCTAGCCCCCTTTTCCAGCTTTTCCTCCTCAGTCTCCTTCCCCTGCACTTTCCTCCTACAGTTCATATAGTTCTACTGATCCCCTCTCCTCAGGGTTAGATTTGTGCCTGTTGCAAAGTCCAGGTTTGGTTGCAGTTTCTTGATGACCTGTCAAGGTTGTTTCTTGTTGTTATCTCCATTATTTTTTGTCCATCAGGTTTGTACCTCTGTTTTGTTTGTTGCCCCTCCTTTCACTTGTTATCCCCTTTCAGATTGGAAAGGTCTTTGACAAATGACCTTGAAGAAACTGATGCTCTCACCTTCCACTTTCCCAGAGATGTTTTGTATAACTGGAAAGAAAATGGGTCCCACAGAGACACATTCACTTCCCCTAGCTAGGCTTGAGCTCAGTCCAGGGCTTGCTTTGCACTGGCTCTTTATCAGGCAGACAGGAGATGAAAGAATTACTGCTGCATCTGGGGACACAGGAGCTGGGATCCAGTGCATTATGCTTCCAGCACATCTCATTTAGATCAGTTGAAATGAAGTTCAGTTGTTATGAAACCCCAGTTTCCCTTTATAGCTCTTGCCAAGTGTGTGCAGCTCTCCAGGGACCTGCTCCTGATTTGGAAAGGAAACTTATTTAGTGCAAACTGGGCATGAACTGAGTTAGCCTCTTCCACTGCAGCTGGAAGAGATTCATTTACAGAGTAAGGAGTGCTGAGTTTTCTCCCTGCTGTGTTTTCTGTAATGCTGGGAGTGTAACCTCTGAGTGTGACAGATTCCTGCCTTGCTGTCCAGCCAGGGAGCATTTGGAAAAAGATTCCTGTCTGATGCAAATCAGTTAATAATACACGTGTGTCTCCTTGCATTTTAAATGGAAGGGTCTCTAGTGTCCTCTGCTAATGCAGTATGGGGGTGGGAAACCTTATTTTCCTTGTGCAGAGACAGATTAGGTAGCATGAAAAGGTCACATTGTCAGGTTTTGTTGAAGGTTAAACCTTTGAACAGAGGACTGCTCAGAGCCAGGTGAGCTCTGGTGTGATTTTTGCAGTTCTCAGTTAATTACTGAAGTCACAGACCTGTTCTTCTCTGTTATATGTCCCTTTTGGAAATAATTTTGTACTGATGGCAAGAGTTGTGCTGCACAAGTATCTTCTGTGTTGGTACTGAAAATTAGTGATTGTGATATGCTTCATTATTCACATGACAGCAAGGTGTTGGCAGAGCCTTTCAAGAAGCCGTAGAACATGAATATAGTCAATCCAAGGGTTTTTCTCTTTTTTAATTTCTCCCTAAAATGAAATCTATAAATTACTTTTTATTTTCTAGCCCGTGAGTTCCAGAAAGTCTTGATGGTTCACCAGCTCAGTTTTCCTGCCAGAGCATAGATTTACAAAAAAATTTGCACTTGTCCCTTGGCAGAATATGCTGTTTTGTTGTTACTCCCCATCCCCAACATAAATCACCATTTTAAGATCACAATCAAGTATTTTTGTCTGGGAAATTGTCAGGCATCCACACAATGGATTTTGTTGCTTTCACAGTTGAATTGTGAAATCTGTTAAGTAACTGCCATGACCTAAAGGGGTTTTATCTAGAAATGTAATTTCCTGAGATAAATTATGTTCATTTCTTTCACAGATTGAAGTGGACCTCGGTAAAAAGTGCTGGTATCATTCAATATTTGCCTGTCCCATTCTTCGTCAGCAAACAACAGATAATAATCCACCTATGAAATTAGTCTGTGGTCATATTATATCCAGAGATGCTTTGAATAAAATGTTTAATGGCAGCAAGTAAGTACAAACAACATACAGATAAGAACACATCTTAAGACTAGAATAATGTGTTGTGGGAAAACTGAGTTCTTAATTAAGTGATTGGTGGAAGCTTGTTAATCTTGGAGAATGGCTTGACAGCTGCATAAACTGGGTTGGTGCACTGGAGAAGAGCATAATAAACCCTCTGATGTTGTTGAAAGTGAGCTTGCATGAAGGAATGCAGCAAGCAGAGTAATTTTTCACTTTGTTGCCACCATTGTGTTGTCTTAAATTCAAACTGGAAGGCTTTACACACACAGTTTTTCCTTGGGAGCAAGGTTAGTAATGCATGAAAAATCTATTGAAAACTAAAATTAAACCTCTAGGGGAAATATGGCTTAATAATTGAGCAGGGAGAGGAATTATAACTGGAAATACTCCTCCTTAGATATCCATGGGATCCTTCAGGCTTTTGGAGAGAAGGAAATGGGAGAGACAAATCTCTACAGATTTTCTTGAGGAAGAACAGTGGTTGTTTGGATTAAATATACAGCTTCTGTGGAGGCTGTCAGCTTAATTTAGAGCTCTAAGTCATTCTGGGAAATCCAGTGTGAAAATAAGTGAGGCTGTGAATGAAAATGTCAAGTGATGATTGCATTCTGTGCCTTAAGGGCTGCCTTTGTGGGTGACTTTGGGTGACTTTAGCCATTTGAAGCTGTAAACTTGCTGCTGCATCACTCCTGTCCCTGATCACTCATTCCTGGTGCTTTCATTGATCAGTTTTACTGACAGCACAGCTCTGACAAATTAACTCTGGAGGGGTGGGTGGGGGGAGAAGGTAAAATGCCCAAATGTAGGAGATGGGGGGCAAAATGGATCAATGCTTCAGAACAGGATCAATTTCTTCAAAAAGAAGAAATACTGTAAGTAGGTGGGATTGTCTGAGAGACCTCAGCAGGGAGACCAGGCTGACCCTTCAGTCAGAGCCTGCAGGAGGTGATCTAAGTGGGTTGGAAAATCACAGCATCTTGGGAACCAGACACTAAAATGAACTGGATATTGACGAAGCCACAGTGAGAGCTACCAGCTGATTTAAAATTTCTGCAAGGCCAGGCTGGGTGGGTCTGGTGGAGTGTGTCCCTGCCCTTGGCAGCAGGGTTGGAATGGTCCTTGAGGTCCCTTCCAGCACAAACCATTCTGTGATTCTACAATGCAACAAGCAAATCCACAAGTAGGAATAATAACTACAGAGAAATTGCTCTTTATGATAATCTAGTAATTCAGGGTGACAGGTGAGAGACTATAACTAATAACTAGAAGGAGAAGCATGGTAAGTTCTCTCTCAGCTAAAGGTGACTTTTCATGGAGCCAGGTAAAGTGTTGTGGCTTAAGAGTGCAATTGTTTCCTGCTGCAGAGGGACAGCTCAGTGCCTTTAATGCTCTGTTGTCACACATTGCCCCAGTTCTAACACATTGTCTTTGTCCCCAGGTTAAAATGCCCCTATTGTCCAATGGAACAGAGCCCTGGAGATGCCAAACAGATATTTTTCTGAAGAAAAGTTACATTATGCAGTTTGTAAGTGACACTCTGGATTTCAGGTGCATTTCAGGAGAAGTAAAACACTCTTGTTCCCTTTTATGCAGCAGACTGAGGACTCCTATGTTTGTATAAGCTAATGCTACAGAAACTTTGCCAACATTTAGTATATACATACCAAGTGGAAATGCTACAGAAATATTATTACCATAGGGCTCTACTATACTCTTGGTCTCCATACCTGATCAAGTTACTACACCAGCAGTTGTCATTCAATGCAGGTTTTTGTACTTAATTATATGGTGACTTTTTACTTTTTAAAAGCAGAAATTGATCACCCCCATTTGTTTAATATTCTTCCTGCTATTATTCTATCATTTTATTGATAACTGTCATCTTAGAGAATGTTTGTGGACAAAGTTTTATTTCCTGTAATGTGTACATAATTAAAGGTAAATACTTCAGAAAAAAAAAAGTTTGATAAATTGAATAGTCGTTATAAAACTAATTTGTATTTTTTTCGCTGAAAATGCTGTGATATATTCTGAGTTTTTCTTTCAAACATTTTTTCAACTTTTACATAGAATTCAAAGTAAATGTGCATATATATAAAGTATATAAAATATATAGCCCCAAGGGGCTACCTGTTGAAATCCATCACTAATTTATAAGGGTGATGTGTGGCTAAACTGCTACTGGGGCAGAGAGGGAATAGGAAATCCTGTTCCTCTGGTTTCACGATTGAAAAGCGTTTGTGTAAGAGAACATTCAATAAATTCTGAAGTGGAAATGCTTTTAGTTGATGACATTTGCTCTCTGGCCTTTGTAGTCATGTTCTTTGAACTTTGTATTCAGGATTAGGCTATAAATGTCATGTTGCTGTATAGTTTAATAGTCATTATAGTGTGCTATTTATAAACAGTTATCAAAACCAAATAAATTGTAGAAGTATTCATTGTTAAATGGGGGGAAAAGCATGTTCTGATGCAGTCTACTGATCACAACTCTGCACTTGGCAGAACTGGGCCCTACGTCATATATTAGGAGGTAGCAAGTTTTCTGTAGCTTGAGAACACTTTGCTTCTAGCCTTGTTTTTGTAGTAGAATATTACTGCCATTGCCACTTTCTCTGCTAAATTTGTCATATTGTTGACTAGGTAAATTTGTACTCATAAAGGAGATGTAGATCACGGCAGTTAAATCTTTTTTAGTGTGCATATATTTGTATTTATTGCACTGTCCTATAGTAGGGCAAGCAGCCATAAGGCATGCAAAGCTACATGTAAAATTATATTTCTGTATTGTGTAGTTAAACAAACAGCAACCAACCAACCCCACGCTCGTGTGGTTGAACACTGACACACTGGTTGAACGCACTAGCACAATGCACTACAGACCGAAGACCGTCTTTGGGAAATCTACACCTTTTGAATTTGTCTGTCACCTGACTGGAGAGACTGAGTCGGACTCTTGTGGGATCAGTGACAATGGACAAACCTACAGAGACATTATAAAGTGAGGAGCGAGTCAAGGCACACAAATTTTAAACTTCAGATGTGTTTGATACATGTGAAAAAACGCAGGTGTGTGATTTTCTGCAAAACTTCCATTGTATTCACACTGAGTCCTAAACAGCCGCGTTACCAAGTGGTGAAATCAACAATAAACGGGTGAGGATATTATTTTCCATGTAGGCTTCCTAGTCTTGCTGAAATTGCTTCTAATATTTGCTTTTGACTGGAATTGCTTAATGCTTTGGATCTATATGAAATGGCACATGAAGTAATTAAAAACCCAACAATCCCAACAATAACAACCCCCCACACAGCCAGCCTGAAGTATGAGTGCTGCATCTTTCTGTGTTACACTGATGGTATTTTAGCACTGGTGTGAACACCAGTAAATGTTGGTAGCTTAGAGCCCAAAGATGGAACAGCTATTAAATGGAAATAGGCTACAGATTCACCTTGGTTATTAAATATCATGTTATGGATCCATAGCTTACTCAGAAACTCTATTCTCATCAGATCATTGCCATTCTTTCCCTGTCTGACTTAAAAATCCTTGCCTGCAGTTGTGCAGCTCCACCAACAGATGCTGCTCACGGTTCAGTACTGAGAGTGTGTGTGCTCACCCTAACAGGAGGCTGTGCTGGGCATTTGGAAGCAGTTCTGCACTTTGGTTGGCACAAATAATCTGGTTTGCCCTGTGAAGTGATGTGGATTCTCTCCTGCTACTGCCTGCTGTGCTCCTGGTAACTGGAGAGCAGGCTTGCAGGGGAAGAGTGAATAAAACTCAGTGGTTTCCATACCTAAAGTATAGAGGGCATCTGGTATGTGTGCAGTGTCCCTAGTGGGGTGGGAATATCCACAGTAGAAATGTATTTTATTTTGAAGCTGCAGTGGGACCTGTGATGTGCCTCCATTTCACTTTTGGAGCAGATTGTGAAGCCTTGGACTGGTCCCTGAAGTAGCCCTGTGTGTCCCAGGTGCCTTTTGGTGCTGCAGGGTGGGAGTAAGGACACTCAGTGTGTTTGTATCTGTGTCCAGATCAGCCTGTCCTCCTGGGGCTGTGCTGGGCTGCCACTGCTGCTCCTCCCTGTGCAAGCTGTCACAACAGCAGCCCTGAGCAAATGCACCCAACTTAGTGGTGTGGGTGGGCAGCCAGTCAAGAATTTTTTGACCATGCTTATATAAAGTTTAACTTATGGGTGCTTTGAAAGTAATGGATGTTTATAACTTGATTTTCATACCAGCAGCTTGTTTGTAGTGTCAGTTCAATGTCTATTAATAGACTTGGATTTGAATTTTGGCAAATGCCTTAAATAGGAAATGTATTGTGATGTGTTCTTGTGGTGTTTCAGGTCTAACTTGTGTTATAAAGCATTATGAAATCTTCAAAAGAGTAGGAAAGGAAAGTAGCACCTTTTAAACTTCACAGGTATTGTTCATTTTTGGTTGTCATTTACACAAAGTTCATGTCCTCACCTCCTGTTAGTACTCTGGATGTTCATCTGCTCTCTGAAGTATTTTTTAATTAAGTCCTTTCCTGCTGTGACCTCAGCACAGCACATTGCAGCTAGGCATGGATGAACTAACAATCTTCCTCCTGAAAGCAGTGTTCCTCTGTGGAAGCACTGATTTCAGTCTCCTGTGGGGAAGCTGAAGTGGATGCTGTGTGTTCCCAGTAATGAGTCAGAGCCTCTGATCTCTGTTAGCTTAGACCTGTCTCCATCCTGTTGCTTTGAATCTTTCTTGTTGCTTTATAGGATGGCTGCTGCTAAAATTCAAGGTTGAAGTTACTTATCACTCAGAGCCAGCTTGCCAAGGTAAAGGCAGTAAGTTTGGGTTAGATTTTGCTTGCAAGGTTTGTTTGCCCACTGCAAGGTACAGTTTTTCTTTCTGTGCTTATCACTTCAGAGGTTGATGTGTCTCTTGGGCAGGGAGGGATAACCTGGTCCTTAATCCATCCCAACCCTTGCTCCTTTCCTTTTGTGAGTAGGAGACTGAAGTGTAGGGAAAGAGGCTTTTGAAATGAAATTTTTAAAAAAGTCTGGCAGCAATGATTTGTAGTGAGTAAAGCTGCAATGTGGTGTTACATCACTACTCTGAATTTAATTCAAGCCTTAATATGTAAAAAGGATAAGTGCTTTACAAAAATGTACCTATGTGAGATGAGAGTGACCTAATCTTTCTCCATGACTCCAAGTTTGCATTAAGTTAGCAGTCCTGTAGAGAAATACAGGAACTGGAGCTGTTCACAGCCTCCCGTGAGCTCTTACTGAGTCCTGCTGGGTCTGTTTGTAGGAACTGGGATTTCAGATCACACTGATTTATGCTAATTTTTACAGGACAGTTGTATCTGTATTTTCAAATGCAAAAGCCCTGAAGTATTGTCCAGTTCCTATTCCACCTCAAACTTTTCACTTTCTAGAGGGTGTTTTAAAACAGCAGTGCAGACTGGAACAAAGACTGGTGGGTGCTGTGACCTGGGCTGCAGTGAGCAAACCTTCCCTGAGTTTGGCTTTTAACAGGAGATGCCCTTTTCTCCTGCATTTCCTCTGCCTGGTGTTTATTTTCAGACCTGGTGACACTGCTGTTGGTTTCTTTCTTCTTACTAAGTGTCAGGTTATGGCTAGGACTTTTTCTTTGGCTGGAGAAAAAGGGGATGGGGAAGGTGTAAATAATGTTTCAGTTCAGTTCTTGAGCATCATCCATGGGACATTTGCCTGTGGGGAGAGGAAATACATACATGAATGTAGCTATTTTTGCTGACAATTCTTTCCCCTCAGAACTGAGAGCAAATCCACTATTTTCCAAGCTTTCTGAGTTATGTGGGAGGTTTCCAGGAATATGGAACACAAACAGATGTGGTCAATCTCCCATGACAAAAATTTACACGCATTCAATTTATTCAGCACAGCTCAGGATGGGAATGTGGTGATGGATAGGTAGTGCTGACCCTGCATGTTCTGATGAAGGAAGAAAGCTACTTACAGGGAGGTTGTTTCACTGCCTATTTACTGCTCTTCCAGAGGTTTCTGTACTTTTTTTCCCTGCCTTATTTTGCTGTTCCGTGTTGAATGCTGCAGAAGCAGCAGCAAGGGCATGGTTTTGGGGGTGGATTCCAAGCACTTGCACAAAATGCACCACAGAATTAGTCTGAGCAGTCTGGGAGGAGCTTAGGTTACTTTCCTGTGACATGTCATCTGTCAAATACTTGGACAGACAAAGCTTTTTGACTTTAACTGACCAGTCCAGTTACTGGTTCTGGTGGGGTAATCTTGGCTGTATTATATATCTGGAGTTTATTTATCAAAATCATTTCTCACTCAGAAAAGTTCACTGAATAATTAAAGCTCTGGTCTAAAAGCAGGGGTCTGTCAACAAATTCTGGATACTCTGTGTTTTGGGAGCATCTGATGCCTTTTTCATGTTCATAGGCTTTTTCAGCAATCATTTTGTACTCTTTTTTTTCTTTTTCTTTATTAGTTGAGGTTATGCTTAAATTGTGCACCATGAAGTGTTAACTCCTGGCTTGTCTTTAGCCCCTCAGATCCTGAGTTATGAGCTACTCCATTGTTAGTTTGGAGCAAGTGTGCAGCTGGGTAACCTTGACCTCTGAACAAATGCATTCCTTCTCCTGTTTGAATGTCACTCTCCATGCCAGACTCCAGTTTGCCCTGTGACAGCTTCCAGCCTGCACCCTGCTCTGTCAGCTCGCTGGAACTGGAGCCTCTTCCATGTGCTGTGACCAAAAGCTGTCAGATGTGTAGGGCCTGTCCTGCATGCACTAACAAGCACCCTTGAGCTGCTTCTCTGCACTCCAGCTCAGCCAGTTCTCCTCTTTTTATTAGTGCAAGCAGCAGTCCAGGCTCCTTGCCCAGACATTGCCACCCAAGCACAAACCCAGCCAGTTTGCCCTGGACTTGCATGATTTGCTAGAGGAGTGTGCATGCAGGGCTGGGGTTGCTCTTGGCACTTTCCCTTCTCACTGCTGCACTCATACTTGCAATTGCTTCTTAACATTTTAGTGCAAGAGATGTTTTGGCTTTGCCTTCTACTGGTACCTTATTAGTAGGGGTGCAAAGTCTTCTAAAGAAAATCCAGGTTGTAGGTGGATTATAGAGAATATTGTTCATCAGGTCTACCTGTTGGTGGAAAACTTTACAGGCTCTGTTAAATGCAAGGTGCAGTGCTGGGTGCAGCTGAGCTGAGCTGGAACACAAGCTGATCAAGGGACTGTGTGGAAGGAAGAGCTAAAGGAAATTCAGTGTTGCTTTGGAGAGCTGTGCTGGGTCACTGCCTCTGCTGGAGGCTTCTGTGGTGAAGTCTGTCATTTTTGGGGTATTCAGTGAGAAACTGGGGCAGTGGCTACCAAAGGGTTTGTTTTGGTGCTCACCCCAAGCTCTTCTGCTCCTCTCAGCCTTCTGCCCTGCTGCAAAGAGGATTGTGCCTTTTGTAGCCAAGGTGGAATCACAGCAGTTCAGTGCAGTGTACTGGATGTATTTGTAAAACATACTAAAATATAAGGAGCTCAGTGATAGAAAGCCTTGTGTAAGAGACAGAAGGACAAGTTTTGCCCCCTGGGTATCTTGAGATGGACAGCAGTCCACAAACATGCAGGATCTCCCTGAAAATCCACAGGTGGAGAGCTGCATTTGCTTTTCAACTCCCTTCCCTTACAGGCTTATGCTAACTCATGGTGTCTGTTGCAGTGCTACTAGAGGTCAAAAATGGGAAGATTTCACTGTGCAGTGGATTTGGAGCTGTGTTCAGGGGGGTAATTACCACTGTCAGCATTGTCATTCTTTTTTAGAGGTTGATTTCCTGTGCAAATGAAAGACTGTAGAAAAAGCACCAACAAGCAAACCTGACAAAATGACAAAAAAACCCCAAACCCAAAGATTCCCTTCTCCCAGTTCTTCACTGCATCAGTCTTGTCTGGATCAATATTGCTTCAGGATTGGGATCTTAGTGCAGCACTGCACAGTGGAGCATCACTATTAGTAATGTCAGGTATTAATGCCCAAATATTTTTTTTATTGCTTGGGGTTTTATTTTTCTCTGTTTATCCTGTGTTAGCATTCCATGGAGTAGCAAGGACTTTGTTGTACACGTGTTTATCTTATTGAAATGCTTTCTTGAATTTAAATACCCTGTTTCTTCCCACAGGACTGTCCTCTGTAGGCTCCCAAGCAGTAGAACAGGCAATAAATAATTAATCTCTGGGTCAGGAGGTAATAATTTAATTTGGAAGAATAACAGAGTTTACAGGGATTGCAATACAGAAGAATGCTTTTGCTCAGTTTTCTGAACAGCTTTCTGTTCAATGTTCATGCATTTAATTTTGGTGTGTGTCACATATCACATTCAGCAACATTGAATAGAGAAAATATATTTTCAAGGCAATGCTTCCCATGCAAAACACATGGCCTTTTGTTGGGGAAGAACCCCTGATGCTGCAATCAGATCATTGCACCTGCTTCCTACAAAATCATGGGAAAGGGCTGGACTGGGAGGGGAAGGGCACTCAGGAAGTGTCAGGATGATTGGTTGGAGGATGTCCAGGCAGTGACTATTGCAGGGATCCTTCTCCTGCACTGTGTCCTGTTATCCCACACCTCCCAAAGCAGCCAGCACATCCTCAGGGGCAGGGCTGTGGTTTCAGGCCTGAGGTGCACCTAGAGGGGGTAGGTGCAACCTTATGTTGATGCAGCACGATGGTGGTGGCCAGGAGCTGGAGGAGCAGGAGGCAGAGCCCTGCTGAGGGGAGCCACAGGAAGAAAAGGCAGAAGGAATCCAGGTCTTCCTGCATTCTGCTGTCTGCAGGGATAGAGAAGAGGGAAGGTCCACCAGGTGCTCAGAGCTGGTGTTACAGCCAGCTCTGGTGGAGCCAGGGGAGCTGCCAGGGAGGCACAGAGCTTCCCTGGGCCTGCAGTGGTGGTCTGCTGCTCTCAGCATTTTCCTGGCACCTGGAGGGGGGACACGTGGCCAAAAGTTTTCCTGTGTCCTTTGATGAGACTAAAAACAGACCTGAGGCTCTTGCTTCCCTCCCCCTGCTCCTGGTGTCCCAGGCATGGGGTATGCTCATGCTTTTTACATCGTCCTTAGCCTTTCCTGTGGGGGATGAAATGATGGAATTTATTCCATCCAGCTCTGTTAAAGCTGTATGGGTTTTCACTCTTCCCCCCATCCCAAAATATCTGCAGGATCCCCCTTGGTATCAGTGGACAAGGGTGCAGCCCATCCCCTCTCCCTCCCTGCATTCAGGTTACCTGGATCTGCAGTTGTGAGGTTGGGCTCCTCAGTGGTGCCCCCCTGGGTGGTGGGTCCTGGAGTGCTGGGTGCCAGTACAGTGGTGGCTGTAAGTGAAATGGATGAAGTCAGCATGTAGGGAAATAAAATAAAACAGATTTCTTCTGCCCTTCTGCTCTCCAGCCTGGGCAGGGCTGATCCTGTGCACAGCAAAGGTCTCAGCTCTGGGGGAACTTCATAGAGCCAAGTGTGGATGGGGTCTCCCCAAGGAGGGTCACTCAAAAACCAAGAAGAAGCTGCAGCCTGCTTGTTTCTCACTTTGTGACACCACCCCCACAAAGCCTGAGCCCCCTGAGCTTTTGGGAGCTGCGTGTGCTGAGGAGGGAGAGGGTGGTGCTGGACTTTGCTTTAATGCTCTCCCCTCAGAGCCATGGCTGGGGTGGGGAAGATGGGCATGGGGAGATGCAGCCCAATGATGTTTGCCTTTGGGCAGGAGGAGAGGTGGGAAGCAGGGAGGCTGTGGCAGGAGGAGCAGGGGTTGCTCACAGGATGCCCTGGGCAAGCCAGCAGGGAAATGGGGTTTGTGGAGGGATGGTGCTTACGAAGGGCACGGGCAGGAGGTGCTGGGCATTTTGGCAGGGCTGGGTGAGGCTGGGGAAGGTGTTGCTGACCTGGGAGGAAGGCTCGCTGGCCAGGGCTGAAGTGCAGCATTTGGTTGAGATTCATCACACAGAAATAGCTGCCCTGGTCCCGTGGTGTGAAAGATGTCACTGCCAGCCGATAGATCGTGCTGTCTTTGCTCGCCTCAAAGCGTGTGGACGTTCTCTGCCCCTCCTCAAACGTGAGCCGGGACATGGAATTGATGAAGGCAATGAAGTGAAGGGTCCCACTGCTGTCCTGGCGGATCCAGGATGCCCCATGGCTCCTGTCAGTGTGACACTCCAGCTCCAGCCTCTGTCCCACCCGGAGCTGCCCGATGTCCTTGGGAGACCTGACCTTCATCTCAAGTTTCTGGCCGTAGATGCCAGGGCAGCCTGCAGGAGAGAAATCCCTGCTGGAACCACTTGGGAAGAGTCAAAGGGTTCTCTGAGGAAACCTCCCTTTCTATGTGCTGGAAGTTCAAATGGAGAGGGAAGACCTCACTGTCTGGAGGATGTGAAGGTTTCCTTGGAGTCCTTGCTGGGATGGTGCATGGAGGGTGCTCAGCAATCCCAGGCTTGAGAGATGGGTGCTGCCCTTCCAGTGTCTTCTCAGGGACGTTACACCTTCCCAGCTTCTCTGAAGTGACTCCATTTACACTTCTTGCAAAGCCTTTTTATTCCCACCCTTCTCCCTCCCCTCTGGAAGCACTCATTGGATCCATCTCCGTTCCCAGTGCAGGTGGTGCTGCAGCTGCCCCTCTGGCTGCCCTTTGCTGCCTGAGGTGATGCCACCCTTCCTTCCAAACTCACTGAGCGCACCTCAAGGTCAGCCTTTTTGGTTTGCATTTTACCCCCTTAATCATTTGCCCCAGTGTCTTGGATTCAATAGAAAGGTTTTCCTTGTCCCTGCCGGTGAAGGGGCTGCACAGCCCCGTGTCCGTACTCACAGAATCCCAGAGCGAGCAGCAGGAGCGGGGCAGGAGACGTGTCCATCTTCCCCCGGGGTGCCTGTGCTTGGGGCTGCTGCAGAGCAGCTCAGATGGTTTTTCTCACTTGGCTTGGGAGGTTCTGCCGCTCTTTGGGGAGGATGTGATGTCACCAGGACCCCAACACCAGGATGCATTCAGTTCAAGTCCAGAGTCTGGGTCCCTTTAACCTCATCATTTCTTAGAAGTGCCTCAGGGATTTTTTCTGGATGATCTTCCTAGAGATCCAGTGATGCTGCTCATGGCTGAGGTGGGATCACTTCCCTCCCCACAGATTCTGTGCAGAAGGCACAGAGCTGCCCCATCCTTTGGTGCAGACCCTGGAACGCTTTTCTTGGTGGGGATTCTGCCTCCTTCTCCTGAGCACATTCATGGAGTCCCGTGTGCCTGCAGAGCCCACAGTGACTCAGGTGCTCCTGGTGTAGATCCATGTGTGTTGTTTATCTCCAAGCACAGGTTTCTGGCACACTGCTGGGTACTTCTCTGTTCTTGTTGCACTTTGTTCAGTTCTTCTTTGCTATTGCTCAGCCAAAGGTAGTTGGTTTTGGCACTGGAACCTGTTGACATTGCTCCTTGCACAAGTGAGTGTTCTGCCTTTTCTTTGTTTTTAAAACTCGTGGCTCTCTTCTTTAACCACAGGGTCTTCTGCTCTTCAAAAAAACCGTTATGGTTCACCAGAGAGGGCTCTTGCTGCTGCCTCCAGGTGACCACTTGCACATGGGGATGGGTGATGTTTCCTGAACCTTTGCATGCTTAGAAAGAATCATTTCACCTGAGTGCAAGGGGCTGGGCTGGTGTTTGATTGAACTTTCCTGTTAATTGCTTTTCTGTGTGAGTTTTTTTTTATTACACCTTTGCAAAGAAGCTCTGTTTTCCCTCATCTGTCAGAAGCCAGGTGCTGCTGAGTTTGATGCAGTTACTGTTGGGCTGATACTCAGAGCATGAGATGACCCAGCCATGAGATGACCCAGCCATCTTCTCCTGGAGTGTCTGTCCTTGGGGACAGTGCAGCACAGCTGAGATGAACTTTGTCACTCTGTCACTTTGTCACTTGGCTTGGGAGGCTGCACCGCTCTTTGGGGAATGTGATATCATCAGGACCCTCTTGGGTAAAGTGACAGTGCTTGGCCTCTGTGACAAAACGTTGAGGGAAAAAAGAATTTCTGAAAAAATTAATTTCTAGTCCAGAATTTGTGACTTGCTTATTCTTTGTTTTATCTGCTTGTGGTTCTTTGGTCTCAGCACGGGTTCCTTCTGTCCTGCCCCAAGCCCACTGTGTGCTCTGGTGTCCCTTGCTGCTGCCTCTGGGTGACCACTGGCACAGGGCAATGGCTGCATTTCCTGGAGCTTTGCACACAGGCTTTCTTGTTGATTATCTTTCTGTGTAGGGTTTTTTATTAATTTTTTTTTTTTTTTGCTAACCCTTTGCCAAGAAGCCTCTTGGTTCCTGGCTCTGTCAGAAAACAGAAAACAGGCGCCGCTCTTTGCGCTGCTGCCGACAGCTGAGTTATGGAAAGTGCTTTGGGAGCTGTGGTTGT